>NC_053037.3:419381792-420006792 GCF_002575655.3 Aegilops tauschii subsp. strangulata | reverse complement strand
GTGTTTGAAGGACAGATTTGCACGACTGTTTAGTCGTCCTCGAAAGAGCAGCCAGGCGAAAAGTTTGAGCTTGTGCGGTGTCGGTGTCAAAACCGGCGGATCTCGGGTAGGGGGTCCCGAACTGTGCGTCTAAGGTCGATGGTAACAAGAGACAAGGGACACGATGTCTACCCAGGTTCGGGCCCTCTCTATGGAGGTAATACCCTACTTCCTGCTTGATTGATCTTGATGAATATGAGTATTACAAGAGTTGATCTACCACAAGATCGTAATGGCTAAACCCTAGAGGTCTAGCTTGTATGACTATGGTAATGAGTCTCTCCTATCCGGACTAAGTCCTCCAGTTTATATAGACACCGGGGAGATCTAGGGTTACACAAGGTCGGTTACAAAGAAAGGAATCTACATATTCGGTCGCCAAGCTTGCCTTCCACGCCAAGGAGAGTCCTATCCGGACACGGGTGCAGTCTTCGGTCTTCATATCTTCACAGCCCATCAGTCCGGCCCATGGCTAACAGGCCGGATGCCCGAGGACCCCTTAGTCCAAGACTCCCTCAGTAGCCCCTGAACCTGGCTTCAATGACAAGGTATCCGGCGCGTAGGTCTGTCTTCGGCATTGCAAGGCGGGTTCCTCCTTCCAAACTCTGAAATAGTCTTCGGACGTATCGATGTGTCCGGACCTGCACACCACACACAATCGTAGAGAGAATATAATATTTCACGAATCCAATCCGCTGACAACTTTTTGTAACATGACATCACGTCTGTCCGGTCATAATTTCAAACCATTTTTCGTCCGCCGCTCCATGTTTCGAGACAGGGTTGCCATTGGCATGTCTTGTCAAAGCAGAGATCGTGTCCCCTTATTGCGGGATTCTCATCAATACGGGCGTGGGTAACCCAACCGTACCATTTACACAGTCCTTGGGAATAGGCGAGTTTTGAGGCGAATGGGGAGGCGTTCAATATTCACTGCCTTTATAAGGGGATAAGGATTCCCCCTTCTTCTCCCACGCCTTCTCTCTTCCTCCACCCTTCCAATCTTGAGCTCCAGCGCCCAAGTCCTCATCTTCTACCCACTCAAGCTAGCACTCAGCCATGTCCGGATCCGGAGGTCAAGGCAAGTGGATGGTCTCCTCTGTCAGGGAGAAGGACATTACTGAGCTTCGGGCGGCCGGGTACTTGGCGAAGGAAATCGCCCACCGTCTTCCAGCCCAGGGGCAAATCATCCTCACGCCGAAGCCCAACGAGAGGGTGGTATTCATCCCTCATTTCCTTCGCGGGCTAGGGTTTCCACTCCACCCTTTCGTCCGCGGGCTGATGTACTATTACGGGATAGATTTCCATGATCTATCCCCGAACTCTTTCCTCAATATCTCGGCGTTCATTGTCGTGTGTGAGGCCTTCCTCCGCATCCAACCCCACTTCAGGCTATGGCTCAAGGTCTTCAACGTGAAGCTGAAGGTGGTGGATAGCCAGCACGCGGAGTGCGGAGGAGCCATGGTGAGTAAGCTGTCCAATGTCTCCTGGCTGAAAGGCACTTTCGTGGAGACTGTCAAGGAATGGCAGAAACAATGGTTCTACATTACAGAACCCCGCAGCACCAACTGGGCCGCAGCTGCCGAATTCAACCCCGGTGCCCCAATGCGGCTCACCTCTTGGGTCGAGAAGAGCCCGAACTGGTGTTCGCCAGACGAGCTGATAGCGCTGTAGACGTGCGTTCAAAGCATGGTGGACAAGGATGTCAGACTTGTTGATATAATCCAGGTGATGCTAGTTCGCCGGATTCTCCCGTGCCAAAGCCGAAGCCTCCCGTTATGGAAGTTCAATCCGAAGAAGCACCATACCCTGAAGAGGCTCTTCGAGACCACTCACGAAGATGCCTGGAAGTTGCTCTTTAAGGGCAACGAAACACCGCCAGCCACGGATTCGGATTGTGGGCACGACGTTAACCACCCCGCCAGCGAGGTGAGTTTCCAACACGTCCTCTACTTGTCTGCTTTCAAGGAGGATATCTGAACTTTTACTGTCATTGTTTCTTCAAGAATGGATGAAGAGGGCGAAGCGGATCCAGTGTCCGGCTCCGCTACCCGAAGAACCAGTCATTCCGCGTTTAGCGAAGATGCTGGTACCGGCGCCCTATACAGCGCCAGCGAAGAAGGCCAAGGGGAAGGCCAAGGGGGTCCGGAGTGGCCCCCGTCGCAAGAGCGCTTCGGGCGCGACGTCCGAAGACAAGACCCGCTCCTCCGCCGCCGAAGATGACAACGATGAGGAGGAGGAGGAGAACAACCCTCCCCCTGATGAGGGAAGGAAGAAGAGGGCGGCCTCCACGAAACTGGAGGCAGGGACGTCCAAGAAGGGGAAGGGCTCCTTCGCGGATAACTCCGCATGGGACATCAACAGCAGTCCGGAGCGACACCCCTGCACCAAGCCTGAAGCTGCATCGTAAGTGCTATGACTCCCGCACACCCATATGTCCAGCCTCTCCTCTTGAATGTATTGACATGGTTAATTATGTTATTACAGTCCGGCCCACGACAGCTCCCAGCGATCCTCATCAAGAGGTTCGTTGGACTCAAAGGAGATGGCCAGCGAGACACCGCCGGCCGCTTACTCTCCCAAGGCCAAAGGAGACAACGAGGTGCTCTCCCAACGGACCTTCCCAGGCCGGGGGGAGGCTCGAGAGGCGCCCGAAGGCGAAGCCCCCATCGTCGAACACTAGGGGGAACCCATCCCCCTGGAGACTGGGGAGGAGGGCCGTACTCAGTTCGGCCCTCAGCCGGACTTGATTCCGGAGACCGATACGGCTCCGGAATCCGGCACGCAACACGCCCATTCCCCCAGTGACCCCTATCCAACCAGGGGCACCAGATAATCTGATGGAAGCGCTACGAGGCGCTTCCATTGTGGATGAGTACCGTGTTCTTATGGGCACGGTGATTGAAAGGGTTCAGTCCGCCAAGAGCGGACTAACCGAAGCCTGCAGCAACCTGCTGACAGGTTTTGAGGTAAGCGACAAAAAAAGAGAAAATCCCGATATAGACAGTAGCCCCTGAGACACTGTCCGGTGTTTCAGAAAGAAAAAACCGGACAGAGGATCAATCCTTTATTGCAGGAAACTAACTAAATTTGTCGGGAATGAATATGCAGGCATCACTGCTGGCCGCGACCTCACATGCTGCCGAAGTCTCCGAACTAAAGCGGAGGCTGGAGCAGGCCGGGGAGGAGCTTGGCCAGGTGAAGAGGCAGCTCCAGGAGAATCAAGGTATGTAATAACCCGAGAAATACTCAAAAAGAGTAAGATGATATATATCTGACCGAAGTGTCATGATATGTATAGGAGCAACGACCGAGGTCGAGGCCCTGAAGAAGGCCCTGGCCGAAGCAGAGGGGAAGGCTGTCAAGGAGCAGGCCGCCCGTAAGAAGCTCAAGGCCCGGGTCAACGAGGTTCAACAAGAGCTCCAGGACGCGGTGAGGAAGTGCGAGGCCTTGGAGCGTGACGCGTCGGTTCGAGATACCGAACTCGCCAAGGCTCGTCAGAGCGCGGAGACAGCCCGGAATGAGGCCTGATACGTCTCCAACGTATCTATAATTTTTTATTGTTCCATGCTATATTATATTCTGTTTTGGATGTTTAATGGGCTTTATTATACACTTTTATATTATTTTTGGGACTAACCTATTAACCGGAGGCCCAGCCCAAATTGCTGTTTTTTTGCCTATTTTAGTATTTCGCAGAAAAAGAATATCAAACGGAGTCCAAACGGAATGAAATCGTCGGGAACGTGATTTTCGGAACAAACGTGATCCAGAGGACTTGGAGTCTACGTAAAGCAATCAACGTGGAGAGCACGAGGCAGGGGGCGCGCCTAACCCCCCAGGCGCGCCCTCCACCCTCATGGGGCCCACGTTGCTCCACCGCCGTACTTCTTCCTTCTATATATACCTACGTACCCCCAAACCATCAGAGGCATCCATGAAAATCTAATTACACCGCCGCAACCTTCTGTACCCGTGAGATCCCATCTTGGGGATTTTTGCGGTAGCGTTGGGAAGTAGAGACATGATTTTTTTTGTATTTTCATCTCCCCAAATGGCGCACTTAACTTTTGCTCGCTGTCCGATTGCCATCATATGATCACGGATGGCTCGATGGAGGGAGCGCTTGAGGACAACTCGCAGGGAAGACTCAGGTACAGAGAGAGCGAGATTCCTCTTTAGCATCGATCAACTTAAGAACAGTCTTACAACGTTGCTCTCTGACGGGTGGTGGTCTGAAGGTTTTCCCATTGCTATAGGCGCGAACGGCAGGTTTGAAGCGTTTGGGCCAGGTTGGAGGAGGGGGATGGGCTGGTTTGGTTGTGCTGGGCGGCATCCTGAGCTACGATACGTCGGCAGGCCCGATGCAAGGCCCAGGAATGTTCAAACCAAAAAAGGCGGGAGCATGGGATGGAGGTAGAGCTGGAGACGACAAGTGGAACATTGTCAGAAGTGAGGCGTGGCAGGGAGGTGAGCGAGCAGTTTGGGAAGGAATTGTTCCAGGCTAAGTTGAAGAAAGCACGGTCGAGGCGTTCTAGAACAGGTGAGTCTTGATTATTCGTCCAGGTGAACTTCCTATCCAGGAGGGGTAGTTCTAGTAGAGCAAGGTGGTCCAAGGTGTCGTTGAAGAGATTGGCCTCAAGATGATGGAAATTGGGATTATTTTTCTCATGAGGGAGATTGAAGTCGCCTATGACTAACCACGGGGTGTTTTCTAGGGGGGGGGGCAATACTTTTTAATTCGTCGAGGAAGTCGCTTTTGAGAGCTCGAGTAGTTGGCGCGTACACGTTGGTAACAACGAAAGGGGTTGGACAAGCGAGAGATTGAAGTGTAATGGAGTTACAGAACGAGTGATTGACGTGCGACTTGACCGATAGGGAGGTAGTAGAGACAGTCGTTGGTAGCCCACCAGCAGTGCCACGCGCTGGGAGATAGCTAACAAAATCAAGGGACCAGGGGAGGAAGGATCTGATTTTCAGCGGAGAAGGGGCTACCAGTTTGGTTTCTTGAAGAAGAAGAAGGTTTGGTTTGAGAGACATTAATTCAGATAAAACTTCAGTGCATTTTCCTTCGTCACCTAATCCTCTTACATTCCAAGAACAGAACGACAAGGTCGATCTAGACATAAAGCACTACAACAAACACTAGCTTAAAAGGGAAATACATGACACTTGGAACCAAACTACGGATACAGGTATGTCTGCCAGCCAGCACAAGCAGCGGCAACAACCAAACTTCTTGACGCAGCAATACATAGATCACTTGGCAACGACACAGCAGTCGAAGCCACGAACTCGGCCTCATCAGGTGAAGAGCCACATTCTAGAGCCAGAGCGGCCAGGGCGCGAGGAGACCCAGGCTGAACATCATCAGGGTACAGGCGAGCGGAGCGCACGACATCCTCAAAATCACGAGCAGAGTTGCCCAGCATCAAGCGCTTGGCTTTTGCCTTGGAGGCCTTGTCCTGCATGGTCTCCTTCTTGTATGGCTCCAGTTCAGCGAGCCGAGCACTCCGCCTGACGTGCAGAACAGAGCTGGCCCGCTTGCGGCAGGCACGTGCTTTCTTGGCAACGGCCTCATGCACCACCGGATCAGCCTCAAGATCCATGGCCGGCTGGGGGGACTGCGCCAGCACCACAACAGCCCTGGGACGGCGAGAGTACACCACCGGAGCAGCAACACGTGGCGCCGTCGTCAAGGCGGCTGGAACAGTGGCAGCAACAGCAAGGATGGGAGCAGAGGGAGGCACACAGTCCACCGGAGAAGTGTTTGGAGGCAGATCGGGGTTAGCTGAATGATGATCGGCCAGCAAGGGCTGCATATCAGCCAGGATGGAATCCAAAAGGACTGGAGGTGCCAAACCAACCCTGGCGAGAGGGACTTCATCATCAGATGAACTGATGGCAAGCTCAACAAAGGCGTTAGCGGCAATCGAGGCGTTTCTTGATGGGGAAGGTGGTGGGCCCTGTGGAAATTCTGGTGAGACAGTGAAAGGGCCAAAAGCTGCCATGGCTGTAGCGGCACACTGAAGGCCAATGGAAGGATCCGGAGCGGGGGAGTTTGAGTCGGAAGCCGAATCCGAGGCGGAGTCCAAGTCCCCATCAGAGGAGAAGGGAGATGGGTCGCTTGGGCCGATGCGTGTGACCTTTCCATGCTCATGAAGCTGTACAACTAGGATGTCAAGATTGGGTAGCTGGACTGTGAGAGCATCAGGGAGAGTGGTACCCTTGAAGAGGGCGACATGAGCCCTAATGGAGGTGCGCTCATCAAAAAGAAGGACTACGATGAAGGGCTAGCGAGGTGTGTTAGGGATGGGAGCAAAGGTGGGGGGCCTCTGTTGAGGTGCGCGGAGGACGCCGGAGCCGAGCGAGGTGCAGGACGAGATGCGTGGGTTGGGCAAGGCGGGGATAGGTTGAGGCGGCGAGCAGTTGCAGCAGCCACCACATCTAGGTCATGGATAGCTTTGATGAGGTGTAGCTGAAGCCTGACAGCGACTCCGTCGACCGGAGCGGAGAGGTCAGGAGGAGGGGTGTTGAGATCAAAGGTGGCCTCCGGGCAGATGAGGTGGGGCTCGTTGGAGGAGGAGCTGAAACGGAGTGGCATGGAGGCGGAGGAGGAACCAGCGTCGTGAAGGAAATATGCCCTAGAGGCAATAATAAAGTTGTTATTTATATTTCCTTATATCATGCTAAATGTTTATTATTCATGATAGAATTGTATTAACCGGAAACTTAGTACATGTGTGAATACATAGACAAACAGAGTGTCACTAGTATGCCTCTACTTGACTAGCTCGTTGAATCAAAGATGGTTAAGTTTCCTAGCCATAGACATAAGTTGTCATTTGATTAACGGGATCACATCATTAGAGAATGATGTGATTGACTTGACCCATTCCGTTAGCTTAGCACTTGATCATTTAGTATATTGCTATTGCTTTCTTCATGACTTATACATGTTCCTATGACTATGAGATTATGCAACTCCCGAATACCGGAGGAACACTTTGTGAGCTACCAAACGTCACAACGTAACTGGGTGATTATAAAGGTGCTCTACAGGTGTCTCTGATGGTACTTGTTGAGTTGGCATAGATCGAGATTAGGATTTGTCACTCCGATTGTCGGAGAGGTATCTCTGGGCCCTCTCGGTAATGCACATCACTATAAGCCTTGCAAGCAATGTGACTAATGAGTTAGTTGCAGGATGATGCATTACGGAACAAGTAAAGAGACTTGCCGGTAACGAGATTGAACTAGGTATTGAGATACCGACGATCGAATCTCGGGCAAGTAACATACCGATGACAAAGGGAAAAACGTATGTTGTTATGCGGTTTGACCGATAAAGATCTTCGTAGAATATGTGGGATCCAATATGAACATCCAGGTTCCACTATTGGTTATTGACCGGAGACGTGTCTCGGTCATGTCTACATAGTTCTCGAACCCGTAGGGTCCGCACGCTTAACGTTCGGTGATGATTGGTATTATGAGTTTATGTGTTTTGATGTACCGAAGATAGTTCGGAGTCCCGGATGTGATCACGGACATGACGAGGAGTCTCGAAATGGTCGAGACATAAATATTGACATATTGGATGACTATATTCGAACACCGGATGAGTTTTGGGGGTCACCGGATAATTATCGGAGTGCTGGGGGGTTATCGGAACCCCTGGGGAACTAATGGGCCAACATGGGCCTTGTGTGAGAGAGAGGAGGGGCCATAGGGCTGGCCGCGCCCCCTCCTGGGAGTCCAAATTGGACAAGGCGGGGGGCGGCGCCCCCTCTTTCCCTTCCTCTCTCCCTCACCTTCCTTTCCCCTTCCTCCTCCTAGTTGGACTAGCAAAGGGGGAGTCCTACTCCTACTAGGAGGAGGACTCCTCCCCTCCTTGGCGCGCCCCAAGGGCCGGCCGTCCTCCCCCCTGCTCCTTTATATACGGGGGCAGGGGGCACCCTAGAACACACAAGTTGATCATTGATCTCTTAGCCGTGTGCGGTGCCCCCCTTCACCATAATCCACCTCGGTCATATCATTGCAGTGCTTAGGCGAAGCCCTGCGCCGGTAGCTTCATCATCACTGTCATCACGCCGTCGTGCTGACGAAGCTCTCCCTCGACACTCTGCTGGATCGTGAGTTTGTGGGACGTCACCGAGCCGAACGTGTGCAGATCGCGGAGGTGGCGTACTTTCGGTACAAGGATCGGTCGATCGTGAAAACGTACGACTACATCAACCGCGTTTTCATAACGCTTCTCCTTACGGTCTACGAGGGTACGTAGACAACACTCTCCCCTCTCGTTGCTATGCATCACCATGATCTTGCGTGTGTGTAGGAATTTTTTCGAAATTACTACGTTCCCCAACAGTGGCATCCGAGCCAGGTTTATGCGTAGATGTTATATGCACGAGTAGAGCACAAGTGATTTGTGGGCGATAATACTCATATTGCTTACCAGCATGTCATACTTTGATTTGGCGGTATTGTTGGACGAAGCGGCCCGGACCGACATTACGCGTACGCTTACGCGAGACTGGTTCTACCGACGTGCTTCGCACACAGGTGGCTGGCGGGTGTCAGTTTCTCCAACTTTAGTTGAATCGAGTGTGGCTTCGCCCGGTCCTTGTTGAAGGTTAAAATAGCACATACTTGATGAAAAATCGTTGTGGTTTTGATGCATAGGTAAGAACGGTTCTTGCTCAGCCCGTAGCAGCCACGTAAAACTTGCAACAACAAAGTAGAGGACGTCTAACTTGTTTTTGAAGGGCATGTTGTGATGTGATATGGTCAAGACATGATGCTAAATTTTATTGTATGAGATGATCATGTTTTGTAACGGAGTTATCGGCAACTGGCAGGAGCCATATGGTTGTCGCTTTATTGATTGAAATGCAATCGCCATGTAATTGCTTTACTTTATCACTAAGCGGTAGCGATAGTCGTAGAAGCAGTAGTTGGCGAGACGACAACGATGCTACGATGGAGATCAAGGTGTCGCGCCGGTAACGATGGTGATCATGACGGTGCTTTGGAGATGGAGATCAAAGGCACAAGATGATGATGGCCATATCATATCACTTATATTGATTGCATGTGATGTTTATCCTTTATGCATCTTATTTTTCTTAGTTCGACGGTAGCATATAAGATGATCTCTCACTAAATTTCAAGGTACAAGTATTCTCCCCGAGTATGCACCGTTGCAAAAGTTCGTTGTGCCGAGACACCACGTGATGATCGGGTGTGATAAGCTCTACGTTCACATACAACGGGTGCAAGCCAGTTTTGCACACGCAGAATACTCGGGTTAAACTTGATGAGCCTAGCATATGCAGATATGGCCTCGGAACACTGAAACCGAAAGGTCGAGCATGAATCATATAGTAGATATGATCAACATAGTGATGTTCACCATTGAAAACTACTCTATCTCACGTGATGATCGGACATGGTTCAGTTGATACGGATCACGTGATCACTTAGATGATTAGAGGGATGTCTATCTAAGTGGGAGTTCTTTAGTAATATGATTAATTGAACTTTAATTTATCATGAACTTAGTACCTGATAGTATTTTGCATGTCTATGTTGTTGTAGATAGATGGCCCGTGCTGTTGTTTCGTTGAATTTTAATGCGTTCCTAGAGAAAGCTAAGTTGAAAGATGATGGTAGCAACTACACGGACTGGGTCCGTAACTTGAGGATTATCCTCATTGCTGCATAGAAGAATTACGTCCTGGAAGCACTTCTAGGTGCCAAATTAACCTGCTGCAGCAGCAACACCAGATGTTATGAACGTCCGGCAGAGCAAAGCTGATGACTACTCGATAGTTCAGTGTGAAGGAAATATGCCCTAGAGGCAATAATAAAGTTGTTATTTATATTTCCTTATATCATGATAAATGTTTATTATTCATGCTAGAATTGTATTAACCGGAAACTTAGTACATGTGTGTATACATAGACAAACAAAGTGTCACTAGTATGCCTCTACTTGACTAGCTCGTTGAATCAAAGATGGTTAAGTTTCCTAGCCATAGACATGAGTTGTCATTTGATTAACGGGATCACATCATTAGAGAATGATGTGATTGACTTGACCCATTCCGTTAGCTTAGCACTTGATCGTTTAGTATAATGCTATTGCTTTCTTCATGACTTATACATGTTCCTATGACTATGAGATTATGCAACTCCCGAATACCGTAGGAATACTTTGTGTGCTACCAAACGTCACAACGTAATTGGGTGATTATAAAGGTGCTCTATAGGTGTCTCCGATGGTACTTGTTGAGTTGGCATAGATCGAGATTAGGATTTGTCACTCTGCTTGTCGGAGAGGTATCTCCGGGCCCTCTCGGTAATGCACATCACTATAAGCCTTGAAAGCAATGTGACTAATGAGTTAGTTGCGGGATGATGCATCACGGTACGAGTAAAGAGACTTGCCGGTAACGAGATTGAACTAGGTATTGAGATACCGACGATAGAATCTCGGGGAAGTAACATACCGATGAGAAAGGGAACAACGTATGTTGTTATGCGGTTTAACCGATAAAGATCTTCGTAGAATAAGTGGGAGCCAATATGAACATCCAGGTTCCGCTATTGGTTATTGACCGGAGACGTGTCTCGGTCATGTCTACATAGTTCTCGAACCCGTAGGGTCCTCAGGCTTAACATTCGGTGATGATTGGTATCATGAGTTTATGTGTTTTGATGTACCGAAGATAGTTTGGAGTCCCGGATGTGATCACGGACATGACTAGGAGTTTCAAAATGGTCGAGACATAAAGATTGATATATTGGACGGCTATATTCGGACACCGGAAGTGTTCCGGGTGATTTCGGAGAAAACCGGAGTGCGAGAGGGTTACCGGAATCCCCCGGGAGAACTAATGGGCCTCATGGGCCTTAGTGGAGAGAGAGGGCCGTCCAGGGCAGGCCGCGCGCCCCTCCTCCTCTGGTCTGAATTGGACTAGGGAAGGGGGGCGGCGCCCCCTTCCCTTATCCCTCTCCTTCTTCCTTTCCCCCTCCTAGTAGGAGTAGGAAAGGGGAGTCCTACTCCTACTAGGAGGAGGACTCTTCCTCTCCTGGCGCGCCCCAAGGGCCGGCCAGCCTCCCCCTTGCTCCTTTATATACGGGGGCAGGGGGGCACCCTAGAACAAAAAAAAGTTGATTGTTTCCAGCCGTGTGCGGTGCCCCCCTCCACCATAATCCACCTCGGTCATATCGTCGTAGTGCTTAGGCGAAGCCCTGCACCGGTAGCTTCATCATCACCATCATCACGTCGTCGTGCTGACGAAGCTCTCCCTCGACACTCTGCTGGATCGTGAGTTCGTGGGACGTCACCGAGCTGAACGTGTGCAAATCGCGGAGGTGTCATACTTCCGGTACTAGGATCAGTCGATCGTGAAGACGTACGACTACATCAACCACGTTGTCATAACGCTTCCACTTACGGTCTACGAGGGTACGTGGACAACACTCTCCCCTCTCGTTGCTACGCATCACCATGATCTTGCGTGTGCGTAGGAATTTTTTTGAAATTACTACGTTCCCCAACAATGGCATGAGAGCCAGGTTTATGCGTAGATGTTATATGCATGAGTAGAACACAAGTGAGTTGTGGGCGATAATAGTCATACTGCTTACCAGCATGTCATACTTTGATTCGGCGGTATTGTTGGATGAAGCGGCCCGGACCGACATTACGCGTACGCTTACGCGAGACTGGTTCTACCACCGTGCTTCGCACACAGGTGGCTGGCGGGTGTCAGTTTCTCCAACTTTAGTTGAATCGAGTGTGGCTACGCCCGGTCCTTGTTGAAGGTTAAAACAGCACACATACTTGACAAAAAATCTTTGTGGTTTTGATGCATAGGTAAGAACGGTTCTTGCTCAGCCCGTAGCAACCACGTAAAACTTGCAACAACAAAGTAGAGGACGTCTAACTTGTTTTTGCAGGGCATGTTGTGATGTGATATGGTCAAGACATGATGCTAAATTTTATTGTATGAGATGATCATGTTTTGTAACGGAGTTATCGGCAACTGGCAGGAGCCATATGGTTGTCGCTTTATTGATTGAAATGCAATCGCCATGTAATTGCTTTACTTTATCACTAAGCGGTAGCGATAGTCGTAGAAGCAGTAGTTGGCGAGACGACAACGATGCTACGATGGAGATCAAGGTGTCGCGCCGGTAACGATGGTGATCATGACGGTGCTTTGGAGATGGAGATCAAAGGCACAAGATGATGATGGCCATATCATATCACTTATATTGATTTCATGTGATGTTTATCCTTTATGCATCTTATTTTGCCTAGTTCGACGGTAGCATTATAAGATGATCTCTCACTAAATTTCAAGGTACAAGTGTTCTCCCTGAGTATGCACCGTTGCGAAAGTTCGTCGTGCCGAGACACCACATGATGATCGGGTGTGATAAGCTCTACGTTCACATACAACGGGTGCAAGCCAGTTTTGCACACGCAGAATACTCGGGTTAAACTTGACGAGCCTAGCATATGCAGATATGGCCTCGGAACACTGAAACCGAAAGGTCGAGCGTGAATCATATAGTAGAAATGATCAACATAGTGATGTTCACCATTGAAAACTACTCCATCTCACGTGATGATCGGACATGGTTTAGTTGATATGGATCACGTGATCACTTAGATGATTAGAGGGATGTCTATCTAAGTGGGAGTTCTTTAGTAATATGATTAATTGAACTTTAATTTATCATGAACTTAGTACCTGATAGTATTTTGCATGTCTATGTTGTTGTAGATAGATGCCCCGTGCTGTTGTTCCGTTGAATTTTAATGCGTTCCTAGAGAAAGCTAAGTTGAAAGATGATGGTAGCAACTACACGAACTGGGTCCGTAACTTGAGGATTGTCCTCATTGCTGCACAGAAGAATTACGTCCTGGAAGCACCGCTAGGTGCCAAATTAACCTGCTATATTGGACATGACGAGGAGTCTCGAAATGGTCGAGACATAAAGATTGATATATTGGACGGCTATATTCGGACACCGGAAGTGTTCCGGGTGATTTCGGAGAAAACCGGAGTGCCGGAGGGTTACCGGAACCCCCCCGAGAGAACTAATGGGCCACATGGGCCTTAGTGGAGAGAGAGAGAGGGCCGGCCAGGGCAGGTCGCGCGCCCCCTTTCCTTCTCCCTCTCCTCCTTCCTTTCCCCTCCTAGTAGGAGTAGGAAAGGGGAGTCCTACTCCTACTAGGAGGAGGAATCCTCCTCTCCTGGTGCGCCCCAAGGGCCGGCCAGCCTCCCCCTTGCTCCTTTATATACGGGGGCAGGGGGGCACCCTAGAAAAAAATTTTGATAGTTTCCAGCCGTGTGCGGTGCCCCCCTCCACCATAATCCACCTCGGTCATATAGTCGTAGTGCTTAGGCGAAGCCCCGCACCGGTAGCTTCATCATCACCGTCATCACGCTGTCGTGCTAACGAAGCTCTCCCTCGACACTCTGCTGGATCGTGAGTTCATGAGACGTCACCGAGCTGAACGTGTGCAGATCGCGGAGGTGTCGTACTTTCGGTACTAGGATCGGTCGATCGTGAAGACGTACGACTACATCAACCGCGTTGTCATAACGCTTTCGCATACGGTCCACGAGGGTACGTGGACAACACTCTCCCCTCTCGTAGCTACGCATCACCATGATCTTGCGTGTGCGTAGGAATGTTTTTGAAATTACTACGTTCCCCAACAGTGGCATCAGAGCCAGGTTTATGCGTAGATGTTATATGAACGAGTAGAACACAAGTGAGTTGTGGGAGATAATAGTGATACTGCTTACCAGCATGTCATACTTTGATTCGGCGGTATTGTTGCATGAAGCGGCGCGGAATCTTCCGAGAAGCAAGCTCCTCTCGCTTTGCTTCCTTCGCCAGATCCAAGAGCTGCGAGCCCGCACGCTGCCCCCGGAGCGGGATCAGCCCGGGTAGCCAGCCCACCAGCTGGGTGCCTTGAGCTCATGCCTTCGCCGCCTTCTCTGGGCGGCCTTGCTTGGGATGTGACCAGTGTGCCAACGGCCCCTTCCCTGATCGTGGACGGCGGCTGGTTGGCTTCGGTCCTAGGGTCCTCTTCAGGCGGCGGGTCTTCGTTTGCTCGGGCTTCTCGTGAGGCCTGGCCAACAACCAGGTGGGTGCCAGCCCCTAGCCCCCTGTTGAGAGGAGGTGAGCCGCTTCGGGATCCCTCTGCGGCCCTGGCGGTGGAGGACGGAGTCAGCAGCATGCTCAAGTCGGCGCAAGAAGGGAGCGTCGTCCGCCACGAGCTCTTCCAGGAGGCGATGGGCGCGATGAACCGGCTTGGTGAAGAGCTCGCGGATGTGGACGCGCGCCTCGTGGCCGAGGGTCTTCGGCTGGTGGAGGAGCGGCATAAGTTGAAGGTGGCCATCAACCTCGGGCACCACCAGCGCGAGCTCGATAATGCGAAGGCTGAGGCTTCTCTCGCAGCCTCGCATGAGGCCTGCTCTAGAGCTCAGGAAGAGGCCCGGGAAGCAGACCGCCGTCGCAAGGCGCGCGTGGGAGCTCCAAGCTTGGAGCGCCTCCTTGGAGCAGCAAGTGGAGGCACGCAGAGCCGCCCTTGCATCGTTGAGGGGGACGCTCATCGAGGAGGAAGAGATTCGGAAGTGCAAGGAGGCGCTGACGTTGGAAGCCGTGGAGCGTAGCCTTGAGCTCGAGTGGCTGGAGATGAGGGAGCGTCAGGTTGCCCAAGCGGAAGATGCCGTTGACGCACGCGAGGCCAGGGCCAAGGAGGAGGTCGATCGCTGGGTGGCCGAGGCTCGCGCGGATCTTGACGGCGGGTATGACCTGAAGCTGGAGTTCGTGGCGGCCGAGGCCGCGGGCAGGACTGCTGCCCTCAAGTCTAGGCTGACTGAGTGGAACGGCGCGAGGAGGCCACCGCACCCGCCCTGGCCTCGGCGCAGGCTGAGTTGGCTTCCGCCCGCGCCGAGCTGCTTCTTCTCAGCAGCGGGTCGCCAGCACCGAGTCCATCGCGCAGCAGAACAGGGAGGAAGTGCTTCAACGGTGAACGCTGGAGCGCGTGCATGCCCCCATGCTCGAGGGCCTCAGGAACAGGGCCAACGCGGCATTGGGCCATATCTGCGATGAGACTGCTCCTCATCCCCACGCGAACGACTACGCCAGCCACCACCGCTTCTTCTCCGAGGTGGTGACGCGCTGATACGTCTCCAACGTATCTATAATTTTTGATTGTTCCATGCTATATTATATTCTGTTTTGGACATTATTGGGCTTTATTATACACTTTTATATTATTTTTGGGACTAACCTATTAACCGGAGGCCCAGCCCAGAATTGTTGTTTTTTTTTTGCCTATTTCAAAGTTTCGCAGAAAAAGAATATCAAATGGAGTCCAAACGGAATGAAACCTTCGGGAACGTGATTTTCGGAACAAACATGATCCAGAGGACTTGGACCCTACGTCAAGACATCAACTAGGAGGGCACGAGGTAGGGGGGCGCGCCTACCCCCCCCCCCCCCCCAGGCACGCCCTCCACCCTCATGGGCCCCATGTTGCTCCACCGACATACTCCTTCCTCCTATATATACATACGTACCCCCAAACGACCAGATACGGAGCCAAAAACCTAATTCCACCGCCGCAACCTTCTGTACCCGTGAGATCCCATCTTGGGGCCTTTTCTGGAGCTCCGCCAGAGGGGGCATCGATCACGGAGGGCTTCTACATCAACACCATAGCCTCTCCGATGATGTGTGAGTAGTTTACCTCAGACCTTCGGGTCCATAGTTATTAGCTAGATGGCTTCTTCTCTCTTTTTGGATCTCAATACAATGTTCTCCCCCTCTCTCGTGGAGATCTATTCGATGTAATCTTCTTTTGCGGTGTGTTTGTTGAGACCGATGAATTGTGGGTTTATGATCAAGTTTATGTATGAACAATATTTGATTCTTCTCTGAATTCTTTTATGTATGATTGGTTATCTTTGCAAGTCTCTTTGAATTATCAGTTTGGTTTGGCCTACTAGATTGATCTTTCTTGCAATGGGAGAAGTGCTTAGCTTTGGGTTCAATCTTGCGGTGTCCTTTCCCAGTGACAGTAGGGGCAGCAAGGCACGTATGGTATTGTTGCCATCGAGGATAACAAGATGGGGTTTATATCATATTGCATGAGTTTATCCCTCTACATCATGTCATCTTACTTAAAGCGTTACTCTATTCTTATGAACTTAATACTCTAGATGTGTGCTGGATAGCGGTCGATGTGTGGAGTAATAGTAGTAGATGCAGGCAGGAGTCGGTCTACTTGTCTCGGACGTGATGCCTATATACATGATCATACCTAGATATTCTGATAACTATGCTCAATTCTATCAATTGCACAACAGTAATTTGTTCACCCACCGTAATACTTATGCTCTTGAGAGAAGCCACAAGTGAAACCTATGGCGGGTCTATTTTCCATCATTGTCACTAAAGATATTAAAAAGATGAAGCGTATGAGGCAAACTCAATTCCATTTTTTATAGTTTTCTTTTATAAACTAAACTAGTGATAAAACAAGAAACTAAAAGATTCGATTGCAAGATCTAAAGATATACCTTCAAGCACTCACGTCCCCGGCAACGGCGCCAGAAAAGAGCTTGATGTCTACTACACAACCTTCTTCTTGTAGACGTTGTTGGGCCTCCAAGTGCAGAGGTTTGTAGGACAGTAGCAAATTTCCCTCAAGTGGATGACCTAAGGTTTATCAATCCGTGGGAGGCGTAGGATGAAGATGGTCTCTCTCAAACAACCCTGCAACCAAATAACAAAGAGTCTCTTGTGTCCCCAACACACCCAATACAATGGAAATTGTATAGGTGCACTAGTTCGGCGAAGAGATGGTGATACAAGTGCAATATATGGTAGATATAGGTTTTTGTAATCTGAAAATATAAAAACAGCAAGGTAACAAGTGGTAAAAGTGAGCACAAATGGTATTGCAATGCGTTGAAACAAGGCCTAGGGTTCATACTTTCACAATCTCAGATTCATCTATTCAACCAACACAAAGAACTTCAAAGAGTGCCCCAAAGTTTCTACCGGAGAGTCAAGACGAAAACGTGTGCCAACCCCTATGCATAAGTCCACGAGGTCACGGAACTCGCAAGTTGATCACCAAAACATACATCAAGTGGATCACGTGATATCCCATTGTCCCCACAGATAAGCACATGCAAGACATACATCAAGTGTTCTCAAATCCTTAAAGACTCAATCCGATAAGATAACTTCAAAGGGAAAACTCAATCCATTACAAGAGAGTAGAGGGGGAGAAACATCATAAGATCCAACTATAATAGCAAAGCTCGCGATACATCAAGATCGTACCACCTCAAGAACACGAGAGAGAGAGAGATCAAACACATAGCTACTGGTACATACCCTCAGCCCCGAGGGTGAACTACTCCCTCCTCGTCATGGAGAGCTCCGGGATGATGAAGATGGCCACCGGTGAGGGTTCCCCCCTCTGGCAGGGTGCCGGAACAGGGTCCCGATTGGTTTTTGGTGGCTACAGAGGCTTGCGGCAGCGGAACTCCCGATCTATTCTGTTCCCCGATGTTTTTAGGGTATATGGATATATATAGGAGAAAGAAGTCAGTCAGGGGAGCCCTTAGGGGCCCACGAGGGTGGGGGGCACGCCCAGGGGGGTAGGGCGCGCCTCCCTGCCTCGTGGCTTCCTCGAAGCTTCCCTGATGTCTACTCCAAGTCTCCTGAATTGCTTCCGTTACAAAAATAACTCTCCCGAAGGTTTCATTCCGTTTGGACTCCGTTTGATATTCCTTTTCTTCAAAACACTGAAATAGGCAAGAAAACAACAATTTGGGCTGGGCCTCCGGTTAATAGGTTAGTCCCAAAAATAATATAAAAGTGTTTATTAAAGCCCATAAACATCCAAAACAGATAATATAATAGCATGAATACTTCATAAATTATAGATACGTTGGAGACGTATCAACCGGCCAGCTCTGCGAGTGGGAGAGCGCGCCTCCCTGCTACTTCGCCTCCACCCCGGAAGAAGAGGCGACCCACCTTGAGCGCTGGAAGGCGCATTGGCTCACCGAGGAGGGGGCCGACGGCAAGCGGCGGATGCGATATGAGCAGATGATGCGCTGCGACGAGGAGGCTCCGCGGCTTGAGGAAGAGGAGGAGCGCGTATCAGCATCCCCAAGCTTAATTCCTGCTCGTCCTCGAGTAGGTAAATGATAAAAGAAATAATTAATGAAGTGTGAATGCTAGCAGGTGCACAAGTTTGATCAATGATAATTTCAATCACCTTTTCTAGCATCATCATATATCATAACAGTAGCTCAACTCATAGAACTTCTCATGATCAAGTAACAAGCTATTCACATGTTAATGTATAGATCATAAACTTTCTTGAAAACTAAGAAACCATGTTATTAGTCATCAAACAATTACAATTCATCTTATTTTAAGGAAGGGTCTATGTCAGAGCTTTGATTCAGGAAACTTCACATACTCAACTATCATTTTGTCTTTCACAATTGCTTACACTCACATGATATTTATGGGTTCAAAGTTTTAATCAGACACAGAGAAAGATAGGGGCTTATAGATTCGCCTCACAACCTTTTACCTCAAGGGTAATTTCAACAATAATAGTTCATGATGCCTTACATCCAATTGGATATATATATATATATATCAGGATCTTTCCAACACAATGTGCTTGCCAAAGGATAAAATGTAAAAAGGAAAGGTGAAGATCACCATGACTCTTGCATAAGGAATAAGACAACAATAAAAGATAAGCCCTTCGCAGAGGGAAGCAGAGGTTGTCATGCGCTTTTATAATTGGATGCACAAAATCTTAATGCGAAAGAATGTCACTTTATATTGCCACTTGTGATGGGGACCTTTATTATGCAGTCCGTCGCTTTTATTGCTTCCACATCACAAGATCGTATAAAGCTTATTTTCTCCACACTAATAGATCATACATATTTAGAGAGCAATTTTTTATTGCATGCACCGATGACAACTTACTTGAAGGATCTTACTCAATCCATAGGTAGGTATGGTGGACTCTCATGGCAATACTGGTTTAAGGGATGTTTGGAAGCACAAGTAGTATCTCTACTTGGTGCAAAGAATTTGGCTAGCATGAGGGGGAAAGGCAAGCTCAGCATGTTGGATGATCCATGACAATATATTTTATTTCAGATATAAGAAAACATAACCCATTACGTTGTCTTCCTTGTCCAACATCAACCTTTTAGCATGTCATATTTTAATGAGTGCTCACAATTACAAAATATGCCCAAGATAGTATATTTATATGTGAAATCTCTCTTCCCTCAATATTCTTTCATGAATTGTTCAAGTGACCAATACAATGTTTGCTAACCTTCAATAAATTTACCACCTCTACTTCTTATATGTGAAGTCATTACTCCCCATGGGATAAGCATATGAAACATATATAATTTAAGATTTATGATATTCAAATCATTCAACTATTTACTCATAGGATATAAGTGAAGCACACGAGTAAATGACAAACTACTCCAAAAAGATATAAGTGAAGATCAATGAGTAGTTAAATAATTATGTAGCTTTGTGAAGACTCTCTCTCATTTAAGAATTTCAGATCTTAAGTACTTTATTCAAACAGCAAGCAAAACAAAATAAAACGACATTTCAAGGATAGCACTCATCATGTGAAGAAGCAAAAACTTAGGCTCAACCGATGCTAACCTATAATTGTTGAAGAAGAAAGGTGGGATGCCAACCGGGGCATCCCCAAGCTTAGACGCTTGAGACTTCTTGAGATATTATCTTGGGAGGCCTTGGGCATCCCCAAGCTTGAGCTTTTGTGTCTCCTTAATTTCTCTCATATCACGGTCTCCCTAAATCTCAAAAGCTTCATCCACACAAAACTCAACAAGGACTTGTGAGATAAGTTAGTATAAACCAATGCAAAAACCTTATCATACTCTACTGTAGAAAATCACTAAAATTATTATTCAACATTGCATACTAAATGCCTCTGCATATTTAATAGTCCTATCCTCAAATAGAATCATTAAAGAAGCAAACATATGCAAACAATGCAGACATAACAGCAATCTGCCTAAACAGGACAGTCTGTAAAGAATGCAGCAAGATCCATACTTCCCTAGATCCAACAATTATTAAAGAAAATTCCCACTGTAGTAAATTTATCAGAGCTTATTATGCAAAAGGTTTCAACATTTGATCACATTCTGACTTTTCTAGGGAATTTTTGCAACAACGGTAAACTTTCTGTTTTCAAACAGCAACATGTAGACTTGTAAAATAGGCATAGTAAAGGCTATCAATGCCACTTTTATTGAAATAAAAGATGCAAAACATTATTCTAAATAACAGCAAGCAAATACCAACAAAACAAAATGACGCTCCAAGCAAAACACATATCATGTGGTGAATAAAAATATAGCTCCAATTAAAGTTACCGATGAACGAAGACGAAAGAGGGGATGCCTTCCGGGGCATCCCCAAGCTTAGGGTCTTGGTTGTCCTTGAATATTACCTTGGGGTGCCTTGTGAATCCCCAAGCTTTGGCTCTTGCCACCCCTTATTCCATAGTCCATCGAATCTTTACCCAAAACTTGAAAACTTCACAACACAAAACTCAACAGAAAACTCGTAAGCTCCGTTAGTATAAGAAAATAAATCACCACTTAGGTACTGTTGTGAACTCATTCTAAATTCATATTGGTGTAATATCTACTGTATTACAACTTATCTATGGTTCATACCCTCCAATACTACTCATAGATTCATCAAAATAAGCAAACAACACATAGAAAACAGAATCTGTCAAAAACAGAACAGTCTGCAGTAATCTGTATCAAACGCAAACTTCTGGAACTCATAAAAATCTGCAAAAATAGGAAGACCTAGATAATTTGTTTATTGATCTACTGCAATTGGAATCAGTATTTTATCACTTTCTTGTGATTTTTAACAATTGTTTTTGTGAGCAGAAAGTTTCTGTCTTTTTCAGCAAGATCAAATAATTATCATCCAAGAAGATCCTATAGGTCTTACTTGGCACAAACACTAATTAAAACATAAAACCACATCTAACCATAGGCTAGATGATTTATTTATTACTAAACAGGAACAAAAATCAAGGAACAAAAATAAAATTGGGTTGCCTCCCAACAAGCGCTAACGTTTAACGCCCCTAGCTAGGCATGATGATTTCAATGATGCTCACCTAAAAGATAAGAATTGAAACATAAAGAGAGCATCATGAAGAATATGAATAGCACATTTAAGTCTAACCCATTTCCTATGCATAGGGATTTTGTGAGCAAACAACTTATGGGAACAATAATCAACTAGCATAGGAAGGCAAAACAAGCATAACTTCAAAACTTTAAGCACATACAGAGAAAACTTGATATATTGCAATTCTTACAAGCATATATTCCTCCCTCATAATAATTTTCAGTAGCATCATGAATGAATTCAACAATATAACCAGCACCTAAAGCATTCTTTTCATGATCTACAAGCACAGAAAATTTACTACTCTCTACATAAGCAAAATTCTTTAAATCGGAATAGTGGGAGTATCATAAGAGACTCGAATACTATAAATTGTTTCCATGTTAAAAGAGTAGTGTTCAGAAAAAGGGTGATCATAATCATGACAAGTTTTATAAATATAATCATCACTACTTTTTATAGCATAAGTGTTATCACAATAATCATCATAAGTAGCAACTTTGTTCTCATCATAATCAATTGAAACCTCTTCCAAGATAGTGGAATCATTACTAAATAACGTCATGACCTCTCCAAATCCACTTTCATGATTATCACAATAAGATTCAACATCCTCCAAAACAGTGGGATCATTACTTCCTAAAGTTGACACTCTTCCAAACCACTTTCATCAATATAATCATCATAAGTAGGAGGCATTCTATCATCATAACAAATTTGCATATCAAAACTTGGGAGGCTAAAAATATCATCTTCATTAAACATAGCATCCCCAAGCTTGGGACAAACATTAATTGCAGCAAATATATTCTCAAACATGTCATTCTCATCAAACATAGCATCCCCAAGCTTGGGCCTTTTCATATCATAAGCATAATCACTCTCATCATTAATATTATGGATAGCACCAATAGTATACCAATTATCATCATCACAATGAGTAATAGGAGCAACACCATTTGGGAGGGATACCTTTCTACCTTTGCTTCTCCGTCTTTTCTTTTTCTTCTTCACATCGTGTGTGGGTTTAACCCTCTTTTTTGAGCTCCTTATTAATGAGATTGGTTGTTGGGCCTTTTTTGAGCTCAATTTTCCTTTCCATCATTGTCACTAAAGATATTAAAAAGATGAAGCGTATGAGGCAAACTCAATTCCATTTTTTTGTAGTTTTCTTTTATAAACTAAACTAGTGATAAAACAAGAAACTAAAAGATTCGATTGCAAGATCTAAAGATATACCTGCAAGCACTCACCTCCCCGACAACGGCGCCAGAAAAGAGCTTGATGTCTACTACACAACCTACTTCTTGTAGACGTTGTTGGGCCTCCAAGTGCAGAGGTTTGTAGGACAGTAGCAAATTTACCTCAAGTGGATGACCTAAGGGTTATCAATCCATGGGAGGCGTAGGATGAAGATCGTCTCTCTCAAACAACCCTACAACCAAATAACAAAGAGTCTCTTGTGTCCCCAACACACCCAATACAATGGTAAATTGTATATGTGCACTAGTTCGGCGAAGAGATGGTGATACAAGTGCAATATGGATGGTAGATATAGGTTTTTGTAATATGAAAATATAAAAATAGCAAGGTAACAAGTGGTAAAAGTGAGCATAAACGGTATTGCAATGCGTTGAAACAAGGCCTAGGGTTCATACTTTCACAATCACAGATTCATCTATTCAACCAACACAAAGAACTTCAAAGAGTGCCCCAAAGTTTCTACCGGAGGTCAAGACGAAAACGTGTGCCAACCCCTATGCATAAGTTCACGAGGTCACGGAACTCGCAAGTTGATCACAAAAACATACATCAAGTGGATCACGTGATATCCCATTGTCACCACAGATAAGCACATGCAAGACATACATCAAGTGTTCTCAAATCCTTAAAGACTCAATCCGATAAGATAACTTCAAAGGGAAAACTCAATCCATTACAAGAGAGTAGAGGGGGAGAAACATCATAAGATCCAACTATAATAGCAAAGCTCGCGATACATCAAGATCGTACCACCTCAAGAACATGAGAGAGAGAGAGAGAGATTAAACACATAGCTACTGGTACATACCCTCAGCCCCGAGGGTGAACTACTCCCTCCTCGTCATGGAGAGCTCCGGGATGATGAAGATGGCCACCGGTGAGGGTTTCCCCCTCCAGCAGGGTGCCGAAACAAGGTCCCGATTGGTTTTTGGTGGCTACAGAGGCTCGCGGCGGCGGAACTCCCGATCTATTCTGTTCCCCGATGTTTTTAGGGTATATGGATATATATAGGCGAAAGAAGTCGGTCAGGGGAGCCACGAGGGGCCCACGAGGGTGGGGCGCGCGCCTCCCTTCCTCGTGGCTTCCTCGAAGCTTCCCTGACGTCTACTCCAAGTCTCCTGGATTGCTTCCGTTCCAAAAATAACTCTCCCGAAGGTTTCATTCCGTTTGGACTCCGTTTGATATTCCTTTTATTCGAAACACTGAAATAGGCAAGAAAACAACAATTTGGGCTGGGCCTCCGGTTAATAGGTTAGTCCCAAAAATAATATAAAAGTGTTTAGTAAAGCCCACAAACATCCAAAACAGATAATATAATAGCATGAATACTTCATAAATTATATATACGTTGGAGACGTATCATCGTGCCGAAACTGCCGCCTGGCGCTGTGACCCGATTCACTTGCATTCATGGTTAGTGTAAGCCCGCTCCTGGGGGATTAGTGGTACCCGGTAGCTGTTGTCGATGGCACGGTTGGCGGGGCTCTCGGGCGGCTCCTGGAAGGCCTCAGCTCCTAGCGCCTCCTCTTCCCAGCCTGGCTCTCGGGCGGCTCCTGGAAGGCCTCAGCTCCTAGCGCCTCCTCTTCCCAGCCGGGGTCATCTCCCGGTGTGTACTCCTGGTTCATCATGCGGGGCACGTAGACCTCCGTGGCCGTTGAGGGAGTCCTGGATTAGGGGGTCCTCGGACAGCCGGACTATATACTTTGGCCGGACTGTTGGACTATGAAGATACAAGATTGAAGACTTCGTCCTGTGTCCGGATGGGACTCTCCTTGGCGTGGAAGGCAAGCTTGGCAATACAGATATGTAGATCTCCTCCCTTGTAACCGACTCAGTGTAACCCTAGCCCCCTCCGGTGTCTATATAAATCGAAGGGTTTAGTCCGTAGATCAACAACAATCATACCATAGGCTAGCTTCTAGGGTTTAGCCTCTACGATCTCGTGGTAGATCAACTCTTGTAATACTCATATCAACAAGATCAATCAAGCAGGAAGTAGGGTATTACCTCCATCGAGAGGGCCCAAACCTGGGTAAACATCGTGTCCCCTGCCTCCTGTTACCATCCGCCTTAGACGCACAGTTCGGGACCCCCTACCCGAGATCCGCCGATTTTGACACCGACATTGGTGCTTTCATTGAGAGTTCCACTGTGCCGTCACCGTAAGGCTTGATGGCTCCTTCGATCATCGGCAACGATGTGATCCAGGGTGAGATTTTCCTCCCCGAACAAATCTTCATATTTGGTGGCTTCGTACTGCGAGCCAACTCGCTTGGCCATCTGGAGCAGATCAAAAGCTACGCCCCTAGCCATCGGGTCAGGTTCGGAAACTTGAACTATACTGCCGACATCCGCGGAGACTTGATCTTAGAAGGATTCGAGCCCATGTCAGGTGCGCCGCACAATCACGACGAGGATGACTTAACTCTGTCGTCGGACAGTGTTCGGGAGATCACACCTGCAACTAGTTCGGCCCTCAATCCGGAACAAATTGCGCCATCTGAGGACGGGTGGATAGACCCCGCCACGGAGGCCGCGCTCTCGGTGGCGATAGAGCCAAATACTGACTTCACCTCCTACGAGAGCCGTGTCGCCGAACCATTGGATTCGTCCCCGGCCACGGGCTCCGAGCCGCTTGCGTCCGTGCCTGTCGAATCCGATTGGGCACCGATCATGGAGTTTACCTCCGCGGATATCTTTCAGCACTCGCCTTTTGGCGATGTGCTAAATTCATTAAGGTCTCTCTCCTTGTCAGGAGAACCTTGTTCAAACTATGTCTGGCTAGAATGGGATACAGACGACAAAGAAATTCGCTCCCCACCCACCACCCACTTAGTAGCCACTGTCGACAATCTAACCGACATGCTCGACTTCGACTCCGAAGACATCGACGGTATGGACGATGATGCAGGAGACGAATAGGAACTACCGCCCACAGGGCACCGGACAGCCACCGCATCACACGATATATACATGGTGGATACACCCAAAGAAAACAATGACGAGGAACGGAAGGATGCAGCGAAGGATAGCTCCCTCGAGAAGCAACCAAAGCGACGGCGTAGGCGCCGCTCCAAATCCCGCCTCGGCAAAAACAGTGATAACAGCGCAAGAGAAAATAACACCCCGGTCGACTCCAGAGGAAACGACGACAACATCGACCCAGCGATAGAGCAGGATGAACCAGCGAACGGCGAACATAGTATGGAGCAACTGTCCGAACACGTCGACGCCGAGGATAAAGCTCATCAACCTTTCTCTGGAGAGGAAAACAGTCCGGACGACGACGCACACGTCATCCTGGAAAGGCACTTGGAACAAGAGAACCTCCGTAGAAGGCTTATTGCCACCGTGAGGAGTCTGAAGAATCAGAAGCAAAGGCTTAAGGCCGCGCAGAATACACTCAACAGCAGATGGAACAAAGTGCTCGACACTGAAGAAAAGTATGGTGGTAGTTGCCATGCAAAGAGCTATCCAAAGCGCAAGCTGTTGCCTGAGTTCGATGATGAGGCCGTAGAGCCTATACAGCCGAAGCATAAAACAGCCGATCAGCCGGATCGGCCACCTCGTGGTCGCGATTGGACGGCTAACGAGGCCGCACATAAGCCAACACATGATTTACGTGAGGACTTGCGCCAAAAATCCGGTACGACCAGGTCCATCTATGGATCTAGGAAGCGCGCTCCGGCACAAAATCAAAACCGAACACTACAACCGTCCGAACGCCATGATACATCCAAATACAGGGGTGCCGCACACCCCCTATGCTTCACCGATGAGGTACTGGATCATGAATTTCCAAAGGGATTCAAGCCCATGAACATAGAGGCGTACGACGGAACGACAGACCCTGGGGTCTGGATTGAGGACTTCATCCTCCACATCCATATGGCTCGCGGAGACGATCTCCACGCCATTAAGTACCTCCCCCTCAAGCTAAAAGGACCAGCTCGGCACTGGCTGAAGAGCCTCCCCGAAAATTCAATTGGAAGTTGGGAGGAGCTTGAGGATGCTTTTAGGGCCAATTTTCAAGGGACTTATGTCCGACCTCCGGACGCAGATGATTTAAGTCATATAATTCAACAGCCCAGAGAGTCAGCCCGAAAGCTTTGGAACATATTTCTCACTAAGAAGAACCAAATCGTCGACTACCTGGACGCCGAAGCCTTAGCAGCTTTCAAACACAGCGTTCGCGACGAATGGCTCGCCAGACACCTCGGCCAAGAAAAAACAAGGACAATGGCAGCCCTAACAAGCCTCATGACCCGCTTTTACGCGGGCGAAGATAGCTGGCTGGCTCGTAGTAGCACCAGCGACCCAGGCACATCTGAAGTCAGGGATGGTAATGGAAAACCACGACGCAGTAAAAGCAAGCGTCGAAATAACGAAGACAGCCCAGCCAACACGGCGGTAAACGCCGGATTCAGGGGCCCTCGACCCGGTCAGTGGAAGAAGCCTTCCAAAGGCAACAGAGATGGGCCGTCCAGCCTCAACAAGATTCTAGACAAATTATGTCAGATTCACGGCACCTCCGACAAACCTGCAAATCACACCCACAAAGAATGCTGGGTCTTCAAGCAGGCCGGCAAGCTAAACGCCGAACACAAGGGGAGGGAGACACCAAGTGAAGACAAGGATGAGCCTCGTCAGCAAAGCACTGGGGGACAAAAAAAATTCCCAGCAGAGGTCAAAACAGTGAACATGATTCACGTAACAGAAAGAAAGAGCAAACATGCACTCCAAGACACATGCGCCGTAGAGCCCGTCACCCCAAGTTCAACCCTTGGTCGGCCCGCCCAATCACCTTTGATCGCAGGAATCACTTGACAAGTATCCGGCACGGAGGATTGGCTGCCTTGGTGCTAGAACCAATTATCGACGGATACCATCTCACCCAAGTCCTCATGGACGGCGGCGGTAGTCTTAATCTGATATATCAGGACACAGTCCGCAAAATGGGGAGAGACCCGACAAGAATCTGCCAAAGTACTACTACCTTTAAAGGGGTAATACCAGGCCCAGAGGCCCGCTGTACGGGCTCTCTAGTACTAGAGGTTGTATTCGGTTCTCTCGACAACTTCCGAAGCGGCTATCAAGCACTACTCGGAAGAACAGCTTTCGCTCGTTTTAATCAGTACCGCATTACGCTTCTCTTAAGCTTAAGATGCCCGGTCCCCGCGGCATCATTACAGTTAGCGGAAATATTGAGCGTTCCTTACGCGCGGAAGAACGTGTGGCGGCTTTAACAGCCAAACACTAAACGGCCCCTCCAACCAGAATAAATGATCGGTCGTCAAGACCGCGGACATGGCTAGACGAGTCTATCGCATTACTAGCTGTAATAGCTTAGATAAACCCGAGATTGGTTTGATGGTTATACCCCCATAGGCGGTACCAGGGGCTTCCCGCATGTAAAAAGGACTAGTTCGGCTCGACTTTACTTATCTTGAATTTTAATGGTTTATTGAGAATAACCAATTTTTTCGCACGACAACTTTCACCGAAGTTCTTCTCTTTTACAGATGACAATCGTGCTACACCCTTCCAGGATACGGCACAACGGAGACACAGGCGCAGACGTGCAGCAGGGACCCGCTCAAAGGTTTCTTTTTAGATTAAGACCATGTGTAAACCTTTTTTACTGTCTTTTGTTGCTTCACATCCTCCGGATACTCAGTATAGCCGAGAAGGATGCTGGCGTTATTGGCATTTCGCCATGTCAGAATATTGCACGTACCTGGACACTCGGGGTTCATTATCAAAGGCGTTGCTCAGCCCGATATATGTTATAAAGACCGAATACCTTAGGGAGTGTTCGGCGTCGCGAGTTTGGCCTTATATGCATCAGCTCCGAATCATGTCTTTGGTCAAATGTTGGGTTTGCCCGGCTCCCGTGTTTTGCTACCTTATGTTCCGCTCTATCGGCTAAGGTGGCACTGGGAGAACTACTGCGATTGTGCCCTGGTTCATCCGGACGAGCACCTCAGTAGAGAAAGCCGAAAACTGACTGTCATGATAAAGCGTGAGACTGGTCAACCACTCGAAGACTCATCGAAATCTTCGGGATTCCTCCGCATTAACGAAGGACCGGTTTCCCCGGTCATGTATGTACGCGCACCGTATTCGGATAGCCGCGGAAATACCAGGGGCTATATAGTAGCCCCACTGTCAAACTCCTATGGTTAAGTGAAAGTGTTAAAGCAATATAGTCCGATTGCCTCGTTCGCCGCGCTACCACCTCCTTAATGGACCAAGACGTTGGATCAAGTGTGAAGATGCGCTTTTGCAAACACCCCCGCATTATATGCGTGGGGGCTGAAGCCGACGACTGCAAACTTTTAGGATATATATATATACATAAACGACCGCACAAGAGGCATAATAATAGTTTTAGGCAAAAGTATAAACACAACCTTTATAATTCAAATAACATTGTTCTTACAATGGGGACACATGTCACTAGAACATGACACTCTTCGAGCACTGAGCCTCTATTAAACGAGCGCTTTCGAGGACTTCCTCAAAATAGTGCTCGACCGATACTCGGCCTACGGCCGAACTCTGGGTTGCAATAGCGGTGGCCTCCATCTCCGCCCAGTATGTCTTGACACGGGCAAGAGCCATCCGCGCACCCTCTATGCACGCCGACCTCTTCATAGCGTCGATATGCGGCACAGCACCAAGGAATCGTTGCACTAAGCTAAAATAACTATTTGGCCTTGGTCCTTCCGGCCAAAGATGATCCACAACAGACCTCATGGCAAGCCCGGACAACCTATGGAGCTCGGCCCACTCGGCCATTCGCTCATTTAACAGCAGCGGCCGCACCGGAACATTGAACTGCGACCAGAACAGCTTTTCCACTCCGTGATCTTTTTTATCTTTGAAAAACTCGGTCGCATCAGCAGCACTCGCTACCAAATCCGCGTATGCGTCTGCAGAACTCCATAATTGATCAAGAGGGGCATACTTAGGGTCTCCGAACTTCGTCCGCAACAAAAAGGGCTTCTCGGCCGCGATATCTCGGGCTTGACGTAGCTCCTCCTTCGCCGCTCTGATTTTCGAGCGGGCTTCCTTGGCTGCCGCCATGGCTTTCTCCAGGTCCGTCGTCTTCGTTTGGCTTTCCTTTTCAAGAAGCTCATAACGGTCGGCGGCATCTTTCAACGCAATAGCCATCTTGGCTATTCGCTCTTTGCTCTCGCAATGTGCAGCCTGTTCGACTCTTAACTCTTCGACCGCCTTTAGGGTGGCCGCATCACTCCTCCTGGCTTGTTCCTTGGCTCAGGCAAGTTTCGCCCGAAGGGTCTCCACGGCGGCAGCTCCATCTGCAGTCACAGCATATTATAGATACTAGCATTATGCTCCTCTTAACATATGTTGACCATCGGAGAATTCATACCCTGTGCCTCGTCAAGCCGCTTGTTTACAAGCACGATGTCGGCATCTGCCGCATCAAGTTGCCGCTTCAGCTCGGCAAACTCACCGGTCCGGCTAGCCACCGGACCTTCAGCCACCTGCACAGGAAGGCGGCGTGATTATTACCTGGGACTATGATCCTCTGTTTGCCGCCGTTTTCGACAGCAACCAGAGTCTCAGGGGCTACTATCTGCATAGGGCACACCTAGCGTGTGTGGTATCGTCAAAAACATATACTACTTTGTGTACCTCAAAGCCTCTCAGCAGGCTCATAAAAGCTTCATGCAACCCGCTTTCGGCGGATGAAATCCTCTCAACCACCGTACCCATTAGCGTATGATGCGCTTCTGAGATAGCCGCTTGCTCCAGAAGATTCTTCAGTGCGTCTGGTCGCGCACCAGACAGTCCCGGACTCTTTCTGTTGCTCTCCTTAAGAGCCGAATACTCCAGACTTCGGGTAGCCGAAGGGTTACCCTCTGGCCTTGGCGGATCAGGAGAAATCCTCCGTGACGACACCTCAGGGTCGCCTGCCTCATGAGGCGGGGAGGCATGGGGAGGTGTTTTGCTCTCCATCATCTCCGGAAGAAGTTCCCCCGAAGACGAACTCTGTCGAGAAGGGCTACGATCCGAACTACAAGACATATGCTTCGGTTATTGTCCTCAGAAATAAAGCAGGATATTTTTACTATGGAGTACTTTTGTTTACTTACAGCTCGGTGGAGGGTTGATCCCCTTGCGGGCACTGTGCGGTAAGGATACCCTCCGGGGTAGGACCCTCTGGCGAAGATTTCTTCCCTCGTTTGGAAACCATTGTTTCCAAGTCTTCAGAGGCGGTCCTCTTCCTTCCCTGGGGAGAGGGAATTTCAGATTCTTCTCCCCGGTTATCCTCCTTCGCGGAGGCGCTAATTCCCCCGGTTTGGATGAATAATGAGTGAGGCCCGCTTTCAGCCTCTTTATTCCCCCCTTTAACTTCCCCTGAGGGCGCTTGATAAGGCGCAAGCTCAAGCATTCTGGCCAGTACTGGATCTGCTGAGCCTTCGGGAAGGGGGGCCGAACACCTAATCATCTTCGCCTTTTTACCCAGTCCTGGTCAAAGAGCGAATTTTCAAATTGATGTTGTGATAAATAAAGAGACAACGTGTTCGGCCGAAGGACTACTTACTTGGGTATCTGGACGATTACAGCTTAGACCCGCATCCTCGGTGGTGTCCGGACACTTTATTTGTGATCCGAAGAACAATTTGTACATCTCTTCGAGATTCATGCCGAGGAAGTGCTGAATAGCTTGCGGTCCTTCCGGGTTGAACTCCCACATACGGAGAGGTCGACGTTTGCAAGGCGGGACTCGACGAACTAGCATGACTTGCATTACCGTGACCAGGCTGACATCTCTCTCGAGGAGATCTCGGATGCGACTCTGCAATATCGGCACATCATTTACTGGCCCCCAGTCCAGCACCTTGTTGATCCATGGCGTCAGTTGTGGCGGGGTGCCCGAGCGAAAGGCAGGGGCGGCCACCCACTTAGTACCGCGGGGAGCTGTGATGTAAAACCACTCCCGTTGCCATAAGCTGGATCCCTCCGGGAAGGAACCCTTTGGCCATGGAACATCGGCGCCTTTGCTTATTACGGCTCCTCCGCATTCTGCGTGTCGCCCATTAATCGTCTTCGGCTCCACATTAAAGTTCTTGAGCCACAAGCCGAAGTGCGGGGTGACGTGGAGGAAGGCCTCACACACGACGATGAACAACGAGATGTGAAGGATGGAATCCAGGGCCAGGTCATGGAAATCCAGCCCGTAATAGAACATGAGCTCCCTAACAAAGGGACCTAGACTAAGGCCTAGCCCTCGAATACGACGCTCTCGCCAGGTTCGGGAGTGGGAATGACCTGCTCTCGAGTAGGTAGCCTGTGCGAGATTTCGGCGGTCAGGTACCTGGCTTCTCTTAGCTTCTTGATATCCTCCTCTGTGACAGAGGAGGGCATCCACCGACCTTGAAGGTTGGGTCCGGACATGGTCGAAGGTCCGAAGCGCCTAGCCTGAGCCTTGGGTGTTGGAACTCGAGGTGGGGGAAGGGTTCGATTGAGTGCGAGAAGAAAAGGACAGGCCTTGGCCTCTTTATAAAGAGGGTGAATATCAAGCGTCCTCCGCGTGGCCGTTTGGAACTTGCCTAAAATCGAGGAGTCATACCAACTGGCACGATTGGGTTACCCATATCCGTATTGATGAGAATCCCGCAATAAGGGGAACACGATCTCTGCTTCGACAAGACGTGCCAATAAAACCGCCTCGCGAGACGTGCAGTGGCAGGCTGGTTGAAAAAACGGTTCGAATAATGACCAGGCCGTGGTGTGATGTCATGTTATGAAAAGTTGTCAGCGGATTAGATTTGTGGAAATATTATTCTCTCTACGGTGGTATGTGGAATTTGTTTTGCAGAGCCGGACACTATCCATGTGTTCAAAATCTTCTATGAAGTATTCGGAGGAAGAACCCGCCTTGCAATGCCGAAGACAATCTGCGCGCCGGACTCATCGTCATTGAAGCCTAGTTCAGGGGCTACTGCGGGAGTCCTGGATTAGGGGGTCCTCGGACAGCCGAACTATATACTTTGGCCGGACTGTTGGACTATGAAGATACAAGATTGAAGACTTCGTCCCGTGTCCGGATGGGACTCTCCTTGGCGTGGAAGGCAAGCTTGGCAATACAGATATGTAGATCTCCTCCCTTGTAACTGACTCTGTGTAACCCTAGCCCCCTCCGGTGTCTATATAAATCGGAGGGTTTAGTCCGTAGGACAACAACAATCATACCATAGGCTAGCTTCTAGGGTTTAGCCTCTACGATCTCGTGGTAGATCAACTCTTGTAATACTCATATCATCAAGATCAATCAAGCAGGAAGTAGGGTATTACCTCCATCGAGAGGGCCCGAACCTGGGTAAACATCTTGTCCCCCGCCTCCTGTTACCATCCGCCTTAGACGCACAGTTCGGGACCCCCTACCCGAGATCCGCCCATTTTGACACCGACAGCCGTTGCCCCGAAGACCTCGCCGAAGTGCCCCACGCTCCACGTCGCCCAACCCATCACACCGTCCTGAGGGTGGTAGGGTGGTGCCCCGCTGGGGCCGTGTGCGGCAATGCTCATACACGCACCCCTCAGGGGTGGTGCGGGTGCGAGGGTGCGGTCGACGCCGTGGACCGCGCTGACGTCGATGAGACCCCCGGGTGCACTCGGTGGTACGCGGGAGCGGCGAGGTCCGCCGTGGGATCCGGCCGCTGCCTGGGGCCTGAGCTGGTAGTAGAAGGGCGGCGCTCCCGTGGCTGCTGCGTCCAGTAGCTCGGCGACGTGTTCCAGCAATGCATCCCAGCCGCTCTCCATCAGCCGGCATCGTAGCAGCTCCTGCGCCACCGTGAGCGCAGCCCGCATGTTCGCCTGCTCCCGCCCGGTGTGCGGCGCCGTCGCCGCAGCGTGGCTCGCAGCCCTTGCAGCAGCTCGCGCCTGTCGTGGGGTAAGGGTGGACGGCACCTGGCCACGCTGCCCGCACCCCGCAGCGTTAGGTGGTGCTCGTGCTGCCTGGAGCGTGGGGTCGAGATCCACCTGGGTGGACAACGCTGCCCGGGCCGGCCAAGCCGCCCAGCGGTTGGCGTTGGTTCTTGGGTCGCCAGACATTGGAACCGTGGAGCGTCGGTGGATCAACTGGCAGGAGGGAGGCTCCGATGCACCCCTACCTGGCGCGCCAAATGTCGGATCTCGGGTTCCGGCAAAACCCTCAAGGTTCGAACACTGGGGTGCGCGCGAAGATCTCCCCCTACCGAATCACGCCCTTAGCCTCGCTCCGATCTCTAAGGCTAGCTCGACGAACTCGCAACACAAGAGACACAAAATTTATACTGGTTCGGGCCACCGTTGCGGTGTAATACCCTACTCCAGTGTGGTGTGGTGGATTGCCTCTTGGGTTGAGGATGAACAGTACAAGGGGAAGAACAGCCTCCTGAGGTGAGGTGTTGTTGTGCTTGGTGGATGTGTGGATGGGTTGGATCTAGTCCAAGATGAGATGGCTGAGGCTCAGTTGCCTTCTACTATGGTGGCTAGTCCTATTTATAGAGGCCCTGGTCCTCTCCCCAAATATTGAGCGGGAAGGGAGCCAACAACGGCCAATTTGAAAGGGGACAGCTAGTACAACTTATCCTGAAAAAAGCAGTCTTCGCTTGCAAAAGGCTCCGGCGGTGACGCCGCCTTGGGCTCCATGGTGACCTCCGTCTTGCCGTCCTGCTGGTCTTGGTCTCGTTGCACCGATGTGGAAACCTTTTGCTTGATGCCTCGGTACTCCTCGCCTGCGCTTGCCGCCTTAGCACTAAAGAGGAAACAAGGACACTGTGCGCGCTGGCACCCGCCTGGTCTCGATCGTCATGGCTCACGTCACTGGAACCTCGCGAGGTTTGCCTTGCCTTGATCTCTCTGCCCCTCGCAAGCTAGCCTAGTGAGGCCGCTCCCGAGGAGGTCTTGCGTCGCCCGCCTCGCGAGGGTCTTGAATGCTTGTTGGTGAAGATGGGCCATATGGGCCCGCTCGCAGAGCCACGCCGTGGGCCGCAGGCAGGCAAGTCTGGGGACCCCCGTTCCCAGAACACCGACAAATGTGTCTTCATAGGATACCCAAAGGAGACTGTTGGGTACACCTTCTATCACAGATCCGAAGGCAAGACATTCTTTGCTATGAATGGATCCTTTCTAGAGAAGGAGTTTCTCTCAAAAGAAGTGAGTGGGAGGAAAGTAGAACTTGATGAGGTAACTGTACCTGCTCCCTTATTGGAAAGTAGTTCATCACAGAAATATGTTCCTGTGACTCCTACACCAATTAGTGAGGAAGCTAGTGATGATGATCATGTAACTTCAGATCAAGTTACTGCTGAACCTCGTAGGTCAACCAGAGTAAGATCTGCACCACAGTGGTACGGCAATCTTGTTCTGGAGGTCATGTTACTTGACCATGACGAACCTATGAACTATGAGGAAGCGATGATGAGCCTAGATTCCGTGAAATGGCTTGAGGCCATGAAATCTGAGATGGGATCCATGTATGAGAACAAAGTATGGACTTTGGTTGACTTGCCCGATGATCGGCAAGCCATCGAGAATAAATGGATCTTCAAGAAGAAGACTGACGCTGACGGTAATGTTACAGTCTACAAAGCTCGACTTGTTGCGAAAGGTTTTTGACAAGTTCAAGGAGTTGACTACGATGAGACCTTCTCGCCCGTAGAGATGCTTAAGTCCGTCCGAATCATGTTAGCAATTGCTGCATTTTATGATTATGAAATTTGGCAAATGAATGTAAAGACTGCATTCCTGAATGGATTTCTGGAAGAAGAGTTGTATATGATGCAACCTGAAGGTTTTATCGATCCAAAGGATACTAACAAAGTGTGCAAGCTCCAGCGATCCATTTATGGACTGGTGCAAGCATCTCGGAGTTGGAATAAACGTTTTGATAGTGTGATCAAAGCATATGGTTTTGTACAGACTTTTGGAGAAGCCTGTATTTACAAGAAAGTGAGTGGGAGCTCTGTAGCATTTATAATATTATATGTGGATGACATATTATTGATTGGAAATGATATAGAATTTCTGGATAGCATAAAAGGATACTTGAACAAGAGTTTTTCAATGAAAGACCTCGGTGAAGCTGCTTATATATTGGGCATCAAGATCTATAGAGATAGGTCAAGACGCTTAATTGAACTTTCACAAAGCACATACCTCGATAAAGTTTTGAAAAAGTTCAAAATGGATCAAGCAAAGAAAGGGTTCTTGCCTGTGTTACAAGGTGTGAAGTTGAGTCAGACTCAATGTCCGACCACTACAGAAGATAGAGAGAAAATGAAAGGTGTTCCATATGCTTCAGCCATAGGCTCTATCATGTATGCAATGATGTGTACCAGACCTGATGTGTGCCTTGCCATAAGTTTAGCAGGGAGGTACCAAAGTAATCCAGGAGTGGATCACTGGACACCGGTCAAGAACATCCTGAAATACATGAAAAGGACTAAGGATATGTTTATCGTTTATGGACGTGACAAAGGGCTTGTCGTAAATGGTTATGATGATGCAAGCTTTGACACTGATCTGGATGACTCTAAGTCACAAACCGGATACGTATTTATATTGAACGGTGGAGCTGTCAGTTGGTGCAGTTCTAAACAAAGCGTCGTGGCGGGATCTACGTGTGAAGCGGAGTACATAGCTGCTTCGGAAGCAACAAATGAAGGAGTCTGGATGAAGGAGTTCATATCCGATCTAGCTGTCATACCTAGTGCATCAGGTCCATTGAAAATCTTTTGTGACAATACTTGTGCAATTGCCTTGGCAAAGGAATCCAGATTTCACAAGAGAACCAAGCACATCAAGAGACGCTTCAATTCCATCCGCGATCAAGTCAAGGAGGGAGACATAGAGATTTGCCATATCATATCACTTATATTGATTGCATGTGATGTTTATCTTTTATGCATCTTATTTTGCTTAGATCGACGGTAGCATCATAAGATGATCTCTCACTAAATTTCAAGGTATAAGTGTGTCACTAGTATGCCTCTACTTGACTAGCTCATTGAATCAAAGATGCTTAAGTTTCCTAGCCATTGACATGAGTTGTCATTTGATTAACGGGATCACATCATTAGAGAATGATGTGGTTGACATGACCCATCTCCTATGACAATGAGATTATGCAACTCCCGAATACCGGAGGAACACTTTGTGTACTACCAAACGTCACAACATAACTGGGTGATTATAGGTGCTCTACAGGTGTCTCCGATGGTACTTGTTGAGTTGGCATAGATCGAGATTAGGATTTGTCACTCCGATTGTCGGAGAGGTATCTCTAGGCCCTCGCGGTAATGCACATCACTATAAGCCTTGCAAGCAATGTGACTAATGAGTTAGTTGCGGGATGATGCATTACGGAATGAGTAAAGAGACTTGCCAGTAACGAGATTGAACTAGGTATTGAGATACCGACGATCGAATCTCGGGCTAGTAACATACCGATGACAAAGGGAACAACGTATGTTGTTATGCGGTTTGACCGATAAACATCTTCGTAGAATATGTGGGAGCCAATATGAGCATCCAGGTTCCGCTATTGGTTATTGACCGGAGACATGTCTCGGTCCTGTCTACATAGTTCTCGAACCCGTAGGGTCCGCACGCTTAACGTTCGGTGACGATCGGTAATATGAGTTTATGTGTTTTGATGTACCGAAGGTAGTTCGGAGTCCCAGATATGATCACGGACATGACGAGGAGTCTCGAAATGGTCGAGACATAAAGATCGATATATTGGATGACTATGTTTGGACTTCAAAAGGGTTCCGAGTGAGTTTGGACGAATACCGGAGTACCGGGGGGTTACCGGAACCCCCCGGGGAGTGTAATGGGCCTCATGGGCCTTGGTGGAGAGAGGAAGGGGCGGCTAGGGCAGGCCGCGCGCCCCCTCTGTAACGCCCACGATGCGGCTATATCTCCCACATGTCGAGGCACGACTTGGAGGCATAACCGCATGGTGGTTTTGTCGCAAGAAGGGTCATCTTCACACAATCCCATGTAATGAACAAGAATGGGATAAAGAGAGTTGGCTTACAATCGCCACTTCACACAATACATAAATAAGTCATACATATTTCAGAGTACACACATAGGTCCGACTACGGAACCAAAAGAAAAGAAGACAACCCCAAATGCTAGATCCCCGATCGTCCCAACTGGGCTCCACTACTGATCATCTGGAAACGAAACATAGTAACGAACAAGGTCCTCGTCGAAGCATCACCTGCACTGGCATCATCAGCACCTGCAACTTTTTTGGTAGAATCTGTGAGTCACGAGGACTTAGCAATCTCAAAACCCGTGAGATCAAGACTATTTAAGCTTATAGGAAGGATGGGGTAATGAGGTGGAGTTGCAGCAAGCACTAAGCAAAATATGGTGGCTAACATACGCAAATAAGAGCGAGAAGAGAAGCAACGCAACGGTCGTGAAGCTAGAAGTGATCAAGAAGTGATCCTGAAAACTACTTACGTTCAAACATAACCCAAACCGTGTTCACTTCCCGGACTCCGCCGAAAAGAGACCATCAGGGCTACACACGCGGTTGATGCATTTTAATTAAGTCAAGTGTCAAGTTCTCTACAACCGGACATGAACAAATTCCCATCTGCCACATAACCGCGGGCACGACTCTCGAAAGTTTATACCCTGCAGGTTTGTCCCAACTTAGCCCATCACAAGCTCTCACAGTCAACGAAGGATATTCCTTCTCCTGGGAAGACCCGATCAGTCTCGGAATCCCGGTTACAAGACATTTCGACAATGCTAAAACAAGACCAGCAAAGCCGCCCGATGTGTCGACAATCCCGATAGGAGTCGCACGTATCTCGTTCTTACACACCGGATAGGTCAAGCTACGAGTAAAACCAGTCCTCAAGTTGCCCCGAGGTGGCCCCGCAGGCTGCCCGGTTCGGACCAACACTTAGAGAAGCACTGGCCCGGGGAAAGATGACCCTCGGGTTGGCCGACCCAAGGGAAGGGTAATAGGTTGTTAGGAAAATGTAAAACCAAGGTTGAGCCTTGCTGGAGTAGTTTTATTCAAAGCGAACTGTCAAGGGGTTCCCATAACACCCAACCGCGTAAGGAACGCAAAATCAAGGAACATAACACCGGTATGACGGAAACTAGGGCGGCAAGAGTGGAACAAGACACCATGCATAAGGCCGAGCCTTCCACCCTTTACCAAGTATATAGATGCATTAATTAAATATAAGAGATATTGTGATATCCCAACATATCCATGTTCCAACATGGAACAAACTTCAACTTCACCTGCAACTAACAACGCTATAAGAGGGGCTAAGCAAAAGCGGTAACTTAGCCAAACAACGGTTTGGTAGGAAGGAGGGTTAGAGGCTTGACATGGCAACATGGGAGGCATGATAACAAGTGGTAGGTAGCGCGACATAGCGATAGAGCGAACAACTAGCAAGCAAAGATAGAAGTGATTCCGAGGGTATGGTCATCTTGCCTGAGATCCCGCAAGGAAGAAGAACGAGTCCATGAAGAAGACAAACGGACGTAGTCGAACAAATCCTCACAACTCCGGAACGAAACCAAAGCTAACGAGAGAAGCAACCCGAAAAGAAGCAAGCAACATAGTAAATAACCATCACATAAACATGGCATGATGCTCAACCAAGTATGATGCATGTCCGGTTTAAAGAGGCATGGCATGGCAAAGTGCACAAACAATACTACAAGTTAAGTGGAGCACAATATGCAACTCGTTGCATATTGACGAAACACCACATTTCAAACATTTAGTTCACTCTCGTTTATGTACCCAACAATATTAAATGTTGTTAAACATGGCAAGAGGTGAAGCATAATTAAACTAACTATTTAGACAAGTTTAAATGAGGCCGGAAATAAGAAACAACAATTCCGGAAAATCCTCATGTGCATATTTTTTGATTTGGTACTGTTCTGCCCTAAACACAATTTTAATGTTGTTAAACAGCAAAATAAAGTGCACCATGTTAAACTAGGCATTTTTCTACCCCATTTACATATAAAGTTTATTTAAAATGGAGCTACGGTTATTTAGTTATGAAATAAAGCATTTTAACATGGCATTTATACAAATTAAACAAACAGCAAGTTTAAACATTTTAAACATGGATGAAAGTTGCATATTATGAAACTACATGAAAATCTAAGCATTTTACATATATAGTTTATTTAATTCCGATGCATGGTTTGTGAGATATAAATGCATGAAGTTAGGGGGTTTTGTGCAAAACTGGCGTTCCTGGAATCATGAACAAATTCGCAGCGCTGAAAAAAAAAACATAAGCGGGCCGAATCTGACTGGGCCAACATTGTACAGGAGGCGACTGCTCACCTTGGGCCAACAGGCCGAAGGGGAAGCAGAGCGGCGGGCCGGTGGATCTGGGCCGCGGGGATGCCGCCCACGCAGACGCGGTCAACGGTGACGGGCGAGGTGCAGGCGAAGCTTGCGGGCACGAAGAAGGCCGTGGCGGGCGGCTGGAGGGTCGCAGTTACCACACGACGGGGCGGGATCCAGGCGACAGGACAGAGGGGCACGAGAGAGGCTCTCGTCGAGGTCCTCCGGGAAGCAGAGCAGCGGTGCGACGCCGAGCTACAGAGGGACTTGCGGCGGAGCTCGGTGCCTCGCCTCGCTGGAAGACGAACGGGACAGTGGCGGTCAGCGCTGGTTCATGAGCAACAGAGAGCGAAGGTTAGAGGAGAACCAGAGAAAAGGGGAGAAGGGGCGCGAGAAGATGGCGACCTGCTCGCTTCGGTCGGCGCGGACGAGGAGAAGGCAGGGCCTCGGGCGCGGGGCGGTGAGGACGGCCTGCTGGAGCATGCTTGGGGAGGAGCAGGGGCACGCGAGGAGCTGCTGTTGGCCATGGTCGGCGGCGCAAAACCAGGGAGGTGGTCGGAGGCGGGAGAGGATCTAGATCGGGTGCGCTCTTGTTGGTCTGATGCTGAAAACGAGGGAGGGAGAGAGGCTGGCTGGTTGGGGATGGATCCCGAGGGGAATTTGGTGGAGTGGCGGCGGCGGCGGAGGATTTGATGGATGGATGGGACAGGGCTAGGGTTAGTCTATATATATAGGTAGGGGATTAGGGTAGGGTTAAACCGGTCCATCCGATCATAATCAGGCGCTCAAGAATAAATAGGTTAGGGAGTCTAAATAAGAAAACGGAGATGTTTTAGGGATGTTTGGGAATGATCTGAATGCAACGGTGATGACTGGCCGGGTCGGGTTCGGGGATGATTCGGACATGGTTGTGAAGGTGGTCGGTGGCAGGCAGAGAGGTTAGGTGGTTTGACAAGAGGGAATCGAATACCTGGTTGGTCCCGGAATGGTCAACGAGGCAAGGGGGAACACGGCAGCTACAAGCGGATGCAAGCTTTATGAAAACATGCGGATGCAATGCATATGATGCCATGATGAAATGCAACAACAACAAATAAACACACGGCGGTCACACAAAACATGGAAGGCGTCTGGAGCGTCGGTCTCGGGGCGTCACAACACCCCTCCACTTACAAGAGATCTCGTCCCGAGATCTATGGATGGCACCGGAGGGAAAACGGAAGATGAGGAGAAAAGGTAAAACTAAGTTGCTTCTTTGACCAACAAGTGAAACCAAAGAACCTTGAGAGGTTAAACAATTTAAAGAAGAATCCAATGGAGATGAACGAGATTGCGAACACTCCGTTAGATAAGAGGAACATGGGATACGACGAGAACCAAGAGGTTAAGTGACAAGATAGGTATTTAAACCACTCCGGTTAAAACAAGATAGGGAAGGAATAAGAATGATATAATATGGGCAGCACTCCGACTGTAAATGGAAGGAATTGAACATGATCTTGACAAGATGAGAGGATACTTGATGAAAGATGAGATGATACTTGATGAAATCAACAAACACTGCCTCTGGAATGAACGAATAGAAGATAGATCGTCGGAATAAGAGAACGGAGAAGGAAATGATAACTTCTGCCACAAAAGAGCTTGGAGAGCACCCTTCCAAGAAGGTTATACCGGATTTGTTGGAAAAACCAACAACAAAACGAATAAACTTGTAGTGGGCTTAAGGAAAACAACTCAAAATTATGAGGTGAAGACAAGCCACTAACGGAATCAATTAATTGCTTGAGAGCAACACAGAGATGAAAACTCTTTCACCGAGAAGAGAAGGAGAAACTTGGATCATTGGTGAGCACCACAAATAGCAACATCCCCAATGGAAGGCTTTAGTTGAAATATCACCCAAGATCACTCCAACAAAGAGATTGATGGATTTAAAATATCTCACTCTTGCTAGTTTTGAATCATGAAGCATGAACGGAAATTGTCAAGAATGACATATCACCATCTCAAAAGATAAGGTAGAAAGAATTGCACTTTGGAATGCAAGATGAAGAATACTTGAACTCCTCAAAACAAAACATGTGTTGAGCACTCTGTTTAATTTTTGAGTATAGCTTGGCGGATCATAATTCCGAGAGAAATCCTGACGAACAATTGAAGAATGAAAGGAATCCTTGACGAACCACCATGTAGAGCCTCCATGAAGAACTCCGGTAATAAAGGGATGATAAAAAGAAAGAGAAGTTGAGAACACAAGGTGAAGCCTTGCGATGATTTAGATGGAGCTTTGCGACGAGGTAATGCGGAAAAACTTGGAACTCCGGAAGAAGGAATTAATCACTTGGATGAAACAAGAACAAGAATTATGTTATGCGTATCCTTCACCAATTTAGATTGATGACAAGCAACGGATTTGGCATACTACTTATTCTCGTTGAAAAAGGATTGAAGAGAGATATTGCTCAACTTGGGATGGTCTTCAATGAACCACCGATAGGATTTGGGAAGAACAAATGAATTGATATGGTAACAAAGGAAGAGGGATCTTGAACGAACCACCGTAAGAATTGGAAATGAAAGTAGCAAAGGCACAATTCACCAGGAAGAATTAGAAAAACGAATAAAGATACTTGACGGAATATAAATATATGAGAATGAAGAGATCACGAACTGACTAGGTAATACTTGAGCGGTGCACCATAAGATTTGGAGAACGATAGTTACACGCTGAGAATGAAGAATTCTAAGATGATGGGCTCCCGGGGAAGAAATGGAGACAACTCATGAAATGCTCCGGATGGGTGAAAAGAATTCTCACAACCGAAACAATTATGAGAGGATGGCATCAAGCTAGAACCATGAATCTTCACAAGAACGAACAAGATTTAGAGGAAAACTCTTCATTAGACTTCAAATGTTGGGAATGATGATGAGAACCACCATGAATTGTTGAGGCACTCCGGAATGAAGAATAGAAAGGTTGAACCAACGATGAAAAGAATTTGAAAGTGATCTTGGAGAAGGAATATGACTGATGAGAATTCATTATTACGTCAAATTTGAAAAAGAATTTGAGAATAACTCCGGGAAAATTAGAAGAGTCAGGTAGGATCCTGGGAAAAGACCTGTGGGTTAGGGCCCACTCAAAAGATACACCGTTGAACGATTTAAAAGAGAGATTGCGCCGGTAGAATTAAATGGCTCAAAAGAGATAACAACCTTGAGATAGCTTGAACGGATTAGGAATGGAAATGCGAATCTTTGAGATATCTTCAGCACCCCAGATAACATGAATAGCAAGAGGTGGATGATTAAGAGATGCACCGACATGAGAAAGCATTTGAAACGAGGAAAAGAATACGATCAACACTGAAAGCTTGACTTGAGTCCACCGGAGAAGAAAAGAACGAAGAATAATAGACTTGAAGCTTCCTCAGCATCTTCATGAGAATCACCAGGTAAGAACATGGAGGAAAAGAATGAAGAGACTTCACATCAATAAAAATGATACTTGATTAAGAAATCTGAGTCCTTGAAGAAAAGGGTGGGAGGGCGGGAAAACAAAGGCAACTTGGATCGGATGAAACGAACACCGTTGAGAAAAGCTTAGAATTGATCTTGCAAATGTTGGAATGATCGGATGCACTAGAAGAGAAGCACGCCGGTTGGAAAAGAAAATAACATGACAACCTCGATAATCGAAAAGATTAGTATTCGCATAGAAATATGGGAACACCGCTTAGAATAAGGTATGGAATCACACTTGACATTGAAGCAACTCGAATACCACAAACCAAAACAAAACAAAGGAATTGGCTTGCAGGATAAGCCGGAACAAATACATATGATAGAGATTTACCCAATCCCATATCATGCATCTGTCGGAAAGATATTCTAGGAGCTACTTGAATTCCCACCTATAAAACTGCCGAAACTTTCTGGTTATGCAATCGGGTGTTGGGGATATAGGGGACGCAATATATCTCACCCAAACTAACAATCCCTAGATCCAGCTGTATCCATCAGTCAACACATAATCAAGGAAACTCCGGAAATCGTGTACCTCAACCTTCGAAAAGCATCCGTTATACGAGTTATGGCAATACTCCCGAACTCCCGCCCCAGTACTGGGTGGCGTCGAGGTGATCTCACCAACAAACAGCATAAAAGAGATTTTCGATGTTGGCGAAACTCAGGTATACCAGAACTGCAACGATAAAATTGTGACGACAACACCTCGGAGCTCAACTCCCCGGGACACTGCCACAACCCCTATATTTCAGGAGGCACCAAGAACAATGTTCTCGTCACAAAACCATCGAAACGATTCCAAGATACCTGCGTGATCCAAAATTTTTTTTAGTGAAATTTGAGGAGAGGAAAGACAAAACATCTACGTCAGGAGACCTCACAAGAGCGACGAAGGGTCTGAGGGGTAAAAAGAATCCTACTCTCCGATATATATAATCCTAAGACTAAAAACATTTTTGTTCTAGACACAACAACGTCAGTGATTCGATCAAGCAGGGGGCGCCTAAGTCGGGGATGGCTCTGATTACCAACTTGTAACGCCCACGATGCGGCTATATCTCCCACGTGTCGAGGAACGACTTGGAGGCATAACCGCATGGTGGTTTTGTCGCAAGAAGGGTCATCTTCACACAATCCCATGTAATGAACAAGAATGGGATAAAGAGAGTTGGCTTACAACCGCCACTTCACACAATACATAAATAAGTCATACATCAATCAGAGTACACACATAGGTCCGACTACGGAACCAAAAGAAAACAGGACAACCCCAAATGCTAGATCCCCGATCGTCCCAACTGGGCTCCACTACTGATCATCTGGAAACGAAACATAGTAACGAACAAGGTCCTCGTCGAAGCATCACCTGCACTGGCATCATCGGCTCCTGCAACTGTTTTGGTAGAATCTGTGAGTCACGAGGACTCAGCAATCTCAAAACCCGCGAGATCAAGACTATTTAAGCTTATAGGAAGGATGGGGTAATGAGGTGGAGCTGCAGCAAGCACTAAGCAAAATATGGTGGCTAACATACGCAAATAAGAGCGAGAAGAGAAGCAACACAACGGTCGTGAAGCTAGAAGTGATCCTGAAAACTACTTATGTTCAAACATAACCCAAACCGTGTTCACTTCCCGGACTCCGTCGAAAAGAGACCATCAGGGCTACACACGCGGTTGATGCATTTTAATTAAGTCAAGTGTCAAGTTCTCTACAACCGGACATGAACAAATTCCCATCTGCCACATAACCGCAGGCACGGCTCTCGAAAGTTTATACCCTGAAGGGGTGTCCCAACTTAGCCCATCACAAGCTCTCACGGTCAACGAAGGATATTCCTTCTCCTGGGAAGACCCGATCAGTCTCGGAATCCCGGTTACAAGACATTTCGATAATGGTAAAATAAGACCAGCAAAGCCGCCCGATGTGTCGACAATCCCGATAGGAGTCGCACGTATCTCGTTCTCAGGACACACCGGATAGGTCAAGCTACGAGTAAAACCAGTCCTCTAGTTGCCCCGAGGTGGCCCCGCAGGCTGCCCGGTTCGGATCAACACTTAGAGAAGCACTGGCCCCGGGGGGGTTAAAATAAAGATGACCCTCGGGTTGGCCGACCCAAGGGAAGGGTAATAGGTTGTTAGGCAAATGTAAAACCAAGGTTGGGCCTTGCTGGAGGAGTTTTATTCAAAGCGAACTGTCAAGGGGTTCCCATAACACCTAACTGCGTAAGGAACGCAAAATCAAGGAACATAACACCGGTATGACGAAAACTAGGGCGGCAAGAGTGGAACAAAACACCAGGCATAAGGCCGAGCCTTCCACCCTTTACCAAGTATATAGATGCATTAATTAAATATAAGAGATATTGTGATATCCCAACATATCCATGTTCCAACATGGAACAAACTTCAACTTCACCTGCAACTAACAACGCTATAAGAGGGGCTGAGCAAAAGCGGTAACTTAGCCAAACAACGGTTTGCTAGGAAGGAGGGTTAGAGGCTTGACATGGCAACATGGGAGGCATGATAACAAGTGGTAGGAAGCGCGACATAGCAATAGAGCGAACAACTAGCAAGCAAAGATAGAAGTGATTTCGAGGGTATGGTCATCTTGCCTGAGATCCCGCAAGGAAGAAGAACGAGTCCATGAAGAAGACAAACAGACGTAGTCGAACGAATCCTCACAACTCCAGAACGAAACCGAAGCTAACGAGAGAAGCAACCCGGAAAGAAGCAAGCAACATAGTAAATAACCATCACATAAACATGGCATGATGCGCAACCAAGTATGATGCATGTCCGGTTTAAAGAGGCATGGCATGGAAAAGTGCACAAACAATACTACAAGTTAAGTGGAGCACAATATGCAACGAGTTGCATATTGACGAAACACCACGTTTCAAACATTTAGTTCACTCTCGTTTATGTACCCAACAATATTAAATGTTGTTAAACATGGCAAGAGGTGAAGCATAATTAAACTAACTATTTAGGCAAGTTTAAATGAGGCCGGAAATAAGAAACAACAATTTCGGAAAATCCTCATGTGCATATTTTTGATTTGGTACTGTTCTGCCCCTAAACACAATTTTAATGTTGTTAAACAGCAAAATAAAGTGCACCATGTTAAACTAGGCATTTTTCTACCCCATTTACATATAAAGTTTATTTAAAATGGAGCTACGGTTATTTAGTTATGAAATAAAGCATTTTAACATGGCATTTATACAAATTAAACAAACAGCAAGTTTAAACATTTTAAACAAGGATGAAAGTTGCATATTATGAAACTACATGAAAATCTAAGCATTTTACATATATAGTTTATTTAATTCCGATGCATGGTTTGTGAGATATTAAATGCACGAAGTTAGGGGGTTTTCTGCAAAACTGGCGTTCCTAGAATAATGAACAAATTTGCAGCGCTGAAAAAAAACATAAGCGGGCCGAATCTGACTGGGCCAACAGTGTATAGGAGGCGGCTGCTCACCTTGGGCCAACAGGCCGAAGGGGAAGCAGAGCGGCGGGCCGGCGGATCTGGGGCGCGGGGATGCAGCCCACGCGGACGCGGTCAACGGTGACGGGCGAGGTGCAGGCGAAGCTTGCGGGCACGAAGAAGGCCGTGGCAGGCGGCTGGAGGGTCGCAGTTACCACGCGAAGCGGCGGGATCCAGGCGACGGGACAGAGGGGCGCGAGAGAGGCTCTCGTCGAGGTCCTCCGGGAAGCAGAGCAGCGGTGCGACGCCGAGCTGCAGAGGGACTTGCGGCGGAGCTCGGTGCCTCGCCTCGCTGGAAGACGGACGGGACGGCGGTGGCCGGCGCTGGTTCATGAGCAGCAGAGAGCGAAGGTTAGAGGAGAACCAGAGAAAAGGGGAGAAGGGGCGCGAGAAGACGGCGACCTTCTGGCTTTGGTCTGCGCGGACAAGGAGAAGGCAGGGCCTCGGGCGCGGGGCGGTGAGGACGGCCTGCTGGAGCATGCTTGGGGAGGAGCAGGGCACGCGAGGAGCTGCTGTTGGCCATGGTCGGCAGCGCAAAACCAGGAAGGTGGTCGGAGGCGGGAGAGGATCTAGATCGGGTGCGCTCTGGTTGGTCTGATGCTGAAAACGAGGGAGGGAGAGAGGCTGGCTGGTTGGGGATGGATCCCGAGGGGAATTTGGTGGAGTGGCGGCGGCAGAGGATTTGATGGATGGATGGGACAGGGCTAGGGTTAGTCTATATATATAGGTAGGGGACTAGGGTAGGGTTAAACCGGTCCGTCCGATCATAATCAGGCGCTCAAGAATAAATAGGTTAGGGAGTCTAAATAAGAAAACGGAGATGTTTTAGGGATGTTTGGGAATGATCTGAATGCAACGGTGATGACTGGCCGGGTTGGGTTCGGGGAAGATTCGGACATGGTTGCGAAGGTGGTCGGTGGCAGGCAGAGAGGTTAGGTGGTTTGGCAAGAGGGAATCGAATACCCGGTTGGTCTTGGAACGGTCAACGAGGCAAGGGGGAACGCGGCAACTACGAGCGGATGCAAGCTTTATGAAAACATGCGGATGCAAGCTTTATGAAAACATGCGGATGCAATGCGTATGATGCCATGATGAAATGCAACAACAACAACAACAAATAAACACACGGCGGTCACGCAAAACATGGAAGGCGTCTGGAGCGTCGGTGTCGGGGCGTCACACCCTCCCCCTCTAGTCCGAATTGGACTAGGAAGGGGGGGCGGCGCCCCCCCCCTTTGTCCTTCCCCCTCTCTCCTCTTTCCTTCCCTCTGACTCCTACTCATGGAAGGGGTGGAATCCTACTCCGGGTGGGAGTAGGACTCCCCTTGGGGCGCGCCTAGGAGGTCGGCCTCCTCCCCCTCCTCCACTCCTTTATATACGGGGGAGGGGGCACCCCATAGACACACAAGTTGATCATTGATCTCTTAGCCGTGTGCGGTGCCCCCCTCCACCATGATCCACCTCGGTCATATCATCGTAGTGCTTAGGTGAAGCCCTACGCCGGTAGCTTCATCATCACCGTCATCACGCCATCGTGTTGACGAAACTCTCCCTCGAAGCTCTACTGGATCGTGAGTTCGTGGGACATCACCAGGCTGAACGTGTGCAGATCGCGGAGGTGCCGTACGTTCGGTACTAAGGATCGGTCGATCGTGAAGACATACGACTACATCAACCGCGTTGTCATAACGCTTCCGCATTCGGTCTACGAGGGTACGTGGACAACACTCTCCCCTCTCGTTGCTATGCATCACCATGATCTTGCATGTGCGTAGGATTTTTTTTGAAATTACTACGTTCCCCAACAAGAACAACATGTCAAGTACGCAACCATGGACGCGTACACAAGCTACAAGATGTACATGCGGATCGTTGACATGAGTAACTATCTTCTTCCTGACCCAGACGAGGGATCGATCCACATAGCAGTGGCGGGAGTGTCACAAGAAGTAGATGACTAGACGATCGTTTCTCCTACTTTAGAATGCATGCATTGTTTATTGAGGTGTGTGCGAATGATCAGTATAGTCACTTATGTAATTGGATGTTTATTTCAATTATATATATACATGTTATTCTACAGTAGACAGAGCAATTCACACGGCTTATTAGCAGCAATCGTTTGTGTTATTACTGGTCTTCGCACACATTTCAGATTACGGACCTGTTTGCCGCGTATCACACACATCTTGTTCAGTTGAACCGTTTCCATTCTGTTGCCTAATCACACACAGTTCATCCCAGTGAACCGTATGTTGTATATCGCACACGCCTTTATCTGCCTTCCCGTTTCTTTTGTGCCTCCTCATCACAAACAGTTCATTGAGCTGAACCGTATGCCCTGCATCGCACACGCAACTAAATTCTGAACCGTGTTTGATGCATCTGTCATCGCAAACGTTTTGCACCTTTTTTGACAGTTTTTTACACCACCGTTTGCGATTATGGCATCGCACACTGTTTCGTCGAAGGGTCTCTGATCGTAGTGTCGCGTTTGGACCATCTTGCAGTAGTGACGTAACTGGGTGATTATAAAGATGCTCTACAGGTGTCTCCGATGGTACTTGTTGAGTTGGCATAGATCGAGATTAGGATTTGTCACTCCGATTGTCGGAGAGGTATCTCCGGGCCCTCTCGGTAATGCACATCACTATAAGCCTTCCAAGCAATGTGACTAATGAGTTAGTTGCGGGATGATGCATTACGGAACGAGTAAAGAGACTTGCTAGTAACGAGATTGAACTAGGTATTGAGATACCGACGATCGAATCCCGGGCAAGTAACATACTGATGACAAAGGGAACAACGTATGTTGTTATGCGGTTTGACCAATAAAGATCTTCGTAGAATATGTGGGAGACAATATGAACATCCAGGTTCCGCTATTGACTATTGACCGGAGACGTGTCTCGGTCATGTCTACATAGTTCTCGAACCCGTAGGGTCCACATGCTTAACGTTCGGTGACAATCGGTATTATGAATTTATGTGTTTTGATGTACCGAAGATAGTTCGGAGTCCCGGATGTGATCACGGACATGACGAGGAGTCTCGAAATGGTCGAGACATAAAGATTGATATATTGGATGACTATATTCGAACACCGGATGAGTTTCGGGGGTCACCGGATAATTATCAGAGTGCCGGGGGGTTATCGGAACCCCCGGGGGAACTAATGGGCCAACATGGGCCTTGTGTGTGAGAGAGAGGAGGAGCCATAGGGCTGGCCGCGCCCCCCTCCCTTGGGAGTCCGAATTGGACAAGGAGGGAGGCGACGCCCCCTCTTTCCCTTCCTCTCTCCCTCTCCTTCCTTTCCCCTTCCTCCTCCTAGTTGGACTAGGAAAGGGGGAGTCCAACTAGGAGGAGGACTCCTCCCCTCCTTGGCGCGCCCTAAGGGCAGGCCGGCCTCCCCCCTTGCTCCTTTATATACGGGGGCAGGGGGGCACCCTAGAACATACAAGTTGATCATTGATCCTCTAAGCCGTGTGCGGTGCGCCCCTTCACCATAATCCACCTCGGGCATATCGTTGCAGTGCTTAGGCGAAGCCCTGCGCCGGTAGCTTCATCATCACCGTTATCACGCCGTCGTGTTGACAAAGCTCTCCCTCGACACTCTGCTGGATCGTCAGTTCGTTGGACGTCACCGAGCCGAACGTGTGCAGATCGCGGAGGTGCCGTACTTTCGGTACAAGGATCAATCGATCATGAAGACGTACGACTATATCACCGCGTTGTCATAACGCTTCCACTTACGGTCTACGAGAATACATAGACTACACTCTCCCCTCTTGTTGCTATGTATTATCATGATCTTGTGTGTGCGTAGAATTTTTTTTGAAATTACTACGTTCCACAACACGTTGCGGACCTCCACCTAGAAGGAGCCGAAGCGGAGCGTTGTCGGGGCCGTAGCGATGGGGGGCTGGTTGGCAGGATCGACGTTGGCGACGGCGTGGTCGGGCAGCGCGTCCATGGAGCTGGCAGGACAGAAAGCAGGTTAGAACGACGGGTAGGGGAGGGCGGCATCTTTGAAAAACAGGGAAGGAGGTGAAGGGCTTTGCACCTGAAGCTACCTTGACCGGAGCAGCAGCAGCGGGCGCAACGAACGGGGTCCCTACAGTCGAAGACGACGTGGTTCGTCGCGAGGCACCGGAAGCACCGCCGGCGAGTCGTCTTCTTGAGTTTGGAGGAGGAGTGGTTGTGTGTGTGAGTTTTAGCCGGGTGGTGGAGGTGGGTATAAGTAGGGGGGAGGGGGAGATGGAGCTGGGCTTGGGACGTAGCAGAACGTCTTGATAGAAGGGTGAAGGAGCGGGGGTCGAGGCGCGGCGCGGTACGCTGCAGGTTGCGTGCGAATCTTCTGCTGCACCGTCTGTTTGAGGAGGGCAAGGTCTCTTGTCATGGCAGGAGGGAAAAGGAATGGACAACAGCGAAGCTGAAGGGACGGGGGAGGCGCATGCGTGTGTATCCTCCCGCTGACCGGAGCGACCAGAGGGAGGGACATGTGAGCAAATGTCACGGGTCGGAGGGGCTCGAGGTGCAGTACCAAAGTCCTGTAAGGGAGGTAACCAATCTAGGGGCCACAAGTCATAGACGTGGGGTACGATATGGGTCTGGTGGCAAGGAGCGGAAGAGGAGGGAAGGGGGCTGGCCTGCCATGGTTAGGGGGAGGGCCCGGGAGTTCAGCAGCGGGCGAGTTCGTCGGAGCTGAGACGAGCTGGAGGGGTGGATTTTGATGGTTGTGAGTAGTGGGGCCAAACGATGGAGTCGTTGGAAGGGCGGCCAGGGTGTCAGTGGCTTGGGGTGGCAAGGGCGGGTTGATCAGCCACTCAGAGGCGATCTCGTGGTCTGGAGCGGACGTAGGTGAGGTAATAGTAGGCGTAGCCTTTTTCTTCTCGGGCTGGGCACGCCGACGGGGTCGTTGGTTCGATCGAGGGATCAGAAATGGCACATGCGACGGCAGGGGGGAGCCCTGCTGTCAAACATGTGCGTGGTAGCGACACGAGCGGTGGCGTGAAGATAGACCTGGTGGTGTACGTGCGTGCATGAGGGTGGGCCCGGCTTTGCATGCAAGCGTGGTGAAGCCTTTGGGACAGCAGACGTGCATGGGGGGTGGGGGCCGCGGGTGGTGAAGCATGCATGTTTGTGGGAAGGGCAGGGATGGTGCAGTCATACGTGATCGAAGCCATGTCTGAATGCACGCCTGCTAACTCATTTAATGGGAGGGAGACCGATCCCTCTGTATGCACACATGCTGGTTCATTTAATGGCGAGGAGACAAGGCCCGACGAGATGAGAGGACCAGACTGGATAGCGGACGATAGCGCGCTGGCAGTAGCGAGCGTCGAGTCTTTGGATTGAACGTTGGTCGAGAAACAACCAAGAATCGATTGGGCACTGTAGGGGGTGGCACGTGTTTGGGAGGACAGGTAGAACGTTGATGAGCAGTCCACCTCGGGAAAAGAGTCAAGAGCACACTAGGCAAGTTGTTGGGATTCAAACAAGCAAAGTTCGAAATGGGAGAGGACACAGGGAGAGCGGGAGACCATTTTGGACCGGACATCTACCAAGGAGACCCAAGTGCAGAAGAGTCCCGCATGTACGATTTGCACGTAAAAAACATTTGTATTGGAAAAAAGGTGGTCCAAGGCATCAGTAACTAGCTTAACAGTTGGGAGTACGGGTTTTAGAAGCTTGACTGCAACCCACACTTGAACTGTTGGGCTAGGGTTTGGGTCCTTGGTGTTGACAGTAATGTCTACATGGTAATCATGCAAAATCAGGCTACGAAAGCGAGTACCAGGATGAACAGGACGTACCTTAGCGCCCCGGCGAGGTAGCGGCCCGGAGCTCGTAGTCGCAGAAGCCAGGTTGAGGGAGGGAGCTGCGGCGGCAAGACTGAGCCCCGCAAACGCGGGGGCGCCGGGGACGGGGACGACGGCGGGTGGAGGAACCGGAGCAGGATGCCGGGCCGCCAAAAGTCACCAAAACTGGCAATGAGGCGAGCGACATCCGTAGAAGCAACGGTGAAGGAGAAGCGGCCCTCTTCCTCCATCGTGACGTTGAAAGGCTCATGATCGCCACCAAATAGGTAAGCAAGAAGGAGGCCAAGGAACACGGCCCCAACATCATATGGGAACTGGATGATCCTTGCATACGAGCGGCACCCATGGGCAGGGCGCCCAGCCTGGAGAGTGACGGGGGAGCGAAAACGCGACCATACAAGGCGCTCAAAAGCAAGGCCGAGGTCTGATGAGACACAAAGGACGGAGGCCAAAGAGCGGCGGGAGAACAGAAATGCCGTCGCAGGCCGCACAGGGGTGGCCAAGACCAGGTCAAACGGCAGCACGACAAGGGAGACGAGGCGCCGCTTGAAAACGGCATAGCGAAGGACGACAAGGGAAATTCTGTTTGGTGCTGAACTGAACAAAGAGTAAATATCTTATGCTTTGGGTTTCAGCCACAAAAGAATTATTCAATACGGACAATTCGAATGCCTGTCATATGAACCATTCCGGTACGTACTCTAGCTGCAGGTGCAAAGATAATGTAATTACCACTTTCTGAGAGAGGCCTTTTGGAGGCCGAGCTTCATGGAGGCCTTTATTTTTGAAAAATTCAAATGAAAACTTTTATGGTTTAAAAATTCTGGAAAAAATATGCGTGTATGTAAAGATGTAAACCACATGTGTGTAAAAATTCATGATGAAATACCTTGAGTTGCGACCTGTACAAAAACGACAAATTCATGGGCCGGAAGGATGAATAGTATCACGTGTTAAACAGCCTCAGATTTGTCTTTTTTGCACATCCCTCATTTCAATGTATTTTGAACTGAAAATTTACACACATGTGTGTTATGCCTTCATGTATATCAGTATTTTTCTCACAATTTTTTGAAATGCAAAAATATGAATTTCGACGAAATTTCAAATTTGAATTTGGAGGCCTCACTGGAGGCCGAGCTCCAAAAGGGATTTCCGCCACTTTCTGCCTTATTTATTCATATGTTGCACAGAATTGTATGCATTATATATGATTATGGTTCCCCTATTGACATATCTGTTGAAACTAGTATTTTTACAACAATTAATGAACTCTCTACTCAAGGCCTTTTGGTTTTCTACCATGTGCTGGTACTGGTAGCCTGGTACAAAATAGGCCATGCAGTAATTGGACGGCATTCATCTTTTTGTTGATGACAAAGTAGTAGAAGTTCATAAAAAGGGGAGAAATATCCCATCACTGTGTCGTTTTCATAAAAAGGTTGGTCATGATGTTGGGCAGCTTCATGAGCCTCCCGTCGTCCTGCGCCGGGTCCACCGCCGACGGGGACTGGTCGTCGGGCCTCCCCTCCGAGTCGCCGTTCCAGCCCATGAAGTCGAGCAGCGTCATGCTGTCTGCCCCGTCGGGGACCTGGGGGGGCGCCTCCAAGCTCGAGCCGGCCGGCGCGTCCTTCTTGGCCTTCTCCCTGGCCACGTTGTCGGCGACGATCACGTCCTCTATCCTGGACATGACGTTGAAGGCGAGGCTCTCGAGGACCCTGGAGTAGCTCTCCAGGAGAGCAAATCCCACGTCCTAGTCGCCAGCCAGCCAGCCAACCAGCCAAGGAAAATTAATTAATGACAAGTGAAGTAATATGGATCGGAGCGGAGGGAGTAGTTATATTGCGTGTGGTTACGTACCCTGTTTTCTTGTATCTTTGCGATGTCGAGGGTGGACTGGGGGATGCCGGGGAACCTGTGCTTGATGATGAGCAGCAGCGTCTGCGCCCGCTCCTCGAACTGCTCACGCTTCTCCTGGCTGACGGCGGAGCCCCACGAGGACTTGCCGTCCTTGTTGTGCACCTTCCTGTTCCAGATGATGACCGACGCCTCGATGCGGTCCTTGAGGTCCAGGATCTTGTGCTCCGACGTCAGGTCCACCGTCGACAGGAAGTCGTCCGGGTCGAACTCCACGTCCGTGATGATCCGGTACAGCGCGTCCCCGAGGCTCGCCCGCCCGTTCTGCATGCGTCCCATTTTCATTTTCATATCAACGAGACAACAGCTAGCTTCGTGTCGTCAGAGAAGGATGAAGATGATGGTATTCATAGTACATACGTACCTTGGGCAGCGACTCTAGGTAGGACTCTGGGATGGCCATCTCCATGAGGCAGTTGGCGTTGATGGCCATGGCCGCCTTGAGCACCTGGTTCACCAGCTCCTTCTGGTGCTGGATCCAGGCTCTGGACGCCGGGGCCAGCCCGTTGGGAGGGACCTTCACGATGGGTATCCACCACTTCTCTGTAGACTCCTCTTTCTCGGCGTCCGAGCACGAGTCGCGCTTTACGTACCAAAAGTCGGTGCGGTCCTTGAAGGCGTCCAGGTAATCCTAGGAAACCGCAAAGGCGGTACGAGCTTCAGCTACATATACATACTTATACGCTAGGTGGGCAGTTGACTCCTTGGAAGTTGATGTTTCTTACGAGAAGCATGGCGTCGATCTTGCGCAACGCCGGTATGTTGGACTGCAGATCCCTTCGCTGCTGCGTGCCCATCACCTGCAGCGAGCAGAGCAGAGCAAGGAGAGGAGATTACCGGAGTGGGCAAAAGAAGAAGAAGAAGAAGATGTACTACGATCGAGCTGTTGTTCAACCGAACCTCCATTTCGACGCCGTTGTCCAGGACTTGTTTCTTGGCGACGAACTCCACGATCTGATCTGCCACGGACAGGAGCCAGCCCACTTCTTTCTTCCACCTCGCCTTTCTGTCGGGGGCCATGGGCTCCAACTTGCGTTGCTCGCCGAACACAGCAGCTGCCAACATATATTTAACTATCAGCTTTTCGTTGCCATTTTAATTTGCAACCCTTTCATTTCATGGATGCATGAGAACAACTTGATTTGGCAAGTACTCCTACGTAGTAACTAGTAATAGGAAGGTAGCTAGGTTGTCACCTGCAAGATTAGTGACGGCGTTGGACAGGGCTAGCGCGGACGGCACGCCTTTGCCGGACCCCGACATGTCCTCCCCGAGCAGCAGCTTGCCGAACTTCTCCTTGATCACTTCAATGTCTGCATGCAATGCAAACGACCGACGCCTCTTGAGAGCTAGCCAACGTACCGGCCGGAAGGACAACCGATCGATCTTGACTGCTACTTACCGGAAGGTCCCGAGGCGTGCTCCTCGGCGCCATGGTCGGCCGCCGGCTCCTCCTTCGCCTTGCTCCCCGACCGCCGCATGGAGCCCCGCCGCTCCAGCGACCCGCCGTTGGCCGCCATCGCCCGATCTACCTACCGAAACTTCAAAACGGCACGCATATATGCTTCGTGACCTAGCTTTCTCCTCCAGGATTGGATGGACTACAGCGAGGCGTACTCAAAAACTCACATTATGATTACTGCGATTGATGATACTGGCGTACGTACCTGTAAAGCGCGCAGCTTTCCGGGGCCTCGAGCGACGTGCGTGCGTCGAGTGCAAAGGCGGAGGGAAATGGATGAGTCGGGAGGGATTACGCGCGCGCAGAGCCGAAAGCGTTGGGAGGAGAAACGGATCGAAATGATCAGTAGCCGCGGGCGGATGATTCCCGTGGGTCTTGTTCGCGGTCCACGGACTGGGTTCGACCGATCGCCCGCGGTGCCATGGTGGGAAGGGAAGAAGGCGGAGGGGAAGAAGAGAGGCCCCGGTGGCCGAGGGGGGGAGAAGGCCGGGAGTATAATTAGGGAGCGCCGCATGCTTTATTATTAGAAAGTGCATTCTTAGGCCTGCCCTCCCCTTCAACGGTCCGGGAGCTAGCGCAAGGGCAAGGCCCCTCTCTCGGCTCGCTCTACGGCGATTCTATTCTACGGGGCAATCAGCTGCATTTCATTTCGCGCCAACGTGCGTGTGACAAACTGGATCTGTGCCAAGATAAGAACTTGTACTTGCAGGCTGTAGGAGATTAGTATAGGAGTGAGTAAGGGCATGCCCAACAATGCCGACCCTCAAACCGCCCGCATACGGCCGGACCGTGCTGTGCGGACGTGTTGTCATCCAACGCAGATTTGTATCGGTCTGCCGAGTAGTTTAGACGTGTTTTTTCATGCAAACCGGAGACAAATGTGGGGAGCTCTGCACGAGTCCGAACATCCTCATGACAAACCAAAAATCTCCACTACCCCACCTCTTCGTTCGGATGGCGGAAGGCCGCTAGTTAATTGGCGGAAGGCTAGCATGTTAAAAGCCAGATTGTGATTAGTATTTAGGCATTTGGCGGAAGCTTGCAAATATATTTAGGCATTTCTCGGAAGGTTACTTCTTGCCATATGATTAAAATTTGGCAAGGTGATTGGTATTTGGGCATTTGGCGAAAGGTTACTTCTTGCCATATGATTAGCATTTGGCACGGTGATTAGTTTTCTATTAACGTTTTTTATTACTGGGGCGACACGGGCGCCGCCGCCACCGTCCGCCACTAGCCCTCCCCCTCCTCCCCTTCCCCGCCTCCGCCGGTCAGAGCCGCCGGGGCAAAGCCCCCTGCGGTGGCTGGCGGCGGGGGCCTTCTCCCCTCCTCGCGTTCGTGGCCTGCGGGAGCGGCCAGGCCGAGCGGAGGCGCCGGGGCGCGCGGATCCTGGCGGCGTGGCGGCGACGATCTTGACGGCAGCGGGCCCATGGCGCGGCTGCAGATGGGTCGACGCCGAGCTGTGTGGCGGCTGCGTGCGGGTCTCCTCGTGGCGGCGGCCTTCGCCGGCGGCGGGGCGGCACGTGCGCGGCATCCGGCGAGGGGTGGGGACGCGGCCACGGTGGCTTCCCGTGCGAGTACGCGGAGAAGAGGCTACGACGTCTGTCCTCGGGGAGGATGGCTATCCTCGCCCAGATCCGTCGGCGGCATGGCGGTGGAGGTCGCTGTGGCTAGTCGGCGGTGGCGGAACTTGGCCGGTGGCAGCGGCGAGGTTCTGTCTGGATCTCGGGGCGGCGGCCCTGGAGGGTGGCGGCTGGTGAAGCTAGGGCTTCCCGCAGCGGCATGGCGTGGTGCAGCCCCTGTCCAAGGCGGATCTGTGACGGCGATCTGCTTTGGATTGGTTCGGATCAGAGACGGTGACAAGCGCGCGGGATCCTTCTTGGCGGCTCTCGCGGCTTGGCGAGGAGGGGTGGGACCCCTCCTCCTAGGCTCCAGTGGTGGCACACTCAGGCAGTGGCCGGTGCGCCAGGGATCCCACGGTGGCACTGATACGTCTCCATCGTATCTACTTTTCCAAACACTTTTGCCCTTGTTTTGAACTCTAGCTTGCATGATTTGAATGGAACTAACCCGGACTGACGCTGTTTTCAGCAGAATTGCCATGGTGTTATTTTTGTGCAGAAATAAAAGTTCTCGGAATGACCTGAAACTTCACGGTGAATATTTTTGAAATTAATAAAAAATACTGGCGAAAGAATCAAGGCCAGGGGGCCCACACCCTGTCCATGAGGGTGGGGGCGCGCCTACACCCTGGGCGTGGCCCCTGCCTCATGGGCCCCCTGGTGCTCCACCGACCTCAACTCCAACTCCATATATTCACGTTCGGGGAGAAAAAAATCAGAGAGAAGGATTCATCGCGTTTTACGATACGGAGCCATCGCCAAGCCCTAATCTCTCTCGGGAGGGCTGATCTGGAGTCCGTTCGGGGCTCCGGAGAGGGGAATCCATCGCCATCGTCATCATCAACCATCCTCCATCACCAATTTCATGATGCTCACCGCCGTGCGTGAGTAATTCCATCGTAGGCTTGCTGGACGGTAATGGGTTGGATGAGATTTATCATGTAATCGAGTTAGTTTTGTTAGGGTTTGATCCCTAGTATCCACTATGTTCTGAGATTGATGTTGCTATGACTTTGCTATGCTTAATGCTTGTCACTAGGGTCCGAGTGCCATTTTCAGATCTGAACCTATTATGTTTTCATGAATATATGTGAGTTCTTGATCCTATCTTGCAAGTCTATAGTCACCTATTATGTGTTATGATCTGTTAACCACGAAGTGACAAAAATCGGGATACTTACCGGTGATGACCGTAGTTTGAGGAGTTCATGTATTCACTAAGTGTTAATGCTTTGGTCCGGTACTCTATTAAAAGGAGGCCTTAATATCCCTTAGTTTCCATTAGGACCCCGCTGCCACGGGAGGGTAGGACAAAAGATGTCATGCAAGTTCTTTTCCATAAGCATGTATGACTATATTCGGAATACATGCCTATATTACATTGATGAACTGGAGCTAGTTCTGTGTCACCCTATGTTATAACTATTGCATGACGAATCACATCCGACATAATTATCCATCACTGATCCAATGCCTACGAGCTTTTCACATATTGCTCTTTGCTTAGTTACTTTTCCGTTGCCACTCTTACAGTTACTACAAAACTGGTACTGTTACTTTTATCGCTGTTACCATTATTTCCAAACTACTTTGCTACTAAATATTTTGTTGCAAATATTAAGTTATCCAGGTGTGGTTGAATTGACAACTCAACTGCTAATACTTGAGAATATTCTTTGGCTCCCCTTGTGTCGAATCAATAAATTTGGGTTGAATACTCCACCCTCGAAAACTGTTGTGATCCCCTATACTTGTGGGTTATCAAGACTATTTTCTAGCGTTGTTGTCGGGGAGCATAGCTCTATTCTTTGAGTCACTTGGGATTTATATCTGCTGGTCACTATGAGGAACTTGAAAGACGAAAGAACTAAGATTTTTCCCTCAACTATGAGGGGAGGTAAGGAACTGCCATCTAGCTCTGCACTTGATTCACCTTCTGTTTTGAGTAAGCTTGCGACACCTAAACCTGCTTCTGCTATTAATTCTGATATGTCGCATGTTATTGATGATGCCACTTCTCCTATGCATGATACTTATGATGAAACTACTTCTATACTTGATACTACTGTGCCATTAGGTGAATTTCTTGATGAACAACTTGCTAGGGCTAGAGAGAATGAAATTATTGAAACTGATAATATTGATGAAAGCGATGATGAAGATTCTCCCCCTAGATATGAATTGCGTATTGTGCCTGAGGGTTATGTTATGGATGAAGAAACTGCTAGAGACTTTCTTGCTTGCAATGATAGATATGATCTTAAGAAATTATTAGCTAAGCTGAAAGAAAAATCTTTGAATGCTAGAATGAAATATGACCCTGCTTTTGCTACTTCACCTATCTGTATTTCCAATAAGGATTATGATTTCTCTGTCGATCCTGAGATAATTACTTTGGTTGAATCTGATCCTTTTTATGGCTATGAATCTGAAACTGTTGTGGCACATCTTACTAAATTAAATGATATAGCCACCCTATTCACTAATGATGAGAAAACTCGTTACTACAATATCCTTAAATTATTTCCGTTCTCATTAAAGGGTGATGCTAAAACATGGTTTAATTCTCTTGATCCTGGTTGTGTGCGTAGTCCCCAGGATATGATTTATTACTTCTCTGCTAAATATTTCCCCGCTCATAAGAAATAAGCTACTTTAAGGGGAAATATATAATTTTGTGCAAATTGAAGAAGAGAGTCTCCCACAAGCTTGGGAGAGGCTTCTCCGATTACTTAATGCTTTGCCTGATCATCCTCTCAAGAAAAATGAAATACTTGATATCTTTTATAATGGACTAACTGATGCTTCCAGAGACCACCTGGATAGTTGTGCTGGTTGTGTTTTCAGGGAAAGAACAGCTGATCAAGCTAAATTGCTATTGAATAATATGTCGACTAATGAAAATAATTGGACACTTCCTGAACCAACTCCTAAGCCAACTCCAAAGAAAAGGGGTATTCTATTTCTCAGTCCTGAAGATATGCAAGAGGTAAAGAAATCTATGAAAGAAAAAGGTATTAAAGTTGAAGATGTTAAGAATTTACCACCTATTGAAGAAATACATGGTCTTGATAACCCGACACAGGTAGTAAAGGTAAATTCTCTCTATAGATTTGATGAAGGTGATATTCCTCGTTATAGGTCTGCTAGCTAATGCTTAGATGAGTTTGGTAATTTTATTGTTAAACAAGAAAACTTCAACGCTTATGTTGGTAGACAATTGAAACGAAATGCTTATATGATTGAACACTTGAGTGATTATATGTCTAGAGTTAAAGGTGAACTTAAACTCATTAGTAAACATGCTTCTATGGTTACCACTCAAGTAGAACAAGTGCTTAAAGCTCAGAATGATTTGCTCAATGAATTAAATAATAAGAAAAATGATAATGTTGTTAGAGTTATGACTAGAGGGGGTAAAATGACTCAGGAACCTTTGTATCCTGAGGGCCACCCCAAGAGAATTGAGCAAGATTCTCAGAGAACTAATGTTGATGCACCTAGTCCTTCTAAGAGGAAGAAAAAAATGATAGGACTTTGCATGGTTCTAGTGAACCTGTTGTTGACACACCTGAGAATCCCAATGATATTTCTATTTCTGATGCTGAAACACAATCTGGTGATGAACATGAACCTAGTGATAATGTTAATATTGATGTTCATGTTGATGCTCAACCTAGCAATAACAATGATGTAGAAATTGAATCTGCTGTTGATCTTGATAACCCACAATCAAAGAATCAACGTTATGATAAGAGAGACTTTGTTGCTAGGAAGCACGGTAAAGAAAGAGAACCATGGGTTCAGAAATCCATGCATTTTCCTCCTAAACCATCCAAGAAAAAGGATGATGAGGATTTTGAGCGCTTTGCTGAAATGATTAGACCTATCTTTTTGCGTATGCATTTGACTGATATGCTTAAAATGAATGCTTATGCTAAGTATATGAAGGATATTGTTACAAATAAAAGAAAGATACCGGAAGCTGAAATTTCCACCATGCTTGCTAATTACACTTTTAAAGGTGGAATACCTAAGAAACTAGGAGATCCAGGAGTACCAATTATACCATGCTCCATTAAAAGAAACTATGTTAAAACTGCTTTATGTGATCTTGGAGCCGGTGTTAGTGTTATGCATCTCTCTTTATATCGTAGACTTGATTTGAATAAGTTGACACCTACTGAAATATCTTTGCAAATGGATGATAAATCAACAGCTATACCTATCAGTATTTGTGAGGATGTGCCTGTTGTGGTTGCAAACGTTACTATTTTAACGGACTTTGTTATTCTTGATATTCCCGAGGACGATAGTATGTCGATTATCCTTGGTAGACCCTTTATGAATACTGCAGGGGCTGTTATTGATTGCAACAAAGTCAATGTCACTTTCCATGTTAATGGTAATGAGCATACGGTACACTTTCCGAAGAAACAACCTCAAGTCCATAGTATCAATTCTATTGGAAAATTTTCAACTGTCACTATTGAAGGTTTTGAATATCCTCTTTCTACTGTCAAGAAGAAATATGATATTCTTATTGTTGGGGATGTGCATATCCCCATTGAGGTAACCTAGTGCTATTTGAAAATTCTCCGGTTTCATGCGATTCGGAATGGGTTTGTTAACAAGACTTGATCAACCTTGTTAGTGGATTCCTTTTGATGAGCATGAGATGGATGAAATTAGAAAGCACAACCTTCTGTACACTCCCTTTACTTTCTGTTATTTAGATTAAATAAGGCAAAAATAGTATTTTCTGTCTGTTTTCTGAATTATCTGTGCAATACAAAATACCCCGAAAATAAAATTTCTCCAAATGCCCTGAAAATGAAATATGATTTTTTCTAGAATATTTGAAAATATTTGGCACTGAGAACACATCAGGGGGAGCAAGCACCTGGCCACGAGGGTTCAGGGCGCGCCCACCTGCCTCGGGGGCCCCTGGTGGCCCCCTCCACTTATTCCTGCACCCACACACTTCTTCTTCCTCCTAAAAAAGTCACCAACCAGCTCAAGCACGAGTTCTAGCTCATCTTGCTGTCATTTTTGATCTCCTTGCTCAAAGCTCCACTCACAAAACTGCTTTGGAGGATTGTTCTTCGGTATGTGACTCCTCCAATGGTCCAATTAGTTTTTTTTCTAGTGCTTTATTTATTGCAAATTTTTGCTGCTGAGGTGACCCTGTTCTTGAGCTTGCATGTCAAATTTATATGGTCCCAAGTAGTTCTAATGCATGATATAGTCTCTAGGCACTTGTGGGAGTAGTTGCTATCAATTTTGTTGAGTTTGGTTCACTTTTATTTTGAGTTACTAAAATTTTCAAAAAAAATTCAGAGGAAGAAATATGTTTAGGAAAATGTACCAAGGTGGTTCTTCAAGGAAGCAAGGACCCAGGCCCGCAATACGTGAGCCGGACCATGAACACCAAGAGAAGCTCAACTGCGGCCTTGTGAATGGCCGTCAGAAGATTTCGTGGTCCGAGCAGGAATTAAGGAGGAATTTGACGCATATGTGCGTAATGCTGAACTCGATGGCTTCATGCTAGATAAGTGCCCTCAGTATTATCACCTAACTGATTCCTTTGTGAGAAGATTTAAATTTACGTCTTCACACTATTCTCACACTGTCCTATTTGATCTTTATAATAAATCTTATACCATGGACTTAGAAGATTTTGATACTACTTGTAAACTCCCGCAATGGGGTAGTGCTAGTGAACCTCGCAAATCTGAGTTTAAAGATTTTCTTGCTAGTATTACTGTGGGGGAATCTAGAGAGATAACACAAGCTACCATAGGGAGCATTCATTTCCTGCTATACATGCATGTCACATGTGTGTTCCTGACCTTAGTGTTCTCAAGAGTGCCGTATTAGGAGATAAGCAATACAACTTGGGGGCCATTGTTGCACGTAGGTTGCATAATAACAGTACTAATGGAGATTTGTTCGGAGGAATTTATTCAACCCGTGTAGCTAATTTTCTTGAGATACCCATACATGAAAATGATATGGAATTGCCTCCCGCTTATTTAGATTATAATGCTATGGTTCGCCATCAGTTTATTGAGAGTAATGAACAACCTCTCAAGTACCGACTAATGTTTGACAGGCGCCGCACTGTCCATGTTACTCTCCCTGCTCCTACGTTCTTTGACTTTCAGGCAAAAGGGAGTTATATTATAACCAGGGAGGAGGCGCACGAGTATGAGAGGAGGACGGAGACAGCTCGCCTCCAAGCTGCAGCTCATGAGGCAATAGCTGCTGCATCTCAGTACGACCCCAACTACAACTTTGATCCATGGGCATAGACCAACTTCGGCCAAAAGCCTAAGCTTGGGGGAGTACGTATTCCTCACCGACATTACATTCATGTTCACACACTCATGCTAGTTGTCGGTGCTCATACTTTTTCATTGTAATATCCATGCTAGTTTATTTTCCTTTTTCTCGCTTTCTTCTTGTGTGTTTGAATAACCTTAAGAAAAACCAAAAAAAATTAGTTGTAACTTTTAGCTAGTTTACTTTCCATGCCTGTAGTAGTAGTAATTAAAAGAAAACCCAAAAAGATTTCTTGTTCTTCTTTTGCTTGTTGGGAGCTTTCCCGTGTAAATAGTTTTATTTGTTTCCTTTCTTTGGGGGTCGATAGGAGAAGACCATGATTAAAATGTTGAAGTGGCTCTTATATGCATTATTGTTGATCTAACAAAGAGCCCATATTACCTTGTCTTCTCCTTTGTATCAGATGCTTGCAGATTCCAGCTTAGTGCAATGCACGCTCACTATTATTATTATCCACATCGTTCGGTCGTGCAAGTGAAAGGCAATAATGACGATATATGGTGGACTGATTGAGATGAGAAAAGCTGGTATGAACTCGACCTCTCTTGTATTTGTAAATATGATTAGTTCATCGTTCCTGATTCAGCCTGTTATGAATGAAACATGTTTGCAATGACAATTAGAGATTATAGTTGCTTATGCCATGCTTAATTAGCTAGGAGTTTATAATGGTTTACCTTGCGTGCCAACATGCTATTAAAATGGCTGTGATGTGGTATGATAGGGTGGTATCCTCCTTTGAATGATTCGAGTGACTTGACTTGGCACATGTTCACGCATGTAGTTGAAACAAAATCAACATAGCCTCCACGATATTTTTGTTCATGGTGGATTATATCCTACTCATGCTTGCACTCAATGTTTATTAATTTTAATGCATGTTCATGACTGTTGTCGCTCTCTAGTTGGTCGCTTCCCAGTCTTTTTCCTAGCCTTCACTTGTACTAAGCGGGAATACTGCTTGTGCATCCACTTCCATGAACCCCAAAGTTATTCCATATGAGTCCACCATACCTTCTATATATGCGGTATCTACCTGTCGTTCCAAGTAAATTTGTATGTGTCAAACTCTAAACCTTCAAATGAAATTCTGTTTTGTATGCTCGAATAGCTCATGTATCAACTAGGGCTGTCTGTATCTTCCATGCTAGGTGGGTTATTCTCAAGAGGAGTGGACTCCGCTCCTCATTCACGAGAAATGGCTGGTCACCGGGATGCCCAGTCCCATGCTCAAATCAAATCAAAATAATTGCAAAAAAAACTCCCACAGGACTGTTGTTAGTTGGAGGCCCCCGTTGTTTCGGGCCAGCCATGGATTGATGCTTGTTGGTGGTGGGGGAGTATAAACTTTACCATTGTGTTTGGGAACCGCCTATAATGTGTGTAGCATGGAAGATATTGAGATCTCTTGGTTGTTATGTTGACAATGAAAGTATGCCGCTCAAAATATTATTTATCTCTATTTCAAAACCGAGCTCTGGCACCTCTACAAATCCCTGCTTCCCTCGGCGAAGGGCCTATCTATTTACTCTTATGTTGAGTCATCCTCATATTATTAAAAAGCACCAGTTGGAGAGCACCGCTGTCATTTGCATCCATTACTATTAATTTATATTGAGTATGACTATGACTGGATCTCTTTTACCATGAATTGCAATGTTTAGTCAGTCCTTGATCTTCAGAGGTGCTATGCATTTATGTTTTGCGGTCTCAGAAAGGGCTAGCGAGATACCATCTTGTTATATCATATTATGATTGTTTTGAGAAAGTGTTGTCATCCGAGATTTATTATTATTGCTCGTTAGTTGATTATGCCATTGATATGAGTAAACATGAGACCTAAGTGTTATTGTGAATATGGTTAGTTCATAATCTTTGCAGAAAACTTGAATACTGGCTTTACATATTTACAACAACAAGAGCAAACAGAGTTTGTAAAAGTTTTTCTTTATCACTTTAAGTTTATCAACTGAATTGCTTGAGGACAAGCAAAGGTTTAAGCTTAGGGGAGTTGATACGTCTCCATCGTATCTACTTTTCCAAACACTTTTGCCCTTGTTTTGGACTCTAACTTGCATGATTTGAATGGAACTAACCCGGACTGACGCTCTTTTCAGCAGAATTGCCATGGTGTTATTTTTGTGCAGAAATAAAAGTTCTCAGAATGACCTGAAACTTCACGGTGACTATTTTTGGAATTAATAAAAAATACTGGCGAAAGAATCAAGGCCAGCGGGGCCACACCCTGTCCATGAGGGTGGGGGGTGTGCCTACCCCCCTGGGTGCGCCCCCTGCCTCGTGGGCCCCCTGGTGCTCCACTGGCCTCAACTTCAACTCCATATATTCATGTTCGGGGAGAAAAAATCAGAGAGAAGGATTCATCGCGTTTTACGATACGGAACCGCCGCCAAGCCCTAATATCTCTCGGGAGGGCTGATCTGGAGTCCGTTCGGGGCTCCGGAGAGGGGAATCCGTCGCCATCATCATCATCAACCTTCTTCCATCACCAATTTCATGATGCTCACCGTCGTGCGTGAGTAGTTCCATCGTAGGCTTGCTGGACGGTGATGGGTTGGATGAGATTTATCATGTAATCGAGTTAGTTTTGTTAGGGTTTGATCTAGTATCCATTATGTTCTGAGATTGATGTTGCTATGACTTTGCTATGCTTAATGCTTGTCACTAGGGCCCGAGTGCCATGATTTCAGATATAAATCTATTATGTTTTTATGAATATACGTGAGTTCCTGATCCTATCTTGCAAGTCTATAGTCACCTATTATGTGTTATGATCCGTTAACCCCGAAGTGACAAAAATCGGGATACTTACCGGTGATGACCGTAGTTTGAGGAGTTCATGTATTCACTAAGTGTTAATGCTTTGGTCCGGTACTCTATCCCTTAGTTTCCATTAGGACCCCGCTGCCACGGGAGGGTAGGACAAAAGATGCCATGCAAGTTCTTTTCCATAAGCACGTATGACTATATTCGAAATAAATGCCTACATTACATTGATGAACTGGAGCTAGTTCTGTGTCACCCTATGTTATAACTATTGCATGAGGAATCGCATCCGACAAAATTATCCATCACTAATCCAATGCCTACGAGCTTTTCACATATTGCTCTTTGCTTAGTTACTTTTCCGTTGCCACTGTTACAATTACTACAAAACTGCTACTGTTACTTTTATCACCGTTACCGTTACTTCCATACTACTTTGCTACAGATATTAAGTTATCCAGGTGTGGTTGAATTGACAACTCAACTGCTAATACCTGAGAATATTCTTTGGCTCCCCTTGTGTCGAATCAATAAATTTGGGTTGAATACTCTACCCTCGAAAACTGTTGCGATCCCCTATACTTGTGGGTTATCAGTCACTGTTGCCGCGGTTGGTCGCCGGATCTAGGCGGCTGGATCTAGGGCTTTGAAGGCGGTCGAGACGGTGCACAGGTTATTGGGTGGATTTCTTGGGACGGATCCGGGTGAAAACCTGGTCTTCGGTTGATGGCCGGTGCCGGTGATGACGATGCCCTTATCGTCGTCCTTCATGAAGGCATCATCGAGGTGAAGCTCCCAACTCCACTCAATACCTCCCGGAGAAACCTTAGATCAGCTGATCGGATGTTGGCGGCATTCATGTGTCGTATCCCCCTTTGGGGCGGCATTCTTGGAGGTGCACTCGGCTTTGCGGGACCAGCGGACGGCTTCTTTGGTGGATCGATGCTTCATCCTACACATTGATGGCGACGGATCTTGACGGCGTGGTGCAGTGCAGATTCAGAGTTCGATGTGGGAGGATGGACTCGCGCAGGAGGACGACGCGGTCTGGCGTCGTGGTGGCGTCGATGGCAGAGAGACCTGGCACGATAGATGCAACAGTACAGCTCTGAAGATGGACTCGTGGCAGGTGGCTGCGGCGGCCTCATACCCGGCAGGCGTCCTGATTGAGGAGTGCGCCGGACTGGTAGGTGCCCCATACTAGGCAGGCGTCCTAGTTGGGACCTTAGGTCTTAGATGTTTAGGTTTCGCCGCGATGTCTGTTTGGTATTAGGCACACGCTATCAGCGCCCCTTCATCAATTGGATAGGTGTAGCGACAGGTGTTGCTTAGACGATGGCTTTAGTCTTGCTGTTTATGCATTTGTAAGGTCTTGTGAGAATAATTAATAAAGTGACCGCATGCATCGTCCAGATGCAGAGGCCGGGGGTCATCCTCTTTTTCTAAAAAAATGTTTTTTATTACTTCTTGCCAAGAAGGCTAGCTTTGACGGAAATTACGCTGGCACATGGATTAATAGCCTTCCACCAAACAAAAAGCTACCAATCATAGTTTTTTAAAGGAAATCGCGTAGTTATTTGGCGATTAAAAATTAATAGAGACAAACATTTACGGGTACGGTTGGATGGCAGTCTCCCTCATCCATGTCTACGGGTTGATCCTATCTGTTCACGGATGGGTGCGGGAGAAAATTTACGGGTCATCGTTGAAAATGCCCTAAGCACAGTGAGGGCGACTAGATATCAATCGACTTAATGCAATATTTGAGTCAGTCACTTTTGCATGTTTACTAATCTTTGGGCCGGGGCCATTGGCAACACGTAACCCCGCAGCCGTAAGAGCAGACGCATGCAAAGACTATTCTCCTGCATGTTGCCGCGTCAATGCCTAAGCAACCCATATATTAACTTAATTGCTACTTACAGGTGCATGCATACACATAAGACAGATACATATAAATCAGTACTTCCCGTCGACATATATATGCATGTAAACAAAAGAAACAAATACAATTTGTGTCATTGGTATTACCCTTTAAAGAAGAAAGAAAAGAATAATAATAAAATAAATACAAATTTGGCACACAAATTGTGTTTTTTATAATACGCAAAAATAAGCATATAATAGTGGTATTTTTGCAGAAAGGAAAATTCCTAAGAAGGAATGAATTAGTGGCAATGTATTATCATTAAAGAATAAAGAAAATAAAATAAAGGCAAATCAAAATAACATGCTTTTCTAAGAATAAAGAAAAATAATAATAGTACAAATAATTAAAATTGCACATAATTTATATAGAAATTGTGCATTTTTTATAATATGCAAGAATATGCATATACTGCTGAAATTGTCGCAATAACAAATTTTCTAAGCAGGAATGAATTAGGGGCATTAATGTTACCCTTACAGAAGAAATAAAATAAAAACCTAAAACAAAATAAAAATATGAATTTTTCTAAGAAAGAATAAATTAGTGGAATTGGTATTACCATTTCAAAAGAAAGAAAAAATAATGAATTTTTCTAAGGAAGAATGAATTAGTGGCATTGGTATACCCTTCCAAAAGAAAGAAAATGAAGTAAAAACTAACAATGTCAAAATATGAAGGTTCCTTAAGAAGAATGAATTACTTGCAATGATATTACTCTTTCAAAAGAAAGAAGATAAAAAAATAAATGAAAGAAAAACTAGAACAAAATCATAATAATAAAGTCTTCTAGGGAAGAACAAATTAGTGGCATTGGTACTACCCTTTCATAAGAAACAAAACGAAAAAACTATAAAACAAAGTTAAATAGTCAAGTTTTTAAAAGAATGGTGAATTAGTGGCATTGGTAGTATTCATAAAAAAGAAAGAATATAAAATAAAAACTAAAGATATAATGCCAAAATTTGCACACAATTGCGCTTTGTTAAAATATGCAAGAGTAAAGATATAGTAGTGTTTTTTTTTGCAAAAAACAAACTTTTCTAAAGAAAGAATGAATAGTTGAATTGGTATTTGGTCCATGGCGTATATACATTTCCAGATCGTAATAATGAAGTTTTCTACTCCCTCCAACCTTAGTTCAAAACTGTGACACTTATTTCTGACCGAAGGGAGTAAGAAATAATGGATTACTAGCAATGGAACTACCATTTAAGAATAATAAAATAATGATAAAATTCATGCACAAATTTATGGTGAACTTGCGCTTTTTATAATATGGAAGAATAAACATATATATATCTATGAAATTTTCGCAAAAAAGAAGGAATGAATTAGTGTCATTGGTACTACCCTTCAAGAGGAAAAAATGAAAATAAAACTAAAACAAAATATAAAATACTGAAGTTTCTAAGAAAATGAATGAATTAGTAGCATCAGTATTACCAAGGGACCTTTAAGATGAAAGAAATGCAGAAAAACAAACAAAGAATGACAAAATTTGCGCACGGTTTGCACATAAATTGCGCTTTTTAATAATATGCAAGAATAGTCATATAATAGTGAAATTTCATTAAAAAGATTCCTAAGAAGGAATGCATTAGAGGCATTGGTATCCCCTGAAGAAGAAATAAAAACAACAAAAACTTAAACAAAATCAAAATCAAAATAATAAAGTTTTCTAAGGAAGAATAAACCAGTGGCATTGGTATTACCATTTAAGGAGAAAGAAAATAAAAAACAACGATTTTTCGAGGCAATATTCACAAAAATGTGCCTTTTAATAATATGCAAGAATTTACATATAATACTGGAATTTCGCAAAAATAATTGACCTTTAAGGAAGAAAGATAACAAAAATGTTCAAAAAACTTGCACACAACTTTGTTCTAAACTTGCACTTTTTGTAGCATGCAATAATCATAAAATAGTTCATTTCCACTCACCAACACTCCAAAAATACCCACAAAACAAAAATAAAAATCAACTAACAAAGAAAAACCAAAAACAGAAGTAAAACCCACACACGTGCGCGCACACATGGTGACACACACACACATAGAGAAAAATGTGGAAAAGAAAAAAACAATAAAAAAACACCAAAAATGGCATAAGAAACTCATTTGGACTCTTACATTTACACTATAATTCATAAAATATCTTTAAATTTAAACCAAAACCAGCTAGCTGGTTGATCTCAGTGAGTCTGTACCAACACGCCGCATTAATGCTCTGGGCAGCCGCGTCACCCATGCAAGTTGCATGCATGCAGAAGTGTAGGTTTGTACACAGATTGAAAAAAGGAAATTGACTGACCATAATTGATTTTTTTTCAGTCGACTGATGTATAGCTAAAGCGAAGCATAATACATGAGCATCTCATCTTCTGCAGGCCGGTTCCCAAAATTCCAAACAGTTTCACTCTATGTCGCCGGAAGAGGAGGAAGGTTTTGGGTACCAAAGTAGGGAGGAAACTTTTTTTTTTGCGGGAAGAGAGGAAACATAGTTGAACTTTGCCTTTTCTAGAATTTGATCTCAACCTAGGTAATGTCCTTGCTGATGTGGTTGTTCCAATCAGTGTCACGGTTTGTTATGGCTGTAGGTCCTCATTGAATTTGCCTCTGTGTTAGGTACTCGTTTAGCCTCTTCATCAACACCCTCGCATCGAATAAAAGATTTTTTGAAGCAATACTTTTTTCGTGCATAAAACAAGTTTAACCAATTGAACTCAGTTCGTGTTCATGTTAATGTAAAGTTTGACACGATGGATATCATGAACACAAAACTGGTGCTACCGTTAATAGTATATTAATACGTCTCAGCAACACCAACCCGACCTTAGCTCAGTTGGTAGAGCGGAGGACTGTAGTATTTGCAGATCAATCCTTAGGTCACTGGTTCGAATCCGGTAGGTCGGATATTCTTTTTTCGTCGTTTATTTTTTTATCTTTTTTTGTCTTTTTTTATATCTTTCGTCCAGCCGAAAAGGACCACGTTTACAGGCAAGTTACATTGAAGAGCATCTTTCGGCCAAAAACCAACTGATTCTGCAGCAATTCTTCACCAATATACTGAATTAACGACGCATGTTTGAAGTGGAACATCATGTTTGAAGATCATTTCCACACCATTCAACGCATTCAGAGTTTCAGACCACACTCGCGAATTGCGATGCAAAAGCTGAATCAAGTTACAGCATATCATATTGGTGCATTTCACGGAACTGTTTCAGACTAGTAGGTAGTAACTGCCGCCCCGTAATCATCGAGTAGTCCACACGGCCGTTAAAACAGGGGCGCAGCAGATCAGCACGGCAGTGGCTGCTCATCCGCCATGCCTTTGAACACGAGGAACCTGAGCGACTCGAGCTTGAAGTATATGAAGCTCCCCTTGCTGTGCGTGAAGTAGCAGCCGAAGCTGCAGCCCACCACGCACTGCCACCCCGGGCCATAGATCGTGTCGAACTCCTGCAGTGCAGCCATCCAAATCAGATCCAATCATTCCGCAGCACTTGCACCGTCTCTAGCTTGTTACTTGCAGATTCAGAATTTGTAGATTTGGGGGCGGGATTGGCAAGTTTCTCACCTTCTTGATGTGCGCCGCGATGCTCCGGCAGTCGAGGACGTCGAAGCGGTCGAGCGCCCTGGACGCCGCCGAGGTGGCCTGCAGCTGCATCTTGGCCGGCATGTCGGTGTCCTCCACCGTCGCCTTCCCTTCCAGCATCCCGCTCACTCCCTCCCTTTATTGCTAGAAGCTCTGCTCGCAGTCGCACGCGCCGCACTGTATGATTGGCTCGGGACAGGTCTGGCTGGGTAGAGGAGGTGATGATGGATGGAGCAGCTCCGGGCACCACTTATGCCCCTTTTGTAGGCGGATGCCCGGATAGCTACGGAGTTCACGCTCGGGCGTCCACGTCAACGTGACGCGCTAACGAGAAGTCGAAAGAGAAAACAACTTGACGTGCTAACGACCACCTCGACCCAGCGGCGAGTTCCCGGATAGATAGAGCACTTGAGGCACAGGCGCTCCGGCCTCCGGCCTCCGGCTGGTTTTGAAAGTGGAGATGCTGTTGCCTGCTGCTGTTGAGTTCTTTCTTTTCTCCTTTTGATTGAATTTAAAATGGTTGGCGTTCTGGCTGAGCTGGGCGCCTGTCCTGAATTCTGGTGGCTCGATCGATATTTTTGTTGGAGGATATCCACCAGATGGGTTAATTAGCACTCCACGTAAGCTGGAGGCTGAAAAGTCTCCGACCTGATCGGATCTCCGAGTATATGTATATAGAGAGTATAAGTACGGTCACTAGCTGCGTTTTTACTGCTTTCATTATTGTTAAGACATGTGTGGGTTACAGTGAACTTTGTCCAAATCCATCCTCGTGGTCCAGTCATATACTATGTATTCTTGGATCGGAACAAGCAGAAACGGATGGGATAAGCGAAAGCGAGCAGCTACATGTGAAAGGGAAGAGCTCTTGCTAGTTTGATCCGGAGATAATATAATTTTTCCGGAGCTATGGCCCAGTTGGAATAGTTTATGTTAATAATCGGAGATGCGGCAGGTCTTCTGCGGTCCAGCCGTGGTGTACCAGCAGTACATGTGCCAAAAGGTGGTACTAGAATTAAAATGTCTGAATGCTTCTATTTTTTGGACAAGTATTTTAGGACGGAATGAATATGATATAAAAGCGACTAGTGTCAAAAACGCTTTTATATTATGAAATGGAGGGAGTAGGTATTGAGGGTCAGTTCATTACGCCAAGGATTCTGCATAATCCATAGAATCTGCCATTAAATTCTTTGCTAAGATTGCAATTTAAGATTGTAGATTAAGTTATGTGACGAAATGTCTCTATCGCCCTTAGACATAAATTGTTTGATGAATGTTAACATTGTTGTTTCGAAATGTTTTTGTTCAAATATGAGCAAGAAAGTGATTTATGAATATCATCAAGTGTTAAATATTGCAATTAGAATGGTTTTAAAGTTCCATTTGTTACAAAAAGGATTGAACTACAAAAATAAACAGTACAAAAGATTGCTGGAAAAAATACAGCAGCAAAAATTGTACCATTGACAATACCATCATCTATCCAAAAACACCAACCATTGACAGTAGCAAAAGATTGTGCAAATCATGGTACACAAACAGCATGTCCATCTAACAGATCCATCGATAGTACGGTACTGTATGGTTCTTCCAATTTTGACAAAAGAATCCAAGCAATAAACAAAGTTTATTGTGAAGTCTTTGAGATAGTTTGTCCTCCTCCCATGGTTCGACACGCCCAAGAGCTTAGGGCAACTCTAATGCGGATCACCAAATCACCCCAAAATGGTGGAACCAAACAGTCTGAACATTTTTGGCCATCTAACAGTGATGGGTTCACCTACCAAGGGTAGGATCGCAGACCTGACATCTAAGGCCCACATAGGGTCCCACACCATCATCGGATGGTCCTAGGACCACATGCGCATTCGGATGCGCACACCTGGAAATCCACTCGGATGCACCAATAGCACTCGGACGTCTTCCCTCCAGTCGGCCGCGCCGACAGCACTCGGACTAAGGAGGCGTAGGGGCGACGTGGGAACTGCAACGGTCGGGTGGCTTAACGTTGTACTTCAAGTGTAGTTCTAGCTGTCGTTACTAGTAACTGCTTTAGTTATGCTCATTCAACTCCCATGTAACATGGCATTGATGGGCCGAGGCGCACTCTATATAGGTCTCCACTCAGCTCCAAGGCAAGGGTTCAGCACCCATTGTAATCATACACCCCAAGAGAAAACACAAGCCTCCGGGCACGAGCCGTAGGGTTGTTACCTCTCCGAGAGGGACCTAGACTCGCTAAATCCGAGTGATACACTTGCACCGTAGCTAGGCTCCGCCCCTTGTTCGTAGCCCTAGTACTCATTGTCAGGTTTGTTGCTCGACAGTTGGCGCCCACCATGGGGCTGCGCGTCTAGCGATTATCCGACGCAGGTGGAATCCTTCTTCATCACCATGATCCTCGATGGTGATTTGGCGTGGCTCTAGGAAACCCACTGGATCTAGAGTCTCTGCCCGTCCGCGGCGTGGTGAACTTCCGCGCATCATCCTACCGAGTTCTTCTCCACAAGCCGATTGTACCGAGTGGCTCCCTTACTTCCCGATGCCCGTTGTCGCAAGCGCTTCGAGCGCTCCTGGCTCCAGCGATGGGTCAAGCACGTCGTGACCCTCCAAGCCGCGGCTACGCAGGTGGCGGCACTCGAGACCGATGAGCCTACCCTCCACCTTTTCACCCGCCCCCACGAGGACTCCACGGATGGGTGTGAGTACGAGACTATCGAGTCCACTGCCGACGTTCTCATGGTTGGCACGGAGTAGGCCCCCCTGGGTACGGAGGTTCCCGTGACGACCACGTGGGTACATCGCACGAGAACGCAGACGACAACCACAATGATGACCACTCTGCCGGACGTGCCCCAAGCCCTCACTCAAGAGCAAAGGGAGGAACTCTGGTAGAGGAACGAGCACGCTCTGCGCACGTCGTGGGAACGACTCCCGATGCCCTAGCCGTGGAGTCGCGCTGTTGGAAATATGCCCTAGAGGCAATAATATTGTATTATTATATTTCCGTTATTCATAGTTATGAGTTTATATTCCATACTATAACTGCTATGATCCTGGAATATGCGATTCAGTGGAAAACTCATATGCACGTGTGGAATGATAAACGGTAAACTATAGGTTCCCGGTCTCGCCTCTAAGACCGGCTCAAGTGTTGTTTGTGATCACGTTTTCCGGATCTTAGGATATCGTTAAGTGTAACGATAGTCCTAAAACAACATTGAGGGTATGACGTTAGAAGTACGATCATATTGAACCGACCCAATACTTGTCTGTTATACTATGTGATTACATCGTCTAAAATCATCTGTTATAACACGGAGTGTCAGCGTGTGTTTTTAGTCCCTCAGACCATGAGAGTGTCTCGGTCACTTCCTACTAGACAGTGGGCTTTGGGGTTGCTCAAACGTCATCTGTAACAAGGTGATCATAACGACAACTTTCACGCACACCAGAAAGTTTTGACAAGTGACCGATGCTACTTCTTGAGCTTGCGTTGGTTTTTCCCTTGAAGAGGAAAGGGTGATGCAGCGAAGTAGAGATAAGTATTTCCCTCAGTTAGAGAACCAAGGTATCAATCCAGTAGGAGACAACGCACAAATCACCAATACCTGCACAAACAATCAAACAACTTGCACCCAACGCGATAAAGGGGTTGTCAATCCCTTCACGGTAACTTGCAAAAGTGAGATCTGATAGAGATAGATGAAACTAAGCAAACGATAAAGTAAATATTTTTGGTATTCTTGGTTTATAGATCGGAAAGTAAAAGATTGCAAAATAGTAGATCGAAAACTAGTATGATGGAAAATAGACTCGGGGGCCATAGGTTTCACTAGAGGCTTCTCTCAAGATAGCAAATAATACGGTGGGTGAACAAATACTGTTGAGCAATTGATAGAAAAGCGCAAAGTTATGACGATACCTAAGGCAATCATTATGAAATATAGGCATCACGTCCGTGTCAAGTAGACCGAAACGATTCTGCATCTACTACTATTGCTCCACACATCGACCGACTCCTGCCTACATCTAGAGTATTAAGTTCATGAAGAACAGAGTAACACATTAAGTAAGATGACATGACGTAGAGGAATTAACTCAAGCAATATGATGAAAACCCCATCTTTTTTATCCTCAATAGCAACAATACAATACGTGCCTTGCTGCCCCTACTGTCACTGGGAAAGGACACTGCAAGATTGAACCCAAAGCTAAGCACTTCTCCTATTGCAAGAAAAACCAATCTAGTTGGCCAAACCAAACCGATAGTTCGAAGAGAATTACAAAGATATCAAATCATGAATAAAAGAACTCAGAGAAGATTCAAATAATATTCATAGATAAGCTGATCATAAATCCACAATTCATCGGATCTCGACAAACACACCGCAAAAGAAGATTACATCAGATAGATCTCCAAGAACATCGAAGAGAACACGGTATTGAGAGTCAAAAAGAGAGAAGAAGCCATCTAGCTACTAGCTATGGACCCGTAGGTCTGTGGTAAACTACTCACGCTTCATCGGAAGGGCAATAGAGTTGATGTAGAAGCAGCCTGATACATCTCCAACGTATCTATAATTTTTTATTATTCATGCTATTATATTATCTATTTTGGATGTTTTATATGCATTAATATGCTATTTTATATTTTTTTGGGACTAACCTATTAACCTAGAGCTCAGTGCTAGTTTTTGTTTTTCCTTGTTTTAGAGTTTCGCAGAAAAGGATTACCAAACGGAATAAAATTTTCGCGATGATTTTTCTTGGACCAGAAGACATCCAGAGGACTTGGGGTGCAAGTCAGGGAAGCCTCAAGTGAGAGAGTCCTTGATTATGGGCTATGTAGCATGGGCCGGACTGTTGGGCCACGAAGATACAACATAGAAGGCTTTCCCCCGTGTCCGGTTGGGACTCTCCTTTGCGTGGATGGCAAGCTGGCGTCCGGGTGTGTAGTTCCCTTTCTCTGTAAACCGACTCTGTACAACCCTAGGTCCCTCCGGTGTCTATATAAACCGGAGGATTTAGTCCATAGAGGCTATCACAAATCATACAGGCTAGACATCTAGGGTTTAGCCATTACGATCTCGAGGTAGATCAACTCTTGTAACCCCTATACTCATCAAAGTCAATCAAGCAGGAAGTAGGGTATTACCTCCATCAAGAGGGCCCGAACCTGGGTAAACATTGTGTTCCCTTTGTCTCCTATTGCCCTTGATCCTAAGACGCGCAGTTCGGGACCCCCTACTCGAGATCGGTCGGTTTGGACACCGACATTGGTGCTTTCATTGAGAGTTCCACTGTGTCGTCGACAATGGGATCGATGGCTCGCCTCGTCATTAAAGACAACATTATCTCTGGAGGAGCCCTAGCTCCGGGACAGGTCCTCCAGCTCCGCGGTTTCACCATAGGCGCCCGCACGACCGTTAAGCCAAAGGAAACCCTCGAGATCGCTAAATATCGTCGTCGCATCGGCCTTGAACACCCCGAAAAGATGGATCCGACAGATATCTCGTCCTTAAAAGAGCTACTAGATCGCATCGCCGCCCTGGGAGTTGCAACAGACTACGATCGGATTGGGCTTAAACCCGATCAGAGGGAAATCAGATCCGCGCCGATCACCCATCTGGTAGCGGTTGTGGAGGAACAAGCCGAGAATACTTCTCCCCTTAAGTTAAGAATGAGCTATGTTCGGATTTCCGAGTCCTGCGAGCCGGATACACTTCTTCGGGAAGAGACCTCATGTCCTCCGAACACAAAGCCAGGCGTCGAGCCCAAAGGCCACCAGGACACTCCAGATCCTGGGTCGGTGACCTCGCAAATTCTTCACACTCCGGATACAATAGTGGATCAGGGTTCGGATTTTCACCCGTCCACCCACCACAAGCAATACTCCCCAAGTAATTCAGGTCCTCCAGACGTATGCGACCTAATGTATATACGGCAGCAACCTGAGGAAACGGTCCATCACTTTTGGGCCAGATTCCTCCTTGTTAAAAACAAGATCAAAGATTGCTGCGATGATGACGCGGTTTCAGTATTCTGTCGCAACTGTACGGACGAGGGAATCCTTAATGCCCTCAACCGCCGCCGCATTCTGCGCTTTGCAGATCTGGCACACATCGTACAGAAGTACTGCGCAATGGAAAGCGCCTGGAAGGCCCTGGGAGCTCGGTGGGACCCTCGTGCCTTCAAGCAGCCCACCGGACGGACAAAAAGGTTGCACCCTTACGGGTCACCTAATCATCATCTCATGGACAAAAAAATCAAGCCCTTCACGGGACATAGAACTGTCCTTGACGACCTGCTCGACAAACCCTGTCAGATACATACAACGCCGAATACCGAATCAACACATAGCCTTCGGGCATGTTGGGTACTCCGGCAGGTAGCTAAGAGCGGCGAGGCCATCCTCACCAAGATTACCCCAGAGAGGCACTCTACAGAGGACTCCGATCTCAACGATTTTACGATCTTCGAGACCTTTTCTTCCAATAACCGGCGCAAAAGGGCATTACGCGACCTTACCGAAGTCAACCAGGTAGCAGCGATAAATCCTTGGAACGACATGGCGATAAGTTTTACCGCCGATGACAAGCCAAGCGCCAGATCAGTCCGGGCACCGGCCGCCTTGGTCTTAAACCCAATAATGGATGGTTTTCGGCTCACCAAAGTGCTCATGGATGGCGGCAGCGGACTGAACCTCATCTATGAGGATACGCTCCAAAAAATGCATATGGACAAAAGCTGCATTAAGCAAGCGGCACCACTTTCGGGGCATCATCCCCAGCCGAGAAGCACGATGCTCGGGCAAAATTAAAATTGATGTAGTATTCGGCACACCGGAGAACTATAGGTCTGAAGAGTTACTCTTCCACGTGGCACCTTTCAACAGCGGATATCACGCCTTGTTGGGACGAGACGCTTTCACACGCTTCCAAGCAATACCCCACTATGGATACATGAAGCTCAAAATGCCACGGCCCAACGGAATCATCACCATCACAAGTGATCCGGACATAGAACTTCGCGCTGAAAACAAAACTGCACCCTTGGCCCTCGAGGCACTATTCGAGGCCCTCGCGGCCGAGGAGTTAACCACTCTGCGAACAACAATGGATAAGGACGATGTAATCCTCGACAAGAGATCCAAGTCCACCTCTTTCAAACCAGCAGACGAAATAGTTAAATTTCAAGTGCACCAGACGGATCCTAACAAGACAGCCTCCATCGGAGCACAGCTGGATCCGGCGGTCGACGTTGCTTTGCGAGCATTCTTGCATGAAAACTGGTACATCTTTGCTTGGCATCCCTCGGATATGCCAGGAATCCCGCGCAGACTAGGTAAACACAACCTCAACATAATAAAGGGGTTCAAACCAGTCAAGCAAGCGCTGCGACGATTCTCCGAACCCAAATGACAAGCCATGGGGGAGGAGCTTGCCAAGCTACTTGAAGCCGGGTTCATTAGAGAAATCAAACACCCGGATTGGCTGGCAAACCTGGTCATGGTACCAAAGAAGGACAAATCCTGGCGCCTTTGTGTTGATTTCAAAGATCTCAACAAGGCTTGCCCTAAGGACCCCTTCCCACTACCTCACATCGACCAAATCATTGATGCAGCCGCAGGACACGACTCATTGTGTTTCCTCGACGCATACTCTGGATATCATCAAATCAAGATGAAGGAGTTCGACCAAGCTGCGACAGCATTCATTACCCCCTATGGGCCTTTCTGCTTCAACACTATGCCTTTTGGGCTAAAAAACGCCGGTGCCACTTACGAACGCATGATTCAAACATGTCTAGAAAATAAAATTGGCAAGACGGTGGAAGCCTACGTAGACGATGTATTCATCAAGACTAAACATGTCGAATCATTGGTGGACGATCTACGACTCACATTTGACAACCTCCGGACATACGATATCCGACTCAATCCAGAAAAATGAGTCTTCGGCGTCCCAGCCGGAAAACTGCTCGGGTTCATCATGTCCAATAGAGGAATTGAAGCAAACCCAACAAAAATCCGAGCCTTGTCACAACTGGAAATGCCAACAAACTTAAAGCAAGTCCAAAAACTAGCAGGGTGTGTGGCTGCATTGAGCCGCTTCTTCTCCAGACTAGTAGAAAAGGCACTGCCACTTTATCGCCTGCTCCGACGCACCGACCACTTGAATGGATGGAAGCGGCAACAGCCGGATTGGAAGAAATAAAAACCTTGTTAGCAAGCAACCCAATCCTTGCCGCACCAAATGTCGGCGAGCCTATGTTGCTCTACATATCCGCAACTCACCAGGTGGTGAGCGCTGTGCTCATCGTCGAACGAGAGGAAGAGGGACACAAATTCCCACTCCAAAAACCAGTGTACTATGTATCGGCGGTCCTTACACCATGAAAATCCCGATACCCGCATTATCAAAACATAGCCTATGCGGTCTTCATGGCATCTGGGGAGCTGTGGGAGACTCGCTTGGAAAGGCTGCTATACCAAACATTATTACTTAACTACAAAGAAAGAAAAGACTATAGCAGTCACTAGACTGACTATAGTAGTTCGTCCGGCTGCTCTTGCTTAAATCATTACTCTTCATTCTCCCGTGCTCTAGCAATTGTGCTCCCACTACTTTCAAGAGTGCTCGATCACGGTGGCTTCCAAAGTTCCACTCAACGACATCATAAAAAATCGAGATGCCAGCGACCGCGTTGCCAAATGGGCTATCGAACTCTTACCATTTGAAATAACATACAAGCCACGCTGAGCCATTAAATCTCAGGTGTTGGATGACTTCGTCGCCGAATTGACAGAAGCCGAGCTCCCCAAAGAGTACATCACATACTCCAATTGGGTGATGTACTTCGACGACTCTAAAATGTTAGCTGGATTGGGGGCTGGTGTCATCCTAACATCCCCTACAGGGGACATAGTCCGTTATGTATTACAAATCATGTATACAGACTCCAACAACGCGGCCGAATATGAAGCATTATTGCATGGACTTCGGATGGCCGTTTCTATGGGCATACAACGCCTTGAGGTGCATGGGGATTCGAACCTCGTGATATCTCAAATCAATGCAGATTTCCATGCAAAAGATCGAAGATGGCGGCCTACCGCAACACCGTACTCAAAATATCAGCTCGGTTTGAGGGGCTTGAATTTCACCATGTAGCTCGAGACAGTAATCAGGCAGCGGACCTCTTTGCTCGAATGGGCGCTAAATGAGACCATCCGTGGAAAGGCTTTTCAAGCCATCCGTGGTATGGCATGACGAGAGCGGAAATACCAGTCCGGCACCGATCACACCCCCGGAGGCCGAACACGATTCCGATATCATTCGGCGCTCGGGCACTGAACCAACGCCTTCCGCCCATGTAATCATGGCGGTTATTGCTCCATGAACCGAATGAAGGAAATATGCCCTAGAGGTAATAATAAAGTTGTTATTTATATTTCCTTATATCATGATAAATGTTTATTATTCATGCTAGAGTTTTATTAACCGGAAACTTAGTACATGTGTGAATACATAGACAAACAGAGTGTCACTAGTATGCCTCTACTTGACTAGCTTGTTAATCAAAGATGGTTAAGTTTCCTAGCCATGGACAAAGAGTTGTCATTTGATAAACGGGATCACATCATTAGAGAATGATGTGATTGACTTGACCCATCCGTTAGCTTAGCACGATGATCGTTTAGTTTGTTGCTATTGCTTTCTTCATAACTTATACATGTTCCTATGACTATGAGATTATGCAACTCCCGAATACCGGAGGAACACTTAGTGTGCTATCAAACGTCACAACGTAACTGGGTGATTATAAAGATGCTCTACAGGTGTCTCCGATGGTGTTTGTTGAGTTGGCATAGATCGAGATTAGGATTTGTCACTCCGAGTATCGGAGAGGTATCTCGGGGCCCTCTCGGTAATGCACATCACTATAAGCCTTGCAAGCATTGTAACTAATGAGCTAGTTATGGGATGATGCATTACGGAACGATTAAAGAGACTTGCCGGTAACGAGATTGAACTAGGTATTGAGATACCGACGATCGAATCTCGGGCAAGTAACATACCGATGACAAAGGGAACAATGTATGTTGTTATGCGGTTTGACCAATAAAGATTTCGTAGAATATGTGGGAGCCAATATGAACATCCAGGTTCCGCTATTGGTTATTGACCGGAGACGTGTCTCGGTCATGTCTACATAGTTCTCGAACCCGTAGGGTCCGCACGCTTAACGTTCGGTGACGATCGGTATTATAAGTTTATGTGTTTTGATGTACCGAAGATAGTTCGGAGTCCCGGATGTGATCACGGACATGACGAGGAGTCTCGAAATGGTCGAGACAAAAAGATTGATATATTGGATGACTATATTCGGACACCGGATGAGTTCCGGGGGTCACCGGATAATTATCGGAGTGCTGGGGGGTTATCGGAAACCCGGGGGGGGGGGGGGCTAATGGGCCAACATGGGCCTTGTGAGAGAGAGAGGAGGGGGCCATAGGGCTGGCCGCGCCCCCCTTGAGGAGTCCGAATTGGACAAGGAGGGGGGGCGGCGCCCCCTCTTTCCCTCCCTCTCCCCCTCTCCTTCCTTCCCCTTCCTCCTCCTAGTTGGACTAGGAAAGGGGGAGTCCTACTCCTACTAGGAGGAGGACTCCTCCCCTCCTTGGCGTGCCCCAAGGGCCGGCCGACCTCCCCCCTTGCTCCTTTATATACGGTGGCAGGGGCACCCTAGAACATAATAACACACATTGTCTTAGCCGTGTGAGGTGCCCCCCTCCACCATAATCCACCTCGGTCATATCGTTGCAGTGCTTAGGCGAAGCCCGGCGCCGGTAGCTTCATCATCACCGTCATCACGCCGTCGTGTTGACGAAGCTCTCCCTCGACATTCAGCTGGATCGAGAGTTCGTGGGACGTCACTGAGCCGAACATGTGCAGATCGCGGAGGTGCCGTACTTTCGGTACTAGGATCGGTCGGATCGTGAAGACGTACGACTACATCAACCGCGTTGTCGTAACGCTTCCGCTTTCGGTCTACGAGGGTACGTGGACAACACTCTCCCCTCTCGTTGCTATGCATCACCATGATCTTGCGTGTGCGTAGGAATTTGTTTGAAATTACTACGTTCCCCAACAGTGGCATCCGAGCCAGGTCTATGCGTAGATGTTATATGCACGAGTAGAACACAAGTGAGTTGTGGGTGATAATAGTTATACTGCTTACCAGCATGTCATACTTTGATTCGGCAGTATTGTTGGATGAAGCGGCCCGGACCGACATTACGCGTACGCTTACGCGAGACTGGTTCTACCGACGTGCTTCGCACACAGGTGGCTGGCGGGTGTCAGTTTCTCCAACTTTAGTTGAATCGAGTGTGGCTATGCCCGGTCCTTGTTGAAGGTTAAAACAACACACTTGATGAAAAATCGTTTTGGTTTTAATGCGTAGGTAAGAACGGTTCTTGCTAGAAGCCTGTAGCAGCCACGTAAAACTTGCAACAACAAAGTAGAGGACGTCTAACTTGTTTTTCCAGGGCTTGTTGTGATGTGATTTGGTCAAGACATGATGCTAAATTTTATTGTATGAGAAGATCATGTTTTGTAACAGAGTTATCGGCAACTGGCAGGAGCCATATGGTTGTCGCTTTATTGTATGAAATGCAATCGCCATGTAATTGCTTTACTTTATCACTAAGCGGTAGCGATATTCGTAGAAGCAATAGTTGGCGAGACGGCAATGATGGTACGATGGAGATCAAGGTGTCGCGCCGGTGACGACGGTGATCATGACGGTGCTTTGGAGATGGAGATCGAAGGCACAAGATGATGATGGCCATATCATATCACTTATATTGATTGCATGTGATGTTTATCCTTTATGCATCTTATTTTGCTTAGTTTGTATTATAAGATGATCTCTCACTAAATTTCAAGGTACAAGTGTTCTCCCTGAGTATGCACCGTTGCGAAAGCACGTCGTGTCGAGACACCACGTGATGATCGGGTGTGATAAGCTCTACGTTGACATACAACGGGTACAAGCCAATTTTGCACACGCAGAATACTCGGGTTAAGCTTGACGAGCCTAGCATATGCAGATATGGCCTCGGAACACTGAGACCGAAAGGTCGAGCGTGAATCATATAGTAGATATGATCAACATAGTGATGTTCACCACTGAAAACTACTCCATCTCACGTGATGATCGAACATGGTTTAGTTGATATGGATCACGTGATCACTTAGATGATTAGAGGGATATCTATCTAAGTGGGAGTTCTTAAGTAATATGATTAATTGAACTTTAATTTATCATGAACTTAGTCCTAATAGTATTTGCATAACTATGTTGTAGATCAATAGCTCGCGTATAGCTCCCCTGTTTTATTTTTTGATATGTTCCTAGAGAAAACTAAGTTGAAAGATGATAGTAGAAATGATGCGGACTAGGTCCGTGATCTGAGGATTATCCTCATTGCTGCACAAAAGAATTATGTCCTTGATGCACCACTAGGTGACGGACCTATTGCAGGAGCAGATGCAGATGTTATGAACGTTTGGCAAAGCTTGATATGATGACTACTTGATAGTTTAGTGCACCATGCTTTACGGCTTAGAACCGGGACTTCAAAAACATTTTGAATGCCACGGAGCATATGAGATGTTCCAAGAGATGAAGTTGATATTTCAGTCTCATGCCCATGTCGAGAGGTATGAGACCTCTGACAAGTACTTTGCCTACAAGATGGAGGAGAATAGCTCAACCAGTGAGCATGTGCTCATATTGTTTGAGTACTACAATTGCTTGAATCAAGTGGGAGTTAATCTTCCAGATAAGATAGTAATTGAGAAAGTTCTCTAGACACTATCACCAAGTTACTAGAACTTAGTGATGAACTATAATATGCAAGGGATAACGAAAACGATTCCCGAGCTCTTCATGATGCCGAAATCAACAAAGGTAGAAATCAAGAAAAAGCATCAAATGTTGATGGTTGACAAGACCACTAGTTTCAAGTAAAAGGGCAAGGGAAAGAAAGGGAACTTCAAGAAGAATGACAAGCAAGTTTCCACTCCCATGAAGAAGCCCAAAGCTAGACCCAAGCCTGAAACTGAGTGCTTCTACTGCGAAAGAAATGGTCACTGGAAGCGGAACTTCCCAAATACTTGGCGGATAAGAAGGATGACAAAGTGAACAAAAGTATATATGATATACATGTTATTGATGTGTACTTTACTAGTGTACATAGTATCCCGTGGGTATTTGATACTGGTTCAGTTGCTATGATTAGTAACTCGAAACAGGAGTTACAAAATGAACAAAGACTAGTTGAGGGCAAAGTGACGATGTGTATTGGAAGTGATTCCAAGGTTGATAAGATCACCATCGCACACTCTCTTCACCTTCGGGATTAGTGTTGAGCCTAAAATAAATGTTATTTCGTGTTTTTGTTGAGCATAATATGATTGGGTCATGTTTAATTATTGCGACACGGTTATTCATTTAAAGTCAAAGAATAATTGTTATTCTGTTTACATGAATAAAACCTTCTGAGGACATACACCCAAGGTGAATGGTTTATTGAATCTCGATCGTAATGATACACATATTCATAATATTGATGCCAAAAGATGCAAAGTTGATAATGATAGTGCAACATGTTTGTGGCACTGCCGTTTAGGTCATATTAGTGTAAAGCGCATGAAGAAACTCCATACTGATGGGCTTTTAGAATCACTTGATTATGATTCACTTGATGCTTGCGAACCATGCCTCATGGGAAAGATGACTAATACTCCGTTCTCCGGAACAATAGAGCGAGCAACTGACTTGTTGGAAATAATACATACTGATGTATACGGTCCAATGAGTGTTGAGGTTCGCGGCGGGTATCATTATTTTCTGACCTTCACAGATGATTTGAGAAGATATGAGTATATCTACTTGATGAAACATAAGTCTGAAACATTTGAAATGTTCAAAGAATTTCAGAGTGAAGTGGAAAATCATCGTAACAAGAAAATAAAGTTTCCACGATCTGATCGCGGAGACGAATATTTGAGTTACGAGTTTGGTCTTCATTTGAAACAATGTGGAATAGTTTCGCAAGTCACGCCACCTGGAACACCACAGCGTAATGGTGTGTCCGAACGTCATAACCGTACTTTATTAGATATGGTGCGATCTATGATGTCTCTTACCGATTTACCGCTATCGTTTTGGGGTTATGTATTAGAGACAGCTGCATTCATGTTAAATAGGGCACCATCTAAATCCGTTGAGACGACACCATATGAACTATGGTTTGGCAAGAAACCTAAGTTGTCGTTTCTTAAAATTTGGGGTTGCGATGCTTATGTGAAAAAGTTTCAGTCTGATAAGCTCAAACCCAAATCGGAGAAGTGTGTCTTCATAGGACACCCAAAAGAAACTGTTGGGTACACCTTCTATCACAGATCCAAAGGCAAGATCTTTGTTGCTAAGAGTGGATCCTTTCTAGAGAAGGAGTTTCTCTCGAAAGAAGTGAGTGGGAGGAAAGTAAAACTTGATGAGGTAATTGTACCCTCTCTCAAATTGGAAAGTAGCTCATCACTAAAATCAGTTCCAGTGATGCCTACACCAATTAGTGAGGAAGTTAATGATAATGATCATGAAACTTAAGATCAAGTTACTACCGAACCTCGTAGGTCAACCAGAGTACGATCTGCACCAGAGTGGTACGGTAATCCTGTTCTGGAGGTCATGTTGCTAGACCATGACGAACCTACGAACTATGAGGAAGCGATGATGAGCCCAGATTCCGCGAAATGGCTTGAGGCCATAAAATCTGAGAAGGGATCCATGTATGAGAACAAAGTATGGACTTTGGATGACTTGCTCGTTGATCAGCCAAGCCATTGAGAATAAATGGACCTCCAAGAGGAAGACGGACACTGATAGTAGTGTTACTATCTACAAAGCTCGAATTGTCGCAAAAGGTTTTCGACAAGTTCAAGGTGTTGACTATGATTTTGTCACACGTATCGATGCTTACGTCTATCCAAATCATGTTAGCAATTGCCGCATTTTATGTAATCTGGCAAATGGATGTCAAAACTATATTCCTTAATGGATTTATTAAATAAGAGTTGTATATGATACAACAAAAAGGTTTTGCCAATCCTAAAGGTGCTAACAAAGTGTGCAAGCTCCAGCGATCCATCTATGGACTGGTGCAAGCATCTCGGAGTTGGAATATACGCTTTGATAAGGTGATCAAAGCATATGGTTTTATACAGACTTGCGGTGAAGCCTGTATTTACAAGAAAGTGAGTGGGAGCACTACGACATTTCTGATAAGTATATGTGAATGACATATTGTTGATCTAAAATAATGTAGAATTTCTCTGCAAAGCATAAAGGAGTGTTTAAAAGGAGTTTTTCAAAGAAAGACATCGGTGAAGCTACTTACATGTTGGGCATCAAGATCTATAGAGATAGATCAAGACGCTTGATAAGATTTTTCAATGAGTACATACCTTGACAAGATTTTGAAGTAGTTCAAAATGGAACTGTCAAAGAAGGAGTTCTTGCCTGTGTTGCAAGGTATAAACTTGAGTAAGACTCAAAACACGACCACCGCAGAAAATAGAAAGAGAATGAAAGTCATTCCCTATGCCTTAGCCATAGGTTCTATGAAGTATGCTATGTTATGTACCAAACCTTTTTGTGTACCTCGCCATGAGTTTGGCAAGGGGGTAAGATATTGATCCAGGAGTGGGTCGCTTGATAGCGGTCGAAATTATCCTTAGAATACTAAGGAGATATTTCTCGGTTATCGAGGTGATAAAGAGTTCGTCGTAAAGAGTTACGCCGATGCAAGCTTTTACACCGATCCAGATGACTCTGCGTCTCAATCTGGATATATATTGAAAGTAGGAGCAATTAGCTAGAGTAGGTCCGTGCAGAGCATTGTAGACATAGAAATTTGCAAAATACATACGGCTCTGAATGTACAGAACCATTGACTAAGCTTCTCTCACAAGCAAAACATGATCACACCTTAGTACTCTTTGGGTGTAAATCACATAATGATGTGAACTAGATTATTGACTCAGGTAAAACCCTTTGGGTATTAGTCACATGGTGATGTGAACTATTGGTGTTAAATCACATGGCGATGTGTACTAGATTATTGACTCTAGTGCAAGTGGGAGACTGAAGGAAATATGCCCTAGAGGCAATAATAAAGTTGTTATTTATATTTCCTTATACCATGATAAATGTTTATTATTCATGCTAGAATTGTATTAACCGGAAACTTAGTACATGTGTGAATACATAGACAAACAGAGTGTCACTAGTATGCCTCTACTTGACTAGCTCGTTAATCAAAGATGGTTAAGTTTCCTAGCCATGGACAAAAAGTTGTCATTTGATAAACAGGATCACATCATTAGAGAATGATGTGATTGACTTGACCCATCCGTTAGCTTAGCACGATGATCGTTTAGTTTGTTGCTATTGCTTTCTTCATAACTTATGCATGTTCCTATGACTATGAGATTATGCAACTCCCGAATACCGGAGGAACACTTAGTGTGCTATGAAATGTCACAACATTACTCGGTGATTATAAAGATGCTCTACAGGTGTCTCCGATGGTGTTTGTTGAGTTGGCATAGATCGAGATTATGATTTGTCACTCCGAGTATCGGAGAGGCATCTCTGGGCCCTCTCGGTAATGCACATCACTATAAGCCTTGCAAGCATTGTAACTAATGAGTTAGTTATGGGATGATGCATTACGGAACGAGTAAAGAGACTTGCTGATAACGAGATTGAACTAGGTATTGAGATACCGACGATCGAATCTCGGGCAAGTAACATACCGATGACAAAGGGAGCAACGTATGTTGTTATGCGGTTTGACCGATAAAGATCTTCGTAGAATATGTGGGAGCCAATATGAACATCTAGGTTCCGCTATTGGTTATTGATCGAAGATGTGTCTCGGTCATGTCTACATAGTTCTCGAACCCGTAGGGTCCGCACGCTTAACGTTCGGTGACGATCGGTATTATGAGTTTATGTGTTTTGATGTACCGAAGATAGTTCGGAGTCCCGGATGTGATCACGAACATGACGAGGAGTCTCGAAATGGTTGAGACATAAAGATTGATATATTGGATGACTATATTCGGACACCGGATGAGTTGAGGGGGTCACTGGATAATTATCGGAGTGCCAGGGGGTTATCGGAAACCCCCGGGGGACTAATGGGCCAACATGGGCCTTGTGTGAGAGAGAGAGGAGGGGGCCATAGGGCTGGCCATGCACCCCCCTTGAGGAGTCTGAATTGGACAAGGAGGGGGGCGTCGCCCCCTCTTTCCCTCCCTCTCTCCCTCTCCTTCCTTCCCCTTCCTCCTCCTAGTTGGACTAGGAAAGGGGGAGTCCTACTCCTACTAGGAGGAGGACTCCTCCCCTCCTTGGCGCGCCCCAAGGGCCGGCCGGCCTCCCCCTTGCTCCTTTATATACGGGGGTAGGGGGGCACCCTAGAACATAACAACAGACATTGTCTTAGCCGTGTGCGGTGCCCCCCTCCACCATAATCCACCTCGGTCATATCGTTGCAGTGCTTAGGCGAAGCCCTGTGCCGGTAGCTTCATCATCACCATCATCACGCCCTCATGCTGACGAAGCTCTCCCTCAACACTCAGCTGGATCGAGAGTTCATGGGACTTCACTGAGCTGAACGTGTGTAGATCACGGAGGTGCCGTACTTTCGGTACTAGGATCGGTCGGATCGTGAAGACGTACGACTACATCAACCGCGTTGTCATAACGCTTCCGCTTTCGGTCTATGAGGGTACGTGGAGAACACTCTCCCCTCTCGTTGCTATGCATCACCATGATCTTGCGTGTGCGTAGGATTTTTTTTGAAATTACTACGTTCCCCAACACCGAACCCTTCTTAGCCTACCTTAATAGGCAGGAGCTCCCTAATGACCAGAACGAGGCCCATCACATAGTTTGACGCTCCAAAGCCTACAAAGTTCACGGGAGAGCTCTACAAGAAGAGCACCACTGGAATCCTTCAAAGATGTATCTCCAAAGAGGAGGGGCGGCAGCTCTTGGCCGAAATACACGTTGGCCCCGGCGGCCATCACGCTGCAGCTCGGGCCCTTGTAAGCAAAGCCTTCCGTACATGCTTTTTCTGGCCCACGGCCCGAGCAGATGCACAGGCCCTTGTACAGCGCTATGTCTGATGCTAGCTCTTTTCCAATCAAAGCCATATGCCGCCCACTGCCCTAAGAACTATCCCCATTACTTGGCCTTTTGCGGTCTGGGGGCTAGATATGGTTGGACCCCTTAAAGGGGGAAGCCATAAGAAGAAATACCTACTAGTTATGGTGGATAAATTCACTAATTGGATAGAGCCAAAACCAGTAAAAATAGCTGAAGCCGGACCAGTGATAGATTTCATAACTGGCGTCTTACACCGTTATGGTGTCCCGCACAACATTATCACTGACAACGGTTCTAATTTCACAGTCGATGAGGTAAAAAATTGGTGTGCTAACCTGGGCATCAAGCTCGACTACGCCTCCGTATATCATCCTCAAACAAACGGTCAAGTCGAGCGTGTCGGTGTACAAAACGAGGGGCCCGCTTTTGTACCCCTTTACCTGTGCACGGGCAGTCAGAGCCGCGCCCACGGCCACACCAAGCAGAACGGGGGAGGTGAACCAAGGTAAGACCGAAGCCCAAGATAATCAGAGCAACGCCAAGGCCAAGACCACAAAGAGCAGAGGGACGAAGCAACCTCCCCCGGCAAGACCCTTGCCGGGGCAGCCTCAGCGGCCCCGGCAAGATCCTTGCCGGGACAGCTCGCCCCACACCAACAGAGCGAGCCACCCTTGAACCCACGGTCCCCAACGCCATCATCGACGTGGGGCCAGGGCTCGGGAAGGCACCTCTATGGTGGCATGCAGATCTTTGTGAAGACATATACAAGATCAGATGAGGATTGGAAGACGACGATTCTCGGCACGATCCTTGCCAAGAAAGGCCACCGGACCCCCGGCAAGGCCCTTGCCGGGGACGACAAAGCGCCACGGCAAGACCCTTGCCGGGCCACCCGGCAAGGCCCTCGCCAAGGACGCCAGCGGGGCCACCGCCAGGCCCGCGCCAACCAAGCTTCCACCACCATTCACATGCAGCTGCCAGCCCAACCAGCTGGGCGGGCACCTGCGTGGCAACATGCAGCTCCCAGGCCAACTCATCGAGCACCTGCGTGGCGGCATGCAGATCTTCGTGAAGGCTACGTCACTGCGCCACCTCAGCTGCCTGCCCGCCTACATGGCACCACGCACCTCACTAGCCAGGGCGCGTGTCAAGGTGAGGAGGAGCGGCGACGGACGGGACGGGCCTCGCCCCCGTCCCCAATAAAGCAAGGGGACACCTAAGCTACGCATTAAATGCATATTGTCCTGTAATACGAGCGATAAGCTTAGGGCACTGTACGCCTTTCCACCTCCTGTGTGCCACTGTGGCAGCCCCTTTCGACTATAAAAGGAGGCCCACGGCATACTGGAGGAGGATTCGGCTCTTTGGAACCACGCACTGACCACAGCTAGTTCGAGAGCTCAAGAACTCTTTGAAATACACCCACCAAAGCAGGACTAGGGTTTTACGCATCCTCGCGGCCCGAACCTGGGTAAACGATCCTTGTGCTGTCTACTAGCCCTGCTCTCCTTGCAACCCTGTGCCCCCGCAACCGTAGTAGGGATTCTTGTGATCCCATAGGTGTCGTTCCGCACCGACATCTTTGGCGCGCCAGGTAGGGGGGCGCAATTGTGAGAATCTGGTCTGGTAGTTAGCCTAGATGTTCTTCGTCGCCATGGCTCCTAAGAAGAAGATGGCCACGGCGATCGGCCCGTTGGGAGCCGAACGGCCCGTGCCAGTGCGGACGAGCAGCGGACCGGTCGCAGACAGGACCCGGGCCGCGGTCCGCAAGCACCAGCATCGCCCAGGCAGTCGGAGCCTGGCGAGCGGCGTTGTTCGCGCGCCAGACGACTGGCTACACGTCGCCGGATCCAAAGACGGAGCTGGGCCCCCGCAGTCTGTGCGGGGCCCTCCAGGAGTGTTGCTGTGCCACCCCCGGGCGGCGCAGCGACCTCCAGGACGCCCACACCGGCGACCACCGCGCGCTCTTCCCATGGTGTGCGCGCCGAGCAGCGTCACCACGTCGGTGACCCTGGGCACCGCCGTGGGAAGAGCCCTGTGCGTCATCCGCAAGATGAAGGGGTTCAGCACGCTCGCCGAAGCGCTGGCGAAAATGGCACGCAACCGCTGGGTCGTAACGGAGCTCCTTCTAACGTAGTTAGAAGTTGAAGCGCGCCGCGATCCACGCAGCTGTCGCCGCCGCCCACACTAGCGGAAGCTTTGGCGCGCGCGTAGCTGCTCCTCGACTTCCCTCCTGCTGCGGAGAAGCTCAACGAGTGGAGGGCCACCATCCGGAGCCTCGTCGCCGTCGCCAACAAAGACGATCCGCGACCAGCGGGGCCCTCGGGTCGGCGCTCCATCGAGCCACCACATGCTGGCACTGGGAGGACCGGGGGAGCTGCGGCCACGGTGCACTCTCCTCCTTCTCGCCAGCCGCCGCGGGCGTCGGCTCGTCATGACGACGCTTGTGATAACATCTCCATAGCATCGTCCGTCCCGCGGACCCTCCGCGACCAGCGCCAGGTCCTTCGGGAACGAGCTCACAAAGACGCTCGAACCACCGTCGAGCGGCGGCGCGAAACGCGCCGCCAGTCAGACAAGCGGGCGGGACCCGCTATGGACCACCCGGCACCGGGGGGCTCCGACGGCCTACCTTACGAGGTGGGCTGCCCGGCCTTTACTCGTGAGCTGCGGCAGTTCCAGTGGCCGTCCCACCGCACGTTCAAGCCCGTCGTCGGCGAGAAGTACACTAGCAAGACCCATTCGTCCGAGTTCCTCAGCATCTACACCATCGCGATGCAGGCTGCTGGGGCTCGCAACGACAAGGTGCCTGCTGACTATTTCCCGCTGGCGCTGAAGCCCAATGTGATGTCTTGGTTGATGCACTTGCCGGTGGATTCCATTTCTTCCTGGTCGGATCTGTGCCATGAGTTCGTTGGCGCCTTCACAGGAGGCCACCAAACTCATGGCCAGGCCAGTGATCTGCATATCATTCCCCAGAAGGAAGGGGAGACCCTGCGCAAGTACATCCAGAGATTCAGCCGGGTGCAGTACAACATCCCCGACGTTCATCCCGCCGCTGTGATTAGCGCGTTCCACCAGAACGTGCGCAATCGCAAGATGCGCGAAGAGCTGGCAATGACCAAAGTTAAGGATGTGGCCAAGCTCTACGTTCTGGCCGATAGGTGCGCCCGGGCTGAAGAGGGAAGGAAGTACCCCGGCGAAGACGCCGGCGCGGAAACCGACTCTACCGATGAAGATGCCGCTACCCCGACGAAGAAGGGCCGGAGTCGCAACAGGAAACGCAAAGGCAAGGCCGTGCTTGCCGTTGAGGGATCTAACGACACCGGTGCCGGCAAGAAGGTCAAGGCAGACGCCCCCGGCAAGGAGATTGCCGGGTGCGCTGCCTATCGGGCATTGACGGCTACCGACAAGCCAGGAAGCTCCGGCAAGCAATACTGCAAGATCCACCGCACCAAAGGCCACGACCTCCAGAACTGCCGGCAAGTCGAGCTGCTTGTTGAGAAGCAAAAGGCTGAGTACGAGAGGCGGGACAAGGAGAAGGACCAGGACAGTGCGGAGGGATCCAGCAAGAAGCGTGGCGGCCAAGGAGGCCGCCCCGGCAAGGACAACCAGCAAGAGAGGCCCGCCCGGGGCCGCGACAAGAAACAAGAAGATGATCACGACGACGACGACGAGTCTGGTGAGCAAGGGTTCCAGAAGGCTACGGAGGCCATGTGCGTCGATGGCGGCGCCTTGCTGCATACCTCTCACCGCCAGCTCAAGCAGTGGGCGCGTGAGATTACAGCAGCAGAGCCGTCGTTCGACGCTCAGAAGCCGCTGAAGTGGTCCAGCACGCCCTTCATCTTTGACGCCGAGGACCACCCTGACTGCACTACCGCGGTCGGGTGTTTGCCATTGTTGGTCTCACGATACGCAATCTCAGAGTGAACAAGATGTTGGTTGACGGCGGGGCCGGCCTGAACCTGATCTCGGCTGTCATGATCAAAAAGTTGCAAATCCCTGATGGAGACCTCGAGGAAACGGGCACGTTTCAAGGGGTCAATCCGGGGAGGAGCCAGCCGAAGGGAAAGGTCACACTGCCCGTGACATTTGGAGGAGAGTTGAACTACAGGACGGAGAGGATCGTCTTTGACGTAGCCGAGATCCCCTTGCCCTACAACGGGATCCTCGGCCGCCCGGCACTAGCCAAGTTCATGGCGGCGTCACACTACGCCTACAACATGCTAAAGATGCCCGGGCCGTTGACCATCATTTCCGTCTCCTCCAACAAGAAGGACGCGCTGATCTGCGCCGACTAGCTCTACCGGGAGGCAGTTGCAGCGGCCGCCGCCAAGGCACCTGCTCCTGCCGCTGAAGCCCCGAGAGGGAAGAAGAAGCCCGACAAGACCTCTCGCACCCACTCCGGCAAGCGCACCTCCTCGGAGTGTTGTGCTACCGTCGAGGACGTGCCAGAGAGCTCTACCGACAAGAGCAAGAGACCCAGGGCCGAGCCGCCGCAGACCAAGAAGGTGCCCGTCAGGGAGGATGGCACGGGAGGGGCCTTCAGCATAGGCTCCACCCTCGACAGCAAATAGGAAGGCGCGCTCGTCACCTTCCTGCGGGCGAATGTCGACGTGTTTGCATGGAAAGCATCCGACATCCCCGGTGTTCCCAGGGAGGTGATTGAGCACCACCTAGCTGTCTGCCCCCACGCGCGGCCCGTCAAGCAGAAGGTCAGAAAGCAGGCTCTGGAAAGGCAGGAGTTCAGCAACAGAGGAGATCAGGAAGTTGGAAGCGGCAGGTTTGGTGAGAGGAGTGCTCCACCCGACGTGGTTGGCCAATCCGGTAGTGGTGCGCAAGGCGAATGGGAAGTGGAGACTGTGTATTGATTACACAGATATCAATAAGGCTTGTCCTTAGGACCCCTTCCCGTTGCCGCACATCGACCAGATTGTTGACTCCACAGCCGGGTGTGACCTGCTATCATTCCTTGACGCCTACTCGGGCTACCACCAGATCTTCATGACAAGAGAGGATGAAGAAAAGACATCATTCATCACCCCATGTGGTACGTATTGCTTTTTACGGATGCCTTTCGGGTTGAAGAGTGCTGGCTCGACGTTTTCGAGGGCAGTCCAAATTGGTTTTGAACCTCAGCTCCATAGAAATATGGAGGCATACATGGATGACATAGTGGTCAAAACCAAGGACGGGCCAACTCTTGTGCAAGATCTTGAAGAGACATTTGCTAACTTGCGCAAGATCAACCTCAAGCTAAACCCTAAGAAGTGTGTCTTCGGCATTCCATCTGGCAAGCTTCTTGGGTTCTTTGTGTCGCAGCGCGGGATCGAGGCAAATCCAGACAAGATCAAGGCTATTGAGCAGATTGAGGCACCCAAGCGGATCAAGGATGTGCGTCGGCTCACCGGCTGCGTTGCCGCCATGAACCGATTCATCTCCAAGTCCGCCGAGCGTGCCCTTCCCTTCTTCAAAATCTTGAAGAAGGCAGGCCCAATAGAGTGGACCCCAGAAGCCGAGGCAGCATTGCAAGATCTGAAGAAATACCTTTCCTCCATGCCAATACTGGTTGCGCCTAAACCACAAGTGCCGTTGCTACTGTATCTGGCGGCAACGAATCAAGTGGTCAGCGCCGCACTGGTGGCACAGAGAGAGGTCGACGAGGAGGCAGTGACGGCGGCAGAACCAGCGGATGGCAAGCCAAAGATTCCCCCGGCAGGGCCTGGTGCCGACAAGGCGCGACCCCCGGCAGAGTCTGGTGCCACCAAGGCAGTGCCCGCGCAGTCGAGTGAGGTGGTGCCGAAGAAGAAGATGATGCAGCACCCGGTTTACTTTGTCAGCTCCCTCTTGCATGGGGCTAGGTCGAGGTATTCCGGTGTGCAAAAATTGCTCTTTGGCCTCCATATGGCCTCGAGGAAGCTGCGTCATTACTTCCAAGCCCACGAGATCACTGTCGTCGCCCGCCTCCCGTTGCAACGGATACTGCATAACCCAGATGCAACTGGAAGGATTGTGGAATGGGCCTTGGAGCTATCAAGTTTCGGTTTGAAGTTTGAAAGTACCTCGACAATTCAGAGCAGAGTCTTGGCGGAGTTCATCGCAGAGTGGACCTCGACGCCTGACAAAGAAATCCAGGAGACCACCCTCCCCGGCAAGGAAGCAGACCGCGACTAGATCATGTACTTTGATGGGGCTTTCTCGCTGCAAGGCGCCGGTGCCGGTGTGCTGCTCGTCGCACCCACCGGAGAACACCTCAAGTACGTGATCCAGATGCACTTCCCCAGGGAGATGTCCACCAACAACACTGCTGAGTACGAGGGATTGCTTGCCGGTCTCAGGATCACGGCAGACCTCGGGGTTAAGAAGCTCATCGTCAGGGGTGACTCGCAGCTCGTTGTCAGACAGGTCAATAAGGATTATCAGAGCCCATTGATGGAAGCTTACGTAGATGAGGTGAGGAAGCTGGAGGAACGCTTTGACGGTATCCAGGCGGAGCACGTCCCCCGAGCGGAGAACGACATCGCCGATTACCTATCAAAGCGTGCCGCATTCAAGCTACCTGTGGAACCAGGTACCTTTTTGCTCCGGTTAACTCAACCATCCGTTGAACCATCAGCGGGGCAGAACAAGCGGAGGAAATCAGGTCCTGGCAAGTACTTTCCTACCGAGCCCCCTGGGGCTGCCGGCAAGGGTGCTGCCGCGGACGCTGAGCCTGCCCAAGAGCAACTGGCTCCGGCAGGGCGCCAAGCCCTGGCCGTAGAGACACCCGCTCCCATGGCGGAAGAGATGCCTTTGGTCCTTGCCGTCGAGCCCCAGGCTCCAGCATGGGCGCAGCATACCGTCCAATTCCTCCAAACATGGGAGCTTCCTGAGGAGCAGGAAGAAGCGGAGAAAGTAGCCCGTTGGTCCGCCCTGTACCAGTTCGTCAATGACGTCCTGTACAGGAGAAGGCCGAACGGTGTGAAACTAAAGTGCATCCCCCGGGAGGAAGGACTGGAGCTATTGGCGGAGATACATGGAGGCATATGTGGCTCCCACATAGGGTCGAGGGCCCTTGCCGGGAAGGCATTCCGGCAAGGTTTCTTCTGGCCCACCGCCCTCCAGGATGCGACGGCACTAGTAACCAAGTGTGAAGCGTGCCAGTTCCATTCAAAGAAGCTTCATCAACCAGCTCAAGCCCTTCAAACAATCCCTCTCTCTTGGCCATTCTCGGTCTGGGGGCTCGATATACTGGGCCCTTTCCCCTGCGCTGTCGGGGGCTTTGAGTACTTGTACGTTGCAATCAACAAGTTCACAAAGTGGCCGGAGGTGGAAGCAGTGAGAAAGGTGACTGCTCAGTCAGCCGTCAAGTTCTTCGAGGGACTGGTCTGCCGTTTTGGTGTGCCAAACAAAGTCATCACCAACAACGGCACGCAGTTCAGAAGCCACACCTTCATGCAGTACATTCAAGACCTCGGTAGCAAGGTTTGTTTTGCTTCCGTGGCACACCCACGGAGCAACGGCCAAGCGGAGTGGGCAAATGCTGAAGTGTTGCGAGGCCTGAGAACGAAGACCTTTGACAAGCTGCACAAGAGTAGAAGGTGCTGGATTGATGAGTTGCCACCGGTTCTTTGGTCGATCAGGACGACGCCAAATCGAGCCACCGACCAGACACCTTTTGCCCTGGTATACGGGGCAGAAGCAGTTCTCCCCACGGAACTCATATACGGGTCACCTCGAGTGCTCGCTTATGATGAGCTTGAGTAAGAGCCGTTGCGCCAAGATGACGCGATGCTCCTTGAGGAAGATCGTCTTCGGGCGGCTGTGAGAGCGGCACGCTACCAACAAGCCTTGCGCTGCTACCATAGCCGCAAGGTTCATGCCCGAAGCTTTGAGGAAGGCGACCTTGTTCTTCGGCACGTTCAGTCGGCCAAGAATTCCAACAAGTTGACGCCGAAGTGGGAAGGCCCTTATCGGGTAATGCGAGTCACCAGGCCCAGCGCAGTCCGCCTGGAGACCGAGGATGCTATCCCAGTGAGCAACTCCTGGAACATCGAGCATCTTCGCAAGTTTTACCCGTAAGGCGCGGCTTGTCGGGCCTCCCGGCAAGCCACCTTTTGTACAAGCTTTGCCGGCAAGGCATGTGACCCTTTGTACAAAGCCAGGCGCAGACCCTGAGCATAAATAAATGAAGCGCTGGCGCCCTAAGTCATAGCATGCATGCTAGGTCGAGTCTCTTCCTTGGTTAGGGTTGATAGTGCTCAGCAACGACTAACCCCTAGCTTAGAGGTCGAGTGCGCATCTATCTGTTTCTTTTCTGTCCTCTTTTGGTTCGCAGGGCACATGAGCACTTCTGCTGAGCCACTTGGAAGAAAGAAAACGGACCGGCGTCCCGACCCCGGCAAACCAGAGTTGCCGGGGGCTACAAGCACGGGGATCCAACCGCGGCAAGACAAGGTTGCCGGGGGCTGTAGATCCAGATAAGTCTTTTATCCTCTGTCATGCATTTCGGAACGGGACTGGGGCATGTGAAACCTTGTTTTTATCTCTAGGCTGCCGTGCTCCCCTTTTTCCTATACCTAAGGATTATTTCCTGGGTCCGGATTTGGTTGTAGCCGCGGCGGCAAGGAGGTAGAGTGAGGGGCCTAAAGCCCACTTCATCCCTGCCTCCGCCAAGAGCGCGAGAACGGTCGAGTGGAGTGGGGGGACGGCAAGGCCTGTTGCCGGGCGAAAAACGTTTATCTAAAACAATAACAAGGATTCGCTCCTTGTCGCGGGACTTACCCATGAACGAAAAACCCGGCAAGCATCCCTTTTTCATTAAAAGCATCCCATACAGGTACAGTTCGTACGAAATGAAAAACATGAACAAATGGGATTACAAGCTTTAAATTTAGCAAGGCCCGCAGGCTTACAGATTAAAAAAGAGATAAGGTGCTCATGATCCCTTTCTTGTCCCTCTACTCAGGAGGCAGGTCAAGGAGGCGAGAGGGCAAAAGGGGCGCCTAGGCGAGCTACGAGCAGTAGAAAGCACCAAGAGAACACCTCGGTGGCCGCCCACGGGCGGGCCGGTGATGACGGTGCCGGGAAAGGAGCTGGAAGACGAGGCGGCATGACCAGCAATACGCGATGAAAGCGTCGGTGCTCGCGTACTCCGAGTTGACGGCCTTGTCGCCCGCCCTCTTCCTCTTTCGCAGCCTCCCGACGCTAGCCGCGCAAGGAGACGGCCCCGAGAAGTTCAAGGAGCTGGCCCCACCCCCAGCAAAACCCTGCCGGAGGAGCGGCCAGGTGCAGATGCTGCTGCTGCCACACCCGCCCAGGCGCGGGGCGTCCGATGCCTCGTCGGACTCGTCCCCGCTGTCCTCCTCGTCACTTTCGCTCGAGGAAGAGCTTCCATCGTCGGAATCTCCATCAGAGGAGCTCTCCATGCAGCATTTCAGGCGAGTTCCAAACTCTCCGAAGACCTTGACGGAGAGCAGGCCGTCCTCCATTAATTTGAAGTAGAGGACGAGCCCCGCCGTCAGGCTGTGGATGCGGGCGAACGTCTTCCATCCACGGCGGAGGTACATAACCCGAGGAGCCGGGAAGTCGACTTCGACCCGCGTGCCCCCGTTCCCACAGCCCCTCATGTGCAACCTGAGGGTCTGGGGCGGGTCACGCTCCATCACCCGAGCAAACGGGGCAGGGAGACGAAGATGACGACGCGGAGGCCGGCGCAGCCTGATGAAGAACTCGCAAGGCTGGTCTTCAACGTGGCCCTCCATCGGGAAGGACATCATTAGCGGGGGCAAGGCCGGTGCGCCGCCCCGTCCTCCTCTTCCCCGAGCGCTACGGCCTGTACCCCGGCCTCGCCCACGGAATCGCCCCTCCCCTTCCCCTCGCGGCCGGTTCCACCACCGCGGTCTCAGGAGGAGGAGGGACGCGCCGTCGAGCGGCGACCCTCGCCGCCACCATCGAGGGACCAGGATTCCCCTTCTCCATGGCGGGTGAGAGGAAGAAGCAGAAGTAGGAGGAGATAGAAGATGGAAGAATGCGGGATGCCATCCCCCCTTCCCCCTCTTTATAAAGGAGCGGGGTTGGGGTTCAACCGTCCAACTCGACCAATCCAGACACCGGAGGCGGAGGGAATCAGGACCGACCCGCTGCCCCAACCAGCGACGGCCCGGTTCCGCCTCCACCGCTTGCCACCCCAGGCGCATGAAGGATGCGTGGCAGACGTGCAGAACTGAGGGGATGGGTGAAGCGGCCTCTCCCCACCCCGTGATCGTGGGGAGTAGACGCCTTGAAGACCGCGCCCCGGCCCCGCTCAGTAAATGAGCCGCGCCTCCACGCCTCCCTCTTTTTACGGGGAAGGTGCGAGCCGCCTCTTTACTGCGATATGACGCATGCGTGTGGAAACCGCCCCACGCATGCCGCCCACGTCACGCACACCCCTCCACGCCGCACCGCGCGCGCGGATCGTTGGAAGCGAAGCGCGCGAAAAGTCTTACCGCGGTAAAAACTGCACCGCCTGCCCGCGCACCGTTTTGGGCTTGGCCCAACAACGTGTCGCGCTTATGTGTGGCCCAGGCCCGGGGGCTCCTGTCGGTGTACAAAAAGAGGGGCACGCTTTTGTACCCCTTTACTTGTGCACGAGCAGTCGGAGCCGCGCCCACGGCCACACCAAGCAGAACGGGGGAGGTGAGCCAAGGTAAGACCGAAGCCCAAGATAAATCAGAGCAACGCCAAGGCCAAGACCACAAAGAGCAGAGGGACGAAGCAGGCTCCCCCGGCAAGACCCTTGCCGGGGCAGCCTCAGCGGCCCCGACAAGATCCTTGCCGGGACAGCTCGCCCCACACCAACAGAGCGAGCCACCCTTGAACCCATGGTCCTCAACGCCATCATCGACGTGGGGCCAGGGCTCGGGAAGGCACCTCTGTGGTGGCATGCAGATCTTTGTGAAGAAATATACAAGATCAGATGAGGATTGGAAGACGACGATTCTCGGCAAGATCCTTGCCGAGGAAGGCCACCAGACCACCGGCAAGGTCCTTGCCGGGGACGACAGCGCGCAACGGCAAGACCCTTGCCGGGCCACCCGGCAAGGCCCTCGCCAAGGACGCCAGCGGGGCCACCGCCAGGCCCGCGCCAACCAAGCTTCCACCACCGTTCACATGCAGCTGCCAGCCCAACCAGCTGGGCGGGCACCTGCGTGGCAACATGCAGCTCCCAGGCCAACTCATCGAGCGCCTGCGTGGCAGCATGTAGATCTTCGTGAAGGCTCCGCCACTGCGCCACCTCAGCTGCCTGCCTGCCTACATGGCACCACACACCTCATTGGCCAGGGCACGTGTCAAGGCGAGGAGGAGCGGCGACGGACAGGACGGGCCTCGCCCCCGTCCCCAATAAAGCAAGGGGACACCTAAGCTATGCATTAAATGCGTCTTGTCCTGTAATACAAGTGATAAGCTCAGGGCACTGTACGCCTTTCCACCTCCTGTGTGCCACTGTGGCAGCCCCTTTCGACTATAAAAGGAGGCCCAGGGCATACTGGAGGATGATTCGGCTCTTTGGAACCACGCACTGACCACAGCTAGTTCGAGAGCTCAAGAACTCTCTGAAATACACCCACCAAAGCAGGACTAGGGTTTTACGCATCCTCGCGGCCCGAACCTGGGTAAACGATCCTTGTGCTGTCTACTAGCCCTGCTCTCCTCACAACCCTGCGCCCCGGCAACTGTAGTAGGGATTCTTTTGATCCCATAGGTGTCGTTCCGCACCGACAGAGCGGGCCAATGGCCTGATAATGAGTGGCATCAAACCCAGAATAGTGCTGTCCCTAAAAGAGTCGGATAAACACTGGGTCGAGGAACTCGATTCCGTACTCTGGGAGCTGCGGACCACGCCCAACCGCACGACCGGATATACACCATTCTTCATGGTGTACGGCATAGAGGCTATCTTACCCTGCGACATTATTCATGATTCACCTCGAGTGCGCATGTATGAATAGAGAGAGGCCGAGCTCGATCGGCAGGACGACCTAGATGGCCTAGAGGAGGAGCGCGATATCGCCAAAGCCCGTTCCGCATTTTATCAACAACAAGCTCGAAGATACCAAAGCAGAGAAGTGCGGGCAAAGACTTATAACGTTGGTGAGCTTGTTTTACGCCTCCTAGAGAAGAAAAAGGACAAGCTCAAACCAAAATGGGAAGTTCCCTTCATTATAGATGAAGTTCTGACGGGAGGAGCCTACCACCTTCGCAATGCATCGGATAATCGCTTAGAATCGAACCATTGGAACGCTACTCGGCTCCAAAGATTCTACGCATAAGTACGGCCATGCTTCTTATTCGTTCTTCTGTCTCTTTTTCAAACAAAATTCTATATATATGTTTACCATGGTGTGTTCGGATAGGCCGAACACGGGAGGGGTACACATCCTTAAATGTATACACTCTTCCACTACTGGGGGCTTCTATAAATAGAAGCTTATTATTATATGAAGCATAGAGCTCAAAATACATGTGCCGTTTGTGGATATACATCCTTTCTTGCCATTATATGCACCTCTATGACTTAAGTTTTTTGCCAAGCTGGGTTGCCTCGCTCCTGTGCTTATGCCCTACGTTCCCGATTGTTCACCTAGGGCATAAAGGGAGCACCTCTGCGATTGTTACAACCGGGTCATACAGACATGTACCTCAGACGGGTGAAGCCGAAAGCTAGCGTTCTTAAGGGAATAATTGGTCGGCAGATTGTCGTTGTATTGCAATCATCTTTAAAGCATTTTGAGACGGTTTTTCCGTACTATGAACCACACGCCTCGGCAAGTATAATCATAATATGCCGACCAAGGAAAGGAACCTTTAACGGAACTATTTTCCTTGGAAGATGTCTCTTACATACATAATATAACATACATCCTAAACTCGAATTTTTTGTCTGTTTGAGAACTATGACTAGGTTGCCTGGCTTCTGAAAGGATACTACCTCTTGTCCTACGTATCCGGAAGCACTTCACCATTATTGGTCTAGAGGTTAAAGCCAAAAGTCTGCAATGACAAAATCATTTCACATGTTCGGATCAAACCATAGGTTTATCATAAATGTGCATTGATACATTTGGCTTAAAAACTATTACTTCTCTATGCCGTCTATAAGGCCGTCTAATCTACAGTCTTCCTGCGAATATTTTGCTGCAAGCATTACTTGATCATAGACTAAATTTAACGGGATTTCCTTCCCATCTGGTCCCTGTGGTCCCACTGGGCCATATGATTTGGATCCTATTTCGAAAAACGTGTCTTCACCATGGCCCAAGCTTCTCGTGCGTCTTCACGGCAGACAAACGTCCTCCATAGCTCGAACCGACGCCAAGCACCTTTGAACAGGTTTGCCAGGGCTTCCATACTTTCTGGAGGGGTATCAGATGGCCATAACGCCTTCCCCATACTCCTCATAGCCTTCCGGGTTCGAGCATGCACGACAGATAACTCCTTTAGCACGTCACCTTGAAACCCGGACACTTCCTCCTCTGGTCGACTGAAGGAAATATGCCCTAGAGGCAATAATAAAGTTATTATTTATTTCCCCATATCATGATAAATCTTTACTATTCATGCTAGAATTGTATTAACCGGAAACATAATACATGTGTGAATACATAGACAAACATAGTGTCACTAGTATGCCTCTACTTGACTAGCTCGTTAATCAAAGATGGTTGAGTTTCCTAGCCATAGACATGAGTTGTCATTTGATTAACAGGATCACATCATTAGGAGATGATGTGATTGACTTGACCCATTCCGTTAGCTTAGCACTTGATCGTTTAGTATGTTGCTATTGCTTTCTGCATGACTTATACATGTTCCTATGACTATGAGATTATGCAACTCCGGTTTACCGAAGGAACACTTTGTGTGCTACCAAACGTCACAACGTAACTGGGTGATTATAAAGGTACTCTACAGGTGTCTCCGAAAGTACTTGTTGGGTTGGCGTATTTCGAGATTAGGATTTGTCACTCCAATTGTCGGAGAGGTATCTCTGGGCCCTCTCGGTAATGCACATCACTATAAGCCTTGCAAGCAATGTGACTAATGAGTTAGTTGCGGGATGATGCATTACAGAACGAGTAAAGAGACCTGCCAATAACGAGATTGAACTAGGTATTGAGATACCGACGATCGAATCTCGGGCAAGTAACATACCGATGACAAAGGGAACAACATATGTTGTTATGCGGTTTGACCGATAAAAATCTTCGTAGAATATGTAGGAGCCAATATGAGCATCCAGGTTCCGCTATTGGTTATTGACCGGATACATGTCTCGGTCATGTCTACATAGTTCTCGAACCCGTAGGGTCCGCACGCTTAAAGTTCGGTGACGATTGTATTATGAGTTTTTGTGTTTTGATGTACCGAAGGTAGTTCAGAGTCCCAGATATGATCACAGACATGTGAAGGAGTCTCGAAATGGTCGAGACGTAAAGGTCGATATATTGGACGACTATGTTCGGACACCGGAATAGTTTCGGGGAGTTTCAGACATATACCGGAGTACCGGGGGATTACCGGAACCCCCCGGGGAGTTTAATGGGCCAAGATGGGCCTTATTGGAGAAGAGGAGGGGCGGCTAGGGCAGGCCGCGCCCCCTCCCCCTCTAGTCCGAATTGGACAAGGAGGGGGGCGGTGCCCCCCTTTCCTTCCCTTCCTTTCCCCCTCCTACTCCAACTAGGAAAAGAGGGAGTCCTACTCCCGGTGGGAGTAGGACTCCTCCCTGGCGCGCCCTCCTCCTGGTCGGCCGCCTCCTCCCCCTGGTCCTTTATATACGAGGGCAGGGGGGCACCTCTAGACACAACAATTGATCTCTTGATCTCTTAGCCGTGTGCGGTGCCCCCTCCACCATATTCCATCTCGATCATATCGTATCGGTGCTTAGGCGAAGCCCTGCGTCGGTAGCAACATCATCACCGTCATCACACCGTCGTGCTGACGGAACTCTCCCGTGAAGCTTTGCTGGATCGGAGTTCGCGGGACATCATCGAGCTGAATGTGTGCTGAACTCGGAGGTGCCGTACGTTCGGTACTTGGATCGGTCGGATCGTGAAGACGTACGACTACATCAACCGCGTTGTGCTAACGCTTCTGCTGTCGGTCTACGAGGGTACGTGGACACACTCTCCCCTCTCGTTGCTATGCATCACCATGATCCTGTGTGTGCGTAGGAATTTTTTTGAAATTACTACGTTCCCCAATAGTGGCATCCGAGCCAGGTTTTATGCGTAGATTATATGCACAAGTAGAACACAAGTGAGTTGTGGGCGATACAAGTCATACTGCTTACCAGCATGTCACACTTTGGTTCGGCGGTATTGTTGGATGAAGCGGCCCAGACCGACATTACGCGTACGCTTACGCGAGACTGGTTCTACCGACGTGCTTTGCACACAGGTGGCCGGCGGGTGTCAGTTTCTCCAACTTTAGTTGAACCGAGTGTGGCTACGCCCGGTCCTTGAGAAGGTTAAAACAACACTAACTTGACGAACTATCGTTGTGGTTTTGATGCGTAGGTAAGAACGGTTCTTGCTCAGCCCGTAGCAGCCACGTAAAACTTGCAACAACAAAGTAGAGGACGTCTAACTTGTTTTTGCAGGGCATGTTGTGATGTGATATGGTCAAGGCATGATGCTATATTTATTGTATGAGATGATCATGTTTTGTAACCAAGTTATCGGCAACTGGCAGGAGCCATATGGTTGTTGCTTTATTGTATGCAATGCAATCGCCCTGTAATTGCTTTACTTTATCACTAAGCGGTAGCGATAGTCGTAGAAGCAATAGTTGGCGAGACGACAACCATGCTACGATGGAGATCAAGGTGTCGCGCCGGTGACGATGGTGATCATGACGGTGCTTCGGAGATGGATATCACAAGCACATGATGATGATGGCCATATCATATCACTTATATTGATTGCATGCGATGTTTATCTTTTATGCATCTTATTTCGCTTAGATCGACGGTAGCATTATAAGATGATCTCTCACTAAATTTCAAGGTATAAGTGTTCTCCCTGAGTATGCACCGTTGCGAAAGTTCTTCGTGTTGAGACACCACGTGATGATCGGGTGTGATAAGCTCTACGTTCAAATACAATGGGTGCAAAACAGTTGCACACGCGGAATACTCAGGTTAAACTTGACGAGCCTAGCATATGCAGATATGGCCTCGGAACACTGCGACCGAAAGGTCGAGTGTGAATCATATAGTAGATATGATCAACATAGTGATGTTCACCATTGAAACTACTCCATCTCACGTGATGATCGGACATGGTTTAGTTGATATGAATCACGTGATCACTTAGAAGATTAGAGGGATGTCTATCTAAGTGGGAGTTCTTTAATAATTTGATTAACTGAACTTTAATTTATCATGAACTTAGTACCTGATAGTATTTTGCATGTCTATGTTGTTGTAGATAGATGGCCCGTGCTGTTGTTCCGTTGAATTTTAATGCGTTCCTAGAGAAAGCTAAGTTGAAAGATGATGGTAGCAACTACACGGACTGGGTCCGTAACTTGAGGATTATCCTCATTGTTGTACAGAAGAATTACGTCCTGGAAGCACCGCTAGGTGCCAAACCCGCTGCAGGAGCAACGCCAGATGTTATGAACGTCTGGCAGAGCAAAGCTGATGACTACTCGATAGTTAAGTGTGCCATGCTATACGGCTTAGAACCGGGACTTCAATGACGTTTTGAACGTCATGGAGCATATGAGATGTTCCAGGAGTTGAAGTTAATATTTCAAGCAAATGCCCGAATTGAGAGATATGAAGTCTCCAATAAGTTCTACGGCTGCAAGATGGAGGAGAATAGTTCTGTCAGTGAACATCTACTCAGAATGTCTGGGTATAGCAATCACTTGATTCAACTGGGAGTTAACCTTCCGAATGATAGTGTCATTGACAGAATTCCTCAATCACTGCCACCAAGCTATAAGAGCTTCGTGATGAACTATAATATGCAAGGGATGGATAAGACAATTCCCGAGCTCTTCGCAATGCTAAAGGATGCGGAGGTAGAAATCAAGAAGGAGCATCAAGTGTTGATGGTCAACAAGACCACCAGTTTCAAGAAAAAGGGCAAAGGGAAGAAGAACGGGAACTTAAAAAAGAACAGAAAACAAGTTGCTGCTCAAGAGAAGAAACCCAAGTCAGGAGCTAAGCCTGAGACTGAGTGCTTCTACTGCAAGCAGACTGGTCACTGGAAGCGGAACTGCCCCAAGTATTTGGCGGATAAGAAGGATGGCAAGGTGAACAAAGGTATATGTGATATACATGTTATTGATGTGTACCTTACTAATGCTCGCAGTAGCACCTGGGTATTTGATACTGGTTCTGTTGCTAATATTTGCAACTCGAAACAGGGGATACGGATTAAGCGAAGATTGGCTAAGGATGAGGTGACGATGCGCGTGGGAAATGGTTCCAAAGTCGATGTGATCGCGGTCGGCACGCTACCTCTACATCTACCTTCGGGATTAGTTTTAGACCTAAATAATTGTTATTTGGTGCCAGCGTTGAGCATTAACATTATATCTGGATCTTGTTTGATGCGAGATGGTTATTCATTTAAATCAGAGAATAATGGTTGTTCTATTTACATGAGTTATATCTTTTATGGTCATGCACCCTTGAAGAGTGGTCTATTTTAAATCTCGATAGTAGTCATACACATATTCATAATATTGAAGCCAAAAGATGCAGAGTTGATAATGATAGTGCAACTTATTTGTGGCACTGCCGTTTAGGTCATATTGGTGTAAAACGCATGAAGAAACTCCATTCCGATGGACTTTTGGAATCACTTGATTATGAATCACTTGGTACTTGCGAACCATGCCTCATGGGCAAGATAACTCAAACGCCGTTCTCCGGAACTATGGAGCGAGCAACAGATTTGTTGGAAATCATACATACTGATGTATGTGGTCCAATGAATGTTGAGGCTCGTGGCGGGTATCGTTATTTTCTCACCTTCACAGATGATTTGAGCAGATATGGGTATATCTACTTAATGAAACATAAGTCTGAAACATTTGAAAAGTTCAAAGAATTTCAGGGTGAAGTAGAAAATCATCGTAACAAGAAAATAAAGTTTCGACAATCTGATCGTGGAGGTGAATATTTGAGTTACGAGTTTGGTCTTCATTTGAAACAATGTGGAATAGTTTCGCAACTCACGCCACCCGGAACACCACAGCGTAATGGTGTGTCCGAACGTCGTAATCGTACTTTACTAGATATGGTGCGATCTATGATGTCTCTTACTGATTTACCGCTATCATTTTGGGGTTATGCTTTAGAGACAGCTACATTCACGTTAAATAGCGCACCATCTAAATCCGTTGAAATGACGCCTTATGAACTATGGTTTGGCAAGAAACCAAAGTTGTCGTTTCTTAAAGTTTGGGGCTGCGATGATTATGTGAAAAAACTTCAACCTGATAAGCTCGAACCCAAATCGGAGAAATGTGTCTTCATAGGATACCCAAAGGAAACTGTTGGGTACACCTTCTATCACAGATCTGAATGCAAGACTTTTGTTGCTAAATTTGGATCCTTTCTAGAGAAGGAGTTTCTCTCGAAAGAAGTGAGTGGGAGGAAAGTAGAACATGATGAGGTAACTGTACCTGCTCCCTTATTGGAAAGTAGTTCATCATAGAAACCGGTTCCTGTGACACCTACACCAATTGGTGAGGAAGCTAATGATGATGATCATGCAGCTTCAGATCAAGTTACTACCGAACCTCGTAGGTCAACCAGAGTAAGATCCGCACTAGAGTGGTACGGTAATCCTGTTTTGGAGGTCATGTTACTAGACCATGACGAACCTACGAACTATGAGGAATCGATGATGAGCCCAGATTCCACAAAATGGCTTGAGGCCATGAAATCTGAGATGGGATCCATGTATGAGAACAAAGTGTGGACTTTGGTTGACTTGCCCGATGATCGGCAAGCCATCGAAAATAAATGGATCTTCAAGAAGAAGACAGACGCTGACGGTAATGTTACTGTCTACAAAGCTCGACTTGTTGCGAAAGGTTTTCGACAAGTTCAAGGAGTTGACTACGATGAGATCTTCTCACCCGTAGCGATGCTAAAGTCCGTCCGAATCATGTTAACAATTGCCGCATTTTATGATTTTGAAATTTGGCAAATGGATGTAAAGACTGCATTCCTGAATGGATTTCTGGAAGAAGAGTTGTATATGATGCAACCTGAAGGTTTTATCGATCCAAAGGGTGCTAACAAAGTGTGCAAGCTCCAGCGATCCATTTATGGACTGGTGCAAGCTTCTCGGAGTTGGAATAAACGCTTTGATAGTGTGATCAAAGCATATGGTTTTATACAGACTTTTGGAGAAGCCTGTATTTACAAGAAAGTGAGTGGGAGCTCTGTAGCATTTCTAATCTTATATGTGGATGACATATTGTTGATTGGAAATGATATAGAATTTCTGGATAGCATAAAAGGATACTTGAATAAGAGTTTTTCAATGAAAGACCTCGGTGAAGCTGCTTACATATTGGGCATCAAGATCTATAGAGATAGATCAAGACGCTTAATTGGACTTTCACAAAGCACCTACCTTGACAAAGTTTTGAAGAAGTTCAAAATGGATCAAGCAAAGAAAGGGTTCTTGCCTGTGTTACAAGGTGTGAAATTGGGTAAGACTCAATGCCCGACCACTGCAGAAGATAGAGAGAAAATGAAAGATGTTCCCTATGCTTCAGCCATAGGCTCTATCATGTATGCAATGCTGTGTACCAGACCTGATGTGTGCCTTGCTATTAGTTTAGCAGGGAGGTACCAAAGTAATCCAGGAGTGGATCACTGGACAGCGGTCAAGAACATCCTGAAATACCTGAAAAGGACTAAGGATATGTTTCTCGTTTATGGAGGTGACAAAGAGCTCATCGTAAATGGTTACGTTGATGCAAGCTTTGACACTGATACAGACGATTCTAAATCGCAAACCGGATACGTGTTTATATTTGAACGGTGGAGCTGTCAGTTGGAGCAGTTCTAAACAAAGCGTCGTGGCGGGATCTACATGTGAAGCGGAGTACATTGCTGCTTCGGAAGCAGCAAATGAAGGAGTCTGGATGAAGGAGTTCATATCCGATCTAGGTGTCATACCTAGTGCATCGGGTCCAATGAAAATCTTTTGTGACAATACTGGTGCAATTGCCTTGGCAAAGGAATCCAGATTTCACAAGAGAACCAAGCACATCAAGAGACGCTTCAACTCCATCCGGGATCAAGTCCAGGTGGGATACATAGAGATTTGCAAGATACATACGGATCTGAACGTTGCAGACCCATTGACTAAGCCTCTCTCACGAGCAAAACATGATCAGCACCAAGACTCCATGGGTGTTAGAATCATCACTGTGTAATCTAGATTATCGACTCTACTGCAAGTGGGAGACTGAAGGAAATATGCCCTAGAGGCAATAATAAAGTTATTATTTATTTCCTCATATCATGCTAAATGTTTATTACTCATGCTAGAATTGTATTAACCGGAAACATAATACATGTGTGAATACATAGACAAACATAGCGTCACTAGTATGCCTGTACTTGACTAGCTCGTTAATCAAAGGTGGTTGAGTTTCCTAGCCATAGACATGAGTTGTCATTTGATTAACGGGATCACATCATTAGGAGAATGATGTGATTGACTTGACCCATTCCGTTAGCTTAGCACTTTGTCGGTGTACAAAAAGAGGGGCGCGCTTTTGTACCCCTTTACCTGTGCACGGGCAGTCGGAGCTGCGCCCACGGTCACACCAAGCAGAACAGGGGAGGTGAGCCAAGGTAAGACCGAAGCCCAAGATAATCAGAGCAACGCCAAGGCCAAGACCACGAAGAACAGAGGGAAAAGCATGTTCCCCCGGCAAGACCCTTGCCGGGGCAGCCTCAGCAGCCCCGACAAGACCCTTGCCGGGGCAGCTCGCCCCAAACCAACAGAGCAAGCCACCCTTGAGCCCACGATCCCCAACGCCATCATCCACGTGAGGCCAGGGCTCGGGAAGGCACCTCTGTGGTGGCATGCAGATCTTTGTGAAGACATATTCAAGATCAGATGAGGATTAGAGGAAGAAGATCCTCGGCAAGATCCTTGCCAAGGAAGGCCACCAGACCCCCGGCAAGGCCCTTGCCGGGGATGACAGCGCGCCACGGCGAGACCCTTGCCGGGCCGCACGGCAAGACCCTTGCCGGGCCACCTGGCAAGGCCCTCACCAAGGACGCCAGCAGGGCCACCACCAGGCCCACACCAACCAAGCTTCCACCGCCGTTCACATGCAGCTGCCAGCCCAACCACCTGGGCGGGCACATGCGTGGCAACATGCAGCTCCCAGGCCGACTCATCGAGCGCCTGCGTGGCGGCATGCAGATCTTTGTGAAGGTTCCGCCACTGCGCCACCTCAGCTGCCTGCCTGCCTACATGGCACCACGCGCCTCACTGGCCAGGGCGCTTGTCAAAGCGAGGAGGAGCGGCGACGGACGGGACGGGCCTCGCCCCGTCCCCAATAAAGCAAGGGGACACCTAAGCTACGCATTAAATGTGTCTTGTCCTGTAATACGAGCGATAAGTTCAGGGCACTGTACGCCTTTCCACCTCCTGTGTGCCACTGTGGCAGCCCCTTCCGACTATAAAAGGAGGCCCATGGCATACTGGAGAAGGATTCGGCTCTTTGGAACCACGCACTGACCACAGCTAGTTCGAGAGCTCAAGAACTCTCTGAAATACACCCACCAAAGCAGGACTAGGGTTTTACGCATCCTCGCGGCCCGAACCTGGGTAAACGATACTTGTGCTGTCTACTAGCCCTGCTCTTCTCGCAACCCCGTGCCCCGGCAACCGTAGTAGGGATTCTTGTGATCCCATAGGTGTCGTTCCACACCGAAATCTTTGGCGCGCCAGGTAGGGGGCGCAATTGTGAGAATCTGGTCTAGTAGTTAGCCTAGCAGTTCTTCATCGCCTTTGGCTCCTGAGAAGAAGGCGGCCGGAGGAACGACGCCGGCTCGGCAACAGAAAAGCTAAGTCATTCAGAGCTTTGAGTTATTTCCTCCTATACATAAGGTTATCGTCCTCGAAGATCTCGCCTATGTATGAGAAACCTGCACGCAAAGGGGCCCTCCCACAATTGGCAACGCCCTTGTTCTGTTTCGAGTCCGCTCAACAGCTCAAAGCGGCCGCGTCGAGAGTGGTGAGGTAGCCTTCCGCACTTGGAAACGCTCCCGACTCTGACTCGAATCAAGCTCGACAGTTCGGGCGGCCGCGCTAAGGGCGGCAAGGTGGTTCGCCCGGCAGCAAGCACATCCGGTAGGCCAATGGGGATCCATCCCCAAGTCGCCGCCTTGGGTTTACGCGCCGGCGAACCTACCCAGTAACGTAGGGAGGACATACAAAGGAAAATCGAACAGGAAAATAACATGCATAATACTGAAAGTGCTGCAGAGTTATATTACATCGAATTGTTGCTGCGGTTCTAACTAGAGATAGCGATTGTCTTGGTTGTGAACCTGCAGCGGCGATAAAGAATGGGATGCCTAATCCCGGCGCTGGCCCTCCACCCTCTGAATTTCGCCGACTCGGCTGATGATGGGCTTGATGCGCTCCCTGAGCGGCGCAAAGTCAGTACCCTCCGGCAAGCTCTCCAGCGCGGTGTCGAAGTCGAGGTCGGGGTACCAGTGCGCCACCTTGGTGAGAACCTTGGTCATGGCACCCTGGCAAAGCCTCCGGGACTCGTCGGCCAGTGAGGTCGCCCGGTTGGCGTGGAGCCGCTCCAGAGCACCGACAACCTTCTCAAAGAACATGGTCAGGCTGCAATTGGCGCTCACGCTCCGCTCCAGGACATACCTCACGTCCGGCATCCCCATGATGGCCAGCTGCGTGACGGCCTGGTTGGCGACGGTGGTAAGGCGATCGAGCCAACGGTTCTCGCCCTCCATGTGATCCGCGAAGTTGAGGCCCTCGTTCTCCCGCAACTGCTTCTCGGCCTCCAGCTCCTTGTCCTGGGTCCCCTCTCAGGTTTTGGCCTCTGACAGCACCTTCTCGAGACCCTCCAGCTTTAGCTTGAGGTCTTTGATGGAGTTGTTGGCCTCGAAGAGCTCCCCAGCCTTGCTGACGACTGCGCCATGCGCCTCTGTCAGGGCACTGTTAAGCGTGTCCTTCTCCTGGTACAGCTTCAGGGCCTGCTCCTTCAGCCCGTCGCGCTCCGCCTCCAACTCCTCCACCTTGGCGGCGTGAACCTGGGCCTGGGCATTGAGTGCCTCTTTGTGCCTCTACTCCAGCTCACTGGTCTGCTGCAGGACAAGCTTCTCCACCTCTGCATCCTTGCCGCGAAGCATGGCGGCAAGCTTCTCCTCGCGTGCAGCGAGGTCCTCCTCCTGGGAGTTCAGCGCGGCCTCGTGCTGGGTCCGGGCGGCTTCGGCGGCCGCGGCCAAGTTCCTCGCCGTGTCTTGAGCTTTCTCGACGTCAGCGAGCTTCATGGTGAGCTCCACATCGCGCTTGGCCAGCTCGCCCTGGGCAGAATTGAGCTCCTTGTGGGCCTCGCGGAACCAGTCCTGCGTCTCGGCAACGCGCTTCTGGAGGTCCGCCTCCACCTTCTCCACCATCGCCGTCCTGGACTTAACCATGTCCAGGCGGGCGCGGTGGAGCGCCTGGAGCTTCCGGAAGCTGGCGCCCATGGCGTGGAGGAGCCGCTCTTCCTGCGAACCGTCGCCGCCAACGATCGGCTCGTCGACGACTTCAAGCCCGGCAGCGGCAAGCACTTCATCGTCAAACACCTCTCCCTCAACGGGTGTCTTGGTGCTCGACGCGCCTGGAAGGTGGACGAACAAGTCGTCGCTCACCCTCAGGTACTTGCCGGAGCCGGAAGCAGCAGAAGAGGAAGGCTGGTCATCAGCCACCTCCTCCTCCTCCTTGGCAGCGGCCCTGCCGGCCTCTCCGGCAGGCTCCTTGCCAGTCTCCTCAGCGGCAGCCTTGCCGGCCTCCCCGGTAGGCCCCTCGGCGGCGTCCTCGGCAGCACCCTTGGCGGCCTCCTCGGCGGCGATCTTCTCGGCGTCCGCCTGGGCGGCCTTGGCGACGCCCTCGATGACGGCGTCCACGTCCTCTGGGTTCACCGAGGAGGAATCTGGATGCCAAAGAAGGGGATGAGGCAAGGCCAGGGCCAAGAGCTGGAAAGAAAAATAAGCAGGGACGAACGGCGAACGACTTACCTGTGCCAGTACCCGGCTGGGAAACGGAAGTCCCCTCCCCGCCAACATTTGGCGTCGAGGCAAAGTCGCCGGCGCCCAAGTTCTCCTCCTCCTCCTCCATGTGCGTGGGCCCGGTGCCTGGCGCCCTTGCCGGGGACGCCCCTCGGGGCGGCGTGGTCGATGGGGGCGACGTGTTGGGAGTAGCCCTCTGTGGCTCCTCCTGCTGCTGCTCTCCTCCTGCATACCTGGCAAGGTCAGCACCAAAGTGTCGTGCCCCTGACACATGTCGACGGGGGAAGAGTGATGAACTTACGCTGGGGGCTATGCGGGGGGCTACTGTCCGGGCTGCTCAACACCACCAATGGCGCCCCCGAAGTACCAACTGGGGGATGGCCACCCACCGAGACCTTGGCCCTCTTCACTCTCTGGGCCAGCGTCTCCACGTCCCTGCAAAGATGAAGACAAGTCAAGACGAGCAACACAGATTGAGGAGGCAGAGATGACGAAAAGGAACCAGATACTTACTCGTCGTCCGCCTCCTCCTCTGCTGTTTTCCTCTTCCTCCTCGGGCTGAGGGATCCATAATCGAAAGTAACTGTGACACCCCAAAATTTTGACCTTGTTTTATTAATTAAATTTTTGCCAGGAAATAAAACTTTTCCATTTGTCAAGATTTGCCCTTTTGTTATTTTGGATTTTTACCTCTAGTGGAAAAACCTTCAAAGAGTATTGTTGGACTTATATGCACTATTTATAAAACAATTCTTTATCAGTGATTTTTAAATTGCAAGATTTGTTTCCTCAGAGCTTTGTTCTTTTAAAGTGATTTCTTTTGAATTTGGAGCCTGTTTCGCACTATAACCATTTGATAAATGCTTTTAAATTTCCCACCAAAATTTGGGGATGTCATGTGATGTTTCCACATCACTTTTATGCAAAAATACCTGTTGGCCATTGGAGATTTTGAGCTCTACACCAACTTTTCCAATCTGATCCAGTAGGCACTTTTGCACTACAACCCAATTAAATATTTCTTTAAAAATTCTTCCAAGTGTTTGGAGATGTCAGTGGATGCATACAATTCAACTCTATCCAAAAACCCAGTGATGTTCTTTGAAAAATTTGAGTGAATCACCCTCTTTTGCATTCTGGTCCAATTTGGTGATTTGTACTGCAACCTTATTTTATTTTGCTCTAGTGACCCTGAGCTTTTTCCTACTTGTAGCCCTCCCTTCAAAACCCTTAAGTCCAGGAGAGTGGACTCATTGGAAGTTTTTAAGTGCATGCTATAAACCCTTTTCTTGCTGTCCAAAACTGTGGTTTTGCAAAATTTGCACTAACAAGTTTCTGATTTTGCCCATATGATCTTGACATCATCTCCTACACCTAAAGAGACCCTGATCTGGAGATTTTGGCCACTCCAAGAATTGCCTAAGTGCACATGGCATTCTGTCGAACAGTTGGTGTGCACAATCTGTTTTGGCATGAGTTCTTTGTTTGCACTGTGATCTTGTTCAACTGACCCAGCAACCATGTCCACTGAGCTCCTAGCTACCCCTACCCCTGTCCTGTTCATTGCCAGCTCCACCCTCGTGCTCTACACCGCCCTAGCATTTCGTCGAGCAGGTTACGTGCGTGCTCTGGGCGCGCCCAGAGCGCACGTTTTGCTCGCGCGCGCACTGAGCCGCCGCGTCGCACTGCCGCACCCGACGCGACCCGTCCCTGGCCCCTGCTCCACTCCTGAACCGCGCACTACCCTCGCTCACTCCCCACGCCACCCCTGGCGCCCTGCAGCGCCGCTGGCAGAGCTCTTGGCGGCACGCCGGCGTCGGCAGCGAACCTCTGACATGGACGACGCCGCCCAAGCCACCCCAGCGCGCCAGCTGCCCCCGTGAACAGCCCAGTCTTATCCCGAAGCTCGTCGGCACGCTCTCGTCGCCGCCACGTCGCCCTGCGGCTACAGCACGACTCTCGCCGGCGATCTTATCCTCAGCCGCCGCGGCCCAACCCCGAGCGCCTATTTAAGGGACCCCCGAGCTCGTGCAAGACCTCAAGCGACCTCATACTTTCCCCCTGGTTCTTCCCTAGCCGTAGATTGACCGGACAGGGCCATCTTCCCCAACTCCGGCCAGTTCAGCCGCCACTGCGCTCCGGTGCAATACATCGCAGCCAGCCACTCTCTTGCCCAACCAACGCCACCAGTAGCTTCCCCTTGTCCTTGCGGAGCTGCCCAGCAACCCAACCTCGATCGGAGACCATCGGAGCCCAAAACCCACTTCTCACCCGTAGCCCCCTCCGCCGCGGAGCTCGCCTTCGGCGACTCCTCCCACCTCCGACGACCCAGCGACCACGTAGAGGACCGCCTCGGTCTGGCCGGTCCATCCCTGCCCTCAGATGCCCTCGAGGATCCGCCGTTCGTCGCCGGCGATCGCCGAAGTCCCGCTCCCGTCGGGCAGAGGAGAGGAGGGAGAGGGAGGAACGGTCAAACCTGACCAGTGGGCCCTCTGGACCCACTGTTAGTGACCCAGCCCCGCCAACGCGTGTTAAGTGGAAGCGTATAACCACGGAGTACGTCTCCCCTACCCCGAAAGCATATTCCCCTCGAAGCGTTTTCCTTTTTCTAGTTTTATTAAAAACAGAGTTTTGACCAGACTTTGACCAGCTATAACTTTTAAAATAAAACTCCAAATGAGTTGATCCTTTTTCCTACCTATCTCAAATTCCATCTAGTTTATTTTAAGATTTATTTCAAAATATTTGAGACAACTTTTTGTACTGTGTTTGAAATATTTGTTATTTGAATATTTCTCAAAATAGGATTTTGGAGAAAAGGGAAAGCTTTCAAAAAGTGCATCCTTTGCATACTCTTGAGGGCAAGCATTTCTGAACTCTGGCATAATATTTTGTTGTGGTGTTCTGATACGATTACAACGCTATTTGACTTGGAGTATGCGTTATCTTTATGTAACGATAAAGTTTCGTGCATGAGTGCTTTTTGGAGATATTTTGTGGTCAGCAATGGATATGCTAGTGTTTTGGATCATCCTCGTGAGCTCCTCATGCATACCAGAAGGAAGCCGGGAAAGTCGTGGTCTTGGGTAGACGCGAGCTTGTCCCTAGTCCCTCGTCGAGACGAGTATGTCCGGTATGGCATGGTGAGGCTTGATGAGTGGTGATTTATTCCATTAATGATAATATTGTTGGAGAATTCTTGGACCACCTGAGTCAGTCGTAGGTCGAGTCTTGATCAGTAACTTCCCTATTTGTTTGTACTACCACTTGTCCTTGTCGCAGACGGGGTATGGTTCAGTAAGTTGTCAACCCCTTACCAAAGCACACACCGTACAGAGAGGCCATGGTGGAAGATACCGGGTGCATCCGGTAGGCATGCCACCTGGTCCGGGGGCATGGGTGTTTCCGGTTGGGACCGAGAGGGGGGCACCCCTTAGAGCACGCGTATATAAATTTGATCCCATGCTACGTCGAGGTTGTAGCCTCCCCACTTAGAGTTTGCTTGACGGGTGTCGTGGGTGATTCCAGACACCGGTAAGTTAAGCTGGTGTGTGCAGGTCAGGCGTGTTTTCAATTAAAAGGCCGTAGACAGAATTAGTCCTGAAGGACTAAATAAATCCGTTACTCGTGGGTGGAAAGTACACCCTCTGCAGAGGTCATATCCATTTGCATAGCCAGGTTCATGAGTAAGGCTACAGTCTAAGATGAATCATAGTAACGGTATTCGGATGGAGAACGGCTTGATTAGAATCTAGTAACGGTCTTCGGATGGAGAACGGCTTGATTAGAATCTAGTAACGGTATTCGGATGGAGAACGGCTTGATTAGAATCTAGTAACGGTCTTCGGATGGAGAACGGCTTGATTAGAATCTAGTAACGGTCTTCGGATGGAGAACGACTTGATTAGAGTCTAGTAACGGTCTTCGGATGGAGAAACGGATATACCAGAACGTTATTTATGACCTATGTCATGAAAGGTCTATGATTTATTATTATTGTGGACTAACCATTTACCTTATTTTCAATTATTGAGTATCCCTGGGACGGTTCTACCTCCTGGATATTCATTGTTTTTTATCATTTATAAGCCCTTTATGTGGTGTCGCTCAGACGCCCGACTGTGGCATGTTTGATATTTATTTTTCTTTATTAGCCCTTTATGTGGTGTCGCTCAGACGCCCGACTGTGGCATGTTTGTCTTTTATTTTCAATATAAGCCCTTTGTGTGATGTCGCTCAGACGTCCGACTGTGGCATGTTTGTCTTTTATTTTCAATATAAGCCCTTTATGCGGTGTCGCTCAGACGCCCGACTGTGGCATGTTTGTCCTTTATTTTCAATATAAGCCCTTTATGCGGTGTCGCTCAGACGTCCGACTGTGGCATGTTTGTCCTTTATTTTCATTTTATTTACAACCTTTCGAGGAGTCTTTTCAGACACTCGCTCAGTGCATTCCATCTTTACTCCCGTATTGCATACTCATGTTTTAATCGCACGCGTGCATCACAGATTTTCGTTTACTTCATGGCAGGCTTATCGTCATAAATGTTTTCGGAGTATGATTATCTCTTATTATATTATACCCGTGTTCGGAATGTTTGCGAGTACATTCAAACGTACTCACTGGCTTGTCCCTGGCTATTGTCTTGGCCAGATTTCGCGCATGGAGATAAGTATCGCGGTGACAGTCCCGGAACCTAGGCAGTGTGGATAGCAGCCTCGCGAAGATAGGAGTTATCCTGGTCAGCTGTTCTTGTGGGGAATGGAGTCCCATAGACGCAGATAGACCAAACCGCTTCCGCCATCAACCACTAGAAACCAAATGTTGTACTCCTAGGCCACAATGGTCTTGTACTACATATTTTTGTACCTTGCTTGGAATTCTTGTATCAAGTTGGTGTCTCATCAGCTAACAGTAATCCTGGGGCTGGTGAGCACAAAGGCCGTTTTCTGGGAAATTATATCCCGAAATTCCGGTCGTGACAGACTTGCTATCAGAGCCAGGCTGACCATTGGCTAACCCTATCTTAGCCAGGTCAATAAACCTAGGTTAACCAGACCACCAGACCTTAGCCTAACCCCGGTCAAGCTTCCCGCGTAAGATAGCTCCACAGTGACCCGACGCCTTTCGGCGGACGGTGCCCAACCTATCAGCCTAGCCCGTCGATCACGCGCCAGTGACCCACACCCAACCCATCTCTATCGCAAGCGTGCGGAGGAAGACTCCGTCCCCTTTCCCTATAAAAAGGGCACGCTAGCCTCAGCACAGCACAACCTCTTTCCCCAAACCAAGCCACGATGCCTGGCCCCATTGTTCACAATGAGACCACAGCAACCAACCTTGGAGGTTTTGTGACCGTGCTCGCAAACCTCACCCGCCGTGCCTATGCATTAGAAGAGCCTCCTGAATATGTTGTGTACCAGGGACCCATGTACGGTGAGAGCCGTCAGTACTGGGCCACTGTGCACATCTACGGTAGGGGTCTGTCGCCAGAACGCCCCTACAGGTTCACTGGAAGGACAACTTCCTTTGAGCCACAAGCCATCCAACTGGCAGCCCGAGAAGCTATAGTTCAACTCTGGCACTTGTCGCCCAGAGTTAACTGTCGCTCGTTCTACTACTACCCCAGTCGTGACGGGTATGGTAGGCCGCCCCAGGTTGCCAACGGAGATCACGAGACAGATCCTGCGCTGTTGCATCTGGTGTGCTATGTAAGCGTACTAGAGCAACTGTTCGATCAGGTCACCCTCGATCTGATCGCAGCTCGTGGAGAACTGGTTCGCCGAGCCCCGGCGAGAAGAGAAGTGGAGCCCGACACCGACAACCCAGTCGTGCTGTTCGGACACCCGATCGATCCCTTGAGGTCTGCGCCAGCCATCAACCAGAGTGCCTTGGTGACCCCAGAAGCGCTTCGTCGCCTTTTGGGAACCCATTCCAACGGGATTGTGGCCAACAACCCCCGCGATGGTGATCACCACTACCCCGACCCTGCAGCCCCTCAGCCTCAACCAGCAAATCCCGATGGTGAGACCTGTGGAGAAACCTCGGCGTCCGCAAGGCCAGCCCACTTAGACATTAACGAAGTAGACTAAGTCGCTCGAGTGGTATCGAGCCTTAGTTTTCCTACGCTTTGTAACGGTGTGGCCTTGTGTCGCTTTTATTTAATGCTGTCTGCTTGAACGCTCCTATTTTTGGAGTAGTAACTATGCATGTGTACGTTAGCGTACAGTTGCATTTTTAAATTTCGGGCGCAGCTACCTAGACCAACCTCGACAGCACCCACAGTAATGCGTCACATTTATGTGATGCATATATCTGTGGCTTTGACCCAAGTACAGGATCGACAACCAGTTACCCTTCACCCCGGTGGATAACCCAGCCCCGATGCTATATAAAGGCCACTTCGTGACCTTGCCGAGTACCCCTCACCTTTGTGCGCAGCACTCACAGCCATTCCTTGCCATGCCGACCCCCTGTATTTATCTGAGAACCCCAGACGCAACCCCGGGTAGTTTTGTCAAATTATTGTGGGACTTTACCTGCAGTACCATGAGTGCCACCCACCCACCCCAGTACGAGTTGCTCAAATCGAGGATCACCCCTTCCACCTCGAAATATTGGGCAGTGGTGCACATCCCTCCCGCATACCCAAACCAAGACCCAACGGAAGTCTCCTTCGTGGGGAAGTCCATGCCGACTCCGCCTATGGCCATAGAAGCTGCTGCGTACGAGGCGCTCACTCGTCTTTGATTCGCGGTACCCTATGCCAGCGAGCGAGGATATTATTATTTTCCGAGTCGTGTGGCACCCGGAGAAGTTGCATCTTTTCCCGGTGGACGAGTTGAGAGAGATCCAGTACTGGCCAACCTTGCCCAGTACGTTATCGCTCAGGAGCGTTTAACTCAGCGGGTAATGGGTTATCTCCAGAGCCTCGCTGATTTAAATCCTCGGATCGCTATTGGCAGACCACTGAGGCCTGACCAGGAAGGGCGCATTCACCGACTGGTCAACCCACTTCCCCCGATAGAAGAGGAGTGTGCCCCAGTACCAGAGTCGTTTTCTCAGGACCCTGTCTTTTTGCCGTTTTCCTTGTAAACGTCTCTGTTGTATTTATTATCCCAGTATTTAATTTACGTACTGTAATTTTGTGCGATGGATCCGATTCTCTTTAGTTCCAGTTATGTGAGCAGTTTTACTGCTGTTAATTTTGTTTTAATTAATTTTTCCTCACAACATGTTTGGATGAGATTTCTTTCCCCGAGTCACTGCTGCGTATACCTTTTCACTACATAGATTTTTATTCGCGCAACACCATAACAGCAGACTCACAGCAGCAACCGCTCGACCTCGGGCACTATTACAAATCCTTGAGCAAATTTTTGCGCCTAACTGATCACACATGAGGACACCATAGTCTCAGTGAGAGAGATTTGTGAGTGATCATTCGGGCACGAGTTGCCCCAGCACACCGACAGCAGTTAGCCCTCGATGCCGCGCCTAATCCACGTGATCGCCGCCGCCGCGAAGAGCTAACACTCGAGCGGCAGCATCACGACGATCATCCAGGATCATCGCGCACAAGAGCACGGATAACCCCAGCAGCACCGCCAAACCACCACACACCAGGACCACATACCAGTCCGGCATCGCCTCCGCCATTAGAGCCTCGTCTCGAGCTTCTGCTCACGGCAATGGAGGAGAAGGAAGGAAAAGTGGGAGCGAGGCCAGGTGTGAGGAAGAAGGGAGGAGCACCGCAATCATTGTATAGCTCGAGATCAGTGTACGGTGGGCGAGGTCCACCAGCGCCACGCGTCGCTCGATCGCCGGTGTTCGGAGGTGAGTCCGCGAGCAGTGCCGACAGCACACTGGCCCGCGAGGTGAGTGCACGCTGCACCGGCAGCTAGCACGCCGCGCACTACCACGGTACGGCCTCGATGCCCTACGAGCTAGGCATCGCCGATGGAGGAAGCACAGGAGAGCACGTAAGAGAGAAGAGAGAGCCAGAGGTAGAAGAACAGGCCGACAGTAGGCCCTGGGTCCACCTGTCAGCCAGAGAGAGCACTGTGCCCTCGGGTGCGACCAGCGTATTTTAGTAATTTAGAATTTATTCTAAAATTACTGTATCCGCGTAGAAATATCTCGTTTCCCTCCAACCATAGATTTTTCCACGCTACGCCAGTGTACCACACTGTGGTTTTACACCACTAATTGCCCTCTCACTGTAGCCGCTTTGTTTGTGCACAATTGAGTGATTTCTTTTGGTAAAAGCAATTTTTTTGTTCAAAACAGTTTTTTACAAATCTCGAGGACGAGATTTTTCTTAAGGGGGGTAGTGTTGTGACACCCCAAAATTTTGACCTTGTTTTATTAATTAAATTTTTTGCCAGGAAATAAAACTTTTCCATTTGTCAAGATTTACCCTTTTGTTATTTTGGATTTTTACCTCTAGTGGAAAAACCTTCAAAGAGTATTGTTGGACTTATATGCACTATTTATAAAACAATTCTTTATCAGTGATTTTTAAATTGCAAGATTTGTTTTCTCAGAGCTTTGTTCTTTTAAAGTGATTTCTTTTGAATTTGGAGCCTGTTTTGCACTGTAACCATTTGATAAATGCTTTTAAATTTCCCACCAAAATTTGGGAATGTCATGTGATGTTTCCACATCACTTTTATGCAAAAATACCTTTTGGCCATTGGAGATTTTGAGCTCTACACCAATTTTTCCAATCTGATCCAGTAGGCACTTTTGCACTACAACCCATTTAAATATTTCTTTAAAAATTCTTCCAAGTGTTTGGAGATGTCAGTGGATGCATACAATTCAACTCTATGCAAAAACCCAGTGATGTTCTTTGAAAAATTTGAGTGAATCACCCTCTTTTGCATTTTGGTCCAATTTGGTGATTTGTACTGCAACCTTATTTTATTTTGCTCTAGTGACCCTGAGCTTTTTCCTACTTGTAGCCCTCCCTTCAAAACCCTTAAGTCCAGGAGAGTGGACTCATTGGAAGTTTTTAAGTGCATGCTATAAACCCTTTTCTTGCTGTCCAAAACTGTGGTTTTGCAAAATTTGCACTAACAAGTTTCTGGTTTTGCCCATATGATCTTGACATCATCTCCTACACCTAAAGAGACCCTAATCTGGAGATTTCGGCCACTCCAAGAATTGCCTAAGTGCACATGGCATTCTGTCGAACAGTTGGTGTGCACAGTCTGTTTTAGCATGAGTTCTTTGTTTGCACTGTGATCTTGTTCCACTGACCCAACAACCATGTCCACTGAGCTCCTAGCTACCGCTACCCCTGTCCTGTTCATTGCCAGCTCCACCCTCGCGCTCTACACCGCCCTAGCATTTCGTCGAGCAGGTTCCGTGCGTGCTCTGGGCGTGCCCAGAGCACACGTTTTGCACGCGCGCGCACTGAGCCGCCGCGTCGCACTGCCGCACTCGACGCGACCCGTCCCTGGCCCCTGCTCCACTCCTGAACCGCGCACTACGCTCGCTCACTCCCCACGCCACCCTTGGCGCCCTGCAGCGCCGCTGGCAGAGCTCTTGGCGGCACGCCGGCGTCGGCAGCGAACCTCTGACATGGACGGCGCCGCCCAAGCCACCCCAGCGCGCCAGCTGCCCCCGTGAACAGCCCGGCCTTATCCCGAAGCTTGTCGGCACGCTCTCGTCGCCGCCACGTCGCCCTGCGGCTACAGCACGGCTGTCGCCGGCGATCTTATCCTCAGCCGCCGCAGCCCAACCCCGAGCGCATATTTAAGGGACCCTTGAGCTCGTGCAAGACCTCCAGCGACCTCATACTTTCCCCCTGGTTCTTCCCTAGCCGTAGATTGACCGGACAGGGCCATCTTCCCCAACTCCGGCCAGTTCAGCCGCCACTGCGCTCCGGTGCAATAAATCGCAGCCAGCCACTCTCTTGCCCAACCAACGCCACCAGTAGCTTCCCCTTGTCCTTGCGGAGCTGCCCAGCAACCCAACCTCGATCGGAGACCATCGGAGCCCAAAACCCACTTCTCACCGGTAGCCCCCTCCGCCGCGGAGCTCGCCGCCGGCGACTCCTCCCACCTCCGACGACCCAGCGACCACCTAGAGGACCGCCTCGGTCTGGCCGGTCCATCCCTGCCCTTAGATGCCCTCAAGGATCCGCCGTTCGTCGCCGGCGATCGCCGGAGTCCCGCTCCCGTCGGGCAGAGGAGAGGAGGGAGAGGGAGGAACGGTCAAACCTGACCAGTGGGCCCTCTGGACCCACTGTCAGTGACCCAGCCCCGCCAACGCGTGTTAAGTGGAAGCGTATAACCACGGAGTACGTCTCCCCTACCCCGAAAGCGTATTCCCCTCGAAGCGTTTTCCTTTTTCTAGTTTTATTAAAAACAGAGTTTTGACCAGATTTTGACCAGCTATAACTTTTAAAATAAAACTCCAAATGAGTTGATCCTTTTTCCTACCTCTCTCAAATTCCATCTAGTTTATTTTAAGATTTATTTCAAAAATATTTGAGACAACTTTTTGTACTATGTTTGAAATATTTGTTATTTGAATATTTCTCAAAATAGGATTTTGGAGAAAAGGAAAAGCTTTCAATAAGTGCATCCTTTGCATACTCTTGAAGGCAAGCATTTCTGAACTCTGGCATAATATTTTGTTGTGGTGTTCTGATACGATTACAACGCTATTTGACTTGGAGTATGCGTTATCTTTATGTAACGATAAAGTTTCGTGCATGAGTGCTTTTTGGAGATATTTTGTGGTCAGCAATGGATATGCTAGTGTTTTGGATCATCCTCGTGAGCTCCTCATGCATACCAGAAGGAAGCCGGGAAAGTCGTGGTCTTGGGTAGACGCGAGCTTGTCCCTAGTCCCTCGTCGAGACGAGTATGTCCGGTATGGCATGGTGAGGCTTGATGAGTGGTGATTTATTCCATTAATGGTAATATTGTTGGAGAATTCTTGGACCACCTGAGTCAGTCGTAGGTCGAGTCTTGATCAGTAACTTCCCTATTTGTTTGTACTACCACTTGTCCCTGTCGCAGACGGGGTATGGTTCAGTAAGTTGTCAACCCCTTACCAAAGCACACACCGTACAGAGAGGCCATGGTAGAAGATACCGGGTGCATCCGGTAGGCATGCCACCTGGTGCGGGGGCATGGGTGTTTCCGGTTGGGACCGAGAGGGGGGCACCCCTTAGAGCGCGCGTATATAAATTTGATCCCATGCTACGTCGAGGTTGTAGCCTCCCCACTTAGAGTTTGCTTGACGGGTGTCGTGGGTGATTCCAGACACCGGTAAGTTAAGCTAGTGTGTGCAGGTCAGGCGTGTTTTCAGTTAAAAGGCCGTAGACGGAATTAGTCCTGAAGGACTAAATAAATCCGTTACTCGTGGGTGGAAAGTACACCCTCTGCAGAGGTCATATCCATTTGGATAGCCAGGTTCATGAGTAAGGACTACAGTCTAAGATGAATCATAGTAACGGTATTCGGATGGAGAACGGCTTGATTAGAATCTAGTAACGGTCTTCGGATGGAGAACGGCTTGATTAGAATCTAGTAACGGTCTTCGGATGGAGAACGGCTTGATTAGAATCTAGTAACGGTCTTCGGATGGAGAACGGCTTGATTAGAATCTAGTAACGGTCTTCGGATGGAGAAGGGCTTGATTAGAGTCTAGTAACGGTCTTCGGATGGAGAAACGGATATACCAGAACGTTATTTATGACCTATGTCATGAAAGGTCTATGATTTATTATTATTTTGGACTAACCATTTACCTTATTTTCAATTATTGAGTATCCCTGGGGCGGTTCTACCTCCTGGATATTCATTGTTTTTTTATCATTTATAAGCCCTTTATGTGGTGTCGCTCAGACGCCCGACTGTGGCATGTTTGATATTTATTTTTCTTTTATTAGCCCTTTATGTGGTGTCGCTCAGACGCCCGACTGTGGCATGTTTGTCTTTTATTTTCAATATAAGCCCTTTGTGTGATGTCGCTCAGACGTCCGACTGTGGCATGTTTGTCTTTTATTTTCAATATAAGCCCTTTATGTGGTGTCGCTCAGACGCCCGACTGTGGCATGTTTGTCCTTTATTTTCAATATAAGCCCTTTATGTGATGTCGCTCAGACGTCCGACTGTGGCATGTTTGTCCTTTATTTTCATTTTATTTACAACCTTTCGAGGAGTCTTTTCAGACACTCGCTCAGTGCATTCCATCTTTACTCCCGTATTGCATACTCATGTTTTAATCGCACGCGTGCATCACAGATTTTCGTTTACTTCATGGCAGGCTTATCGTCATAAATGTTTTCGGAGTATGATTATCTCTTATTATATTATACCCGTGTTCGGAATGTTTGCGAGTACATTCAAACGTACTCACTGGCTTGTCCCTGGCTATTGTCTTGGCCAGATTTCGCGCATGGAGATAAGTATCGCGGTGACAGTCCCGGAACCTAGGCAGTGTGGATAGCAGCCTCGCGAAGATAGGAGTTATCCTGGTCAGCTGTTCTTGTGGGAAATGGAGTCCCATAGACGCAGATACACCAAACCGCTTCCGCCATCAACCACTAGAAACCAAATGTTGTACTCCTAGGCCACAATGGTCTTGTACTACATATTTTTGTACCTTGCTTGGAATTCTTGTATCAAGTTGGTGTCTCATCAGCTAACTGCAATCCTGGGGCTGGTGAGCACAAAGGCCGTTTTCTGGGAAATTATATCCCGAAATTCCGGTCGTGACAGTAACCTCCGTATCAACATCCGCCGGAGGAGGAGGAGGTGGTGTCTGGACACGCGTGGACGAAGAAGGGGCGACTGTCTCCTTCTTCACTGCAGCCTTAGCCGGCTTCTTTGCCGCCGCGGCCCTCATGTGGCGCCCAGACCCCTCCAAGGTCAGCTGTGGCCGCGCAGCCCTGCCGGGCCGGACCGGCTCGCCGGAACTGGACCGCCGTAGGACTCGCCCTCTCTCCATAGCCGGCGTCGGGCTTGCGGTCTCGGCCTCCTCCTCCGATGACTCGCTAGTCACATCTTCAACCAGAGGAGCCTCGGTGCCGACGCTGCTGGCTCCCCCGGCGGCCGCCGCCCACTGGGCGAGCTCCTCCTCCTCCGCGGCCGTCGCGGCCTTGTCCTCCACACAGCCAGCGCTACCGGCCTCCTTGGCAAGCTGTGCCTCCCTCGCCCTGGTGGCGATGTAGTCTAGCTCCGCCTGTGTGGTGTCCTGGACAAGCAGCCGCTCGGCGTCGGCGTTGACGTACCCCTCGTGCAGAGTGTCAAAGAACTGCTGCACCTCGGCGTCCTCCGGCTCCTTCCAGCTCAGGTCACGGCCATGCGCGTTGCAGTCCGGCATCATGGCAATGATATCGGACCGGCGCGAGTTATTGCACAACGGGACCACCCCCGTCGGCAGCTTGAACAGAGGCCCCTTGAGGACCTTGCCGGCCTTCGCGGCGGCCCTCGCGACCTTGCCGGTCCGCTCGACCCGCCGTCGCGGCCCACGTCAAGCTGGAAGAGCCGCTGGCAGAAATGGGCGTGCCCCATCACTGTGAAATTGTGGTCGAGGCCAGGACGAAGCCGCATGATGTCGGCGGGGGTTCGTGAAGAGCCAGGCTGGCCTCCCCTTGTTATGCAGTGGAGCGATCTGGCGGCGGATGAAGTCCACCCCGATCATCTCAAGGGTGAGGCCGGCCTCGGGGAGCCGGAGGATCCTGGTGGTGGTGACCGTGAGCTTCTCGTCGTCAGCATCGACGTCGCTCCAATCGCTTCTGCGGACCGGTGGCGCCCAGCGAACTTTGCAGAACGCCGGCGGGTCCTTCTCCTCGATCCAGCACCACCGGCCCCGCCATTCTTCCCACCTCTCCTTCATGGAGCCCTCCGGATACGCCCCCTTGGATCATGAGACCCAGGCAATGCAACCGGAGATGGCGCCCCCTGGTTGGATCCGAGGGGAGAAGTAATGGCGGAAGAGCGCCGTGTTGGGGTGCACCCCGGCGAAGCCCTCGCAGAGATGCGCGAAAAGGTCCATGCACGCCACCGCATTCGGAGTAAAATCCAGGAGGCAGAAGCCAAAGGTATGCATGACGTCGCTGAAGAAATCGGAGAAGGGAGGATAGAGCCCGCAGTAAAAATAATCAAGAAAGAAAGGATACCGATTTAGGGCAGCCTCGGCACAGCCGGCGGGGATGACGCGCGTGGCTGGATGCCCCGAATTCCCCCCCCCATCTTCATTCCCCACAGGGGCCCGAAGGAGTCCCGAAGCTCGAACACGTCAACTGTCGAGGGGAAGAAGGTGGACTGCATCCGCTGCACCGCCAGCACACTCTCCGACGGCTCCGCGGCTCCGGCGTCCTTGGCCACTCCCTTGCCCTTGGTGGATTTTGGCGCCATGGCGGCTGGGGGAGGAGGGCAGGACAGAGGGCGGTGGAAGCGCAACGGCGATGAGCAGGAACGAATCTTGGAGAAGAAGAGGAAGGCAGGAGGAGGTTTCCGAGATTGGGGTTGCGCGAAGGGTAAAAGGAACAGTGCGCCCGCGGTTATCCCTTTTTATGGGGAAGCCGCGAGGCGCGCTGCCCATTTACTGCGATGTGACGCATGCGTGTGGAAACCGCCCCACGCATGCCGCCCACGTCACGCACACCCCTCCACACCGCGCCGCGCGCGCTTGTCGTGGGAAGCGCAGCGCTCGAAAAGTCTTACCGCGGTAAAAACCGCCCCGCCTGCCCGCGCACCATTTTGGGCCTGGCCCAACAACGTGTCGCGCTTATGTGTGGCCCAGGCCCGGGGGCTCCTGTCGATGTACAAAAAGAGGGGCGCACTTTTGTACCCCATTACTTGTGCACGGGCAGTCGGAGCCGCGCCCACGGTCACACCAAGCAGAACAGGGGAGGTGAGCCAAGGTAAGACCGAAGCCCAAGATAATCAGAGCAACGCCAAGGCTAAGACCACGAAGAATAGAGGGACAAAGCAGGTTCCCCCGGCAAGACCCTTGCCGGGGCAGCTCGCCCCACACCAACAGAGCGAGCCACCCTTGAGCCCACGGTCCCCAATGCCATCATCCACGTGGGGCCAGGGCTCGGGAAGACACCTCTGTGGTGGCATGCAGATCTTTGTGAAGACATATTCAAGATCAGATGAGGATTAGAGGACCACGATCCTCGGCAAGATCCTTGCCAAGGAAGGCCACCAGACCCCCGGCAAGGCCCTTGCCGGGGACAACAGCGCGCCACGGCAAGACCCTTGCCGGGCCGCACGGCAATACCCTTGCCGGGCGACCCGGCAAGGCCCTCACCAAGGACGCCAGCAGGGCCACCGCCAGGCCCACGCCAACCAAGCTTCCATCGCCATTCACATGCAGCTACCAGCCCAACCAGCTAGGCGGGCACCTGCGTGACAACATGCAGCTCCCAGGCTGACTCATCGAGCGCCTGCGTGGCAGCATGCAGATCTTCGTGAAGGCTCCGCCACTGCGCCACCTCAGCTGCCTGCCTGCCTACATGGCACCACGCGCCTCACTGGCCAGGGCGCTTGTTAAAGCAAGGAGGAGCAGCGACGGACGTGACGGGCCTCGCCCCCGTCCCCAATAAATCAAGGGGACACCTAAGCTACGCATTAAATGCGTCTTGTCGTGTAATACGAGCAATAAGTTCAGGGCACTGTACGCCTTTCCACCTCCTGTGTGCCACTGTGGCAGACCCTTCCGACTATAAAAGGAGGCCCATGGCATACTGGAGAAGGATTCGGCTCTTTCGAACAACGCACTGACCACAGCTAGTTCGAGAGCTCAAGAACTCTCTGAAATACACCCACCAAAGCAGGACTAGGGTTTTACGCATCCTCGTGGCCCGAACCTGGGTAAACGATCCTTGTGCTGTCTACTAGCCTTGCTCTTCTCGCAACCCCGCGCCCCGGCAACTGTAGTAGGGATTCTTGTGATCCCATAGGTGTCGTTCCAAACCGACACACTTGATCGTTTAGTATGTTGCTATTGCTTTCTTCATGACTTATACATGTTCCTGTGACTATGAGATTATGCAACTCCCGTTTACCGGAGGAACACTTTATGTGCTACCAAACGTCACAACATAACTGGGTGATTATAAAGGTACTCTACAGGTGTCTCCGAAGGTACTTGTTGGGTTGGCATATTTCGAGATTAGGATTTGTCACTCCAATTGTCGGAGAGGTATCTCTGGGCCCTCTCGGTAATGCACATCACTATAAGCCTTGCAAGCAATGTGACTAATGAGTTAGTTGCGGGATGATGCATTATGGAACGAGTAAAGAGACCTGCCCGTAACGAGATTGAACTAGGTATTGAGATACCGACGATCGAATCTCGGGCAAGTAACATACCGATGACAAAGGGAACAACGTATGTTGTTATGCGGTTTGACTGATAAAGATCTTCGTAGAATATGTAGGAGCCAATATGAGCATCCAGGTTCCGCTATTGGTTATTGACCAGAGACATGTCTCGGTCATGTCTACATAGTTCTCGAACCCGTAGGGTCCGCACGCTTAAAGTTCGATGACGATTGTATTATGAGTTTTTGTGTTTTGATGCACCGAAGGTAGTTCAGAGTCCCAGATATGATCACGGACATGACGTGGAGTCTCGAAATTGTCGAGAGGTAAAGATCGATATGTTCGGACACCGGAATAGTTTCAGGGAGTTTCGGACATATACCGGAGTACCGGGGGATTACCGGAACCCCCCGGGTAGTTTAAGGGGCCGAGATGGGCCTTAGTGGAGAAGAGGAGGGGCGGCTAGGGGAGGCCGCGCGCCCCCTCCCCCTCTAGTCCGAATTGGACAAGGAGGGGGGGGGGGGGGTGGCGCCCCCCTTTCCTTCCTCCTCTCTCCTTCCCTTCCTTTCCCCCTCCTACTCCAACTAGGAAAAGAGGGAGTCCTACTCCCGGTGGGAGTAGGACTCCTCCCTGGCGCGCCCTCCTCCTGGCCGGCCGCCTCCTCTCCCTGGTCCTTTATATACGGGGGCAGGGGCACCTCTAGACACAACAATTGATCTCTTGATCTCTTAGCCGTGTGCGGTGCCCCCCTACACCATATTCCACCTCGATCATATCGTAGCGGTGCTTAGGGGAAGTCCTGCGTCGGTAGCAACATCATCACCGTCATCACGCCGTCGTGCTGACGAACTCTCCCGTGAAGCTCTGCTGGATCGGAGTTCGCGGGACGTCATCAAGCTGAACGTGTGCTGAACTCGGAGGTGCCGTACGTTCGGTACTTGGATCGGTCGGATCGTGAAGACGTACGACTACATCAACCGCGTTGTGCCAACACTTCCGCTTTCGGTCTACGAGGGTACGTGGACACACTCTCCCCACTCGTTGCTATGCATCACCATGATCTTGTGTGTGCGTAGGAATTTTTTTGAAATTACTACGTTACCCAACATCGACCAGTTAACACACCCGCCACAACAAATTCATGATATTCCGCATTATGGATAAGACGTGAAATTGTAACATCCCAAATTTTCAATTTAGAATGTTATACATTAGATCATCATTGCATATCATATTTTATTGCATTTTGGCTTGATCCTAGAAATTCTACGCAACTCAAGGACCCACGGAGAGAGTTGGGGATTTCGTTATTTTCATATTTGAGTTTTCTCAAATTTTGAAAAGAGGATCGTTTGATTTTAATTATTTTCTCTTCAAATATTTCTTTTATGAAAATAAAAGAGAGGGGATAAAATGACATCCCCAAAATAAATAAATATTGGAGATTTAATATTAAAATCAAATAAGATTTTATTCGGAGTTTTTATCGCTATTTTATTTGAATTAGGAAAAGTATGCGTTTCTCAAAATTGCATTAGAGGCCCAAATAAATGTTGGGATAATTAGATTTATGCCCCTAGTTGTGTCCCACTCGGCTGTTTTACCCCTAATTTTCAAAAGTCACCGCTTCTGTCCAAGTCACTTCGCTCCTCTTATGCTTTTGCCCTTTGACCGTTTGACCGTCAGTTTGAAAACTTCATAACTAATTCATACTAAATCAGAAAAATGCAAATAAGATACCAAAATGTTCGGAAAAACATCACCTATATGTCAGTGTCATTTGCATTCATGAAAAAAAGTGTTTGAAAGTGCCCATCCGAGTTTTAGCTCTTATGCTACCACCATCAATAGTAAAATCTAAAAAATTCAAAAAATTCAAAAACAAATTTGGTGGCAAAGAATGACAAATGTTTGAAGTGTTTGCCAAGTTTCATTAGGGAATGAGCTTCGTGGGTGCCTCAGCAAAAAAAACAATCAGCACTCCAAAATAGATTATTTTTTTGCCATGACTTCCACGAATGTCGTTCCCTGATGAAACTTGACAAGCACTTAGAACATTTGTCGTTCCTTGCCACCATATTTTTTTTTGATTTTTTTTACTATTCATGGTGGTACCAAAAGAACTAAAACTTGGATGTGCACTTTCCAACACTTTTTTCATGAATGCAAATGACACTGACATATAGGTGATGTTTTTCTGAACATTTTGGTATCTTATTTCCATTTTTCTGATTTAGTATGAATTAGTTATGAAGTTTTCAAACTGATGGTCAAACGGTCAAAGGGCAAAAGCGTAAGAGGAGCAAAGTGACTTGGACAGAACCGGTGACTTTTGGAAATTAGGGGTAAAACAGACGAGTGGGACACAACTAGGGGCATAAATCTAATTATCCCATAAATGTTCACCTTGTCCGGTAGATTTTTAGAGGACCGGGAAAATTTATTTTAGGATTTCTGGAGTCCGTTTAATATTTCTTTTCTTTGTTTTTCTGATCGGAATTATTAAAAAAAAGTCAACCGCCTTACCGGGCCGTGTCCGACTAGGACACTGCACCCGGCCAGCCTTTTTAAGGCCGAGGCCCGAGCCGCCCTGCCCCAAACCCTAGCGCCCCGCCCCACCTCGAAATCCATGCCACCGCCGCCGGATTCGCCGCTGCCGTCGCCTCCGCCGCGCCACCTCGCCGTCGCCGCCGCGCCGCTTCACCGCCGCCGCCGGACGCCGCCTCGCCGGAGTTACCTGCCGCCACCGCCGTCACGCGTCTCGAGGTAGCCGCCGGTTTTTGTTAGAAAACCGTTTGGTTTTTTTGAACCGCGGCTTTTTTTTTAGATCGGTTTTTATTTTTTTTCCCGGTTTAGTTATTTAATTAGCGAACGCCCGTTCGTACGTTCGTTTTAACGAACGGTTTTCACTCGTTAACCGCAGACAGCGAACGTTCGTTTGTTAGCCTGTTCGTCAGTTTTTCTTTTTCGAGGGTTTTTCCGCGATTATTTTCGATCGCGATTTCTGCCCTAATCTTCGTTCTAGTATAACTTTCCGTTCGTTTATCGGAATCAGGCGATTCAAGCGCCTAGATCTTTGTCTCGAAGCCCTCTTTCTGTTTAACCAACTTGAACAAGATTTTGCTACTGTAAAATTCGACTTTAGTCCAGATTAGTAATCAAATCTTGTTTCTTTCGCAGTTTGAGTTTCGTTGTTTTGTTTGGTTTGATTCTTTTTGCAAACCGGAGTTCTTAAGTTGAACTTTCTGGTTAGATCTCTTATTTGAGTTTTACCTGTGCTTCTAGTTGAGTGCTTATTGTATGCTTGTTTGTTTGCGATAGAGTACCCAGAGTGCGAAGCGTGCTACTACGAGTCTCTAGGCTTCACGGATCATCAGCAAGGCAAGTAACACTTTGATCATACCTCTTTACTACCCAGTTTTATTGCATTAGATCAATCCTCAAACAATTGCATGGTTAGGATTTGATTAACTTGTGGGTTTTTGGGAAGTAGATGAGGTAGTACCTATTTACCTGTTTATTATCAACCCTATGGGAGTTACTTCTACGTTGCTTATATTGCTATGCTATGCTAGTAGACGTGGATTGGGTTTGAGTGTATCCATGATAGATGTGAGTTTATTAATTAATGGTTCAACTTAAGTGTTGGGGAACGTAGTCATTTCAAAAATTTACCTACGCACACGCAAGATCATGGTGATGCATAGCAACGAGAGGGGAGAGTGTTGTCTACGTACCCTCGTAGACCGAAAGCGGAAGCGTTAGCACAACGCGGTTGAATTAGTCGTACGTCTTCATGATCCGACCGATCAAGTACCGAACGCACGGCACCTCCGAGCTCAGCACACGTTCAGCCCGATGACGTCCCTCGAACTCCGATCCATCCGAGTATTGAGGGAGAGTTTCATCAGCACGACGGCGTGGTGATGATGATGATGTTCTACCGACGCAGGGCTTCGCCTAAGCACTGCTACAGTATTATCGAGGTGGACTATGGTGGAGGGGTGCACCGCACACGGCTAAAAAATCAAACGATCAATTGTTGTGTCTATGGGGTGCCCCCTGCCCCAGTATATAAAGGAGCAAGGGGGGAGGCAGCCGGCCAAGGAGGAGGGCGCGTCAAGGGGGGAGTCCTACTCCCACCGGGAGTAGGACTCCTCCTTTCCTTGTTGGAGTAGGAGAGAAGGAAAGAGGGGGAGAGGGAGAAGGAAAAGGGGGCTGCACCCCTTGTCCAATTCGGACCAAGGGGGGGGGGTGCGCGCCTCCTTCCTTTTGGCCTCTCTCCTCTATTCCCGTATGGCCCAATAAGGCCCAATACTTCTCCCCGGCGAATTCCCGTAACTCTCCGGTACTCCGATAAATACCCGAATCACTCGGAACCTTTCCGAAGTCCGAATATAGTCGTCCAATATATCGATCTTTACGTCTCGGCCATTTCGAGACTCCTCGTCATGTCCCCGATCTCATCCGGGACTCCGAACTACCTTCGGTACATCAAAACACATAAACTCATAATATAACCGTCATCGAACTTTAAGCGTGCGGACCCTACGGGTTCGAGAACTATGTAGACATGACCGAGACACGTCTCCGGTCAATAACCAATAGCGGAACCTGGATGCTCATATTGGCTCCCACATATTCTACGAAGATCTTTATCGGTCAGACCGCATAACAACATACGTTGTTCCCTTTGTCATCGGTATGTTACTTGCCCGAGATTCGATCGTCGGTATCTCAATACCTAGTTCAATCTCCTTACCGGCAAGTCTCTTTACTCGTTCCGTAATACATCATCCCGCAACAAACTCATTAGTTGCAATGCTTGCAAGGATTAAGTAATGTGCATTACCGAGAGGGCTAGAGATACCTCTCCGACAATCGGAGTGACAAATCCTAATCTCGAAATACGCCAACCCAACAAGTACCTTTGGAGACACCTGTAGAGCACCTTTATAATCACCCAGTTACGTTGTGACATTTGATGCACACAAAGTGTTCCTCCGGTAAACGGGAGTTGCATAATCTCATAGTCATAGGAAAATGTATAAGTCATGAAGAAAGCAATAGCAACATACTAAATGATCGAGTGCTAAGCTAACGGAATGGGTCAAGTCAATCACATCATTCTCCTAATGATGTGATCCCGTTAATCAAATGACAACCCATGTCAATGGCTAGGAAACTTAACCATGTTTGATCAACGAGCTAGTCAAGTAGAGGCATACTAGTGACACTCTGTTTGTCTATGTATTCACACATGTATTATGTTTCCGGTTAATACAATTCTAGCATGAATAATAAACATTTATCATGATATAAGGACAGAAATAATAACTTTATTATTGCCTCTAGGGAATATTTCCTTCAGTCTCCCACTTGCACTAGAGTCAATAATCTAGTTCACATCGCCATGTGATTTAACATCAATAGTTCACATCACCATGTGATTAACACCCATAGTTCACATCGTCATGTGACCAACTCCCAAAGGGTTTACTAGAGTCAATAATCTAGTTCACATCGCTATGTGATTAACACCCAAAGAGTACTAAGGTGTGATCATGTTTTGCTTGTGAGATAATTTTAGTCAACGGGTCTGTCACATTCAGATACGTAAGAATTTTTTAAATTTCTATGTCTACAATGCTCTGCATGGAGCTACTCTAGCTAATTGCTCCCACTTTCAATATGTATCTAGACTGAGACTTAGAGTCATCTAGATTAGTGTCAAAACTTGCATCGACGTAACCCTTTACGACGAACCTTTTGTCACTTCCATAATCGAGAAACATATCCTTATTCCACTAAGGATAATTTTGACCGCTGTCCAGTGATCTACTCCTAGATCACTATTGTACTCCCTTGCAAAATCAGTGTAGGGTATACAATAGATCTGGTACACAGCATGGCATACTTTATAGAACCTATGGCCGAGGCATAGGGAATGACTTTCATTCTCTTTCTATCTTCTGCCGTGGTCAGGCTTTGAGTCTTACTCAATTTCACACCTTGTAACACAGGCAAGAAACTCTTTCTTTGACTGTTCCATTTTGAACTACTTCAAAATCTTGTCAAGGTATGTACTCATTGAAAAACTTATCAAGCGTCTTGATCTATCTCTATAGATCTTGATGCTCAATATGTAAGCAGCTTCACCGAGGTCCTTCTTTGAAAAACTCCTTTCAAATACTCCTTTATGCTTTGCAGAATAATTCTACATTATTTCCGATCAACAATATGTTATTCACATATACTTATCAGAAATGTTGTAGTGCTCCCACTCACTTTCTTGTAAATACAGGCTTCACCGCAAGTCTGTATAAAACTATATCCTTTGATCAACTTATCAAAGCGTATATTCCAACTCCGATATGCTTGCACCAGTCCATAGATAGATCACTGGAGCTTGCATATTTTGTTAGCACCTTTTGGATTGACAAAACCTTCTGGTTGCATCACATACAACTCTTCTTTAATAAATCCATTAAGGAATGCAGTTTTGTTTATCCATTTGCCAGATTTCATAAAATGCGGCAATTGCTAACATGATTCGGACAGACTTAAGCATCGCTGAGAGTGAGAAAATCTCATCGTAGTCAACACCTTGAACTTTGTCAAAAACCTTTTTCGACAAGTCTAGCTTTGTAGATAGTAACACTACTATCAGCGTCCGTCTTCCTCTTGAAGTTCCATTTATTTTCTATGGCTTGCCGATCATCGGGCAAGTCAACCAAAGTCCACACTTTGTTCTTATACATGGATCCCATCTCAGATTTCATGGCCTCAAGCCATTTTGCGGAATCTGGGCTCACCGTCGCTTCCTCATAGTTCGTAGGTTCGTCATGGTCAAGTAACATGACCTCCAGAACAGGATTACCGTACCACTCTGGTGCGGATCTCACTCTGGTTTACCTACAAGGTTTGGTACTAACTTGATTCGAAGTTACATGATCATCATCATTAGCTTCCTCACTAATTGGTGTAGTAGTCACAGGAACAGATATCTGTGATGAACTTCTTTCCAATAAGGGAGCAGGTACAGTTACCTCATCAAGTTCTACTTTCCTCCCAGTCACTTCTTTCGAGAGAAACTCCTTCTCTAGAAAGGATCCATTCTTAGCAACAAATGTCTTGCCTTCGGATCTGTGATAGAAGGTGTACCCAACTGTGTCCTTTGGGTAACCTATGAAGACACATTTCTCCGATTTGGGTTTGAGCTTATCAGGATGAAACTTTTTCACATAAGCATCGCAACCCCAAACTTTAAGAAACGACAACTTTGGTTTCTTGCCAAACCACAGTTCATATGGTGTCGTCTCAACGGATTTAGATGGTGCCGTTTTAACGTGAATGCAGCTGTCTTTAATGCATAACCCCAAAACGATAGTGGTGAATCGGTAAGAGACATCATAGATTGCACCATATCTAATAAAGTACGGTTACGATGTTCGGACACACCATTACACTGTGGTGTTCCAGGTGGCGTGAGCAGTGAAACTATTTCACTTTGTTTTAACTGAAGACCAAACTCATAACTCAAATACTCTTCTCCACGATCAGATCGTAGAAACTTTATTTTCTTGTTACGATGATTTTCCACTTCACTCAGAAATTATATGAACTTTTCAAATGTTTCAGACTTCTGTTTCATTAAGTAGATATGCCCATATCTGCTCAAATCATCTGTGAAGGTCAGAAAATAATGATACCCGCTACGAGCCTCAATATTCATCGGACCACATACATCAGTATGTATGATTTCCAACAAATCTGTTGCTTGCTCCATTGTTCCGGAGAACGGCGTTTTAGTCATCTTGCCCAAGAGGCATGGTTCGCAAGCATCTAGTGATTCATAATCAAGTGATTCCAAAATCCCATCAGCATGGTGTTTCTTCATGCGCTTTACACCAATATGACCTAAACGGCAGTGCCACAAATAAGTTGCACTATCATTATTAACTTTGCATCTTTTGGCTTCAATATTATGAATATGTGTATCACTACGATCCAGATCCAACAAACCATTTTCATTGGGTGTATGACCATAGAAGGTTTTATTCATGTAAATAGAACACCAATTATTCTCTAATTTAAATGAATAACCGTATTGCAACAAACATGATCAAATCATATTCATGCTCAACGCAAACACCAAATAACACTTATTTAGGTTCAACACTAATCCCGAAAGTGTAGGGAGCGTGCGATGATGATCATATCAATCTTGGAACCACTTCCAACACACATCATCACTTCACCCTTAACTAGTCTCTGTTCATTCCGCAACTCCTGTTTCGAGTTACTACTCTTAGCAACTGAACCAGTATCAAATGCCGAGGGGTTGCTATAAACACTAGTAAAGTACACATCAATAACATGTATATCCAATATACCTTTGTTCACTTTGCCATCCTTCTTATCCACCAAATACTTGGGGTAGTTCCGCTTCCAGTGACCAGTCCCTTTGCAGTAGAAGCACTTAGTCTCAGGCTTAGGACTAGACTTGGGCTTCTTCACTTGAGAAGCAACTTGCGTGCCGTTCTTCTTGAAGTTCCCCTTCTTCCCTTTGCCCTTTTCTTGAAACTAGTGGTCTCGTCAACCATCAACACTTGATGTTTTTCTTGATTTCTACCTCCGTCGATTTCAGCATCACGAAGAGCTTGGGAATTGTTTCTATTATCCCTTGCATATTATAGTTCATCACGAAGTTCTACTAACTTGGTGATGGTGACTAGAGGAATTCTGTCAATCACTATCTTATTTGGAAGATTAACTCCCACTTTTATTCAAGCGATTGTAGTACCCGGACAATCTGAGCACATGCTCACTGCTTGAGCTATTCTCCTCCATCTTTTAGCCGTAGAACTTGTTGGAGACTCCATATCTCTCAACTCGGGTATTTTCTTGAAATATTAACTTCAACTCCTGGAACATCTCATATGGTCCATGACGTTCAAAACGTCTTTGAAGTCCCGATTCTAAGCCGTTAAGCATGGTGCACTAAACTATCAAGTAGTCATCATATTGAGCTAGCCAAACGTTCATAACGTCTGCATCTGCTCCTGCAATAGGTCTGTCACCTAGCGGTGCATCAAGGATGAAAGGATCGATATAGTTGACTAGAGGGGGGGGGTGAATAGGCAACTGACAATTTTTAGCTTTTCTTTACCAAATTAAACTTTGCATCAAAATAGGTTGTCTAGATATGCAACTAAGTGAGCAACCTATATGATGCAACGACAACAAGCACGCAAGTAAGTAAGAGAAACAACACAAGTAAACTAGCGAAAGTAAAGGAACAAGATAACCAAGAGTGGAGCCGGTGGAGATGAGGATGTGTTACCGAAGTTCCTTCCTTTTGAAGGCAAGTACGTCTCCGTTGGAGCGGTGTGGAGGCACAATGCTCCCCAAGAAGCCACTAGGGCCACCGTATTCTCCTCACGCCCTCACACAATGCGAGATGCCGTGATTCCACTATTGGTGCCCTTGAAGGCGGCGACCGAACCTTTACAAACAAGGTTGGGGCAATCTCCACAACTTAATTGGAGGCTCCCAACGACACCACAAAGCTTCACCACAATGGACTATGGCTTCGCGGTGACCTCAACCGTCTAGGGTGCTCAAACACCCAAGAGTAACAAGATCCGCTAGGGATAAGTGGGGGAATCAAATTTCTCTTGGTGGAAGTGTAGATCGTGGCCTTCTCAACCAATCCCGAGCAAATCAACAAGTTTGATTGGCTAGGGAGAGAGATCGGGCAAAAATGGAGCTTGGAGCAACAATGGAGCTTTTGGGGGAAGAGGTAAGTCAACTTTGGGGAAGAACACCCCTTTATATAGTGGGGGGAACAAACCAACCGTTACCCCCCTCTGCCCCGAAGAGAGCGGTAGTACCGCTGTGCCAGCGGTACTACCGCTTGCAACACTAAGCGGTACTACCGCCCAAAAGCGCGGTACTACCGCTTGGTCCACAGCGGTACTACCGCAGAGGGAGGACGGTACTACCGCACAGGAGCGGTACTACGGCCCCCCACAGCCGCGGCCAGTACCGTAAAACCCGACACGAAAAAAGAGCCCTCGAATCGAGGCGGTACTAGCACGAGACCAGAGCGGTACTACGGCTTGGGGCCACCAGCGGTACTCATGCTCTGGAGCGGTACTACCGCGCCCAGAGCGGTACTACCGCTTGTGGCACCCAAGCGGTACTACCGCTCCGTCCCGCGGTACTACCGCTGGGACCAGAGATAGCACACACACGGAGCTACTAGCGGTACTACTGCTCTGGGCGGTACTACCGCTCCGGAGCGGTACTACCGCTTGTACCACCCAAGCGGTACTACCGCTCTGGCCCGCGGTACTACCGCTGGGACCAGAGAGGGCACAAAGAAAGGAGAATCCAAGCCCATCAACGAAACGGAGAGGCTCGGAGGGAGGGGCAAAGGAAGTGACGAGATGATTCCGCCCTAGCCTTTCCAAAGCGGACCCCCTCTTGATAGTACGGTGATCCCTATGAAACTAGTCCACCAAACTAATCCGAAAGGACTACACCGTCTTCGCTTTAAGTTCCGAGGGGAGGATATCGTCTCGAGCCCAAAAGAATGAATCTCTGAAAAAACACTCAACGCACACGATTAGTCCGCAAAAGCATTGTCATCAATCACCAAAACACCTTAGGGATAAATATGCCCTTACAATCTCCCCCTTTTTGGTGGATTGATGACAATACGGGATTTGCACAACTGGGAAAAATCAAATGGCATAAGCAAACCCCAAGTCTCTAAAATATAGAGGGGCTCCCCCTAGATGTGTGCCATCAAGATAGGTGCTTTGAGCTGCACGACACACATACTAGGATCAACACTCCCCCTGTATTTTAGAGACCAAAAACCTAAGCGAGAAACAAGATAGCAGGATATATAACATAATTAAGCATATAACTCAAGAGATATCAAATGACCAAGCAAACGCAAGTTCCAAGCAAAACACAAGGTATCACATAACGAAAGCACAAAGGCAAAGACACACTCGCAGACGCAAATCCCTAAACTCTCTCCCCCTTTGGCATCGAGACACCAAAAGGGGCAAAGAGCGAACCTACGGCTCCAGGTGAGAGCATCAGGACTCTGCGTGATCATCTGCACTGCCATCCACGCCCGGAAACTGCTCGGCATCGGAGTCGGTCCACGGACAGTGCTGCTGGATCCACTCCTCCTCCTCAGTAATCTGACCCTCTGAGCCGCTAGTGACTGTCGCACCCATCTGACGCATCAGTTCCTTGTGTCGTCCTCTTGCCTTCTTCTCAGCCACATGAGTCATGTACTGACCATGAGACTCCATGCAGAACAGCTTCTTCATCTTGTGTTTCAGCTTCTTTGCCCAAGAGGGCTCTGCTACAGAAGGCTCTGTCCCAGGTGGCACATACTCCTCCTCATCATCCCCGGTACCAGCCTCGTCCTCGGTCTCCATGGCAGCAGCAGAAGATGGAGCTCCAGATCTACCCCAGTTATCCTTCTTCCTCAGACGCTTGATCTCATGAGAGACCAACTCTCCAGTCTCCAGCTGCTCATCAGGATAGGTACGTCTCCAGGCCCTCTCAATAAGCAACATGATGAACGGACCATAAATTGGGCACTTGCGCTCAGAGACAGCCGCCAAAAGCTCAGACCACATGACATGAGAGATGTCCAGAGACTCGCCGGTGTTTACGTCCTTCTCACGCTGGCAGAAGAGAAGCATGTCCACAAGGTAAGAGTGCACCATGTCCAGATTCCCAATGCGAGGGAAGAGAGTCTCGCGGAAGATGCGGTGAAGGATGTCCAAATAGGTAGACAACTCATAGGTTTCCTTCCTGGTCTCAGGGTGGACCTTCCGAGTACAGTAGGGCCAGAGAGCTTGCTTGTGAGTGGAGGTGGTATTCTGGTGAGGACGAAAACCAACTGGAGTCTCAAGCCCTTGATCTTCCACCTCAAGCAGCCCCATGAAGGCCTGCCACTTGATAGCTAGCACCTTTCCATTTGTCATCCAAGTCAGAGTCCTGTCTGCATCAGTCCCTAGGTGAACAGTGGCAAAGAACTGTGCCAGCAAATCTGCATCAAAGTCTTTGTTGAACTGCATGATCCTGAGAATGTTCAACTGAGAGCACATCTGTAGAGCATCACCAAAGTACTCAGGGTCCTTCTCCATGGCATCCGTGTTGATGGAATGAACATTGACATAGAGATTCTTCTTGGCTTTGATCACATCAAAGTATGTGGAATACTGAAACCGGTTCCAGAACGGGCGGTTGACAAGATTGGGTTCTTGTTCTTCCTCATAGGGGTTGCGCCTTCGCTTGTCCCAGAATTCCCTGCTAGACATCTCAGTCACTTTCCTGCCACTTGGCTTTGGTCGGCTGGCAATCTTCTTCGTGCGAGGAGGATTAGCACTTGAGGAAGCACCCCCTGCCGGCTGTGGAGCACTGGAAGAACCACCTGCAGGCTCAGATGAGCGGTACCGCTTCGACGTTGAACGCCCAGGGTTGACACGACGGACTTGCTGCTCAGGATGTTCATCACCTGGAACCAAACACACGGACACAAGAAACAACCAGTAGAAACGATCAAAACCAAATAAACACAACAAAGATGGATCAACATGTGGTAGGAAACAATGGAACTGGGCATCCAGCGGTAGTACCTTGCCTGCTCAGCGGTAGTACCGCTTATCCTCATAAGCGGTAGTACCGCTCCTTGGAGCGGTAGTACCGCTCCAGCGGTAGTACCGCGCCATATGGGCGGTAGTACCGCTCGAGACGGGGCACGGCGGATCCCTACTTCCGTGGTCAGATCCGGCACTACCGGGGATGCCAAATTCAAAAATAAACCTACCAAACATCAATCCAAAGAGTCTAGTTGCCTTCTCCAACCTACTCAAGCCTAGATTTGGCCAAAAATCTAGAGATGCAACTACTATTGCCCCTAAAACGCAAGATCTGAAAACTAGACACAAAGAGAAGAGGAACGGGGGCAATACCGGCATCCATGGCAAGAGAACAAGGTGGGGATCGACTCCACCGAAGGAAATGGAGAGGAATGGTCCGGAGACGGAGGGCCGCCGGAGCCTTCCCGCGGCGAGATGGCGCTGGAGAGAGGAAGAGGAACCAGGGGACGAAGCAAATGGGTATGGGGTGGAGGAAACCACCCTTGCCCACGACTTAACCCCCTGGCCCCGCCCCTCAGCGGTAGTACCGTGGTGAGGGGCGGTAGTACCGCTTAGCCGAATAGGCGGTAGTACCGCCCTGTTGAGCGGTAGTACCGCTCCAGCGGTGGTACCGCTCCTTCACAACGGTAGTACCGCCCAGCGCAACACAGACTAGACTCTACACACATGGTGCAAAACGAAAGACGGGAAACAATGGCAAGAAGACCAACAAGAGCACTAGCAAGAGAACAAGAATCACACACCTCTATACGAGAGGGCGGTGGCCGAGGCCACCTATGTTTGAGTCACTTGGTATGGCACCGCGAAGAATTATCCTTGGGCCCATGACCAAAGCTCGCCTATGAAGCACTAGTACCATCAAAAATGGCTAATGTGGAAGAGTGAGATTAGTTTATGCATTGTGGGGGGAGGGAAAGTTCATTGAGAGAACAACACTCCCCCTACGTCCATGCCTACACCTAGACAAGAAAGCACAATGAATGTGAGGGGTGTGCAAAGGTTCAAACCACATTGCTCGAATCAATGATATTTAGCTCATGCCTTAACTCGCGAAATCTTGCTTCATCCAATGGCTTCGTGAAAATATCTGCAAGATTATCATGAGTGTTGACATAGTTGAGCTCGATCTCCCCTCGCCTAATATGATCCCGGATGAAGTGATACCGAATCTCAATATGCTTTGTCTTGAAGTGTTGCACCGGGTTGAGAGAAATCTTGATAGCACTTTCATTGTCACACCAAAGAGGCACTTTGTCACAAATGACACCGTAATCCTTTAAAGTTTGCCTCATCCATAAGAGTTGTGCACAACAACTTCCGGCCGCCACATACTCCGCTTCAGTGGACGAGAGAGACACACAACTTTGCTTTTTGGAAGACCAACTTACCAAAGAGCAACCAAGAAATTGGCACCCTCCGTAAGTGGACTTCCTATCCACTTTGTCTCCCGCCCAATCGGAGTCCGAAAAACCTACAAGCTTGAAGTTTGCTCCTCTTGGGTACCATAGGCCAAAGTTTGGGGTATGAGCCAAATATCGAAAGATTCGCTTGACCGCCACAAAGTGGCTTTCCTTAGGTGCGGCTTGAAACCGTGCACATATTCCCACACTCAACATGATATCCGGTCTAGATGCACAAAGGTAAAGCAAGGATCCAATCATAGAGCGATATACCTTTTGATCCACCGCTTTACCATTGGGATCAATGTCAAGTTGGCACTTGGTGGGCATTGGAGTGGAAGCCGGCTTGACGTCACTTAGCTTGAATCTCTTTAGCATGTCTTGAGTGTATTTGGCTTGGTTGATGAAGGTTCCTTCTCTTCTTTGTTTGATTTCGAATCCGAGAAAGAACTTCAACTCTCCCATCATAGACATCTTGAACTTTGAGGTCATGAGAGCGGCAAATTCTTCATTGAATGCTTTGTTAGGGGAACCAAAAATAATATCATCAACATATAGTTGGCACACAAACAACTCCCCTTTGACCTTCTTAGTAAAAAGAGTGGGGTCGATTTTCCCGATTTCGAATCCACGATCTTGTAACAACTCCGTAAGATGCTCATACCACGCACGTGGGGCTTGTTTAAGGCCATAGAGCGCCTTGTGGAGTTGATACACATGATCGGGGAAATAGGGATCTTCGAACCCGGGGGGTTGTTTGACATATACCAACTCATTTATGGGACCATTAAGAAAGGCACTCTTCACATCCATTTGTTGCAAAGTGAAATTATGATGAGAAGCATAAGCAATCAACAAACGAATAGATTCAAGACGAGCAACGGGGGCAAAGGTTTCACCGTAGTCGATACCCTCGACTTGGGAGTAGCCTTGTGCCACTAGACGAGCCTTGTTGCGAACAATGATTCCATGAGCGTCTTGCTTGTTCTTGAATATCCACTTGGTTCCAATGACATTATGATTCCCGGTTGGCCTTGGCACTAACTTCCACACTTGGTTATGTTCGAAGTTGTTGAGTTCTTCATGCATGGCGTTGAGCCAATCCGGGTCCTCAAGCGCTTCATAAACCTTTTGGGGTTCGACACAAGAAACAAACGCATGATGTTCACAATAGTTTGCTAATTGTCTACGAGTGCTTACCCCCTTTCTTAGGCTTCCAACCACATTCTCCATGAGATGACCTTTGGTGGTGAGCTTGGAAGCGATCTTAGCGGCACGACGCTCCAATTCCTCCTCGGAAGTGAAGTGAGGAGGGGTAACTTGATCATCTCGAGCATCGTCTTGAGCTTGTTCTTGATCTTGAACTAGCTCGAAGGGAAGAACTTGACCTTGGGCATCATTTGGTGGATCACCACCATCTTGAGGTTGATCTTGCCCTTGATCTTGTTCATGAGGTTGAGGGCCTTCACTTTGTTCTTCGGAAGCGTGTGGGTCTTGGGTTGGTGATGGCTCCACTTGATTGGAGCATTGTCCTTCTCCTTCGGCCACAAGGGGTTCCTCAACGGGTAGGATATAACCAATACCCATTCTTCTTATGGCTTGGGGAGGAATTTCATCACCTACATCACAAGTACCACTTTGCTCCACTTGGGAGCCGTTATTTTCATCAAACTCCACGTTACACGTCTCCTCAATAAGTCCCGTGGACTTATTGAGAACACGGTAAGCATGGGAGTTTGTAGCATAACCAACAAATATGCCCTCATGAGCTCTAGTCTCAAATTTAGACAAACGAACACCTTTCTTGAGAATGAAACACTTACACCCGAACACCCGAAAGTACTTGAGGTTGGGCTTGTTCCCGGTGAGGATCTCATATGGAGTCTTGTTCAAGCCTTTGCGAAGATAGAGCCGATTTGAAGCATGACACGCGGTGTTGATGGCTTCGGCCCAAAAGTTGTATGGAGACTTGAACTCCGCCATCATGGTCCTTGCCGCATCCATCAACGTCCGATTCTTCCTCTCCGCAACACCATTTTGTTGAGGGGTGTAAGGTGCCGAATATTGATGCTTGATCCCCTCATCACTGAGAAACTCATCCAAGGTGTAGTTCTTGAACTCGGTGCCATTGTCACTTCTTATTGTCAAGATCTTTGTATTGTGTTGACGTTGGGCTTCATTTGCAAAGTCAATGACTGTTTGTTGGGTCTCACTCTTCCTCTTGAAGAAATACACCCACGTGTATCTAGAGTAGTCATCCACAATTACCAAGCAGTACTTTCTACCCCCAAGACTATCAAAGGATGGAGGCCCAAAGAGATCCAAATGAAGGAGCTCCAACGGCCTCTTCGAGTAAATAAGAGTCGTGGGAGGGTGAACCTTCTCATGAAGCTTTCCTTCGATACAAGCACTGCAAGCACGATCTTTGGCAAAACTAACGTTCGTTAGTCCACGGACATGGTCCCCCTTGAGAAGACTTTGCAAAGATCTCATATTGACATGGGCTAAACGGCGATGCCGCAGCCACCCCACGTCAACTTTAGCCATTAGGCATGTCGCGGTCTTAGTGGGTTGCTCCGAAAAGTTAATCACATAGAGACCGTTCTCGACATGCCCAACAAAGGCTACTTTAAGAGTCTTGCTCCACAAGAGGGCCACGGTATCAATATCAAAGAAGGTGGCAAAGCCCATGATAGCAAGTTGACGAACGGAAAGTAAATTGTATGCAAGGGACTCAACTAGCATGACCTTCTCGATCGTGAGATCATGAGAAATGGCAACTTTGCCGAGTCCCAGTACCTTAGAAGACGAGGCATCACCCCACTCGACATTGGTGGGCATAGATGGATTCTTGTGCACGTCCACCACCAAGTCCTTGCTTCCGGTCATATGATTTGTAGCTCCACTATCGAGCAACCATGATCCCCCACCAGAAGCAAACACCTACAAGAGATCAATGCTTGGTTTTAGGTACCCATTTTGTAATGGGTCCTTTGATGTTAGCAACAAGGGTCTTAGGAACCCAAATAGACCATTCAATGTACTCATGAGGAGAACCAACGAATTTGGCATAAACATGCCCATCACTAGCACGGCATAACACATAAGAAGGATTAAAGTCGCCGGCTTTGTTGGAAGGAGTGGCATTGCTCTTCTTGACACCTCCACCCTTCGCATTGTTCTTCTTCTCCTTGGAAGTACCCTCTCCCTCCTTCACAAAAGTTTGCATGAGAGGAGGAGGTCGCTTGGTCTTGTCATTCTTCTTCTTGTTCTTGGGATTGGGTGCGAACCCAATCCCCTCCTTGGCCACAACTTCCTTTTGATTGCTCAAGAGGTCGTTGAGGTTCTTCTCACCTTGTATGCATGACATGAGGCCTTTCTCAAGTTGCTCCTTTAGCTTAGCATTCTCCTCAACAAGATGCACATGCTCACAACACGGGTTAGTAGCATTTGCATTATCAATTAACACCATATGAGGAAAGGTGGCTTTCTCCTTTGTTAGCTTCACTTGGAGTTGATCATGAGACTCCTTGAGGCTAGCATGAACGCCCTTCAAGACTTTTTGAGCCTTGTCGAGGATGCCAAACTCCTCTTTGAGTCTAGCAAGATCAACCCCAAGTATAGCCTTCTCGGAGTTTAGGACACGAGACACAACAAGAGCATGATCAAGATCCTTCTTTAACTTAGCATGATCATCGTTGTATGACTCCTCAAGAGCCAAACGAAGACCACGCTCTTCGTCAAGAGCATTGGAAAGATCCGAAATCTCATCGGCATAGTCACGACTATGCCCCTCCATCTTAGAGATGGTATCTTCGTGAGCCTCGATCATGTCATTGGCTTCACCAAGTTGTTCCAAGAGAGCAACGAAGTGCTTCTTGGATTTTCCCTTGAGTTTACTCATAAAGATCTCAAACTCATTTTCCTCCACATTTGTTCCCTCATGTTCATCAATACTATCCGTCGAAGAAGGATGATTAATGATGGTAGTTTTGATGTTGGAGGTTACCTTATTGGTGGCTTTAGCCATGAGGCACTTGGCGGTGATGTTCTCATTGGGTGAGTCGAAGAGAGACACCCGTGGAGTCTTGGCAACGGCAACGGAGGCCATGGCAACCGACTCACTATCTTCATCATCGTCATCATCCTCATTGTACTCTTCTTGAACCACCAACGCCTTGAAGGGAGTCTTCTTGGTGAAGTTGCTCTTGTTGGGGAACGACTTGGCCTTGTCTTTTCTAATGAGCTTGCCACCATTGTCTTCCCTCTTCTCGTAAGGGCATTCCGCAACAAAGTGGCTCACATTGCCACAATTGAAGCAAGTCCTCATCCGTTGCTTGCCCTTTGCGCCACTTGAGTTGCTTTTGTTGAAGTTTGGCCTCGTGTTCTTCTTGCTCCAAAGTTGCCTTGAAGCAAGAGCCATGTGTTCATGATAGGCATACTTCGTATCTTCGAGGTTGCCCTCCTCTTCTTCCTCTTCATCCTCTTCCTCCATACTAGCCTTGGCCTTTAGAGCAAGGTTGGGCTTCTTTACTCTTTGAGAGCGAAGGACCGCATTGTCGGCGGTCTTGTCCAAGATGCTCATAGCAACAAACTCATCCAACACTTCACTTGATTACAAAGTGTGGAAGTCCGGCCTTTGACGAATTACAGAGGACATGGCTTTGTGGTAGGGCATCATTGCCTTGAGGAATTTGCGCTTGATCCAATTGTCATCCGTGTCCTTACTTCCATGATCTCGGAGAGAGACCGCAAGTTTGGTTACTCTCCGAAAAAGCTCACGAGGTTCTTCATCTTCTTTCATTGCAAACTCGTCGGCTTCATCTTGCACCACTTCATAGTTGGAGCGTTGAATGCTTGCGCTTCCCCGATAGAGGGAAACAACTTGGAGCCAAGCATCTTTGGCCACGGTGTAAGGCCGGAGATGAGGAAGATCTTCGGGCGGGATTGCTTCTTGGATGATGAAGAGAGCATTCTCATTGAATTGATGATCCACCACTTCTCTAGGAGTGAAGTTTCTTCGGTCATGCGGATAAAAACCTTCTTCAATGATTCTCCAAAGGTTAGTGTTCACATGATTTAAATGACGCTTAAAACGATAGACCCAAGAATCAAAATCTACATTCTTCTCAATCTTAGGGGCCGGGCCGGCATGATTCAAATGAGTGGAAGGAAGCGGTCCACCATAGACGGGTGGAGGTTCCACATGGGCAAAGATGCCGGTGCCATTTTTATCACTAGAACAAGGAGCCTTCTCGCTCGAAGCTTCCCCCTTGTCGGAGGTAGCATCCGTCACTTTGTTAGCGGGATCACCCACTTTCAACGGTGCGGTTGTAAGTTTAAGCCCTTCTAAGAATTTATTCAACATGCTTTCGACCTTGGTCGTCATGGAGGTTTTCAATGTGTCCAACGCCACATTGAATTCCTCACGAGAGACCGCGGTTCCCCCATCTCCCGTAGACGAGACAGGATTTTCACCGGAGTGCTCCTCCGCACCGTCTACGACGTCAACCATACTCTTTGGACGGTAAAGTCCTTAATAAAGAAACCTGGCTCTGATACCAATTGAAAGGATCGATATAGTTGACTAGAGGGGGGGGGTGAATAGGCAACTGACAATTTTTAGCTTTTCTTTACCAAATTAAACTTTGCATCAAAATAGGTTGTCTAGATATGCAACTAAGTGAGCAACCTATATGATGCAACGACAACAAGCACGCAAGTAAGTAAGAGAAACAACACAAGTAAACTAGCAAAAGTAAAGGAACAAGATAACCAAGAGTGGAGCCGGTGGAGACGAGGATGTGTTACCGAAGTTCCTTCCTTTTGAAGGCAAGTACGTCTCCGTTGGAGCGGTGTGGAGGCACAATGCTCCCCAAGAAGCCACTAGGGCCACCGTATTCTCCTCACGCCCTCACACAATGCGAGATGCCGTGATTCAACTATTGGTGCCCTTGAAGGCGGCGACCGAACCTTTACAAACAAGGTTGGGGCAATCTCCACAACTTAATTGGAGGCTCCCAACGACACCACAAAGCTTCACCACAATGGACTATGGCTTCGCGGTGACCTCAACCGTCTAGGGTGCTCAAACACCCAAGAGTAACAAGATCCGCTAGGGATAAGTGGGGGAATCAAATTTCTCTTGGTGGAAGTGTAGATCGTGGCCTTCTCAACCAATCCCGAGCAAATCAACAAGTTTGATTGGCTAGGGAGAGAGATCGGGCGAAAATGGAGCTTGGAGCAACAATGGAGCTTTTGGGGGAAGAGGTAAGTCAACTTTGGGGAAGAACACCCCTTTATATAGTGGGGGGGACAAACCAACCGTTACCCCCCCTCTGCCCCGAAGAGAGCGGTAGTACCGCTGTGCCAGCGGTACTACCGCTTGCAACACTAAGCGGTACTACCGCCCAAAAGCGCGGTACTACCGCTTGGTCCACAGCGGTACTACCGCAGAGGGAGGACGGTACTACCGCACAGGAGCGGTACTACGGCCCCCCACAGCCGCGGCCAGTACCGTAAAACCCGACACGAAAAAAGAGCCCTCGAATCGAGGCGGTACTAGCACGAGACCAGAGCGGTACTACGGCTTGGGGCCACCAGCGGTACTCATGCTCTGGAGCGGTACTACCGCGCCCAGAGCGGTACTACCGCTTGTGGCACCCAAGCGGTACTACCGCTCCGTCCCGCGGTACTACCGCTGGGACCAAAGATAGCACACACACGGAGCTACTAGCGGTACTACTGCTCTGGGCGGTACTACCGCTCCGGAGCGGTACTACCGCTTGTACCACCCAAGCGGTACTACCGCTCTGGCCCGCGGTACTACCGCTGGGACCAGAGAGGGCACAAAGAAAGGAGAATCCAAGCCCATCAACGAAACGGAGAGGCTCGGAGGGAGGGGCAAAGGAAGTGACGAGATGATTCCGCCCTAGCCTTTCCAAAGCGGACCCCCTCTTGATAGTACGGTGATCCCTATGAAACTAGTCCACCAAACTAATCCGAAAGGACTACACCGTCTTCGCTTTAAGTTCCGAGGGGAGGATATCGTCTCGAGCCCAAAAGAATGAATCTCTGAAAAAACACTCAACGCACACGATTAGTCCGCAAAAGCATTGTCATCAATCACCAAAACACCTTAGGGATAAATATGCCCTTACAAAGGACATAATTCTTCTGTGCAGCAATGAGGATAATCCTCAGATCACGGATCCAATCCGCATCTTTGCTACTAACATCTTTCAACATAATTTTTCTCTAGGAACATATCAAAAATAAACACAGGGAAGCAACAACGCGAGCTATTTATCTACAACATAATTTGCAAAATACTATCAGGACTAAGTTCATGATAAATTTAAGTTCAATTAATCATATTACTTAAGAACTCCCACTTAGATAGACATCCCTCTAATCCTCTAAGTGATCATGTGATCCATATCAACTAAACCATGTCTGATCATCACGTGAGATGGAGTAGTTTCAACGGTGAACATCACTATGTTGATCATATCTACTATATGATTCACGCTCGACCTTTCGGTCTCCGTGTTCCGAGGCCATATCTGTTATATGCTAGGCTCGTCAAGCTTAACCTGAGTATTCCGCGTGTGCAACTGTTTTGCACCCGTTGTATTTGAACGTAGAGCCTATCACACCCGATCATCACGTGGTGTCTCAGCACGAAGAACTTTCGCAACGGTGCATACTCAGGGAGAACACTTATACTTTGATAATTTAGTGAGGGATCATCTTATAATTCTACCGTCAATCAAAGCAAGATAAGATGCATAAAAGATAAACATCACATGCAATCAATATAAGTGATATGATATGGCCATCATCATCTTGTGCTTGTGATCTCCATCTTCGAAGCACCGTCATGATCACCATCGTCACCGGCGCGACACCTTGATCTCCATCGTAGCATCGTTGTCGTCTCGCCAATCTTATGCTTCTACGACTATCGCTACCGCTTAATGATAAAGTAAAGCATTACAGGGCGATTGCATTGCATACAATAAAGCGACAACCATATGGCTCCTGCCAGTTGCCGATAACTCGGTTACAAAACATGATCATCTCATACAATAAAATTTAGCATCATGTCTTGACCATATCACATCACAACATGCCCTGCAAAAACAAGTTAGACGTCCTCTATTTTGTTGTTGCAAGTTTTACGTGACTGCTACGGGCTTAGCAAGAACCGTTCTCACCTACGCATCAAAACCACAATGATAGTTTGTCAAGTTGGTGATGTTTTAACCTTCGCAAGGACCGGGCGTAGCCACACTCGGTTCAACTAAAGTTGGAGAAACTGACACCCGCCAGCCACCTCTGTGCAAAGCACGTTGGAAGAACCAGTCTTGCGTAAGCGTACGCGTAATGTCGGTCCGGGCCGCTTCATCCAACAATACCGCCGAACCAAAGTATGACATGCTGGTAAGCAGTATGACTTATATCGCCCACAACTCACTTGTGTTCTACTCGTGCATATAACATCAACGCATAAAACCAGGCTCGGATGCCACTGTTGGGGAACGTACTAATTTCAAAAAATTTCCTACGCACACGCAAGATCATGGTGATGCATAGCAACGAGAGGGGAGAGTGTTGTCTCCGTACCCTCATAGACCGAAAGCGGAAGCGTTAGCACAATGCGGTTGATGTAGTCGTACGTCTTCACGATCCGACCGATCAAGTACCGAACGCACGGAACCTCCGAGTTAAGCACACGTTCAGCCCGATGACGTCCCTCGAACTCCGATCCAGCCGAGTGTTGAGGGAGAGTTTCGTCAGCACGACGGCGTGGTGACGATGATGATGTTTTACCGACGTAGGGCTTCGCCTAAGCACCGCTACAGTATTATCGAGGTGGACTATGGTGGAGGGGGGCACCGCACACGGCTAAAAAATCAAACGATCAATTGTTGTGTCTATGGGGTGCCCCCTGCCCCCGTATATAAAGGAGCAAGGGGGAGGCGGCCGGCCAAGGAGGAGGGCGCGCCAAGGGGGGAGTCCTACTCCCACCGGGAGTAGGACTCCTCCTTTCCTTGTTGGAGTTGGAGAGAAGGAAAGAGGGCGAGAGGGAGAAGGAAAAGGGGGCTGCACCCCTTGTCCAATTCGGACCAGAGGGGGGGTGCACGCCTCCTTCCTTTTGGCCTCTCTCCTCTATTCCCGTATGGCCCAATAAGGCCCAATACTTCTCCCCGGCGAATTCCCGTAACTCTCCGGTACTCCGATAAGTACCCGAATCACTCGGAACCTTTCCGAAGTCCGAATATAGTCGTCCAATATATCGATCTTTACGTCTCGGCCATTTCGAGACTCCTCGTCATATCCCCGATCTCATCCGGGACTCCGAACTACCTTCGGTACATCAAAACACATAAACTCATAATATAACCGTCATCGAACTTTAAGCGTGCGGACCCTACGGGTTCGAGAACTATGTAGACATGACCGAGACACGTCTCCGGTCAATAACCAATAGCGGAATCTGGATGCTCATATTGGCTCCCACATATTCTACGAAGATCTTTATCGGTCAGACCACATAACAACATACGTTGTTCCCTTTGTCATCGGTATATTACTTGCCGAAATTCGATCGTCGGTATCTCAATACCTAGTTCAATCTCGTTACCGGCAAGTCTCTTTACTCGTTCCGTAATACATCATCCCGCAACAAACTCATTAGTTGCAATGCTTGCAAGGCTTAAGTGATGTGCATTACCGAGAGGGCCCAGAGATACCTCTCCGACAATCGGAGTGACAAATCCTAATCTCGAAATACGCCAACCCAACAAGTACCTTTGGAGACACCTGTAGAGCACCTTTATAATCATCCAGTTACGTTGTGACGTTTGGTGGCACACAAAGTGTTCCTCCGGTAAACGGGAGTTGCATAATCTCATAGTCATAGGAACATGTATAAGTCATGAAGAAAGCAATAGCAACATACTAAACGATCGATTGCTAAGCTAACGGAATGGGTCAAGTCAATCACATCATTCTCCTAATGATGTGATCTCGTTAATCAAATGACAACCCATGTCAATGGCTAGGAAACTTAACCATCTTTGATCAACGAGCTAGTCAAGTAGAGGCATACTAGTGACACTCTGTTTGTCTATGTATTCACACATGTATTATGTTTCCGGTTAATACAATTCTAGCATGAATAATAAACATTTATCATGATATATGGAAATAAATAATAACTTTATTATTGCCTCTAGGGCATATTTCCTTCATTAAGCTGGCAGCTTAAATACACATCTGGGTGGATTGCTTATGGGCACCTAGAGAATCTAGTGTTGTCCTAGGATATCCCGGAGGGCCCGTGTGATTATCCTAGGGCCCGCCACCTAGGCTCAAAGGGATCATAAGATTATTCATGCTAGAAACTTCCGTGTGCAGCCACAAGCCATTATGAGCTCTGGCATAGTTGAGTAAGTTGCGTGAACCTCTTGAAGAGGTAGACTAGCACATGTAGTGGGTTGTAGGTGGTATTGTCTATCCAGAGTAGAGAGTTAATGCTTCAGAAAGACTCCGTCTCGAATCTCCGACCATGGATATATTCGAGTCTTGTGGGGAAAAGTGCGCAAACCTCTACAGAGTGTATAAACTAATCATGGTTAGCCGTGTCCCCGGTTATGGACATCTTGAGTATCTAGTTCTTGTATTATCATGTTGATCTTATCACCCTTATTATAATTTGATTGGGTTTAATGATGATGCTTAATTGGGATTGAGTTGGAGGTGCTTAATTGGGATTGAGTTGGAGGAACCTTCTCAATGTTTAACAACCACCATGATAGTTAAATAAAATTTATTCCTTTGTTGTAGGGAAAAATTGGCTTGTCGCAAAAACATGTTAACCATAGAGCCTCCACCAGCCATATATGCATGTAGTGATAGCAACTATTATGTTCATTACTCTCTTGTGTTACATTGCCAGCATATTCCATGTGCTGACCCGTTTCGGGCTGCAACGTTCATGTTGCAGACTTTTTAGACGACGAGTAAGGAGCCATAGGTCATTGTCTTTCACTCAGTGATGCCGTTGGAGTTGATGGTCTCACTTTATCTTCCAAGCCTTCCGCTGTTATCGTTTTTAGATGGCCTTAAGTCATACTTATTGTAATAAGTTCTCTTTTGAGACATTCGATGTAATAAGTGTGCGATTGCTACTCTGTTATAAATCCTCAAGTACTGTGCGTGTCAGCATTACGGATCCAGGGATGACACTGATGCACAGAGATCAGATTGTTTGAGGTCTGGCCGCTACAAGATGGTATCAGAGCACACGCTGACTGTAGGACACGACCACTAAGCTAAAACCCTAGATCACTACTGTCTTCTCATTTCTGACTCCTCTCCCTTTTCTACTCTATAGGATGGCGCATGCAAGGAACAAGTTTGCTCAATCGGATGAAGACACACCCTTTGGACGACACTTGAAGGAAGTCACTAGGTACCTGAACATCGGAATACCAAGCTTCACCGGGACCTACAACGCCACTTTACCAGAAGAGGAGCGCTGGATGATTCAAGTTCAAGTTCCAGGAAGGACGTTCACGCCAGTTACTAAGCCCATAGAGTTTTCCTTTGATGCACCCACCTGGAGTCTAGGAAAGAGCATGGCAGCCCACATCACCATGGGACGCATTGGAGAAGTGTACCACAAGGATCTCAAGGATACTATTTACCAGATTTGTGGGCGCCGAGATGAGCAATGGGAGATGGTCAGCACCAGGAAGGATAGATCCATTGCAGCTTTCATTCAGGAGTTAAACCAGCACATTCGTCGCCAGGAGAACCAGATGTGCGCAGGCATGATAGATCTGAAGAAGGCAATGACCAGGATCACGGAGCTAGAGGAAGAACTCAAGTCTACACGCGATGGATACGAGGAGGAAATGACGATACCCGTGGAGAAGAATGACGATTTGACAAGGAAGCTAGGAGTATTCATGGGAGACCCCGCGCCAGGAGGAGAAGACGATGATTCCACTTGCCCGGAGAACTACATCATCATCGACAACACTGAGCCAGACCCCGACGAGAGCGATGATGACTTTGTTGATGAAGCTGGAGCAGATATTATGGAATCTTCCACCGATCAATTTTTCTAGTCGACCACCATATAAGTAGTAGAAATTCCCCCATGTATATAGGATAGTCTGAGCACTTCTGTAACGATAGTTAGACCGATTGTATGCCCTTGTTTGAATTGATTGAAGTGATATGATTGTGTTTGTCTCATGTGCATATGGGTAGTGTTTTCCCCCTAGACCTCATTTTACTCTATTTTCTCACCTTTTCTAAACCCAGCAATGCCTCCAAGACACGACAATGGATTTGCTTTCCCGCCGGAGCTCACTCAGTTGATCCAGCAGCAGAATGCATTGATGCAGATACTAGTCCAGAATCAGAATCAGGGGAACAACAACAACAACAACCCGCCACCACCACCACCTGTTGATCACTTAGCCCGTTTTCTAAGGCTGAATCCGCCGGTGTTCTCCAGTAGCACCGAGCCGATAGTTGTAGATGATTGGCTCCACAAGATTGGAAGGGAGTTGACCACTGAAGGATGCACAGATGCGGAGAGAGTGCGTTTTGCCGCACATCAGCTTGATGGACCCGCAGCATCATGGTGGGAGAATTTCACAGCCACTTACCCCATCGACACTGTTACATGGGACTAGTTTCAGCAGGCTTTTCGCATTGTCCATGTATCAGCAGGAGCTATGGCCATGAAGAAGTGCGAGTTTCGCAACTTACGCCAAGGAGGACGCGCCGTTGGCCAGTATGCGGATGACTTTAGTAAGCTAGCACGTTATGCCGCAGATGACGTTGCTACAGATGCAGCTAAACAGGAGAAGTTTCTGGAAGGACTGAATGATGAGCTGAGCATGCAGTTGATGGTGGCAACCTTCAATAACTACCAGGAGTTGGTAGATAGAGCTCTCATGATTGAAGGGAAGCAGCAGCAGATTGACAACCGCAAGAGGAAGTATGGACAAGGGAAGTACAATTCTGGAGCTCAGCAGAGACCCCGTTTTACCCCAAACTCGGGAGGACCCCTTCAACATAACCATGGAGGTCACAATCACAATGGAGGGATTGCGCACAACCATAGTGGCCCCCGGAATGGGAATGGTAATGGAGGAAGCAACGGCCAGAACCGTACCAACCCAGCAACACCCGCCAAGAAGGATCTAAGTCACATTACTTGTTTCAAGTGCGGGAAGAATGGACATTATGCCACGGAGTGTTCTGAAGCAAAGAATGGGAATGGCAATGGAAGCTCTGGGAAGAAGCCCAACCCTTTCAATGGACAAGTGAACCACGTTAGCGTGGAGGAGGTTGAAGCGCAACCCGATGCAGTAATAGGTAAGTTTTTGCTTAAGTCATTTACTGCAATCATTCTTTTTTATACTGGTACATCGCATTCATACATATCAAGGGGATTTGTGGATAAGTTTAAACTGCCAACCCAAGCCCTTAGGTCACCCATGTTAGTAACCTCACCAGGAGCAGAGTATATGGCTAGCCTATGGTGTGATCGGTTACCATAAGGATTGGTAACTACCTGTTTCCCTCAGACCTAATAGTATTGGAGTCACAAGGACTGGATGTGATATTAGGCATGGATTGGTTATCGAAGTATGGAGGGAACATTGACTGCGCCAATAAGTCGATTTTGCTTACCACCCCAGAAGGAAGAAGGATCAAGTATGTATCCCGGCATGTGCCGAATAGGACTCAAGTGAATTCCTTATCAGGAGTTGTACAGGAGGAAGTACTAGTGGTGAATGATTTCCCGGATGTATTTCCAGAAGAGTTGCCAGGCATGCCACCGGATAAAGACATTGAGTTTTTGATCGAGCTTTTTCCAGGCACAGGGCCAATATCTAAGAGACCGTACAGGATGCCCGCTAAGGATTTAGAGGAAATTAAGAAGCAGATTAAGGAGTTACTGGATAAAGGCTATATTCGCCCAAGCTCGTCACCTTGGGGATCCACCAGTGCTTCTAGTGGAGAATAAGGATGGATCGTTGAGGATGGTTGTTGATTATCGAGGGTTGAATGAAGTAACAATCAAGAACAAGTACCCACTGCCGATGATAAATGATTTGTTTGACCAGCTGCAAGGAGCTAAGGTGTTTTCCAAGATCGATCTGCGACCAGGGTACCACCAGCTGAAGATTCGAGAGCAGGATATACCTAAGACAGCTTTTACCACAAGGTACAGGCTATATGAGTATATCGTTATGTCATTTGGTCTGACTAACGCACCTGCCTATTTTATGAACATGATGAACAAGGTGTTTATGGAGTTTTTGGATAAGTTCGTCATGGTGTTCATTGATGATATTCTAGTCTACTCGAAGAATGAAGAGGAGCATAAAGAGCATTTGCGTTTAGTTCTTGGGAAGCTCAGAGAACACCAGTTATATGCCAAGTTCAGCAAGTGTGAGTTTTGGTTGAAGGAAGTTGGATTCCTCGGACATGTTATGTCCGGAGAAGGAATAGCAGTAGACCCTACCAAGGCTGTCACTGTGACAAATTGGGAAGCACCCACGTCAGTTGGAGAGATCCGGAGTTTTCTTGGACTCGCAGGATACTACCGGAGGTTCATTGAGAATTTCTCGAAGATTGCAAAGCCCATGACGGAGTTGTTGAAGAAGGACACCAAGTTCAAATGGACTGAGGAATGTGAGGCCAGTTTTCTGGAGTTGAAGAAACGCTTAGTTACAGCTCCAGTGTTGATTCTTCCAGACCAACGCAAAGATTATCAAGTGTATTGCGACGCTTCTCGTCGAGGACTTGGAGTAGTGCTTATGCAGGAGGGAAGAGTTGTCTCATATGCCTCACGACAGCTTAAACCCCATGAGTTGAATTATGCTACCCATGATTTGGAGTCAGCAGCCGTAGTGCATGCGTTGAAGACATGCATGGAGACATTTTCTCATCGGAAACCATTTGTGAGGTGTACACGGATCACAAGAGGAGTTGAATCTCAGGCAGAGGAGATGGTTGGAGCTCATTAAGGATTATGATATGAAGTTGCATTATCATCCTGGAAAGGCTAACGTAGTAGCCGATGCGTTGAGCCGCAAGAGTCATGTCAACACACTCATGACCGGAGGATTACCCAAGGAGTTAGCAAAGGATCTTCGTGAGCTATGTTTGGAAATAGTTCCGAGGGGTTATGTAGCAGCATTGGAGATTCAGTCAACTTTGATGGATAAGATCAGGGAAGCTCAGAAGACGGACAAGGAGATTGCCAAGATAAAAGAGAGGATGAGCAAAGGAAAAGCTAAGGGATTTCGTGAGGATGAGCACGATACCCTATGGTTTGAGGACCACGTATATGTGCCAAATGATCCGGAGATCAGGAAGTTGATTCTGCAAGAGGCCCATGATTCGCCGTATTCGATTCACCCAGGAAATACCAAGATGTATCTGGATTTGAAGGATAGCTTCTGGTGGACCGGAATGAAGAAGGATATTGCGGAGTATGTAGCAGTTTGTGATGTATGTCACAGAGTGAAGGCAGAACATTAGAAGCCAGCTGGATTGTTACAGCCATTGCCGATACCCGAATGGAAGTGGGATTAACTAGGCATGAACTTTATCACGGGATTGCCCAGTACTCGTTCAGGCTATGACTCGATATGGGTTGTAGTCGATTGTTTGACGAAGGTAGCTCATTTCATCCCAGTTAAGACCACTTACACCAGTGCTAAGTTGGCAAAGATATATATGACCAGGATCGTATGTCTACATGGAGTTCTGAGGACCATTGTATTAGATAGAGGAACCCAGTTTACCTCAAAGTTTTGGAATCAGTTGCATGAGACTTTGGGAACCAGGCTAGAGTTCAGTACAGCCTTTCACCCACAGACGAATGGGCAGACTGAGAGAGTCAATCAGATTCTGGAGGACATGTTGAGAGCTTGTGCGCTAGACTATGGATCTAGTTGGGACGATGTAACGCCCCGGATCCGATGCGCCAGGTGCCATCCAGTTATTCGCCGTCGTTGCCATGTCATTCGCTTGCGTGTTGCACTTTGCCATGTCATCATCTGCATTTCATCTGCATGTTTTTCAAAACTTGCATCCGCTCCTTTTCCCCGTTGTCCGTTTCGCGATCCGACACTCCCACACGCGCCCGTCGCCCCTCTCAGACCTTGTTTCGTGAGCGGGAGAAAAACTTTCTCGGAATAGGTCGAGATTTGCCGTGTGGCCTTGGTATATCACCGGTAGACCGCCCGTCAAATTTCGTTCCATTTGGAGGTCGTTTGATGCCCCAACGGTTAACCGCGTAGCCCGAAAACCCCCATCTCTTTTGCAGCCCAGCACCTCCTCAACCAGCCCACCTAGCCCATCCTAACCCCCTCATGCTCTCGGTCGTTCAATCACGATCGTGTGGGCGAAACCGCACCTCATTTGGACTCTCCTAGCTCCCTCTACCTATAAATATGCCTTCTCCCCCGAAATTCTCGGTCTAACCCTAGCCTCCACCTACCTCTGCCACCGGACATGTCCGCCTCCGCGCCGGACGCGTCCTCCGCCGCCTCCTCGCTCAATCCCGGCGTGCCACGTGTCCCCGCCGGCCTCCTCTCTCTCCACGCGCCGTCGCGGCCCGCCCGACCGACGGCAGGCCCGCCCCGGGCCCAACCGGGCCGCGCCGCGCGCCTCGGGCCCGAGCGCCCCGCCGTCTCGCCTCGCCTACCCCGCCGCCGGTTCGCCCGCCGCCGTCTGACCGTCACCGCCGCGGCCTGCCAGGCCCATCGCGGGCCCGCGTGAGCCCGCCGCCTCCCAGCGCATCGGCCCGCTGCCGCCTCGCCGGCGCGCCCCTCCGCTCCGGTCACCGCCCGCCGGCGTCGCTCCGGTCGCCGCCTCGCCCGGAGTTCGCCGCCTCTGCCCCAGGTCGCGTCCCCATCGCCCTCTTCCTCTCTCCTTCCACTGCCTCACCCTCTCTCTCCCCGCGCAGGAGCTCACCGAGCCGCCCCGAGCTCCGCCCCGCAGCCATCCCGCGTCGCCGGCCCCGCCTCCGGCTAGATCCGGCAAGGAGCCGCCGGATCCGCCCCGTCCCGCTCCCGCCGGCGACCTCCCGCCGGGCCACGCCGCCCAGCCGCCTGCAAGCCCCAGCGCCGCCACCCTCTGCTCGTGCTCGAGCACGAGGAGGACAACGCGCCTAGTCGCCTCGGCCTCGTGGGCCCGGCCTCGCCCCGGTCCAGAGCCACCTCCGCCGGCCCAGCCCAGCACCGACAGACCCTTGGGCCCTAGGTGAGCTTCTTTTCGCCTAACCCTCGCCCCGGGCGACTTTTAAAATCTTGCGCTCGCTCGTTTTTTTAGAAAAACGGGCAAGTCTTTTCTGAGATCATCAGCATGTTGCATTCTTGTGAGTGATGTAACTTTATGTGTACTGCTCCGTTTTACGTGCATATAATATATCAAAATGTTCATCATGAGATGCTCTACATTTCATTCCATTGTGCCAAGCTTGTTTGAGTCCATCTTGATGCCCAAATCATCGTTGCAAGAGTGCTATATGATGTTATCTGCTGTCTGTTAACAGAACTTGATGATTTGTTATTTTCTTTGCACTTTGTATGTGCATCCTATGAGCGTGAGCTCTACATGTGTTTTGAACTACATCATGCCATCTTTACTAGGGTGCTTGTCTTGTATTTTTTTGATCTATGTAGTGACTAGCACAAGCATGCAAAGTAGCCTCCATGATGTTGCTGACTTCTGTGACAGTCATTTCTGCTAAGTTTTGAGTGTGTTATATTTTGTTGCTATGTAAACCTGCTGCTACCATGAGTTCTATGCATAATATGGAGATGTTCACTAAGGGTGTTTCATTATACATATTATGCTCTTTCCATCCGTGCCCTTGGTTGCATTTATAGCCTGCTGTAGCTTGTTGAAAACTTGCTCTCAAATTGCTAAATAATGTTGTTGTCAGCCTGTTAACATGAAGTCCAGTATTGCCATGTGTTCTGCTGGTGATACATGCACCCTATGACTATGCTATTGACATGCTTAGCTTCATAATTATGCCATCTTACTGTTGGATTCCTTAATAGGCCATGAAATGCTTTGTGATGAGTGATTTGAGCTCGCAAAGATGCCTTTATAATTCTGTTTATGCCATGCTCAGTTTTTCTGCCAAGTCTATCTGTTTATGAAATGTGCTATGTTTACATGGGTGCCATCATATCTTCTGTACCTTTTTGGCTCGTGATCAGTAAAGGACTTTTGTTCTATCCAACTAGTATATTCTTGCCATGCCTTTATTTTCTATGATATGTTCCTGTAACATGTTGTTTGATAGCTCTAAATATTACAACCTGATGTTATTTCTGTCATGTCTAGTGAAATTCTGCTAAGTCTGTGAAACTGTTATTATTTGCAATCTTGCCATGACCTTTTGAGCATGTTCTAGTGATTTATGGAGATAGCTCAGTGTTCATGTTTTGTCATGCTGTACCTGTACATCATGTTCATGCCTTTTGTTTTCATGTTGTGATGCTGTAGCATATTGTTTTGATACTTGCAATATGCCTAGTTGCTGTTTCGGACAGATTGTTGTTATATCTTGTTTGGAGTGTATGTGTTGCACCGTTGCTCCGTTTTGAGCATGCTCTATATGAAACTTGCTTAGTTTTGCATGTAGTTTCATGTTATCATGTTGCATCCTTGTGTTGAGGTGTTTTCTTGATGTTTGAATGCATTTTGCATCAATGCCATGTTTGACTTGTTTTGCTCATATGTTCTAGGCCGTAACTCCGAACTAAATGAACTTTATATGTAACTTGACTAGAATTTCGTGTAGATCATCTTGGTGCATCTTAACTTTATGTTTAACAACTTGACCATAAGGTTTATTCAGATCTGGACCAATTTCGAAATTTGCATCTGGGGACTAACAGAATTGTTATATGTTGTTTCCGGCCTCATTTAAACTTGCTTTGATGTGTTGCTCTTGTATGCATCATCCCTTGCCATGAGTAGCTTCATGTAGCCTTGTCATGCATCATACTTGGTTGAGCATCATGTCTTGTTTATGTGTTGAGTGTTTACCATGTTGTTTGCTTCTTTCCGGTTGTGCTCCTTCTCGTTAGTTCCTGTTTTGTTGCGATCGTGAGGATTCGTTCGTCTACGCTTGCTTCGTCTTCGTGGCTTCATCTTCTTCATGGACTCGTTCTTCTTCCTAGCGGGATTTCAGGCAAGATGACCGTCACCTTGGATCTCATTACTATCATTGCTATGCTAGTTGCTTCATTCTATCGCTATGCTGCGCTACCTATCACTTGCTCTTCAAGCCTCCCAAATTGCCATGAAACCATCTCTAACCTTTGTCACCTTTCCTAGCAAACCATTGTTTGGCTATGTTACCGCTTTTTGCTTAGCCCCTCTTATAGCGTTGCTAGTTGCAGGTGAAGATGAAGATTGCTCCATGTTGGATTATTTTTATGTTGGGATATCACAATATCTCTTAAATTATTAATGCATCTATATACTTGGTAAAGGGTGGAAGGCTCGGCCTTATGCCTGGTGTTTTGTTCCAATCTTTCCGCCCTAATTTCCGTCATACCGGTGTTATGTTCCTTGATTTTGCGTCCCTTACGCGGTTGGGTGATTTATGGGATCCCCTTGACAGTTCGCTTTGAATAAAACTTTTCCAGCAAGGCCCAACCTTGGTTTTACCATTTGCCTATCACCTATTGCTTTTCCCTTGGGAGTCGCGCTCCCGAGGGTCATCTTTATTTAACCCCCCCGGGCCAGTGCTTCTCTAAGTGTTGGTCCGAATGGAGCAGCCTGCGGGGCCACCTCGGGGAAACTCGAGGCCTGGTTTTACTCATAGCTTGACTTATCCGGTGTTGCCCTGAGAACGAGATATGTGCAGCTCCTATCGGGATTGTCGGCACATCGGGCGGCTTTGCTGGTCTTGTTTTACCATTTTAGAAATGTCTTGTAAACCGGGATTCCGAGACTGATCGGGTCTTCCCGGGAGAAGGAATATCCTTCGTTGACCGTGAGAGCTTATAATGGGCTAAGTGGGGACACCCCTGCAGGGTATTATATTTCGAAAGCCGTGCCCGCGGTTATGTGGCAGATGGGAATTTGTTAATGTCCGGTTGTAGAAAACTTGACACTTGACTTAAATAAAACGCATCAACCGCGTGTGTAGCCGTGATGGTCACTTTTCGGTGGAGTCCGGGAAGTGAACACGGTTTTTTGGGTTATGTTTGACGTAAGTAGGAGTTCAGGATCACTTCTTGATCATTGCTAGTTTCACGACTGTTCCGTTGCTCCTCTTCTCGCTCTTATTTGCGTATGTTAGCCACCATACTTGCTTAGTCGCTGCTGCAACCTCATCACTTTACCCCTTCCTTACCCATTAAGCTTTGCTAGTCTTGATACCCATGGTAATGGGATTGCTGAGTCCTCGTGGCTCACATATTACTACAACACCAGTTGCAGGTACAGGTTTTGCGATGATCATGACGCGAGAGCGATGTTACTTGTTTTGGAGTTCTTCTTCTTCTGCTTCTTCTTCGATCAGGGGATAGGTTCCAGGTCGGCAGCCTGGGCTAGCAGGGTGGATGTCATTTGAGTTTCTGTTTGTGTTTCATCCGTAGTCGGATGTTGATCTTATGTATGATGTATTGATGTATTCTTGCGGCATCTGTATGCCTTGTATGTACCCCCATCTATTATGTAATGTTGATGTAATGATATCCACCTTGCAAAAGTGTGTCAATATGCGGTTCTATCCTTGGTGGGACCTTCGAGTCTCTTTAGGATAGTATCGCATATTCGGCGTGACAGACGACAATTTGCCTTATCTAGAGTTCTCTTACAACAACAGCTATCAAGCCAGTTTGAAGATGGCCCCTTTCGAAGCATTGTACGGAAGGAGGTGCAGGACACCATTGTTGTGGGATGAAGTTGGAGACCGTCAGTTGTTTGGACCAGATACGCGATAGACTCAAGGTAGCCGAGTCCAGGCAGAAGAGCTATGCGGATTCTAAATGCAAGGAGACAGTTTACGAAGTCAGAGACAGAGTGTATCTTCGCGTATCACCACTTCGAGGAGTGAAGCGTTTTGGAGTTAAGGGAAAGTTAGCACCACGTTTTGTGGGACCATACAAGGTTTTGGAACGTTGGGAGAAGTTGCTTACAAGTTGGAATTGCCCGAAGGATTGTGAGGAGTTCACGATGTGTTCCACGTTTCTCAGTTGAAGAAGTGCCATGCAGAGATGGCTGATATTCCTCTGAGAGATACAGTGCCACTGGAAGCGATTCAGTTGGATACCGACTTGACCTACGAGGAGAAACCAGTCAAGATTCTTGAGTTTGCTAGCTGAGTCACACGCATCAAGTTTCGCAAAGTTCAGTGGAGCCACCATACCGAGGATGAAGCCACCTGGAAACAAGAGGAAGACCTACGGAAGGATCACCCTCACCTATTTTATAGCCAACCCGAATCTCGAGGGCAAGATTCATCTTAAGGGGGGTAGGTTTGTAACATCACAAATTTTCAATTTGGAATGTTATACATTAGATCATCATTGCATATCATATTTTATTGCATTTTGGCTTGATCCTAGAAATTCTACGCAACTCAAGGACCCACGGAGAGAGTTGGGGATTTCGTTATTTTCATATTTGAGTTTTCTCAAATTTTGAAAAGAGGATTGTTTGATTTTAATTATTTTCTCTTCGAATATTTATTTTATGAAAATAAAAGAGAGGGGATAAAATGACTTCCCCAAAATAAATAAATATTGGAGATTTAATATTAAAATCAAATAAGATTTTATTCGGAGTTTTTATCGCTATTTTATTTGAATTAGGAAAAGTACGCGTTTTTCAAAATTGCATTAGAGGCCCAAATAAATGTTCACCTTGTCTGGTAGATTTTTAGAGGATGGGGAAAATTTATTTTAGGATTTTTGGAGTCCGTCTAGTATTTCTTTTCTTTGTTTTTCTGCTCGGAATTATTAAAAAAAAGTCAACCGCCTTACCGGCCCGTGTCCGACTAGGACACTGCACCCGGCCGGCCTTTTTAAGGCCGAGCCCCGAGCCGCCCAGCCCCAAACCCTAGCGCCCCGCCCCACCTCAAAATCCGTGCCGCCGCCGCCGGATTCGCCGCTGCTGTCGCCGCCGCGCCGCCTCGCCGGAGTTGCCCGCCGCCGCCGCCGTCACGCGCCCCGAGGTAGCCGCCGATTTTCGTTAGAAAATCGTTTGGTTTTTTGAACCGTGGTTATTTTTTTAGATCGATTTTTTCCGGTTTAGTTATTTAGCGAACGCCCGTTCGTACGTTCGTTTTAACGAACGGTTTTCACCCGTTAACCGCAGACAGCGAACGTTCGTTCGTTAGCCTGTTCGTCAGTTTTTCTTTTTCCAGGGTTTTTCCGCAATTATCTTCGATCGTGATTTCTGCCCTAATCTTCGTTCTAGTATAACTTTCCACTCGTTTATCGGAATCAGGCGATTCAAGCGCCTAGATCTTTGTCTCGAAGCCCTCTTTCTGTTTAACCAACTTGAACAAGATTTTGCTACTGTAAAATTTGACTTTAGTCCAGATTAGTAATAAAATCTTGTTTCTTTTGCAGTGTGAGTTTCGTTGTTTCGTTTGGTTTGATTCTTTTTGCAAACCGGAGTTCTTAAGTTGAACTTTTTGGTTAGATCTCTTATTTGAGTTTTACCTGTGCTTCTAGTTGAGTGGTTATTGTATGCTTGTTTGTTTGCTATAGAGTACCCGGAGTGCGAAGCGTGCTACTATGAGTCTCTAGGTTTCACGGATCATCAGCAAGGCAAGTAACACTTTGATCATACCTCTTTACTACCCAGTTTTATTGCATTAAATCAATCGTCAAACAATTGCATAGTTAGGATTTGATTAACTTGTGTGTTTTTGGGAAGTAGATGAGGTAGTACCAATTTACCTGTTTATTATCAACCCTATGGGAGTTACTTCTACGTTGCTTATATTGCTATGCTATGCTAGTAGACGTGGATTGGGTTTGAGTGTATCCATGACAGATGTGAGTTTATTAATTAATGGTTCAACTTAAGGTGGCAACTTAAATACACATCTGGGTGGATTGCTTGTGGGCACCTGGAGAATCCAGTGTTGTCCTAGGATATCCCGGAGGGCCCGTGTGATTATCCTGCGGCCCGCCACCCAGGCTCAAAGGGATCATAAGATTATTCATGCTAGAAACTTCCGTGTGCAGCCACAAGCCATTATGGGCTCTGGCATAGTTGAGTAAGTTGCGTGAAGCTCTTGAAGAGGTAGGCTAGCAGATGTAGTGGGTTGTAGGTGGTACTGTCTATCCAGAGTAGAGAGTTAATGCTTCAGAAACACCGTGTCTCGAATCTCCGACCATGGATGTATACGAGTCTTGTGGGGAAAAGTGCGCAAACCTCTACAGAGTGTATAAACTAATCATGGTTAGCCGTGTCCCCGGTTATGGACATCTTGAGTATCTAGTTCTTGGATTATCATGTTGATCTCATCACCCTTATTATAATTTGATTGGGTTTAATGATGATGCTTAATTGGGATTGAGTTGGAGGAACCTTCTCAATGTTTAACAACCACCATAATAGTTAAATAAAATCTATTCCTTTGTTGTAGGGAAAAATTGGCTTTTCGCAAAAACATGTTAACCATAGAGCGTCCACCAGCCATATATGCATGTAGTGATAGAAACTATTATGTTCATTACTCTCTTGTGTTACATTGCCAGCATATTCCATGTGCTGACCCGTTTCGGGCTGCAACGTTCATGTTGCAGACTTTTCAGACGACGAGTAAGGAGCCATAGGTCGTTGTCTTTCACTGAGTGATGCCGTTGGAGTTGATGGTCTCACTTTATCTTCCAAGCCTTCCGCTGTTATCGTTTTTAGATGGCCTTAAGCCATACTTATTGTAATGAGTTCTCTTTTGAGACATTCGATGTAATAAGTGTGCGATTGCTACTCTGTTATAAATCCTCAAGTACTGTGCGTGTCAGCATTACCGATCCAGGGATGACACTGATGCACAGAGATCAGATTATTTGAGGTCTGGTCGCTACAGAAATACCTATCGTGGTTCTAAACATGAGGAGAAGACATACCAAACATGCCGCCCTTCAGCTTTTCATTTTCCTTCTGAGCGGCCGATAGCCGAGCCTTCAAGCTCTCTATCTCTTCAGACTGTTTGTCCTTTTCCTCCTCAAGTTTTCTCTCCCTAGACGCACTCTTTGTGGTCTCTTTCAAAGCTGCTAGTTCGGAAGTAGCTGCACTCAGCTGCGACTGGTTTGTGATCAGCTCCTGAGCTAGCATAGTGTTATTTTCTTGCAGAACCTGCACAAATTATCGATCCTTAAATCGGTTTGCTTCACCGTTTCAAGTCTCGGGGGCTACTGGCATACGACCATGTAAAATTGTGTCAAATTTTACCTGTATTTTCTTTGAGAACAGCTGAATAACTCCGGCAAGGCCGTCTTGAGCAGCTCGGATATATGCATCTACCGAACTCAGTGCGGTGAATTCTTGTTCGGACAAGACCGGAGCACGCATCGCTTCTTTCAAACAACGGTGATTCATCACGCTCTCCACTTCGGAATTCTTGACCGACACATCATCTGAATCCTCTTGAGGAGGCGGAATGGGCGCGACATTGGCTTGCGTCCTAGCTGATGAGTCCGGCACCGGATTAGTGGACATTTGGCTAATTGGGCGTTTTCTCACCGTTTGCCGTGTACTCCTCCTGAAAATAAAAGACATAAAGGGGAGACTCTTAACATGTCATACTCATGCCTAGGCATGCATTAAGTATACATACCTCTTGGAAGACTATGAGGTCTCCATAGTACTCCTAGTCCCTTTTCGTTTTGAACGACGGCCTTGCGTGGGGCCCGCCCTCGAGGAGACACGGTCCCTGGAGCGCTGATCCTGTTAAAATCCAGATCAGTACGACAGAAAAAGGTACAGATGAAGGACCTCTTCTTAAGAAGCCTCTGGATACTCACAATGCAGAATGGGTAGAGGCGAGGGTAGTCGGCAATGATGGCCACTTACGAACCGTCAAGGCTCGCCTGATAGAATAACCCATCGTCAAATTCTATATATATATATATATCCGGATCCTTGCAAAAGCAGGATCTTTGTCACGATTATGGTCCTCCGGCTGAGCAGGACAGTGTACGTCCTCGATCATTCTCCTCCATGACTTGTTGGTGGCAACAAAGAGTACATTCGATTACTGTCTGCAATACAGTAAAATAAGCACAGACGAATCGAGATCTTACCCATTCAATAGGGGTGTACATGGAATAGGCCTCCCGACAGTTTAACTGGAGAAAATCTTCTTTTTCACCCATGTACAGATCGGCCAAAATAGAAGCCAGTTCGGCTGGGGTATCCGGACCCTGCCGCCTGTAACGGGATGCGTCGTCCTCTTCATTGTAACACCATAAAGGAGTTACTCTGGATTGAAGAGGCTGCACACACCTCTTTATTGCAATCGCCATAACCTCAACTATTGAGGGTTCGGTATGGGCGAGCAACCTAACCTTGCTGACCAATCTCCTTATATCTGCACTATCCTCTTCCATGGGACTTCGGGGGCGCCAGTTGAGGCACTTCCTTAAAGGAGCATTGGAAAATTCAGGGAGGCTGCCCCAAACTGGGTCCGGCAGTGGGACGTCATCCACATAGAACCATTCCGAAGACCACCGTGGGTATACCTCTTTAGGTGTTCCTACGAGGTATCCCACCTCTACTTCGGAGCCGCCCACCTCAAATATGGAACCTCCTCGGTGGCGGGGAACGAGATAGAAGAACTTCCTCCATAACTCAAAGTGGGCCTCGATGCCCAAAAATAGCTCGCAAAGGGCGACAAAGCCTAAGATGTGCAAAACCGAACCTGGGGTGAGGTTGTGTAGTTGGATGCCGTAAAATTCCAATAACCCCCTGAGAAAGGGATGGATTGGAAATCCTAGGCCCCGCAACAGGAATGGAACGAACCACACCCTCTCCTCCTTATTGGGGTTGGGGAAATTCTCAGCCGTTGCGTTGTTGCCTACTGAATACAATCCCGCTCAAACAGAGACTAGATCAGCGAGGGGGAAGTAGCCTTGCGTTTGGAGCCGGCTTAACTGAAGATGAAGCACGGAGCAACGCTGCCAATTGCTACCTCTTGAGCATGCGTTGGTTTTCCCTTGAAGAGGAAAGGGTGATGCAGCAAAGTAGCGTAAGTATTTCCCTCAGTTTTTGAGAACCAAGGTATCAATCCAGTAGGAGACTACATGCAAGTCCCTCGTACCTTCACAAACAATCAAGAACCTTACAACCAACGCGATAAAGGGGTTGTCAATCCCTTCACGGCACTTGCAAAAGTGAGATGTGATAGATATAATAAGATAAATATTTTTGGTATTTTTATTGTATAGATTGGAAAGTAAAGATTGCAAAATAAAAGGTGGCAGAAATAGCAAGTTGATAGGAAAATAATATGATGGAAGATAGACCCGGGGCCATAGGTTTCACTAGTGGCTTCTCTCAAGATAGCATAATTTACGGTGGGTGAACAAATTACTGTCGAGCAATTGATAGAAAAGCGCATAGTTATGAGAATATCTAGGCATGATCATGTATATAGGCATCACGTCCGTGACAAGTAGACCGAAACGATTCTGCATCTACTACTATTACTCCACACATCGAATGCTATCCAGCATGCATCTAGAGTATTAAGTTCATAAGAACAGAGTAACGCATTAGGCAAGATAACATGATGTAGAGGGATAAACTCAAACAATGTGATATAAACCCCATCTTTTTATCCTCGATGGCAACAATACAATACATGCCTTGCTGCCCCTGCTGTCGCTGGGAAAGGACACCGCAAGATTGAACCCAAAGCTAAGCACATCTCCCATTGCAGGAAAGATCAATCTAGTAGGCCAAACCAAACTGATAATTCGAAGAGACTTGGAAAGATATTTAAATCATGCATAAAAGAATTCAGAGAAGAATCAAATATTGTACATAGATAATCTTGATCATAATCCCACAATTCATCGGATCTCGACAAACAAACCGCAAAAAGAATTACATCGAATAGATCTCCAAGAGAATCGAGGAGAACTTTGTATTGAGATCCAAAGAGAGAGAAGAAGCCATCTAGCTAATAACTATGGACCCGAAGGTCGGTGGTAAACTACTCACACATCATTGGAGAGGCTATGGTGTTGATGTAGAAGCCCTCCGTGATTGATTCCCCCTCTGGCGGAGCACCGGAAAAGGCCCCAAGATGGGATCTCACGGGTACAGAAGGTTGCGGCGGTGGAAATAGGGTTTCGTGGTGCTCTCGGATGTTTTCAGGGTATATGAGTATATATAGGCGAAAGAAGTTGGTTGGTGGAGCCACGAGGGGCCCACGAGGGTGGGGGCGCGCCTACCCCCCTGGGCGCGTCCTCCTGCCTCGTTTCTTCCTTGATGTCCACTCCAAGTCTCCTGGATTGCGTTTGTTCCAAAAACGATCCTCGCGAAGGTTTCATTCCGTTTGGACTCCGTTTGATATTCCTTTTCTGCGAAACACTGAAATAGACAAAAAAACATCAATTTGCACTGGGCCTTCGGTTAATAGGTTAGTCCCAAAAATAATATAAAAGTGCATAATTAAGCCCATTAAACATCCAAAACAGATAATATAATAGCATGGAACAATCAAAAATTATAGATACGTTGGAGACGTATCAAGCATCCCCAAGCTTAATTCCTGCTCGTCCTCGAGTAGGTAAATGATAAAAAATAGAATTTTTGATGTGGAATGCTACCTAACATAATTTTCAAAGTAATTCTCTTTATTGTGGCATGAATGTTCAGATCCGAAAGATTCAAGATAAAAGTTTAATATTGACATAAAAATAATAATACTTCAAGCATACTAACTAAGCAATTATGTCTTCTCAAAATAACATGGTCAAAGAAAGCTTATCCCTACAAAATCATATAGTTTGGCTATGCTTCATTTTCATCAACAAAAATGCTCTCACCATGCACAACCCCGATGACAAGCCAAGCAATTGTTTCACACTTGAGTGATCTCAAACTTTTTTCAACTTTCACGCAATACATGAGCATGAGCCATGGACATAGCACTATGGGTGGAATAGAATATAATGATGGGGGTTGTGTGGGGAAGACAAAAAAGGAGAAAGTCTCACATTGACGCGGCTAATCAATGGGCTAGGGATATGCCCATCAATTGATGTCAATGCAAGGAGTAGGGATTGCCATGCAACAGATGCACTAGAGCTATAAATGTATGAAAACTCAACAAAAGAAACTAAGTGGGTGTGCATCCAACTTGCTTGCTCATGAAGACCTAGGGCACTTGAGGAAGCCCATTGTTGGAATATACAAGCCAAGTTCTATAATGAAAAATTCCCACTAGTATATGAAAGTGACAAAATAAGAGACTCTCTATCATAAAGATCATGGTGCTAGTATGAAGCACATGTGTGGAAAAAAGGATAGCAGCATTGTCCCTTTTATTTCTTTTCTCTTTTTTTTGGGCCTTTCTTTTTTTGGCCTTTCTCTTTTTTTATTTTTTTTATTTGGGACAATGCTCTATTAATGATGATCATCAGACTTCTATTTATTTACAACTCAATGATTACAACTCGATACTAGAACAAAATGTGACTCTATATGAGTGCCTCTGGTGGTGTACCGGGATGGGCAATGAATCAAGAGCGACATGTATGATAAATTATGCATGGTGGCTTTGCCACAAATATGATGTCAACTACATGATCATGCAAAGGCAATATGACAATGATGAAGCGTGTCATAATAAATGAAACGGTGGAGAGTTGCATGGCAATATATCTCGGAATGGCTATGGAAATGCCATAATAGGTAGGTATGGTGGTTGTTTTGAGGAAGATATAAGGAGGTTTATGTGTGATAGAGCATATCATATAACGGGGGTTGGATGCACCGCCGAAGTTTGCACCAACTCTCAAGGTGAGAAAGGGCAATGCACGGTACCGTAGAGGCTAGCAATGATGGAAAGGTGAGAGTGCGTATAATCCATGGACTCAACATTAGTCATAAAGAACTCACATACTTATTGCAAAAATCTACAAGTCATCAAAAACCAAGCATTACGCACATGCTCCTAGGGGGATAGATTGGTAGGAAAAGACCATCGCTCATCCCCGACCGCCACTCATAAGGATGACAATCAAAGAACACCTCATGTTTCAAATTTGTCACACAACGTTTACCATACGTGCATGCTACGGGACTTGCAAACTTCAACACAAGTATTTCTCAAATTAACAACTACTCAACTAGCACGACTCGAATATTACCATCTTCATATCTCAAAACAATCATCAAGTATCAAAACTTCTCATAGTATTCAATGCACTTTTTATGAAAGTTTTTATTATACCCATCTTGGATGCCTATCATATTAGGACTAATATTATAGCCAAAGCAAATTACCATGCTGTTCTAAAGGACTCTCACAATAATATAAGTGAAGCATGAGAGATCAATAATTTCTATAAAATAAAACCACCACCGCGCTCTAAAAGATATAAGTGAAGCACTAGAGCAAAATTATCTAGCTCAAAAGATATAAGTGAAGCACATAGAGTATTCTAATAAATTCCGACTTATGTGTGTCTCTCCAAAAGGTGTGTACAGCAAGGAGGATTGTGTTAAACTAACAAGCAAAGACTTAAATCATACAAGACTCTCCAAGCAAAGCACATATCATGTGGTGAATAAAAATATAGCCTGAAGTAAAGTTACCGATGGACGAAGACGAAAGAGGGGATGCCTTCCGGGGCATCCCCAAGTTTAGGCTTTTGTTTGTCCTTTAATTTTACCTTGGGGTGCCTTGGGCATCCCAAATCTTAGGCTCTTGCCACTCCTTATTCCATAATCTATCAAATCTTTACCCAAAACTTGAAAACTTTACAACACAAAACTCAACAGAAAATCTCATGAGCTCTGTTAGTATAAGAAAACAAATCACCACTTTAAGGGACTGTAATGAACTCATTCTTTATTTATATTGGTGTTAAACCTACTGTATTCCAACATCTCTATGGTTCATACCCCCCGATACTAGCTATAGATTCATCAAAATAAGCAAACAACACACGAGAAACAGAATCTGTCAAAAACATAACAGTCTGTAGTAATATGTATCAAACGTATACTTATGTAACTCCAAAAATTCTTAAATAAATTGGTGGACGTGAGGAATTTGTCTATTAATCATCTGCAAAAAGAATCAACCTAAAAGCACTCTCCAGTAAGAAATGGCAGCTAATCTCGTGAGCGCTAAAGTTTCTGTTTTTCACAGCAAGATCATAAAGACTTCACCCAAGTCTTCCCAAAGGTTCTATCTGGCAGAAACACTAATTAAAACATAAAACCACATCTAAACAGAATCTAGATGAATTAGTTATTACTAAACAGAAGCAAAAAGCAAAAATAAAATTGGGTTGCCTCCCAACAAGCGCTATCGTTTAACGCCCCTAGCTAGGCATAAAAGCAAGAATAGATCTAGGTATTACCATCTTTGGTATGCAATCCATAAGTGGCTCTCATAATAGATTGATAAGGTAATTTAATTTTCTTTCTAGGAAAGTGTTCCATGCCTTTCCTTAATGTAAATTGGAATCTAATATTTCCTTCTTTCATATCAATAATTGCACCAATCGTTCTAAGGAAAGGTCTACCAAGAATAATTGGACATGTGGGATTGCAATCCATATCAAGAACAATGAAATATACGGGCACATAATTCCTATTTTCAACAATAAGAACATCATTAATCCTTCCCATAGGTTTATTAATGGTGGAATCGCAAGGTGCAAATTCATGGAACAATCATCAAATTCACGGAAACCTAACATATCACACAAAGTTTTTGGAATCGTGGAAACACTAGCACCCGAATCACACAAAGCATAGCATTCATGATCTTTAATTTTAATTTTAATAGTAGGTTCCCACTCATCATAAAGTTTTCTAGGGATAGAAACTTATAATTCAAGTTTCTCTTCATAAGATTGCATTAAAGCATCAACGATATGTTTGGTAAAAGCTTTATTTTGACTATAAGCATGAGGAGAATTTAACACGGATTGCAACAAGGAAATACAATCTATCAAAGAGCAATTATCATAATTAAATTCCTTGAAATCCAAAATAGTGGGTTCATTGCTATGTAAAGTTTTGACCTCTTCAATCCCCCTTTTACCAATTTTTACATCAAGATCTAAAAACTCTGAATCATTGGGACGCCTTTTAACTAAAGTTGACTTATCTCCAGTCCCATCTTTATCAAGATTCATATTGGAAAACAAAGATTTAATAGGATACACATCAATTACTTTTAGATCTTCATCATTATTATGATGGAAACTAGAAGAACACACTTTCACAAAGCAATCTTTTTTAGCACGCATCCTAGCGGTTCTTTCCTTGCACTCATCAATGGAAATTCTCATAGATTTGAGAGACTCATTGATATCATGCTTAGTTTGAATAGATCTAAGTTTCAAAGAATCAACATCAGGAGAAATTCTATCCACGTTCCTAGCCAACTCATCAATCTTAGGCAATTTTTCTTCAAGCAAGGCATTGAAATTCTTTTGTGAAATCATAAATTCTTTAACACTAGTCTCAAAATCAGAGGGCATCTTATTAAAATTTCCATAAGAGTTGTTGTAGGAATTACCATAATTGTTAGAGGATCTACTAGGGAACGGCCTAAAATTAAAGTTTCCTCTATACGCGTTGTTACCAAAATTGTTCCTACCAACAAAATTCACATCCATAGATTCATCATTATTCTCAATCAAAGTAGACAAAGGTATATCATTAGGATCAGAATAAACAATCTTATTAGCAAATAATTTCATAAGTTCATCCATCTTTCCACTCAAAACATTAATCTCTTCTATCGCATGAACCTTTTTACTAGTAGATCTTTCGGTGTGCCATTGAGAATAATTAACCATAATATTATCTTGGAGTTTAGTAGCTTCTCCTAAAGTGATTTCCATAAAAGTGCGTCCCGCGGCCGAATCTAAAAGATTTGTAGAAGCAAAATTCAATCCGGCATAATTTTTTTGTATAATCATCCATAAATTCAAACCATGTGTAGGGCAATTACGTATCATTAACTTCATCCTCTCCCAAGATTGTGCAACATGCTCATGATCAAGTTGCTTAAAATTCATAATATCATTTCTAAGAGAGATGATCTTAGAGGGAGGAAAATATTAGAGATAAAAGCATCTTTGCACTTATTCCACGAATCAATACTATTTTTAGGCAAAGAAGAAAACCTAGTTTTAGCACGATCTCTAAGTGAAAACGGAAATAGCTTCAATTTAACAATATCATTATCCACATCTTTCTTCTTTTGCATATCACACAAATCAACAAAGTTTTTTAGAGGGGTAGAGGTATCTTCACTAGGTAGGCCGGAAAATTGATCTTTCATGACAAGATTCAACAAACCAGCATTAATTTCGCAAGATTCAGCATCGGTAATAGGAGCAATCGGAGTGCTAATAAAATCATGGTTGTTGGTGTCGGAAAAGTCACACAATTTAGTATTGTCTTGAGCCATCGTGACAAACAACCAATCCAACACACAAACACAGAAGGAGCAAGCGAAAAGAGATGGACGGAAAAAGAGGGCGAATACAACGGCAAAGGTGAAGCGAGGGAGAGGAAAACAAGAGGCAAGTGGCAAATAATGTAATGCGAGGGAGAAGAGTTTGTGATGGGTACTTGGTATGTCTTGACTTGTGCGTGGATCTCCACGACAACGGCGCCAGAAATTGCATGTTGGCGGGAGATCAAATCTTGACTTGACTTGGTGTAAGCCTCCCCGGCAACGGCGCCAGAAATCCTTCTTGCTACCTCTTGAGCATGCGTTGGTTTTCCCTTGAAGAGGAAAGGGTGATGCAGCAAAGTAGAGTAAGTATTTCCCTCAGTTTTTGAGAACCAAGGTATCAATCCAGTAGGAGACTACACGCAAGTCCCTCGTACCCGCACAAACAATCAAGAACCTTGCAACCAACACGATAAAGGGGTTGTCAATCCCTTCACGACCACTTGCAAAAGTGAGATCTGATAGAGATAATAAGATAAATATTTTTGGTATTTTTGTTGTATAGATTGAAAAGTGAAGATTGCAAAATAAAAGGCGGCAGAAATAGCACGTTGGCGTGATGTTAATATGATGGAAGATAGACCCGGGGGCCATAGGTTTCACTAGTGGCTTCTCTCAAGATAGCATCATTTACGGGGGGTGAACAAATTACTGTCGAGCAACTAATAGAAAAGCGCATAGTTGTGAGAATATCTAGGCATGATCATGTATATAGGCATCACGTCCGTGACAAGTAGGCCGAAACGATTCTGCATCTACTACTATTACTCCACACATCGACCGCTATCCAGCATGCATCTAGAGTATTAAGTTCATAAGAACGGAGTAACGCATTAGGCAAGATGACATGATGTAGAGGGATAAACTCAAGCAATATGATATAAACCCCATCTTTTTATCCTCGATGGCAAAAATACAATACGTGCCTTGCTGCCCCTGCTGTCACTGGGAAAGGACACCGCAAGATTGAACCCAAAGCTAAGCACTTCTCCCATTGCAAGAAAGATCAATCTAGTAGGCCAAACCAAACTGATAATTCGATGAGACTTGCAAAGATATTTAAATCATGCATAAAAGAATTCAGAGAAGAATAAAATATTGTTCATAGATAATCTTGATGATAAACCCACAATTCATCGGATCTCAACAAACACACCGCAAAAAGAATTACATCGAATAGGTCTCCAAGAGAATCGAGGAGAACTTTGTATTGGCCAAAGAGAGAGAAGAAGCCATCTAGCTAATAACTATGGACCCGAAGGTCTGTGGTAAACTACTCACACATCATCGGAGAGGCTATGGTGTTGATGTAGAAGTCCTCCGTGATCGAATCCCCCTCCGGCGGAGCGCCGGAAAAGGTCCCTAGAGGGGATCTCACGGGTACAGAAGGTTGCGGCGGTGGAATAGTGTTTTCATGGATGCTTCTGATGGTTTGGGAATATATGTGAATATATAGGCGAAAGAATTAGGTCAGGTGACTCATGGGGGGGGCACAAGGGGAGGGGCGCCCTCCACCCTTGTGGCTGCCTCGTGGCTCCTCCGACTTCATCTCCAAGTCTTCTAGGTGTCTTCTGGTCCAAGAAAAATCATCACGAAGGTTTTATTCCGTTTGGACTCCGTTTGGTATTCCTTTTCTGCGAAACTCAAAAACAAGGAAAAAACAGAAACTGGCACTGGGCTCTAGGTTAATAGGTTAGTCCCAGAAATAATATAAAATAGCATATTAATGCATATAAAACATCTAAAACAGATAATATAATAGCATGGAACAATAAAAAATTATACATACGTTGGAGACGTACCAACCCGACAGCTCGAGAGTGGAATTTGCTCCTCCGACGATGGAAACAGATGTAGCAGGATGAGGCACAACATGATCGGTACTGAATGATACGTCTCCAAGATATCTATAATTTTTGTCTGTTTCATGTTGTTATATTATCATTCTTAGATGTTTTATAATCATATTATAGTCACTTTATATCATTTTTTGGAACTAACCTATTGACATAGTGCCAAGTGCCAGTTGTTGTTTTTTGCATGCTTTTTACATCGCAGGAAATCAATACCAAACGGAGTCCAAACGCAGCGAAACTTTTTGTGGTTTTTTTTGGACCAGAAGACATCCTGTGGGCCGGAGAAGCGCCTGGGGGTGCTCCAAGGGGAGCACAACCCACTAGGGCGTGCCTGGAGGCCCAGGCGGGCCCTAGTGGGTTGTGCCCACCTCGGGTGCCTCCCGAACCGACCCTTTGCTCTATAAATACCCCAATATTCCAGAAACTCTGGGGGAGTCAACGAAAATCAATTCCAGCCGCCGCAAGTTCCAGAACCACCAGATCCAATCTAGACACCATCACGGAGGGGTTCACAATGTCCATTGGTGCCTCTCCGATGATGCGTGAGTAGTTCTTTGTAGACCTACGTGAAAGTGCGTTAAGTCGACTAGAGGGGCGGTGTATAGGCGATTTTTACAAATTCGTCACTGAGGAATTTCACAGTGAGGAAATTCCAAAGTCACAAACAACTTAGCAGCAGAATAAGTACTCAGAAGTAAGCATAACAGAGCAATAGCACAGTCATCATGATGAAATGAAAACAAGCAATGAGTATAGGAAGCGTAAACACATGATAAGCAGGCTAAAGAGGAACTGACTGAAGAAATTGAACTGAGGAAATTGAGAAAGTCTTGACTCAAAGTCTTCAAAGAGTAATGATCAGGTACTTCAACACAGAATGAGGAAACAGAAGGGTTGAGGAAATAGAACTAGTTAGCTCGGTGAAGACAATGATTTGGTAGACCAGTTCCAACTGCTGTGACAGTCATACATTTGGTTGGAGCGGCTAGGTATTCAAAACTGAGGACACACAGTCCCGGACACACAGTCCTCACTGTATTCTCCTTGAGCTAAGGTCACACAGACCTCGCCCAATCACTCGTGGTAAGTCTTCGGGTGACTTCCAAACCTTCACAAACTAGGTCACTCGGCGATCCACAATTTCCTCATGGATGCTCTAGACCATGACGCCTAACCGTCTGGAAGATGCACAGTCTTCAAAGGTAACAAGCATCGGTTCCACATAGGAACAATCTCTTCAGTGATGCTCAATCACTTTGGGTTTGTAGGTGTTTGGGTTTGGGTTTTTCTCACTTGATGATTTTCGTTCAAAGTCCTCGGAGGATGGGATGCTCTCAATGACAAGTGTCGGTTTCTCTCGGAGCAGCCAACCAGCTAGTGGTTGTAGGGGGCGGCTATTTATAGCCTAGGGAGCAACCCGACATGATAAGACATAAATGCCCTTCAATGATATGACCGTTAGGTGGATAAGATATTTTGGGACAGCTGGCGCATAGCACAACAACGGTCGGAATTTTGAGGTTCAAAGTCCTCAGGGCTGTCATGTTCCTCACTTGTAGGTAATCCGCACTGGAGAATTCCTAACTCCTCAGTCAGAACAAATTCCTCAGAGACTAGAAGATCTTCGTCTCTGTCACTGAAGAAATTGACTGAACTGTATGAGATTTCCAATGGCTTCACTCAAAAGGATTGGTAGGTGTAGGATTTTGAGATGAGCATCACTTGGAAACTTTTCCTTAGTTTTACCTCGACCCCCTTTAACAGTACGGTGTTTCCTATGACTCAAGAAAGAGAAAACAAAACTACGAAAAAAAAATCTTCACGCTTCATGTTCCTCGCACGAATATCAAGTCTTCAGGATCACACCAATTTCTTCACTTTAAAAGTGTTCAGAAAGCCAAAGTCTTCAGTTGAAGACACTCATTTTTAGGGGTCGACTTTCTCTGTAAATATCAAACTCCTCATAGACTTATAGACCTGTGTACACTCACAAATACACAGTCCATTAACCTATAAGTCTTCAATACACCAAAATCACTAAGGGGCACTAGATGCACTTACAATCTCCCCCTTTTTGGTGATTGATGACAATATAGGTTATGTTTTCAACGGGGATAAACATATGAAGTGTAAATACTGAAATTGAGGAATTTGATTGCAAGATATAGAAGAACTCCCCTGATGATGTGCATATGTGAGGAGTTTGCTTTTGAAAAGCAATGCACATTGAAGAGTAGAATCATGGAGATCTCCCCCTATATCTTGTAATTCATACACGCATTTAACATATGATATGAAGAATTTGAAATGCATGATGCAATATGATGACTGTTGTAATTCAGCATGCATGCATTAACATATCTGACGAAATAGCATGCAGAAGAACATAGCAAAAGTATCAGACCACCATCGGACTTAAGTTTACAACTCGATCCAACAAATCTTCAGAAGAACGAGAGTTGTAACTTAGAAAAAAAACACCCATATAGATAGACCCGCTTGAAGACTAACTCAAATTTCTCCCCCTTTGTCATCGAATAACCAAAAGGGACGAAAAATGAGGACTAATACCCCTGAAGAATATCATCACGAAGTCGATGGAGGAGCACCAGTGTTGTTGGGGTATGTTGTTGAAGTAGGGCCTGCCGTAGTGTCGTCCAAGTCTTCATTATCATCAGTCTCACGCGATGAAGAATAGGAGCTGGCCTCCAAGTGAGGAAATTTGACCTTCTTGAATTTCTTCGAAGGTGGCTGAGACCAGTCAAAGTCCTGCTTGAAGCCCATCTGATTAAGATCTTCTTCACCGTAGAGATGAGACAGAACAGCCGAGGTGCGATCAAATACTTCATGCAGATAGTAATGGTTCTTCTTCACTGAATTCTGAGTTATTGTCATGTTCTGAAGAATTGAATCAAATTGTCTTTTGACCCATTTGTGGTTGCGATCGACCTTTTGGTGGAGACTGAGGAGAAGCTTGAGGATTTGGCTTTGAAGCATTAGCGGCAGAATCATGAGTGGCAGAGTCATCATTGGTGGAGTAGGAAGCAGCTTTGCAAAACTAGCCATCCAATGGATGAGTGCCTTCGTCAATAATCGCAGCCTTGCCCTTTTCATCAGATGAGGAAATTGGTCGTTTGAAGACTTCGATTGGGGGCAAGTAGCTGTGATGATTTAGAACATCAGCTTTGAAGTTGATTGAAGACCTTGATTAGATAAATCGCATGATCCATGGAGCATAAGGCTTCAATTCAAATGGTGAAAGTGCAACATTGGCCATAGTCCTCATAAAGAAATCATGGTAGTTGATTGGCACACCATGTATGATGTTGAACAGCAGATTCTTCATAGGACTGAGGGTCTTGGTCAATATTCTGTAAATTGTCCTTAGCACATAGAGCAATTGCTTCACGAGGAATTTTGTCCTTGGGGCTTGGCCAGGCTTCAGAGGCTTCATCAATACTTGCATGAAATGATCAGATAGCTTAGGTTCATGGTAGATGAGTCTGGCACCTTCATGGGGAGGACTGATTGGAAGGGCATGAAATAATTCAGAGGCCAGTGCTTTATAATGAGTGTTATCTGTCATCCAGTCCAACACCCACAAATTCACATCTTCAGCGTTGCCGGTGATGTGCAATGTAGCGTAGAACTGAAGAATTAGCTCTTCATTCCAGTCACATATGTCGGTGCAGAAGTTGAGGAGCCCAGCGTCATGAAGAGCACTGAGGACTGGCGTGAAGCAAGGCAGCGACTCCATATCCACATGAGGAATATGCTCATGGTCAAAGATCTTGTCTTTATCAAAAAGCAGTGAAGAATAGAAGTTCATCTGACTCGCTGTCCAGAAGCATTTATGGCGAAGACGAGCAGAATCATATGGATTGTATTCCGTGAAGAACACGTGTTCATGGAAGAAATCATCAGCTTTGAACTTCTGTTTCTTTGAGAAAGGATTCTTTGGCTTGGGCTGAGGAGTGTCAGTCAATGTTTTCACAGCCTCTTGAATCACAGTCTCAGGAGCCGCAGGCTGAGGAATTTCAGTTGCAATGCCATCAGTATCAGCCTGGGTCTCCATTTCTTCAGCAGCATTGAGGTCAGTACTAGTGGCTAGAATTTCTTGAGGGATGGTGAGAAGAGAAGCTTGAGGTTCTTCAGTGCCCGTTTAAACATCTTTGGTCTGAACCAGAGACTGAGGAATTTGTTGCAAAGGTGTGAACATTGGTGAATTTGGGTGATGACTTTCCCAATAGTCATCATTCAGAATTGGAGTGGAGCACCCAATGTCCACGTCTTCTTCTTCTTCATCAATTTCCTCAACGCCTGCCTCTCAAGCAGTGAACTTAGGCATGGGTGATGATACCAATGGAGTTGAAGGGTTGTTATCCACTTCAATTTCTTCATCCAACTGCTCTGACGAAGCAGCAGAAGGATCTTCTTCATCTGATCCACTTGGGATCGCATAGTTCTCACCAAAGGGAACAATCTCCTTTGATGGCATGCTTGAGACAGGAACAACATCTATTGGATTGTCATAAAAGCTCATCAAAGTCTTGGCCTTCTTTGGTGCGGAAGACTCTGAGGATGCAGATGCTTTCCTTTTCTTCACAGCTGCTCTCTCTGCAGCTTTGGTCTTCTTCGCTTCTGATGCAGAAGTAAAGATTGGACTTGGAGTTGGTGCAGGAGGAGCAGAGGAAATTGGTTCTTTTTCCTCAGGTGCAACTAATGCAGTTGCCCTGGCTTATTCAGTGTCTTCAGGCTCAGCAGCAGATACTTCAGCTGGCCTGGCTTGTTCTTCAGGCGCAACACTAGTGGTTGCCCTGGCATTTTCTTCAACGATTGGAATAGCTTCATCAGCCCTGGTGCTTTCAGTTTCTTCAGCAGCCTGATTTTCATCAGCGGTGCTGGCATGTTCTTCAATAGGCTGTGCAGATGCATGAGCCTTAGGAGATTCATGTTGCATTGTGGCTGCAACATTGGAGGTGAATTTCTCAGCCATCTTGACAAATCTGAGTTTGGCTCCTAGCCAATCTACACGGTACACGTCAAATTCATCACTGAGTCCTTTGATCTTAGCTTGCATAGCAGCAAGTTCATCAGTTGTCATTTTGACAACGTGGTTCTTTAGAAAACGCTCCTTCTTGTACTGAGCTTTCTTCAACTGCCTGGCCTTCTCAAATTTCCATTTTTCTTCGCCTATGAAGGCGGTCAACATGTGACTTTGGCCAGGTGTGAGCTTGAAGTCAGGCATAGGAGTGTTGGGGTCCTTGTGCCAGAGATCAATGTACTCAAGGATCAACTTGGGATCCAACAGAAGGGGCACATTTGTGCCTTTGGCTCTAGCGGCCCTTTGTTGTCTGTCTCTGGCGATCTCTTCCAATTCTTCATCATAGCCTCGTCTTCATTAGACGGCACATGAAAGGCAACTTGCTTCTTGTGAGGACTTGGTCTAGTGCCTCGTCCAATAGTGGCCTTAGTCTTCAGCAAGGTTGGGCCTGTTGAGGACTGCGGAGTAGCTGAAGAACTTGCAGAGGCTCCCGAGGCAATTGAGATGCCAGTGGTCCTATGACACGAGGCGAGGTGCACAGGTGTTGAGGACTTTGCAGGAGCAGCTGGAGATTTTGCAGCTGGAGGAACTGGAGCAGCTTGGGGAATTTGCCGTGAGGGCACAGAAGAGCTTGGCCGTGAGGGCATTGCTGAGGTGCTTGGTGGATTGCGAGCTGGCTTCTTAGGCATAGCCTTCTTGGGCTTGCTAGAAGAAGCCTCAGCAGCAGCAGTGTCTTCATTGAATTTCCGCACTGCCTCTTTGGCCACTTTGGCTAGTTTAGCTTGTCGCTTGGCCCATTCAGCAGGAAATTCCTCACGTCTTCTGATGCTAGAGGGATCAGCGTCTTGGCCAGGTGCCAATGGAGGTCTTGGGCATGGAGGGTCTACAACTAATTTCTTCATGTACTTGGGTGTGACATAGCGATATTTCCTCCATTCTCTGGCCCATGTCCTCTCAATCCTTTGAATGCGCACTTTGCGCTCATTCTTCGTTTCCTTTCCATGAATTGCCTCATCAGGAGTGCAATACCCTGCATAGATGTCATCAGGGATTTCAGAAGCAGTGTTGACTTCCAATTTCTTCCCTCCCTTCTGAGGTTTCTTACCGCCAGCCATTTTCTTCAGCTGAGGATTCTGAACAATTGAGTTCTCTAAAGAGGTATGCAATTTTTCTTCGAGGAACGCTGCAAAATGAGTTAAGTTGATGAGAACCTAGAGATTCAGCAGCGGACATGTGTACCTGTGAACAGAGTATAGGTGCGAAGAATTTGGAGAGGTTATATGCGTTCTCAGAAGTTTTTGCAAAATGAACAAGTTTGAGGAATTTGACCAGAGGTGTATTGAGGAATTTCACTAAGCGTTCTTTGACTTAGGTACCAGAGTTGTATAGATCGAAAATCCACACAATTGAGGAATCTTGAAGAAAAATGTCGCTTAGAGAAACAGATCAAGAATAGATGCTTGTGTGAGGTGTTTAAAGTGTGGAAGTTGAAGAATAAACACCTTTTGAAAGATTTAGTGGAAATCATCAGAATCAACAAGGGCAGTAAAAATAACTTTTAATTACCCTTGACGAAGAACACGACGAACTGGGAGTTGTAGATTGGAAGTTCGTCAGTCCAGATCTTCCACGCCCTAACTTAGGAGAGGAAGACAGCTACGGCGGCGGCGGAGAGAAGATATCCGCGGCCGGCGCAAGTATGACGGCGACGAGGTCGAGGCAGTGAAGCTCTTCCTTGCTGGCGACGATGGAAGTAGCGGCGGTGCTAGGTCTGGAAGCTCAAGCGAGGGGAGTGAGATCGAGCGGGGAAAATGCAGTCTGAGGAGGGACAGGGGTATATATAGCCGAGGTGAAATCCGCTCGCCCGGGGAAAATGGACGAACGTGCCACTGACCCTTCTCATCCTAGCGACATGTGTCACCCATGTACAGAGCGGTGGCGATCGTGTGAGATCTTGGGTGAATAGATAAGTCTTATTGAGGGATGCGAAAGGATTTGAGAGGCTAAAGCCAAAAATTTGAGATAAGAATATTTTAACGTTTCGTTCACAAATTCTTCAGCTGACAAGGACACAGTGAAGATTTTGAACGGGTTTCAAATAGAACGCACATGAAGAATTTGTGAACAGATTGGGTTGAGTTTAGCATAGAGGAGTAAGGGTCCGATCACGTTCACTTAGCAGAAAAGGCAACATGAAGAATTAGCAATAAGTGAATGCTCTAGAGGACTAAAAACTCACATATATATAGTCAATGAAGAACAACGACGGAAAGAGTGAAGACATTTGCAAAGTTGAAGAAATTGAACAACTGAGGAATTTCAAAACTGAAGAATAACTCAAATTGAAGATTTTCAAATTTTGTTGGTGGTGTGACCCACCGTATAAGAATGATGATTTCAGACGCCGCGTACAATTGTCGTAGGGCTCTGAGAGTCAAATTCTTCGTTCATATCTTCACACTTAGAGGGTTAGTCTTCATTGACTGAAGAAAAACGTTACTTCGTGTGTTGCACATCTAAGTCATCAATTTTGCATAAGTGTTAGGATGTGTGTCCTTTTCGAAGGACATTCGAAGATTCTAAGATATTTAGCTCACACCACAACTTGCTAAATCTCTTCTCATCCAAGGGTTTTGTGAAGATATCGACTAGCTGTTCTTCAGTCTTCACGTGCTCGATAGAGATGTCGCCCTTCAACACATGATCACGAAGAAAATGATGATGAATCTGAATGTGCTTTGTCTTCGAGTGCTGAACTGGGTTATGAGCAAACTTGATGGCACTCTTGATGGAAATATGCCCTAGAGGCAATAATAAAGTTGTTATTTATATTTCCTTATATCATGATAATGTTTATTATTCATGCTAGACAAAACAGAGTGTCCCTAGTATGCTTGTACTTGACTAGCTCGTTAATCAAAGATGGTTATGTTTCCTGACCATAGACATGTGTTGTCATTTGATGAATGGGATCACATCATTAGAGAATGATGTGATGGACAAGACCCATCCATTAGCTTAGCATAATGATCGTTTAGTTTTATTGCTATTGCTTTCATCATGACTTATACATGTTCCTCTGATTATGAGATTATGCAACTCCAGAATACCGGAGGAACACGTTGTGTGCTATCAAACGTCACAACGTAACTGGGTGATTATAAAGATGCTCTACAGATGTCTCCAAAGGTGTTTGTTGGGTTGGCATAGATCGAGATTAGAATTTGTCACTCAGTGTATCAGAGACGTATCTCTGGGCCCTCTCGGTAATGCACATCACTACAAGCCTTGCAAGTAATGTGACAAATGAGTTAGTAACGGGATGATGCATTACGGAACGAGTAAAGAGACTTGCCGATAACGAGATTGAACTAGGTATGATGATACCGATGATCGAATTTCGGGCAAGTAACATACCGATGACAAAGGCAACAACGTATGTTGTTATGCGGTTTGACCGATAAAGATCTTCGTAGAATGTGTAGGAGCCAATATGAGCATCCAGGTTCCGCTATTGGTTATTGACCGGAGATATGTCTCGGTCATGTCTATATAGTTCTCGAACCCATAGGGTCCGCACGCTTAACGTTCGATGACGATTTGTATTATGAGTTTATGTGATTTGATGACCGAAGGTTGTTCGGAGTCCCGGATGAGATCACGGACATGATGAGGAGTCTCGAAATGGTTGAGACATAATATTCATATATTGGAAGGCTACATTCGGACATCGGAATGGTTCGGGTCGTTTCGGTTAAGTTTTGGAGTACCGGGGGTTACCGGAACCCCTCCGGGAAGTTATTGGGCCTCATGGGCCTACTGGTGGAAGAGAGGAGGCAGGCCAAGGTGTGGCGCGCGCCCCCTAGCACAAACCGTATTGGACTAGGGCTAGGGGGCCGGGCCCCCTTTCCTTCTCTCCTCCCTCTCCTTCCCCCCTTCTCCTTGTGGAAGTAGGAAAGGGGGGGAATCCTACTTGGAGTAGGACTCCCCCCTTGGGCACGCCTCCTCCTCCCCCCTCCTTTATATACGTGGGGAGGGGGCACCCAAAGGCACAACAGACAATCTCTTAGCCGTGTGCGGTGCCCCCTCCACAGTTTTACACCTCGGTCATATCGTCGTAGTGCTTAGGCGAAGCCCTGCGTCAGTAACTTCACCATCACCATCACCATGCTGTGGTGCTGACGGAACTCTCGCTCGGCCTCAGCTGGATCAAGAGTTCGAGGGGCGTCACCGAGCTGAACGTGCGCAGATCACGGAGGTGCCGTGCATTCGGTACTTGATCGGTTGGATCGCGAAGACGTTTGACTACATCAACTGCCTTACTAAACGCTTCTGCTTTCGGTCTACGAGGGTACGTGGACACACTCTCCCCGCTCGTTGCTATGCTTCTCCTAGATAGATCTTGCGTGATCGTAGGCAATTTTTTTGAAATACTACGTTCCCCAACAGTGGTATTAGAGCCAGGTCTATGCGTAGATGTTATATGCACGAGTAGAACACAAAGAGTTGTGGGCGATAATAGTCATATTGACCAGCATGTCATACTTTGATTCGGCGGTATTGTTGGATGAAGCGGCCCAGACCGACATTACATGACCGTGTTCATGAGACTGGTTCTACCGCCGTGCTTCGCACACAGGTGGCTAGTGGGTGTCTGTTTCTCCAACTTTAGTTGAATCGAGTTTGACTACGCCCGGTCCTTGTTGAAGGTTAAAATAGCACACTTGACGAAAAATCGTTGTGGTTTTGATGCGTAGGTAAGAACGGTTCTTACTAGAAGCCTGTAGCAACCATGTAAAACTTGCAACAATAAAGTAGAGGACGTCTAACTTGTTTTTGCAGGGCTTGCTGTGATGTGATATAGTCAAGATGTGATGATATATAAATTGTTGTATGAGATGATCATGTTTTGTAATAGTTATCGGCAACTAGCAGGAGCCATATGGTTGTCGCTTTATTGTATGAAATGCAATCGCCATGTAATTGCTTTAGTTTATCACTATGTGGTAGCGATAGTCGTAGTAGCAATAGTTGGCCAGACGACCACGATGCTTCAATGGAGATCAAGGTGTCAAGCCGGTGACGATGGTGATCATGATGGTGCTTTGGAGATGGAGATCAAAAGCACAAGATGATGATGGCCATATCATATCACTTATATTGATTGCATGTGATGTTTATCCTTTATGCATCTTATTTTGCCTAGTATGGTGGTAGCACTATAAGATGATCTCTCACTAAATTTCAAGGTATAAGTGTTCTCCCAGAGTATGCATCGTTGCGACAGTTCGTCGTGCCGAGACACCACGTGATGATTGGGTGTGATAAGGTCTACGTTCACATACAACGGGTGCAAGCCAGTTTTGCACACGCAGAACACTCTGGTTAAACTTGACGAGCCTAGCATATGCAGATATGGCCTCGGAACACTGAGACCGAAAGGTCGAGCGTGAATCATATAGTAGATATGATCAACATAGTGATGTTCACCATTGAAAACTACTCCATCTCACGTGATGATCAGACATGGTTTAGTTGATATGGATCACGTGATCACTTAGATGATTAGAGGGATGTCTATCTAACACTGGTGTGCGTCGGTCCTAAACCAACGGTTTTTAACCCCTTTCCGCGACGACATCTGGAACCGTCGCCAAGTGAGTGTGGGCGATAGGGGGTCCTTCCCACACGACCCAGAAACCGTCGGGGATATGCCCTCCTGGCACACACGTTCGGCAAAATGAGGTCGTGTGCGACCGGCGAGCGCGCAAATACGGAAATGCGTACAGTATAGCTAAAAAATACAGTTATACGGTGAAATTGTTTCCGGTCGCAAGTACATCCCACACAGTCAGTCCCCCATAAACGTTTCTGTTCGTATGTACATCCCGCACAGTCGCTCCAAGGAAAATGTTTGCGCAAGGTGGCGTAACGCAAACAGTTTTGAAGAGAATGTCGTGTGTGATTGTTCATTGATCCAACACGGTTTATTCCTAAGAAATGTGTGCGTTGCCTGAGGTCATCGCCCACGGTGCTTTCTCATTAACCGTTTGCAATAGGAAAACCCAATTAGCAAGCTAATTGGGCAATTAGTGGGCTAATTGGGCAATTAGCGGGCTAATTGCCCTATTATTAATAATCCATTTACTAATCTAATTGACATTCATATTAAGCACATAATAAATTCCATTTCCATATTAAGGAAGCAGGATTTCATAATTGAAATACATTAGAGTACAACATGATATAGCTTCAGCACTCAGCTACCCCATTACACAACTGCACCAGCAGCAAGTTTCACATGCAACATCTAGAACCTTTCGAAATTAGCATCTTAGATGGTACATAGAGAGATGCATCTCAGCTGGAAAACTGCTGAAGCGGAAGGCGAATATTGAGCCTTCATTCATGTTGAAGGTCTTTGCAACTTTAGGCCAGTGCCTCTGGATGATTGACCGTCCATCCTTCGACCTCTTCAGGAACACTTCAATATTGAACCGTGGGTGTTGTATGAAAACTTTCCTCGCCTCCTGACCACAGAGGTGGTTTGAGAGGTAATCATCAGTGAAGCCTGAAAACAAGGATGTGCATAAATATCTTCTCTATATTGGAAATGGGGCAAAGGAATACAAAAAGGCAAGGTATAATACTTAGTACCATCTTGTAAACCTTAGTGCTTCCCATTGTTTCCCTGCAACACATATAAGGTAGTTAGTCATCAGGTTAAGTAAGGGTTTGCATGCTATCAGTAAAATATGTTGATGATAAATAAGCACATTGCAGATTCATCAGATTAATTCAAGCCACGTGGAAAACCCATTTATCCAAACCAAGCATGATTAAGAACTAGGAAATATAGCACTTGTATATGTTTCTCATCTATTAAGTGCAGCAAAATTCGATTTATTCCTCACATGCTATACAATAACAGAATGCAGCCACAACAATTGAACATCGCATTGCAGAATTGAACCAAGCAGTTAACTAAACACCACAACAAATGAACCAAACGTTAACTGAGCACCACATTGCACAATATAACATACTCATAATAGAAGATCAGACAGTTAACCAAACCAAGCATGCTTAACAACTTGGAAATATAGCAATTTCATTTGTTTCTCATGTATTTAGTATAGCCAAATTTGATTTATTCCTCACATGGTATACAATAACAGAATGCAGCCACAATAATTGAACATCGCATTGCAGAATTGAACCAAGGAGTTAACTAAACACCACAACAAGTGAACCAAGCCACAACAAATGAACCAAGCAGTTAAGTAAACACCAATTGAACAATATAACATATTCCTAATAGAAGATCAGGCAGTTAACCAAACCAAGCATGCTTAACAACTTGGAAATATTGCACCCTGAAGAGTTGAACATCACATTTGCAGAATTGAACCAAGCAGTTAATTGAACACCACATTGCACGACATATAGAACATATACACTATAGCAGAAGATTGCATGGTAAAAGTAGATAGCACAATTCACTAGAATTTGTTAAGGAAAGGCAGTAGCTAGAAAATTGAACATGGGTCCTTATAGTGAGCTAATAAGACAAGCTACTCCTCATTGTCGGAGATATCGATGACGATTGGCCCCTTGGACATGGAAGAGGGCGAGGCCTCCGCATCGTGGGTGCCCTCGTTGTGGTGGTGAGTTGCCTAAGCCGCTCCGGGCACCAACCTGCTAGCTCTCGAGATGAGGTAAGCACGTGCACGCTGAGAAAACACCTCCTAGTCTTCGTCGAAGGCACCGACGGTGGCCTCGAGAAAACGCCACGAACTGTCATTTAAAGCAGCCAACCGCGTCGCGGCGTCGGTGCACGAGGCGTCAACGGTGGCCTCGATGGCGAGGTGCTCCTCCAAGATCTGGGGGTCGGCACGAATGGCAGCCATCACGACCTCATCCGCGCGTGCGACAAGGATTTGCTTCTCCGCTGCCAAATGCCCCTTGAGGTCTTGGCTATACTGCGTGCACCATGGCTTTGGCTGGCACTTATTTGGTGGAGGGGTCGGTGATTTGGGTGGAAGGTGTCGTGCTCGCGCCAGCGGTCGGGCCATGTGGGATGTGGAAGGAGGAGGAGTATGGGGGTCGGGTGTGGATTACCTGCCTGGATAGGCGAGGCCGAGCAGCGTGAAGGAGGGTTGCGGGCGAGGAGGCGGCGGTGCTGTAAGCAAGGAGTGAAGGTTTTAACTTGGAAAGGAAGGCGGAAAGAGGGGAAATGTGGATTTTGGTAAGGGGGAGGGGGCGGGGAGGTAGATATTTCCGTGGAAGCCGAAAATTTGGAATCGCTTCAGCCAAAAAACTGGCGCGCAAAGTGTCATCAGACACGGTCCCTTATTCAGACACGGTCCAAAGATATTTTGTGCTGCATCTCACACAGTTGGTTATAATAAACTGTGTGGGATCTACTTGATTTTTGGTCTTAATTTGAATTACATATTGGGGTCACAGCAGCCATGGATGGTGTTTGAATTGCTAGAACTTTTATCTGCAGTGATCATAAAAGAATTGGAATTATTCAGGGTTCGTTTGGACATTTTTATGCATTAAGTGAGTTTTCAATGCATTTATGTGCATAATTCAAATTTGAAATACATGCACATGCTCAGTGCATATAAATTCGTTGAAAAATCAAATCTTTGTCCTTGGGTGCATGCTTAGGTCCCATGCAAGAAATGGGAATGAATTTCAAACACCATGGCACCGTTGATTGCCGGCAAAACAGTTAGATGCCTGGTTTTTAAATTCTAGTAAATCCAAAACTCGTCTGAAATTCATGAAACTTGGCATGCTATCATGGAAGGGCACCCGACATGCTGTGGTATTTTTCGTGTCCATTTTGAGAGAAGGCGAACTCGAATAATGACAACCAACAAAGGCATTTTGAAAAAAATAGCTGCCACTTTAATATCTCAAACGTTTGTATAATTCAAACCGTGTGCGTTCGGTTAACCATTCATGTGACACCACGTGTCTTGGTTTTAATGGCTATAGGAGGTGCCGTGTGGACAGCTGCTTGACTGAACGGGAGGCGTGCGACCACAGTCCGGTGCGCAGGCTCACCGGGAAGCGTACAAGCTTTTCAACGTAGGATCTGTGCATCTCTTCAACGCAAACGGTTCGGATTACGATATGAAAATTAAAGCCAGACTTCAGCGCTAAGCCAAGAGACACTGCGATTTGTCAAAATATGCAGCTAAAAATCAATATCACCATCTATTTTTTGCAACTAAAATTCAGTGATTAAGCATATATTTCATTCATACTAGAGATTAAGCAGTCGTTCTCACCGGGAAGCAAGACAGCCTTGGACCGCCGCCCGCCTTGCTCCCACCGGTCTATATTAATGGCGCCGCCGAGCGGCCGCACCCCGCCCATCCTCGCCACACACACAATTCCTCTCTCTCCGCCCTCATCCTCGACGCCGCTCTAAGTCCTCAAAGCCATCAGTGTACGAGGATGGCACCGAAGCGCCCCATCGGAGGGAGTGGCGACGCCGGGGCTGCTGAAGCACCAGAGCACGACATGAATATGGAGACAGAGGTTCCCGTCCCCGCCGACGAGGTGGCGAACGAGGCTACCAACAAGCGGAGGCGGATCAAGAAAGAACTGCAAGCGACTCCAGCAGGCCTAGACTTCATCAACAACCTCCCCGATGATATGTTGATAGTCATCATATCCCTCCTCCAAATCAAAAATCGGCCAAGGACAGCCGCCATTTCCCGGCGGTGGCGAACCCAATGGCTCCGCACCCCTGTCAACCTCCTCCACGCCCACAAGCTCTGCCATGGCTATCTCCAAAGCTTGGATGCGTTCTCCCAAATCCTCGGCAGTCACCATGGCCCAATCAAAGGCCTTATCGCGGGCTAGTTTCGTTCCAATGGCAGGGAGCGAGGCAAGCTTGACGAGTGGTTCCGATCCCGCGCCATAGATCAGCTCGAGAAGCTAAGTTATAATGATGGGCGTATGAGCTTGCTGCCAATGTCCGCGCTCCGCTTCGCGCCCACGCTGCGCCTCGCCAAGTTTATGAACTGCCATCCCCCCTTAATGACGCGCCCGCTCTTTTTCTACCACGACTGAAGCACCTCGAGCTCGTCGCCGTCCGCATCCCAAAGGATGACATGGAGTGCTTGCTCTGTGGTTGTACTGCACTCGAGTTCCTTCGTCTTCAGGCGATGAATTGGTCGAGTACCTTGCACATCACCTCCAGGACTCTCCGCACTATTTATGTGTTGTTGGTGCTGCTACGAGAGATCACAAAAGGTCGATCACAATATGGTCATCCAGGACACACCTTCACTTGAGAGATTACTTGTAGTTGATAAACAAGGTCCAACAAGAATCAATGTCATTTCTGCACCGAAATTGAAAGTGGTGGGCTACTCGTCTGTCAAATACTACAACTTTCAGGTACAACAGTCGCCTTATATCCCTCTCCTTCTTGATATCAACGTTATGACTAGTTTTGAAGATGTATGCTCGTCTGTCATCCAGCGAACCTTCACCCAGACTCTGGGCACAGTGAAGGTCTTGGCACTAGAATCTGTCGTCCCCAACGTGGACCAAGTTTTTAGTTGCCTGAGATGCTTTCCGTGCCTGAAGAAGCTGTATATCGAGGTGATGTTCCTTTCCTGTTAAATGTTAACCATAAGGGAGTTCAATTTTTTGCACCTTTTCCCAAGTTCACAATGACAATGTACTACTATTTCTGAAGGAATTTTGGAGGATTTTAGGACATACACCCGCACCCCATATTGGTTGCTTCATTCATATGGTTACAGTCGTCCATAAGAATTTCTCCTTTGGATTCATCTGTACTAGTTATCTTAGGGAATTTTTCATCCAATCCAACCTCTTGTGAAGAAGGCTACATGTTTCTAGATTGTAATCAAATGCCCATGTTAATCATGCCAGATCGAAGATGGCACGTTGGTGCATTTTACCAATCCTGCAAACCAAATGGGCGTGTAGCAGTGTTCAAAACTGCATGTAGGCACTAACACGTTCTCTTCTTTTGCAGTGCATATTAGGCCCGGTGGATGGTGTTTATAACGACAATCACATCGAATGCCTGGATCTGCATCTCTCAAATATTACTTTGAACTCCTACCGAGGGACCCCACTGGAGATTACACTCGCCAGGTTCTTTCTTGTCAGAGCAAAGGTGCTGAGTGTACTGAGGTTGAACACGCATTTAATTAGGAAAGATCAATGGTATGATCAGCAGAGCCGGCTGGTACTGTTTTGAATGGAAGTGCCTCCAAAAATGCCAAACTTCATATGGGAAGAACATATGGCAAAGCAATTGGAAATCATTGTGTCAAACCCATACATGACTTGTCAGCGGATGATCCCTTTTCAGAAATGACGCAGCTTGCAATGTTTGAATTTGGGCGTTGTAATCTTTGAATTTGAACCTTGAAATATTTATGGTATTTGTTATATTGAACCGTTTATGTTCTCTTGTCTCAACGCAAACAGTTCATCCGGGTGAACCGCATGTCGTACATCACACACACCTTGATCTGGCTGACCGTTTCTTTTGTGTTGCCTAATCACAAACAGTTCATCCGAGTGAACTGTATGATGTACATCGCACACACCTTGATCTGGCTGGCCGTTTCTTTTGTGTTGCCTAATCACAAAAAGTTCATCCGAGTGAACCGTATGCTGTACATCGCACACACCTTTATCTGGCTACCCGTTTCTTTTGTTCCTACTCATTGAAAACGGTTAATTGAACTGAACCGTATGCCCTGAATCGCACACGCAACTAAAATCTGAACCGTGTTTGATGCATCCGTCATCGCAAACGTTTTGCGCCTTTTTTGACGGTTTTTTTACACCACCGTTTGCGATTATTGCATCGCACACAGTTTTGTCGAAGGGTCTTGATACGTCCCCAACGTATCTATAATTTATGAAGTCTTCATGCTATTATATTATCAATCTTAGATGTTTTATATGGATTTATATGCTATTCTATATGATTTTTGGGACTAACCTATTAACCTAGAGCCCAGTGCCAGTTTCTGTTTTCTCATTGTTTTAGAGTATCGCAGGAAAGGAAAACCAAACGGAGTCCAATTGACGTACAACTTGACGGAGATCATTTTTGGACCAGAACAAGCCCACGGAGTACCGGAAGTAGGCCAGAAGAGTCCCGGGCTGCCCACGAGGGTGGGGAGCGCGCCCCCCTGCCTCGTGGACAGCCCGGAAACCCCCTGACTTGAAATCAACGCCAACACCTCTCATATATACCCAAACTTCCAGAAAGAAACCTAGATCGGAAGTTCCGCCGCCGCAAGCCTCTGTAGCCACGACAAATCAATCTAGGCCCTCTCCGGCACCCTACCGGAGGGGGCTATCATCACCGGTGGCCATGGAGGAGTATCCCGGAGAGGCCATCATCGCCATGAAGGGCAAGGACCAGAGGGAGAACCTTTCCCCATCCAGGGGGGAGGCCATGGAGGAGGAAGCACAAGGGGGAGAACCTCTCCTCCTCTCTCTTGGTGGCACCGGAGTGCCATCGAGAGGGGAATCATCACTGCGGTGAACGTCTTCATCAACATCACCATCATCATCACCATCCTCATCTCTTTTACGCGGTCCACTCTCCCGCACCCCGCTGTAATCCCTACTTGAACATGGTGCTTTATGCCACATATTATGATCCAATGATGTGTTGCCATCCTATGATGTTTTGAGTAGATATCCTTTGTCTTTGGGTTGATTGATGATCTAGATTGGTACGAGTTGTATGTTTTATTTTGGTGCTGTCCTATGGTGCCCTCCGTGTCGCGCAAGCGTGAGGGATTCCAGCTGTAGGGTGTTGCAATACGTTCATGATTCGCTTATAGTGGGTTGGTGAGTGACTGAAACACAAACCCGAGTAAGGGGGTCGTTGCGTATGGGAATAAAGAGGACTTGATGCTTTAATGCTATGGTTGGGTTTTACCTTAATGATCTTTAGTAGTTGCGGATGCTTGCTAGAGTTCCAATCATAAGTGCATATGATCCAAGTAGAGAAAGTATGTTAGCTTATGCCTCTCCCTCATATGAAATTGCAATGACGACTACCAGTCTTGTTAACAATTGCCTAGGACAATTCCGCACACCGATCCACCATTATTCCACACCCGCTATTTATAATATTTAGTAATATATTCTAAATTTATGATAACAGCACCTACATTTATGTTTTAGCTCTCCGATACCATGCAAAGTTATCCTCTTCATACCCACAACGTAGTTTTATTTCTCGTTTCTGTTTGGAAGCAAACGTTCGATATACGTAGAGTCGTATCAGTGGCAGATAGGGCTTGAGAGAATATTGATCTTACCTTTAGCTCCTTGTGGGTTCGACACTCCATACTTATCACTTCCACCTTTGCAAATTGCTACGATGATTCCCTTCACTTGGGGATTATCAGGTCTCTGATCGTACTGTTGCGTTAGCAGCATCCTGCAGTAGTGTAGTGGGAGTTCTTAAGTAATATGATTAATTGAACTTTAATTTATCATGAACTTAGTACCAGATAGTATTTTGCATGTCTATGTTGATGTAGATAAATGGCCCGCGCTACTGTTTCGTTGAATTTTCATGCGTTCCTAGAGAAAGCTAAGTTTAAAGATGATAGTAGCAACTGTTGGCACACGAAATCGCCGCGCAACACCAGGATAACCGTCGTGCTTTCGTGACGACGAACGATTGCTTTATGAGCAAAGCAACAAAGATTTCCTCGCTTTCGTGGAGGAGAACCGGCCGCTTTCCAGCGTAAAACAACAAAGATCGCCAAACCCTAGGGCTGCTAGGGCTCGGCAGGAAGTAGCGACAGAAAATAGACGTACATGAAAAAGTAGTTTGTATTGATAGATCGATTGTTGTGGGCTTTTCCAATCGGCCGTGACCTTATATATAAGGCACGCTGGACTTCGACGTATACAAGGCAGTACTTGGCGTATATGAATGGAATTGCCAAATCTAAACCGATTAGAATCTAATCAGGTCATCCTTTGGGCTACCATGTATAGTACTTGACGTGTTGAATCAGCCATCTAACCTGCATGGCGACCTCTCGTGGCCATATGCGCTCCTTGCCTTATCAATAATAAAATATTCCGGCCATGTCGCTATCACACCAGATAATTATGATTAATATTTCTCCGTTGTGTTGTTGCACCTTCACGTCCATGACTTTTTCTCATGCCCAATACTTCTCCTGGCTAGCCCCTAATCCAGGCAAAACTTCATATATTTGTCCAGAGTGAATAGCTTTGCTAGCCTGATTTGCCTCTTCAGCATATGTATTGTACTATGATCCAAGCCTAGCAGCCAAATTATATCATCAACACATGCCCCCTGTTTTTGGTACAATTGCATTGACCAAAAACACTATGATAATACCTGAGAATGATGTCGTTAACTTTACCGGCTATATAATTGCTCAATGTCCAAAGAGCACATTGGGAAATTGTTTTTCTTTAGGGCGATATTTGAAATAATATGTCGGCCAAATTTGCTTAGGACGATACTTGGAATAATATACCGGCCACATTACCTCAAGCCTGCTTGGTCATGCTAGAATAGTAGTTTTTTAATATTTTCCATTGGGAGCCGTTGGCAACTTCTCCTCTGCATGTCGTCTTCGGCATCATTGATTTTTCTGGATTGAATAATCGCTTCTTCCCGGCTATCTCTTCCTTCATTTCAAATGCTCGTAGTCGCTGGACACGCCGTTTCTGAGTGTGTGTGAGTCCCGTTGGACACCACCGAGGTCTTGGTTTAGTCTCTGGTGCAGCTGACTTAATTCTGTTGCCCCCCGAGTCTCTCGGCATGTACTGACGTACTTCTGCTTTTATGGCAAATATTTTATCTCTGGCCGAAACACCTCTCTGGTGATCATGTGCATCACTAGCTTTAAATTTCTGGCCGCGTACATTGCTTAAATCCCAATCAGTGCTAGGCTTGAAATTTCTGGACGCTCTTGGGCCACAACCTCCCATGAATAAATCAGCATATGAGCTTGCCGATTAGACCGTTGATTAGTACCTGAGGATACAACGAATTCTTTGTCTGACCGTGCATGCATGCCCTGTCCAAAATTAGTTTCCTTTCCAAACTGATTACATCGGCCGGTTTGCTGCAACTTCACACCATCACTATTCTCCTCTGTACCTATGGCTTCAATTTTCCCACCGTCTCTAGTAAATTCATCAACGGATGCATCAACCAACTCACTAGTACGTACAATTTTCTTGTCTACACGTGTCTGCACACAAGACTCCAAATCATCTTGTAAACTAATATCTTTCATTGCACTACTCTTGTTGCAGCCACGCTCAGTTTCATCATGTGCTTTTGCATCACTTTTACAATTGATCGGCACCCACTTAAACTTTTGACCACCTATATGAACTTCGCCATCTGCACTGTGTACCGATGACCGTTTCCTTTGGACAACAATTGTATCATGTGATTTAGCTGCCTCACCGAACCAGGCCTTTTTCTCATGCATGTTTGGTCTGAACATATGCCTCGGTGGAACCAATCGTGGGTGAAAATAAACTGGCCCTGTAGGATATGGCGCCCAAGGATTAATACCCCATATAGGAAATTGTGGGTACAGAGGAGGTGCACAGCCCGAACATGTCGGCTCCATTGCAGTATTGGGCTGTTGGTCATATAAATCTCTTTGCCATTGCTCATGACCGCCAGGTCCAGAAGGAGATCTAAACACATTGCTGGTCCTGCGTGAGGTGTACTTTTCCAACAACATGCTAACTGACGGCTTTGGTCTTGGAGCTTGTTTCCTTCTTCCATTGACTTTCCAAACTCCTACTTCTGGATTTTTTTGCTTGATCATCCTTGGAGAAGCATTATCATCAACAATATTTTTCTTTCTTACGGATTCGGTCTGATCCGACCGAATAAGCATTTTCTTACTCTCAAGCTCGACCACATTGATAGGAAAAGCGTCACTATCGAGCTTCATCTTAGAACTTTCTGTAAACGTCAATCGTCCTTCATTAATGGCCGATTGCACCTGTTGACGAAGCATGTTACAATCATTAGTAGCATGAGAGAAAGAATTGTGCCACTTGCAATAAGCTCTCCTACCCAACTCTTCTGTAGGTGGAATTACATGACCCTCTCTCACTCTAATTAATTTATTTTGCAGAAACATATCAAAAATACTATCACACTTACTAACATCAAAAGTGTATTTAGTTTCATCTCTTCTAGCAGGTGTGGGTTTCAAAGCAGAACATGCAAAGGGTATTGACTTTGACGCTGGAATCCATTCGGCTACACATATATTAACGTCAACTTCACTAGCCGAATTACTATCATAATCAAAGGCATTACCTACATGATTATCCTTCTCATTATCAATATTATCTTCAAACCGGCTATATTGTTTAATCTCCTTAGTCCGGTTTTCTTGCGCCAAAGCCTTCTACAAAACTTGATTAACATCTAAAAATTCTTGCCCTTCTAGTTTATCCTTAATATGAGCGAGAAGACCCGAAAAGGCAAGATCGGCTAAATCCTTTTCGGCTATGGTCAAGCTGAAACATCGGTTTTTCACATCCCTAAACCTCCTAATATAATCATGAACGTGCTCATTATATTTCTGCCTAACCATAGTTAAATCTGAAAGCCGAAGTTCTATTTCACCGCTATAAAAGTACTCATGAATTTTTTGCTCCAATTGTGCCAATGTTGAAATAGAATTAGGAGCAAGCGATGTAAACCAAGTAAATGCAATATCGGACAAACACAACGGAAATAATTTAATCCTATAAACATCTGATGTGCCGATATCACAACATTGGGCTAAAAATTGTCCGATATGCTCGAAAGTGGATCTACCATCTTCCCCTGTAAACCTAACAAAGTCAGGAATTCTAAAATCGCCAGGATAAGCCATCGAATCGAAGTAATCAGGGTATGGTTTTTGATATGCACATGCTTTACTCTTAGGTTCTAAACCGAATTCTCTTAGTATACTAGCAAGCTTATCCTTAAAATTATCATTCGGCTGTAGAGAACTAGTTTGTGGAGCAGATGGAACGCTAGCACGTGATGGAAACTCCGGCAAAGAAATTTGAGCTTGTGATACTTGCAACGGAGACCCATTAAAATATGAATCGGGTACCGGCCCACACGGAATCCCGGTACTAACAGTCAATAGCGGTGGCGTACTATATTCTACAGTTGGATAAAAAAATTGTTGCAAACTAGAATTAGAACTAGCACTTCAGTTATTGTTGTTGTGATTTTGTGGAACCGAAGTTGAGACAGTAGGAGCAACTACGCTAGGCATAAAATTACTAGCCGAACTGCTCACATAGTTCTGGCCACCTTGATCGCTATTTAAAGGAACATGGGGCTGCACAATGTTATTAGCCGATGCTCTAGGTGTATGAATATTACTAGGAAAGTTAATGAAGCCACTATTCTCAATCGGTCTTTTCTCAGAATAATCATCGTTGATTTGCAGCACTAACGACCGAGCATGACTAGGTAAAATATTTTCAAGATCTTTGTGAAGCTACTCCTTAAATTCTTCAATTCTATTAGCTACTGATTGAGTAATTGTGTGTGTCGTAGTTTTCACATCATAATCATACTTGGTAGCTACACACACATCAATTAGATGAGAAATTCCTTCGGTTGACTTTTTTACCTCGGTGTTGATCGAATCTGAAGGGTTCGGCACATGTACCTTCTTGACAATGCCGATCCTTGTCTTGCAGTATCCAGTCAACTTCAATTTTAGTCGCTCGGCCATCTCTTTCTTAAGCTCTTTTTCAAGCTCCTGGCGATCATCTTCTGATAGATCGTCGAGTGTGACGGCGATGACGTTCTCCAGGTCGATGTCGCTCCTGTTCCTGGACTCAGTACTCATCGTGTGCCTCTTCTTCTTCCCGTCCCCAGCGGAGTCGCCAATTGTGTTGGCACGCGAAATCGCCGCGCAACACCAGGATAACCATCGTGCTGTCGTGACGACGAACGATTGCTTTACGAGCAAAGCAACAAAGATTTCCTCACTTTCGTGGAGGAGAACCGGCCGCTTTCCAGCGCAAAATGACAAAGATCGCCAAACCCTAGGGCTGCTAGGGCTCAGCAGGAAGTAGCGACAGAAAATAGACGTACGTGAAAAAGTAGTTTGTATTGATAGATCGATTGTTGTGGGCTTTTCCAATCGGCCGTGACCTTATATATAAGGCACGCTGGACTTCGACGTATACAAGGCAGTACTTGGCGTATACGAATAGAATTGCAAAATCTAAACCGATTAGAATCTAATCAGGTCATCCTTTGGGCTACCATGTATAGTACTTGACGTGTTGAATCAGCCATCTAACCTGCATGGCGACCTCTCGTGGCCATATGCGCTCCTTGCCTTATCAATAATAAAATATTCCGGCCATGTCGCTATCACACCAGATAATTATGATTAATAATTCTCCCTTGTGTTGTTGCACCTTCACGTCCATGACTTTTGCTCATGCCCAATACTTCTCCTGGCTAGCCCCTAATCCAGGCAAAACTTCATATATTTGTCCGGAGTAAATAGCTTTGCTAGCTTGATTTGCCTCTTCAGCATGTGTATTGTACTATGATCCAAGCCTAGCAGCCAAATTATATTATCAACAACAACTACACTGACTGGGTCCATAACTTGAGGATTATCCTCATTGCTGCATAGAAGAATTATGTCCTTGATGCACCGCTAGGTGACAGACCTATTGCAGGAGCAGATGCAGACGTTATGAACGTTTGACAAGCTCAGTATGATGACTACTTGATAGTTTAGTGCACCATGCTTTACGGCTTAGAACCGGGACTTCAAAACGTTTTGAATGCCAAGGAGCATATAAGATGTTCCAAGAGCTAAAATTGGTATTTTAGACTCATGCTCGAGTCGAGAGGTATGAGACCTCTGACAAGTACTTTGCCTACAGGATGGAGGAGAATAGCTCAACCAGTGAGCTGGTGCTCAGAAGGTCTAAGTACTACAATCGCTTGAATTATGTGGGAGTTAATCTTCTAGATAAAATAGTGATTGATAGAATTCTCTAGTCACTATCACCAAGTTACTGGAACTTCGTGATGAACTATAATATATAAGGGATGACAAACGATTCCCGAGCTCTTCGCGATGCTAAAATTAGCGAAGGTAAAAATCAAGAAAAGCATCAAATGTTGATGGTTGACAAGACCACTAGTTTCAAGTAAAAGGGCAAGGGAAAGAAAGGGAACTTCATGAAGAATGACAAGCAAGTTCCCACTCCCATGAAGAAGCCCAAAGCTAGACCCAAACCTGAAACTGAGTGCTTCTACTACAAACGAATGGTCGCTGGAAGCGGAACTGCCCCAAATACTTGGCGGATAAGAAGGATGGCAAAGTGAACAAAAGTATATATGATACACATGTTATTGATGTGTACTTTACTATTATTCATAGTAGCCCCTGGGTATTTGATACTGGTTCAGTTGCTATGATTAGTAACTTGAAACAGGACTTATAAAATGAACAGAGACTAGTTGAGGGTAAGGTGACGAAGTGTGTTGGAAGTGATTCCAAGGTTGATAAGATCACCAGTGCACACTTCCTTTACCTTCGGGATTAGTGTTGAACCTAAAACAAATGGTATTTGGTGTTTGCGTTGAGCATAATATGATTGGATCCTGTTTATTGCAATACAGTTATTCATTTAAGTCAAAGAATAATTGTTATTCTGTTTACATGAATAAAACCTTCCGTGGTCATACACCCAAGGTGAATGGTTTATTGAATCTCAATTGTAGTGATACACATATTCATAATATTGAAGCCAAAAGATGCAAGGCTAATAATGATAGTGCAGCTTATTTGTGGCACTGCCGTTTAGGTCATATTGGTGTAAAGCGCATGAAGAAACTCCATGTTGGTGGGCTTTTGGAATCACTTGATGCTTGTGAACCATGCCTCATGGGCAAGATGACTAAGACTCCGTTCTCTGGAACAATGGAACGAGCCACTGACTTATTGGAAATAATACATACCGATGTATGCAGTCCGATGAGTGTTGAGGCTCGCGGCAGGTATCGTTATTTTCTGACCTTCACAGATGATTTGAGCAGATATGGGTATAACTACTTAACGAAACACAAGTCTGGAACATTTGAAAAGTTCAAAGAATTTCAGAGTGAAGTTGAAAATCATCGTAACAAGAAAATAAAGTTTCTACGATCTGATCACGGAGGTGAATATTTGAGTTATGAGTTTGGCCTTCGTTTAAAACAATGTGGAATAGTTTCACAACTCAAGCCACCTGGAACACCACAGCGTAATGGTGTGTCCGAACGTCGTAACCGTACTATATTAGATATGGTGCGATCTATGATGTCTCTTAGCAATTTACCACTATTGTTTTGGGGTTATGCATTAGAGACTGCTTGATGTCTACTACACAACCTTCTTCTTCTATACGTTGTTGGGCCTCCAAGTGTAGAGGTTTGTAGGAGAGTAGCAAATTTCCCTCAAGTGGAAGACCTAAGGTTTATCAATCCGTGGGAGGCGTAGGATGAAGATGGTCTCTCTCAAACAACCCTGCAACCAAATAACAAAGAGTCTCTTGTGTCCCCAACACACCCAATACAATGGTAAATTGTATAGGTGCACTAGTTCGGCGAAGAGATGGTGATACAAGTGCAATATGGATGGTAGATATAGGTTTTTGTAATATGAAAATATAAAAACAGCAAGGTAACTAATGATAAAAGTGAGCGTAAACGGTATTGCAATGCTAGGAAACAAGGCCTAGGGTTCATACTTTCACTAGTGCAAGTTCTCTCAACAATAATAATATAATTGGATCATATAACTATCCCTCAACATGCAACAAAGAGTCACTCCAAAGTCACTAATAGCAGAGTACAAACAAAGAGATTATGGTAGGGTACGAAACCACCTCAAAGTTATCCTTTGTGATCGATCTATTCAAGAGTCCGTAGTAAAATAACATGAAGCTATTCTTTCCGTTCAATCTATCTTAGAGTTCGTACTAGAATAACACCTTAAGACACAAATCAACCAAAACCCTAATGTCACCTAGATACTCCAATGTCACCTCAAGTATCCATGGGTATGATTATACGATATGCATCACACAATCTCAGATTCATCTGTTCAAACCAACACAAAGTACTTCAAAGAGTGCCCCAAAGTTTCTACCGGAGAGTCAAGAGGAAAATGTGTGCCAACCCCTATGCATAAGTTCACAAGGTCACTGAACCCGCAAGTTGATCACCAAAACATACATCAAGTAGATCATGTGATATCCCATTGTCACCACAGATAAGTAAATGCAAGACATACATCAAGTGTTCTCAAATCCTTAAAGACTCAATCCGATAAGATAACTTCAAAGGGAAAACTCAATCCATTACAAGAGAGTAGAGGGGGAGAAACATCATACACTACAAAAAAAAGACACATCCGTGACATTTTGGGCCGAACGAAATTTTTTCTGTCATACTTATGACACTTCTATGACGATGATTGTGACAAAACCCGGTATCATCATAGATGTGGTGGGCTCTTACTACTATGACAAAAAATCATGACAGAAAATGGGCTTTTCGTCCTGGGCGGGTCGGAGACGCAGCTGCATGACATTCTTTGGGCCATCCATGACGGAAAAAACCGTGGTAGAAGCGAGGGCGAGGAAAATATCGGGGTGTTCCTGGTTACAGTGGGTGGTCGGGGCCGAGCGATGCCCGTTTCTCTCGTACATGCATGCACGTGGGTGCTAGGCATTGGGCTCTAACTGAACCCGAGCGAGGCGTTGGGCTCTAACTGAACCCGAGCTATTGCACTGCAGGCTACGCATTACTGAACCCGAGCGATCGATCGATGGCTGTTAACTGAACCCGATCGAGCGATTCCTTCGCTACTGCTGCTAACTGAAGCCAATCGATGCTACCTCTGGATGAACAGTGAGTGTTGCTGGGGGGGTTTGGATGAATAGTTCCCGGTGGGGGTGGATGAACAGGACCCCGTGGTGTTGCCTCTGGATGAACAGGACCCCGATCGATCGAGCCGGTTGGGGCTGGATGAACAGGACCCCATGGAGGGCTGGATGAACAGGACCACCCCGTGAAGGGCTGGATGAACAGTAGACGATGAAGGGCTGGATGAACAATGGCCCGTGGAGGGGTGGTCGAACAGGACCCCGTGGAGAGGGCTGGTTGAACAGTAGCCGGTGGAGTAGCGCGCAGTGGAGGCTGGATGAACAGGAGCCCGTGGATGAACAGTCGCAGGTGGAGGCTGGAGGAGGTCGACGGTGGATGAACAGTAGCCCGTGGAGGCTGGAGGGGGTCGATGGTGGAGATGAACAGTATACCGTGGAGTCCCGTTTTGCGGTACGCCACACCCCTCCGAATGAACAAGACCCCCGTTTCGACCGTAGCGCTCCAACACAAGTCCGTTTCCTCCGTTTTGTGGTACGCCACACCCCTCCCGATGAACAGGACCCCCGTTTCGACCGTAGGAGGTCCGTTTCCTCCGTTTTGCGGTATGCCAGATCCCTCCCGATGAACAGGATCCCGTTTCGAACATGGCCGGTCGAACACAAGGCCGTTTCCTCCGTTCTGCGGTACGCCAGGCCTCATTTCCATCGGCTGTTCCGTCCAAGCTGGTTGGCTCCCACACGTTCTGTTGCCTCCCAATGAACACGACGCATTCCGTTGCCTGCCCATGAACACGACGACGACGCAGTTTCTCCATTCCGACCCAACCATGTACACGAGCCCTGGCCGTACGTACGCGCGAGTAGGCGTTCGAGACCCCGCCCGTATGTATGCACGTGGCTGTATTTACTTTCTTGCACCCTGGCCGCTGTACGTACGTGTACATGCTACGTGCGCGCCTCTACTACGACACATGCGCGCCTCTACATCGACCAGTATGTACGTACACGTTCGCGACCAGAATCACAACGCTACGTACGCTTCAACCAGGTGGGTCCCGACTGTCAGGCACTTCCTAGCGTGCGAAGATGTAGCTGGTGGGTCCCAGCAGTCAGGGGGCGAATCATTTTTTTTCGGACGCACTTCCTTGCATGTGAAGATGTAGCCGGTAGGTCCTAGCAGTCGGGGGGGAGACGTTTTTTTTCATGAAATATGGTTGTCCGTCCGGTGTGTCCCTGCTGTCAGGTGGAGGAACCATTATTTTCCGCATAATAAGGAGGCACTTCCTTGCTGCGGCCGTGGACCCAGCTGTCAGCCTCTCCACGTACACTCCACGTCCGATGGAAGCCGTTCCTTGACCACGTTGACGACGCCGCGTCGAGAGCACCGGGGTGGTGGACGACGGCGAGGCCTAGGAAGGGGACGACGCGGAGCCGGGGAAGACGCGGCAGTGGATGCCCACGCGTAGAGGAGTATGAGGGTTCACTGGTTCGCTGCGGTGTGAGGCTGCCATCACCGCAGAATAACAGGGGGTGTGGGTGAGTAGAGGGATGGCCTGGCTAGCAGTGGGAGTAGTAGGGGGCGGTGAGGCCTCCGCGCCATCGCAGCCAGCCACGGGAGGCGGGAGCATGAGGCACGACCGACGCTGGTTTGGGCGGCTGGAGCAAGAAGACCAGAGGTTGAAGAAGCACTATGGCCGTTGGATGGACATCGTATGGTCACTGGAGCTAGAATCGTTCATATTGACTAAGTTGACAAAGCCCTCCGTCCCCGTCAACTTAGTTGGCCCACAAGTCAGCCTCCCACTATTGTGGGTCCCAGCTAGCAAGGGGAGTATTCATTTTTGTGCGTAATAAGGAGGCACTTCCTTGCGTGCTAAGATATAGCTGGTGGGTCTGAGCTGTCAGCGATGGTAACTTTTTTTCACAAAATACAGAGGCCCTTTCGGTGGGTCCCAGATGTCACGTGGAGGAATCATCATTTTGCGCGTAATAAGGAGGCATTTCCTTGCGTGCGGCCGTGGACCCAGCTGTCAGCCTCTCCATGTAGTGTCCACTTCAGTTGCATGTCGGTCGTTGACCACGTTGACCAGGCCGCGCCGAGAGCACCAGGGCGGTGGACGACGGCGAGGCCTAGGAAGGTAACGACACAGAGGCAGGGAAGACTCGGCAGTTGTTTCCCACGTGGAGGGGAGTACGACTGTACAAGGGTTTACTGGTTCGTCTGCCGTCGCCGGAGAATAACAGCAGGTGTGTGTGAGTAGAGGAATGGCTAGGCCAGCGATGGGAGTACAGTGGGGCGACGAGGCCTACACGGCAGCACAGCCGGCCACGGGGAGGAGGGAGCAGGCAGTCCCGCCGGTGCTTTTTTGAGCGGCTAGAGCAGGAAGAGCAGAGATTGAAGAAGCACGACGGCCGTTGGATGGACATCCAACAGTCACTGCTTGTGCGTCAACCTTTTTTTTAGGAAAGCCTCAAATCTGTGGAAAACCGCATACAACCCATCTGCCATTATTTCTAATAATTTACAGCCCATTTGCTAATTCTTAAGGTTTTTTTGGAGCCCATATTCTTTTTGTTAGCATTACAGCCCATATTGTGGCCACGGTTAAAAAATTGTACGAAATTTTGCATATTTCGGTGCGGTCCGAACTGTTTTTAATCCCGAAATTTCGAGTCACATTCTAACTAATTTTAAAAATAAATGTATATCAATATAAAATCCAACAAATTGTCCACGCATAAAAATCAATGCAATTTAAGATCTCGAAATGAAAAAAAGAAATTTGAAACTAATTGCCGGTTTGATGTGTTTTAAAAATATACAACCCATTTCTCATTACTGATAGGCCATTTTCTCGGCCAGCCGAATGAAGCTCTCCTCGTCTTGAAAGATTTGCAGCCCAACAGGCCTGACAAAGCGACTTACTTGGCAAATCACAAAAAAACTGGGCTGCGGCCATGGACCCAGCTGTCAGCCTCTCCGTGTATAGTACTCTTCCGATGGAAGTCGGTCGTTGACCACATTGACCACGCCGTGCCGAGAGCACCAAGGAGGTGGACGACGGCGAGGCGTTGGAAGGGGACGACACGGAGCCGGGGAAGACGCGGCAGTGGATGCCCACGCGGAGAGGAGTGCGAGGGTTCACTGGTTCGGCTGCGGTGTGAGGCTGCCGTCGCCGCAATATAACAGGGGGTGTGGGTGAGTAGAGGGATGCCCTGGCCAGTGGTGGGAGTAGTAGGGGGCGGTGAGGCCTCCGCGGCATCACAGCCGGCCACGGGAGGCAGGAGCATGCGGCACGACCGGCGCTGGTTTGGGCGGCTGGAGCAAGAAGACCAGAGGTTGAAGAAGCACTACGGCCGTTGGATGAACATCGTACAGTAACTGGAGCTAGAATCGTTCATATTGACTAAGTTGAAATAGCCCTCTGTCCCCGTCAACTTCGTAGGCCCAGAAGTCAGCCTCCCACTATGTTGGGTTCCAGCTGGCAGGGGGAGTATTCATTTTTTTGTGCGTAATAAGGAGGCACTTCCTTGCGTGCGAAGATAGCTGGTGGGTCCGACCTATCAGCGGGGGGCACGTTTTTTTCGCGAAATACAGAGGCCCTTCCGGTGGGTCCCAGATGTCAGATGGAGGAATCAAAGACTTGAGAAGGCGTACAAAACAAGCTAGTGTACCAGTAAAGAGACATTGCTGAGTTTTAGAAAAAAGAGAGGCGTGCTCTTGTAGCTGGTTCGAATCCAAACCTAGACTATGACTATATATGGTTCTATGCTACTCTGCAAGTAATGAAAATGACATATCCAACGTTCGCTTCTCCTCTTCTCTACTTACTCTGCCTAGCATCAGAAGCTCTGGCCACAGCAACCATGTCCGCTGGCTGCTTGTCCACCTACTCTTCAGCAGGCAACAACCAAATATGCGCCAAGTCGCCACCCGTACCATCGCCTGTGGGTCTCATCACACCCTAGCCGGCACGCGCACCGCAGCCGGTTGCTCATTGCAACCCGCTGCCGTTGGTGTGGTGCCACTGCTGCAAATCACGTAGAGTCATCCGTCGCGTCTCAACCACAATCCTCAACCCTGGCTGAGTTCTACAAATGCCCGAATCATGGGGTAATAATATGTTTAAGTGTTGTTATGCTGCTTTCAGTTGCTGATTTTTTTAATAGTTTGGTTGATGATCTTCCAATTTGATTCATGCAGAAAAGGGAAGATTCGTGTGATTTGTATTTCTGGGAAGTTGCTGATGTGGGGGAGTGCAACTACGCTGATTATTTGGTTAGCCGAGGAATCCCAATACCAGCAGGTTGGGGTGTTGGACAAGTAACTGAAGGAACGACAGAAGAGGAAGATGCAGAGCAGAAGGTTAAAGATGCAGTTCCTCTGATCATGGCCAAGCAACAGCTGCTGAATGGCCTCTACATACGCCTTGTGAAGATAATGGGCAAAATCGATGTGCTCTGTAGGATGATTTCTCTTTATCTGAAGTGTATGTAGCACTTGTGATGTATTCAGTGGCTATGACATGAGCACTTTGCTGAAACTAGTAATGAATGAAACCTGTGTAGCAGGCTGGGCGTAGTGTTGTGAACATCTAATTATTTCTATTAATGGAAATCAGGGGGTATCCCCTTTTGCTCATAAATAAATAAATAGCAGAGGCCCTTTTGGTAATAAATAAATAAATTAGCAGAGGCCCTGTCGGGTCAGCTTTGTTCTCATTCGAAGACGTCGAGCAAATTGCAGTCCAACAGCAAACTATGTCATCAAATTCAAGTTTCACAGCCAAATATGAGTACAACTAAACAACAATGTCATCATGTTTTAGTCATCATACAATCACCAAACACATATCAGCATACATAACAAGTGATGTTCTCACAGGAAAATACTAAACAACATGTTCATCAGGTTTCAGTTGTCATAGCAAACACAATTTCACATAGTAGATAAAAAACGTCTTCTGATAGGCAAATACAAAAAAAGCAATGTAATCATCATCCACAACAGCAGCGTCAACATCTTCGCCATGTGTATCAGTCTGAATCGTAATTCCCCATGGTGTCATCTTCTTCTTCGTCCTCAACGTCCTCGAACGTTGGCTTCTTCTTGATCAACTCTTGTATGTCCACAGCACAACAGGCAATCTTTTCGCCTGCGTCATTGACGTGATGGTTCTCAAAGATATTAGGAACATATGTGTTATCTTGTACATCAGGAGCAGTGTAAGCATCATCTTGTTGTGCAACTTCATTAAACGAATTCCTCTGCCCAAACCTTTGCACTACTCTCCAGTCATCGCTACGTGCAAATGTGTCTTCCAAGATTAATATCTGTGTTGCTTGATTTGCCAAAATAAAAGGCTCGTTTGTCTGGTATGCCGCCTTGACATTGACGGATTTGAAATAATCATCAGCTCTGGGTTTTGCGATCCTGAAAACAGGTTATACCAACGACAACACAACAGAACCACACACCGATGATCCTCGAAACTGGAGATATACTGCAACTGAACAATGTCTGTTATATTAGCATACATTTCAGTTGTCTCTTTGTCATACGTATCCATGCTCATGATGGCACTGTTTTGTGTCCTCCTGCCTTCGTCTCGTGCAAGGGTGTTGTAGCGCACATCTCCAACAACGCAAGATTCATAATGTCTTACCCGAGTATCAGGACCCATTGCTAGTGAGTAAAGGGCATCATCAACTGCCTGCCCATCCTCCCGCATCTTCTTAACCTATGGTTAGAAAATAGACAAGCTGATCATCTTATGTACTCAGTATATTAAGAAAAACTGACAGTGCAATTCAAAAGCTTACATGGCTCTTGAACCATTTCGCAAATCCTGCCATAACCAGTTTGTCAATGTTTCTTGGATTTTGCGGCAGTAACTCCTTTTTGTAGATTCTGCACAACATAGTGATCGCGTCAAACATCTAAATATATAAGAATGTGCTGCAAGTTTAGTAGATTAAAATATATAAGCTGCAGTACTTAGCACTTAATTGATATAAGGTAGTATCTCAGGACAGTTATTCAACACATACCAAACCATTTTGTCCAAATCTTTAGGTTTGTCCTCTTGTCGACTCTTCCCTGTAACTCGAACAGAATAATCGAAAACATTGAGCCCGGGATTGTCTTCATCCACCTCTTTGCTAAGCTGATCAGCTGTTTCAATGTATTTTGAGCAGAATGTCAATGCTTCTGTAGCAATGTAGGCCTCTGCAATGGAACCCTCGGGTCTAGCTCTGTTCCTAACATAGCCCTTGAAAGTGCCTAGCCGCCTTTCAATAGGGTACAACCAGCCATACTGTACTGGACCTCTGAGTGGTGCCTCATCAGGTAGATGAACATCCAATTGCACCATCACATCAAAGAAGGCTGGAGGATATATCTTCTCAAGGTCGCATAGGATAGTTGGTATCTTGTCTCTAAGACGCTCCAAAGCATCTATCCTGATATTTCTACTGCAGAGTTCCTTGAAGAATTGTCCCAACTCTGCAACTGCTCTGTATAAGACAGGGCGGCCCAATCCTCTAAGGATAACATGTAAAACCCTTTGAAGTAGGACGTGGCAGTCATGAGTTTTCAACCCATGTACCTTGTTTCCATCTGCACTGACTCTCCTTTCAGGGTTGGAAGCAAATCCATGTGGGAATCTCACACGTGACAGAACCTCGCAAAATTCTTTTCTTTTTACCTTGTCCAAGACATACACAGCTGGTGCCATATCCCGTGGTTTACCTTCATCTTGCACCTGCAAATCCTGTCTGATACCCAGGTGTGTCAAATCAATCCTAGATTTTAAGGTATCTTTTGTCTTGCCTTCAGTATTAAGAAGTGTGCCGATAATGCTGTCACATATATTTTTCTCGATGTGCATCACATCAAGATTATGCCGCAGATACAAATCTTTCCAATACTCCAAGTCCCACAAAGTGGACCTGCGGGTAAACAATAATCTCTCTTCTGCCCTGCCACGCTTCCTTTTCCCGCTACCATTACCAGGATGGTTTCCTGGTGTAATATGCCTGACCTTCTCTAATTCCACTTGCAACTCATAGGTGGTGAGCCTCTTTGGCGCATCACGATTTTCATGCTTTGCATTGAACACATGTCTTCGGTATTTTCTAGGATGCGGCTTGTCCTTGGCAAGGAAACAGTGGTGTCCAATGTAACAGATCTTGCTAAGTATTGCATATGACAGCGGATTCCTGTCGCAGCGAACACATGCATTGTAACCATGTGTCGTTCGCCCTGACATAGTGCCCAAAGCCGGATAATCATGGATGCACCAAATTATAACATCACACAGAAAGAAATTAGCTGGTGGGCTGCTATATAGGTCTCGAGTGAGAACACCCCTCGATAGCTGTTGAAGTTCCTCCACAAGAGGCTCCATGAACAAATCAAAATCCTTTCCAGGACTTTTTGGACCTGGGATGAGCAAGGCCATCATGTAGTTTGATTCTTTGGTGCAGACATTTGGAGGCTTGTTTTAAGGGATAACAAGCACTGGCCACATGCTATATGTGGCGCTCTGGTGGCCAAATGGGTTAAATCCATCTGAAGCTAAGCCAAGTCTAATGTTTCTCGGGTCAGCAGCAAACTTTTTGTGTTTCTGATTGAAGCTTTTCCACTCACTACCATGTGATGGATGACTCATTACATTCTGATCTCTGTACTCCTGGTTCCTAGAATGCCACAGTACATCCTCTCTTGTTTCAGCATCATGAAACAGCCTCTGCAATCTTGGTGTAATTGGAAAATGTCTCAGAACATTATGAGGAATCCTCTTCACAGCATCGCCATCTTTCCATCGTGATGCTTTGCATTTCGGGCATTAATTTAAGTTGGCATAATCCTTCCAGAACAGAACACAATTAATCTTACAAACATGGATCATATGATATCCAATTCCAACTGCACGAAGGAAATTCTTCATTTTACTGTACGTGTGTGGCAGCTCAGACGCATCTAGGAAAGCTTTGCGGAAAGCAGCCATCATTGCATCGAATGATTTGTTGGTCATCCGCTCAGATGTCTTCACCTGAAGAAAGGTGACCATAGCTGAGAATACTGACAACTTATTTCCTGGGGTGACAGCCACATTGCATTGTTCCAACATGCGGGCCCACCGTTTTTCTTCTGCAGGTGAAAGTTCACGGAATGCACGAGCATTTCGTAGCATTGTTTCAATGTTGGTCAAACTCACTGGCTCCGTCACCACCTCCTCCTCTTCCACCTGAGCATCAGGCAGATCAAGATGGTGATCTGCTGCTTCCACGTAGTCAGTAACATTGACATTCACAGCTTCACCATGATGAACCCACCCAGTATATGTGACCGACATCCCATACAAGTGTAGATGATTTTGCATAGTTGACTGGGGTCTTGTAACTGAATTCATACAGCTGCTACACGGGCAGAGCACATCTGATTTCGGACCATCGTACTTAGCTCTAATAAAGTTCATGAAGTTTTCAACCACCTCGACATATGCAGCGGAGAATCTTCGAGCAGAAGTTATCCAAGTCCTGTCCATCTGTTATACATACAAATTAGTTCTTCTACTAGATATTACAGGAAAAACATATATGCTTTTTTATGAAGTCCAGAAAAAAAATACCTAGGTCGATGTCTAAAGCTATGGCAAGATATTTGGACGAGCAGATCTAAGTAACGAAATATATGTAAAGCTAATTCAGCAAACTTATTTGAGTGCTAAATTATGGCAGGCTGTTTCAGCAATCAATGAGGTCGAGCACACAGCCATCAAACTATCGAAGGCCATCGTAGCAACAAAGATCGAGTATAAAACGGTGTAGAGCTATTTCACCTAACAGATTGGCTACTAGACCATGGCAATCTACGTCACAATAAATATATGGCAGGATATTTTAGCAACTAATCGTCCTTGGCATGCCATCTCAGCTAAGCAGATTGAGTGCAGAATAGGGCAAGGAAGCTTCTTAAGCAGAGCATATTGACTGTAAACTACTTCGGCAAACAGTGAGATTAACAGCGTCTATCAGCTAACATTCAGCGCTACACCGACATGCACGGGGCCTCAGTCTAGAATGCGCGTACCGTGGGAGAAGCTGACCGCTGTGCGTCTCCACACGAACGTCGCCAGCGGTGGCGGCGCTGACCGCCATGCACCTCCACAAGAACGTCGCCAGCGGTGGCGGCGCGACTAGAGGACGGCAGTCTACAAGAGCGTACCATGGGAGCGAGAGGATCGCCATGCGTCCCCCTCGATGAACCGCGGCGCCGACGCATCGGCGCGGCGGGGAGGGTGACTTTGGCGGAGCGAATGGAGTGGAGGGGGACGGGGGGAGGGGGTTTGGGGAATATTATTGGTTAGTTGGTCGAAGGGCGGTTGAATCTAGGATTTCGGGGGAATTTTTGGGTGGGGGGAGGATTTTCACGCGGTGGGCGGGGGAGTTTGGTGCATGATCGTTTCACCAAGTGCTGTCCCATGTGTGAGTGAAGAGGCAAGCCAAAGCGCGTTCCGTTTGCGTGAGCCGTGTGTAGGACCGAACGTGTGTGGGGTGCAATGCGACCGCGACAGGGGTGCTGTGAGTGTACCGCCTTTTTTCCTTTTAAACTAGGTGCTTCGCCCCCTAAAAAAACTTGTTGCTTCGCGCGATCCATCGATACTACTACTAGTAATCCGGTAATCCCGACTAAAACGGCGCGGCCGGGTCTTTTCCCGCGCGATATGCTGGGAGGATGGCTTAGTTGGGTTTTTTAGGACGAGTAATGCTACACCTACATAATCCCAGTTACGTAATTAACGTAATGTGAAACGTGTGAGCTATTGATTATAGATTGGGGGGAGGGAGGGGCCCACCACCATGAAAATCAGGGGAGGAGAGAGAGAGGCAATTTACGTTAACCCTTTCGTAGGTTCCCGTAGATGTAGAAAGATGTGAAATGCGTGAATGTGTAGTGGACGTACTATTGGAGTGCCTAAGATAAATTGTGTATGTACAAACCCTATGTGTTTATTTTACTTCGCATGTTAGCTTTGTCTCGGTTCAATAAAAAGCAGAGTTGGTGATGATGGTGTGCCTGTCATCCTGCAATATAGGCCGTCCGATCTATATCTAACGGATAGGAAGGAAACTATGACAATTTACCCGCACTCCTCTCCACATTTGCAGATAAGGCCTTCCCTCATTCATCCTTTTCTCCCACAAGATCTTGATCTTCCGTGCAATGCACGGGCATCTTGCTAGTACTCCTACAATATACTATATTATTGTGAAAGTTCATATACACCGGCCGAGATTAATGCAAACACGGCAGATTTTCATTACATTTCAAACTTTTATAGGACAGAAAATGAAAGAAACCCGACCCTAAACCTATTCTACGGCGGCGACCGATGCCCTCCATCTGCGATATCTATGTACGGGGGTGGGGTTCAAGACCTATGAAGTGAAGGTGCAGTCTCCGGCGAGGAAGAGTAGAACACGGGATACAGACCGGCCAGTTGGCACACCATGCCCTGCCGCCTCCCATGCCCTACTTATCCTCGGAGGAGTCCCCGACCTCGGCGGTGTCGGACGTTGGACGGCGGCAAGTAGGACGCGTGGCTGACGGTGCTCCCGTCGTTGGCCGCCAGCGTGGCCACCGCTTGTGCGGTCGCGTTCGCGTCCGACTACACCGCTATTGCATCGTGAGAGGCGACTTGAGCGAGGGCGGCGACCTCGAGCTTCATCCCCGAAGACAAGCTCTCCCGCAGAGCGTTCGCTCTTGCGGTCATGGCGGATGTGGTGCCAGGTAGGAGGACGATGCGCTATGGTGTGGAGGTTAGCTGGGCGTTGCCGCTTTAAGTAGCGCATTCCGGTGAGGCCAAGCGTCCTGGTGCGTCATTAACTCGCCGGAGTTGGTTCCTCGGGCACCGAGCCTCTTAACGACGGCATACGGACGGACAGAATGAATGCGGGCAGCTGGCGCCGGCTGGGAACGCACCGCGCGACGGCACGATGGACGAGGGTTTTTGGTGTGCCAGGGTAGTCAGCTGCGGTCGTGGCAACGTTGGAGATGCCCTTTGCTCACATGCGATCGACGCATGTCATTGAAAAAGCAAAATGACCCGGCACGGTCGCAGGTCCTGAGGATGCAGTTGGCCGCGCTACACCACTCCGCGGACGCGTCCCGGCGCCCCGTGCATCCTCGACGAGCCGGGTGTTGGGGTGTGTTTGGATTGTGGCCAAAGTGCACCTTACCAAAATTTTGGTCAAGACCCAAAGATTGGTCTTTGTTTGGATGGTTGCCATTTTTTGGGATGCCAATGAACTGTAGCCAACTCTAGTTCATTTTTCTTGCCAATGTCGGCCAAATCATGGGCAACCAAAACCTCAACCAAAATTTTGGCTACCCAATGCTTTGATGGGGCAACCTTGGGCACAAACCAAACATACTGTTGGTCGTCCCACAGCACTAACGCCACCCTTGGCACACTGAAACCGACTGTGTCTAGCGACGATGAGCGTGTCGCCCACCGCGGTCGCCGTGTCCAGAGGCGGTGCTGGAGCTGCGCCACGTTGTTGGCCCCCACGACCCACATGAATGGTTGCCGGTGGTGAGGAGGTCGTGGGCCAGCTCCTCCATTGGACTAGTCTGTGGTACGTCATCTTGACAGGTGTGCCCCACATGTCGGTTTCCCTGTTTTGCCGACCATATTCGAGCGTGAGTGCTCCGCGTTGCGCATTAGGCCTTTCACTATATAGGCCAAGCGAGAAAACTTATTGTTTATTTGAGTTGTTCAAGTAAAATCATGTGGCGTTTGCTTATTTCTCATTCCTCTCCAACCCTCTTCTCCATCAATCATGTCGCCCTCCGGTCGAGTCCATTCTCCCGCATGCCTCATTTGAACATTCCGCCGAGTATCATTCACATGTGGGCCTAGACCATGCTTGTATTTCCAATGTTTTCTAATTTGTCCGACATGCATACAAACAAACGGTTCGTTTAAAGTTTCACTTTGCCTCCACTACGTGTCGCTTCGCATCTTAGTTTTGACATCCCATTCGGTTCATGCCCCGAGACATGTTGACAAGATCGATTGATGTTCAGAGATCAATTGCGTGTTGTGCAAGGAGATAAAGGTTTGGTCTGTTTCTATGATAGAAATGACCCGTGGGGGGGCTCTGTGGGGATCAGAGGGAGTATATTGTACGTTCATAAGCGAAACGAACGTATTGTACCCACCCTAGTCCTCTTTCAATCGATCTCCGGACCCCGAGTTGAAATCGAGATAGAACGAGTGGGGGCATGTGTGATACCTAAGGCGGATTCAAAATTTTGAACCGGTGATCATAGCATCCGCAAATCATATATAAAGGGTATTCAATGTTCGTTTTGTTTTTAAACATACAATATACTCCCTCCTATCCTTTCTAGTTTACATATAAGTTTTATGTGTAGTCAAAGTATATCTACTTTGATCAAAAAAGTATCAACGTTCAACAACGCCCAATCAATATTGTTAGATTCATACGTACTCCTAGATTTGTACTCGAGATGGTTTCCAATTTGTTTTCAACCACGTGAATGTGCTTGTTCTCGCGCATGCTCTTCCTACTAGGATTTCGCCACGTATAGCCAGTCCAATAGTAACTTTTTTGAGCTCCCTGTCCAATAGTACTAGTGGAGTACTGACAACATATGTACTAGAGTATGCAGTGCTCATAGTAGTACTCCCTCCTTCCATTTATATAGGGCCTATGTGGAGGAGAGAGATGTGAAAAAGTAAGGGCAGTGAGCTCTCATGCAAGAGCCTAGCTATATACGCATTCCTAGTTAAATACAATAAATATGAAGAAATAGATGGAGAGGAGATGGAAAAAGTACTAATACAATAGCCAACCTTATAATTTTTTTGAGGGAAATAACCAACCTTATAGCCCACACTACTGTATGAGTGCATATAATAGATGATGGCTATAGATGACATGGCAGTTCCTTATAGCCATAGACTGGCTATATTATTAACCATGCTCTAATGCGTTTTTCAAAACCGCATTTGACTATTGACAAGATTCATAGTACATGAGATGTATAATGTGAAAATTATATCATTGGAAGCTCCTTTCACATACGAATTGCTTTGTGTAAGTTGCATGTCATATATTCTTAGTCTAACATTTGGTCAAATTTAGCCTCGAAAAACGCATTAGGCCCTGTATAGTAAACGGAAGGAGGGAGTAGTAGTGGAAGTGGATCCTCTGACGTAGGTACCCCTGCCTTACCCTCCCATTCGGTCACTTACTGGCGGACCCCATGCTTGCTAGGCCCCGCATGTCAGTTACTCAATGGGTTCGGCCACGTCAGGGGATCCTCATCCGTAGTATACTCCCTCTGTTTTTATTTACTCCGCATAAAACAGAGGGAGTGGTAGTATAAATGACGCGGGCGGGGGAGGGGGAGGGACATCGGTTTGCTCTCAACTGCGGTCCCACAACCGAGCGAAAACGCAAGACGAAGCGCGTTCCATTCGGTGAGCGACGTGGAGGGTCCGGCGTGCCGGGCTGCAACGCGAACGCGAAAAGAGCAATGTACAGTCAAAACTGATTGACTGGTCATCACCGGAACTACTATTCACACCAGAACCTTCGCTGCTCCGCCTATGCCAGCCACTGCCCTAAAACCACACCTAATCTCCAGCCCCTTCCCCCACCTTTGGATCCCCTAGCCCGCATCAAGCGTCCCCTAGTTCGCCGGAAAGCCGTGGTGCGCCGCAAGATCACGTACTAGAAGATGTTGACGCCGGAGCGCTGCGCAGAAATCGCGGCGGCGGTCGGTGCCACAGACCTCCATTCCCAAGCTCGCTTTGCGGCAGGCCAATCCCCGAGTTCTCTGGAGCCAAGCTACGAGGAGGAGGAAGCCGATCCAATGTTCATGGCGGAGGTCGCGGCGCAGAAGGCCCCCGATGGGTATGATATGATGGACGTCGACTTCGTGCCGGCGTCCGAGTCTCCCATGGTGCAGGCGGACCGGCGGTTCAACCTGGCGATACTAAAGGAGGACCGGGAGGCAGAGGCTCAACTCGACGCGGAGCGCGCGCATGCCGCTACCATCGAGGCTCTCCTGCAGGCGGAACCGTGGATGTGAACTGGGCGGCGGAGGCTCAACTTGAGGCGGTGCTCGCGGATGCCGCTGCCATCGAGGCCCTGCTTCAGGCGGAACCGGACGTCCTGGACTTGAACCGGGCGGCAGAGGCTCAACTCGACGCGAAGCGCGCGGATGCCGCTCTCATCGAGGCCCTCCCTCCAGGCGGAACCGGACGTCCTGGACTTGAACCGGGCGGAGGAGGCTCGACTCGACGTGGAGCGCGCGGATGCCACTGCCATCGAGGCCCTCCTGCAGGCGGAACCGGATGTCCTCGACTTGAACCGGGCGGCGCTCTCGTCCATGCAGAGCGCCCACACACTCCGCGTGAATGAGTAGGTGGAGGCCGAGGACAACCACGGTGCGGAGACACACGTCGGCAGCTACGGCTGGTTCTTGCCAGCAGACAAAGACGACGAGGCCGTCTCGTTCCGCGAGCAGTGATAGTTTTTCTTTATGTTGTTGTTTTTATGGATCTTTTGCTATGTAAAAACATATATTGTTATGCAAGTCGCCTGACTTGGGTCAGTGTACCATTTCAGGCGGTTGGATGAATATCCTACGTCTCCTGACCCTTCGTCCACACCTCTTCTTCTTCCCCAACAGACCACCGCACGGGCCGTACAGATACTCCCCAACATGCGGTTGGATAAACATACTCTATGAACGAAAATTATGTGTCAGAGGTAGGATGGCTGAGTTTGGTTTGTTCACATGCGACAGCACGTGTTAGTGAGGGTGCGTTCCCTTGGTTTGGTTTGCGGTGTGCAGGAGCGACTGTGTGAGGGTGCGGTGCGACCGCGGCGTGCAGGAGCGACCGTGTGAGGGTGCGGTGCGACCGCGACAGCCGTGCGCAAGTGTACCTCGTTTTCATTTTGAAAACTTTAGGCAAGCTTGGCAAAAATGTGTGGCGAAGTATGGCAATGCAAGGCCTTGACCCAAACAGGATAAGTACGTACTACGTACTAGGAGTACTAGTGTTAAAAAAGAAAGGCAGGGTTTTTTCGTGGGATTAATCGATACAAATCCTCATTTCACATGTCAATTAATGCGTATTTTTTCTCCAAAACCCAAAGAGCTAACCATCTCACTCCTCATCGCTTGATTAATGCAGCGCCATGCAAACCAACCTTCTCACTTCCGCATGCATGCAGGGGATATTAATGTCCTTGGTTGCTAGTACGAGGCAAACCCCATCAATTTTGCCTCGATTAGTATTAGTGGCCTTTTGCAAATTGTAATTATGATATACTGGCCTTGTGTACAAAAAAATGGAGGTAGTAACTATATTTGACTTCCTTCCCCATTGCGGTGACGTCGACGATATCTCGAACGTTGTGGTTTGGCGAAGTGCGTTCGACGGAGAACACCATTGAGGGAGACCACGGTAAGTCGTTCGCAAGTGCCGCCTGCAAGCCGAGACAACCGCCTTATTTGCATCCAGGAAGTTCGTTGAACCAAAGGACGCGTAAATGTACTAGTACTACTCATACACAATAGCGTCGTCCGTCCAGCTTAGTGCGGTGAGATGGTTTCTCGAAGAAGACGATGGAGAAGCGGAGTCAGCGAAGAGTGAAATGATGGTTGCTTCATCCGTGCTTTGTGATTTGACGCCTCACTGCTTTGTGATTTGTGATAGAAGGGACAGGGGAGTAGACTCTATGCTCTATACTGTACATGCGTCCAAGCACGGGAGAAAGAGGAGATACGTTGCATTTTTCTATTCCTTCAATCAATCAATCAGGGAGCTTCGGTTCCATCCTTTTGGCTTTGGCAACACCGTCCATAATGGTTCCCACGATGCCAAAAGCTATTTTCACAATTGGCTACACATTGTGGATGCCCTTAACCGTACCACTTGGTTTTGCTCCTGTGTGCTATCTATACAAATCTCAGTTATATTGATCTAAAAAATTATAGAATCAAGATTAGTAAAAAGGAGGTGATTTCGCCGCGCGGATGGCGGGGGAGGTTTCTTATTTTTAGAGGACGTTGTCCTGGCGGTTTGCTAACATGCGGTCCCACGTGTCAGTGCTTTTCCAAGCCGATCCGCGTCCCACATGAGGCAGAACAACGATAGAAGCAACACGTGGTTAACTTGAAGAAGATGAGGGAGAAGCGGATTCAGCAATGAGTCAAATGATGGTTGCTTCGTCCCTCCAACTTGTTTTTTTAGCATTATAACTTCGTCCCTCCAACTTAACTGCGGGAAAGGTGCAGCTTTGTGATTTGATGCCTCATTGCTCATTACTACGCCGGCACCATGACTGGGTGCTTCACCCCGGCTGCTCATCACTGTATTCCGGTATGGCATGTGGACCCGGTAGCTTGATGTCCCACATGTCGGTGAAAGGGACTAGAAGATTTATGAAAGCGAGCGCTCCACTCTTACGACGAAGGATTACACGACACGACGGCCCAGTGAACTGTCACTTGTACTGTATAGTACTATAGTTTTGCTGTTTCGCACGATCCATCGATACAAACCCGATTAAACAGGAAAGGGCGGGATTTTTCCCGCGCGATATATGATACTAGCCATACATTTCAAAGGCAATTTTAATGTATGCAAACTGAATAATTAAGTAATAATATGATATCTAGTAAAACAAAAAACGCATATGATTTATTGTGTTAGAGTGTAGTAGTAGTGTTGTATTGCATAGTTGTTAGATGTAACATGCGAGAACGTGTAGAGATGTTGTTTTGGAGGGCCTACAGAGAGAAAAGCGTAATACGTTCACCGAACTTCAGAATAAGCTGATTACGGTCACTATATACGTTTTGCGGTGATTATACGGTCACTTGCTCACGGTTCAGCATCGGATTGCACTCTGTTGACCGGCCAAATAGTCTGCGTGGCACCATGTTGACTAGTTAAATTGACCACGTTCCTTGTGGGTCCCACCCATCAGTTCGCGTAGGGAAAAGGTCAGATAAACACAAATTTACGTAGGCGCGACAAGACTCCAACCCGTGCGCGGGAATCACCTGGTTGTGTATGTGTCTGTCAGGGCCTGATGTGTGCGCATGCACGTGTAGGTTGAGCACTTGAGCGTGAGAGTGTGTGTTGGTCGTGTGGTGTACTGGTGTGTGCATGCATGCGTGCGTGTGTGCGTGTCAGTGTTGCGTGCATGCGTGGGTGCATGTGTTCGTGTGAGTTTGGCGTGCATGCAGTTCGTGTGCATGCGTGCGTGTGTGTATAATCACCACACCAGCTCATGTGTGTTAAAACAGACGGCTCAACATACCAATACAAGGCCACCTTGTCCGCTGTGCCCGCAGTCATGACTTCGAACCATATCCAATATTTTTTTATCGTTTGTTTTCATTCTTACTAGCAAGATGCCCGTGCGTTGCACGTAACATCAAGATGCATTTGTATGACTAGTTTATCTTGTGAGAGAAAAGGATGAACGAGGGAAGGCCTTATTTGCAAATGTGGAGAGGTGTGTGGGTACCTTTTTGCAAAATTGTCATAGTTTCCTTCCTATCCGTCAGATATAAATCGGACGGCCCATATTGCAGGATGGCAGGCACACCATCCTCACCAACTCTGTTTTTTATGGGAGTGTATTTTATATTTTATAAGAGTGTAGATGTAGAGTAGATACAAGCCGACAGGTGGGCCCGATGGTAGTGAGATAATGTGATGCAACACTAGAGGTGCCACGTGGAGCGTTTAACTGGTCAACTAGTCGTGTCTTGAGCAAGTACAGAGTTGTACGGTGAGCCTGTGACTGTATAATAACCACAAAACGTAAATGGTGACCGCAAGGAGTGGATTCTGAAGTCCAATGTATGTATAGTGCTTTCGCTTCAAATACAATGATCATCACTGTATATATCGCGAGAGAAAGATGAAACATGCGTGAATGTGCTGGGGGCTTATTTTGAGAGGACCTGGAGATAGTTTGTGTGCGTACATGAAAGGGGCGTAGTGGGGGGGGTATGCGATGGAGAGAGAGATGCTCTTCGTTTCTCTTTATTATGACTAACTTTATATATAGTATAAAAATATACAAATTCACAGTGCGGAATAAATATCATTGTGGGCACCATGCAATGCAAATTAGCGTTCATACTCCTCCATATAACTTTGTAATGTTGTATATATGTAGAAATTCTAAAATAATTTTTTGGCCACACTTTATTCAAAAGGAATGTTGTATGCGAAATAAACGTGAAGAGAGGGCTTTCTAGATGGGATAATTAGATTTATGCCCCTAGTTGTGTCCCACTCGTCTGTTTTACCCCTAATTCCCAAAAGTCACTGGTTCTATCCAAGTCACTTTGCTCCTATTATGCTTTTGCCCTTTCACCATTTGACCATCAGTTTGAAAACTGCATAACTAATTCATACTAAATCAGAAAAATGCAAATAAGATACCAAAATGTTCAGAAAAACATCACCTATATGTCAGTGTCATTTGCATTCATGAAAAAAGTGTTGGAAAGTGCCCATCTGAGTTTTAGCTCTTATGCTACCACCATGAATAGTAAAATCTAAAGAAGTTCAAATTTTTTTAAAAAAAATTGGTGGCAAAGAATGACAAATGTTTTAAGTGTCTGCCAAGTTTCATCAGGGAATAACATTCATGGGTGCCGCGGCAAAAAAAAACAATCAGCACTCCAAAATAGATTATTTTTTTGCCACGACTTCCACGAATGTCGTTTCCTAATGAAACTTGGCAAGCACTTAGAACATTTGTTGTTCTTCGCCACCATAATTTATTTTTTATTTTTTTAGAGTTCACTATTCATGGTGGTATCAAAAGAGCTAAAACTTGGATGTGCAGTTTCCAACACTTTTTTCATGAATGCAAATGACACTGACATATAAGTGATGTTTTTCTGAACATTTTGGTATCTTATTTGCATTTTTTGATTCAGTATGAATTAGTTATGAAGTTTTCAAACTGATGGTCAAACGGTCAAAGGGCAAAAGCATAAGAGGAGCAAAGTGACTTGGACAGAACCGGTGACTTTTGGGAATTAGGGGTAAAACAGACGAGTGGGACACAACTAGGGGCATAAATCTAATTATCCCTTTTTAGATCAATGGGGTACGTGATGTAACATGTGTGAATGTGTAGTTGATGCATTTGGCAGGGCCTAGAGAGGTATCTGTGTGTATTACGTATTCGAGAGAGGCATGTATAGAGGGGCCGGCGGGGGGGGGGGGGGTGGGAGAGATAGCATGAGAAATGAGAGTGGTCTAGAGAGAGAGAGACGAATATGACATCAAGGCGAGAGATTCCCTTGAGTGTGTATATGCAAGGGGGGAGTGGATAGAGGCACCAAGAGAATATATTTTTGTGTGTGGTGTCTGTGTTGGTATGTGTGGGTGTGAGAAGATAACGAGACGTGGGGGCAGAGGGTGTGTCACCGCGTGAGGTCCGGTGGGTTGAGGTGAGGCCCTTCGTTCAGTTCCGTCCTGCGCCACATTGGTCGGCCCGTGACGCATTTAGGGAGACCCATGGATGACTAGTCATACAAGACAAAGATAGCATAATTGTGAAGGACTCTGTGTCCACTGACAAAGCCGGATAGGATTTGTAACCCTAGGTTCTCGGACTAAGGTAACCCCTTTATCTCTGATATTACTATTCATCTAACCTAACTTTAAGGGGCATCCTACAGAATGCTCTGCTAGAATCATACTCGTCGATTAGGAAGAGAGGTGTGAGACAATGCGTGAGAGACAGGCCTAAAGATAATGTGCGTACAGGAGACACGTAGGCAGATCTATGTATATAGAAAGGGTCGATGGGGATTGTGCGTGTGTATGCTTGCGAGAGGAAGAGTGCTTGTGATAAAGGTTAGTGAAAACAGTCGTAAATGGTTACGAGAGGGAGGGAGGGTTATATCGAGAGCATGTGTGCGAGAAAGACATCTCGGGAGAGTGTGTGAGCATGTGTGAGAGACCACCGATGGAGAGTGAAACTACACGTAAAAGACTGCTGTACACATTGATTAAAGATATAAATTGTATCCAAATATTAGGATGGGATCATGATATTCGCAGTTCGCGTAAGGAACGGTCATTGATCCATCAGACATCTAGATTCTATCGAATTTGAGCATGTCTATGTTATTATTCGACACAATTGATCCACATAGTTAGTATTTTGAACTCCAGATAATGCATCGCTTTAGCAATTGAATATAAACGTGAGTATAGTTCATGTTGTGTCTGTAAAGCACATTATACATAAGAAAGTTACACAATGAACATTATAAATAGCTACCTATGAACTAGCATACATTTGAATTCAACTTAAGGTGGTTTAAAAAATCAAATTCAACATGAAGTCCATTCAATTATTTGAATTTGATATCATGGCATTTGTAAATCATACCTAAATTATGGGGGCACCAATCTTTGCTCTGATTTTGTACATAATAGCATATGTAGTCGTGTACAAAATAGATTCAAATTTAACTCCTCCATTCCAAAATAATCGTAGTTATAGGATTTTCAAGTGTCAAAATTTCAAAAATAAGCGGATAATTTAATGAGGTTTTCAAACATACAAGGTCAAATTTAACGTTGTCTATTTAGGTCAATCCTCAAAGTTCAAGAGTACTCTAAACATGAATGCTTGTGTTTCAGAATTTCGAACGAAGCGCCAAAAGAGCCTCTACTCGTCCGAAACCGCGTGAGACCAATGTTTGGTAGTACAAGGAAATTACTTTTCTAATAACTCCGACCCGTGAAACCTACCGGGCCGACGTCCAAAGGTCTACACCGGGGTAGGTTTGTAGCTTCATCTGGACGCCACGCAACTGCCTCCAAAAAACATTCATACACAGTGGCCGCCTAAGCACACATGCGCGCGGCCGAAATCGCTCCCGCCCACTATTTGGGAAACCTGGGATTACCATCCTACCCCCGACCCACAGTAGGTCCGAAATTTAAGAGGGGGGCAAAGTTTGTACTTTCCCCAAATTTCAAACAAGCGCGTCCCATCTTGTGTTCAAAAATGCCAAAAACAAGCGCGTCCCACACCGAAACATGGTTCTCGCCCCTCCCCCCCGCCCACCCGTCTGATTCCCCATTCGTACTCCATGGGCGCAAAAACTACCTCTCCACCAGCCGCGAAACCCCGGCGTCCTCCGTCCGCCACCCCATCCCACCCATCAACCGCCGCTCTCCTCCATCACGCCGGAGCCGATACCCTGACGTCGTCGTCCACCGCAACCTCAACCGCAACGCCCTCCACGGCTAGTAGTTGAAGCTGAGGCCGAGCCGTCCGTACCCGAGCCAGTTCAACAACGCCGTCCTGTGCCTCACCACTGCCGCTCCAACTTCGCCACCCTCCACCGCACCGGAGCTGTTCCTGCTACGCCATCCTTTGCCGCCTCGGATCTACTTCCCCTCCGCCGATATACGGCCACGGCAACACAGTCAACAGTTTGGCCATGGGTTTGTCCAAGGATCCACGATTCTCCAAAACATCGGTTCCCCCGGGAGAAAAAAGGAGATCGTCGTGACATATGGAGGAGACCACACTGGCAACCGATAAGGGTACTCCTCTTCCCTTATTTGTGCAAATCTTATGTGTCTGCTTCCATGGTATTCATCCACAGAAGAAACTAGTTGACCGCTTCTTCTTGATACTAGATGTTCCTAGTAACTCGCGATGCACAAGGTTTCTCCTCATATACTATTTCACCTTAGCTAGAGATCCGTCGCCCCCTGAATTTCAATTCCTGGTCAGTTGATTCCCAATTAACGGAAGCATTCCCCGGCATAACAGGCGCTAGTACGCCTATTACACCGGGGAAGCAGTGCCTTGGTGTTTCTCTTAGGGGCGTGTGGGGCCTAGAGCTACTGGCGCCCGATCTGGAGGTCGGCTGGGATTAAAGGGATGGCCTGGGGGCACTGCCAAGCACGGCGGTGGTGTGAGGTCGAGGGGAGGGCGGGACGGCGGAGGCGGTGGTCTGGGCCGGTGGTCGCTGGCGGTTCGAGAAAGATCGTCAACAGTGACTGGCGGGAGGTAGACGAAGGCCATCTGCCCGTTCCTTATAGATCGGACGGTTCATTAAAAAAATTGACTGGCCTACTTATTTTCTGTCGACTGTTATCTTGATATGACCACATGTGGTGGTGTGCTGGACGAGTACCTGCATTTCCTGTGCTCATATATTACAAAATCATACGGAGTAGAATCTAATTTTGTTTGCCATGCAATATTGTAGAGCTATCATATGTCTCCTGTCATTTATTTTTCAGCCACCTGCTATCTGCTACTTTTACAGTGCACTAGTTCTGCACACACTTCACCCATACTCTCACTATTGTGTTTTTATGCAAGGGTATTTCAGAGTCTGCCTCGAGAGAAGCAGAAAAGAAAAGAGAGAAGTTGCTCCAGCTTTCTACGCGGGTAAGCACGACACGTTACAGCGCTATAAAGGGTGCAGTGTCTGTAGATGGAGATGGTAAACGTAGCTTTGGAGTTGATGACCTCGCTCGCAATGAACCACCCTCCCAGGTGCTTGCTTTAACTTCGCGGTGTCATATGTGGTTGCATGTTCCATATGGTGTCTAGCTTGTATTCGAAAGGCCGAAGTCGGTCTTTATTAAGATAAGGAAAGATATTTTTACATGAACCACCATCCCGTGAGCACTAGAAGACAAATAGCTAGTCAGGGCACTGGCCGAGCCAGTGACAAGCCCAGCAAAGACAGGCATCACCTGGAAGCCAACTAAAAAGCCGCGATGGTGGCGAAGCAGCCCGCCTCCCACCAGGCTCTCATGTCCTAGATGATCATGCTCTCCACTCCAGCTGGATGTCTAGCTTGTATTGCTTCCAATTTGGTTAAATTGCATCTGTTTAGCTTACACATTATACCTTTGAATATGACATGCCTTTCTGTTTTTGGTACATACTAGTACATCTGTGTATTAACCATGTTCTTACATCAAACTAATGTTCTTGTGTATCCCTCATCAATCACTTATGATGAGGCAGTCAGGCAAGTGGACTACTCCTCATTTAAAGAATGCAGCGTCAGCCTCCCGACATGATTCTCAAGAACAGCAAGGCTAGATGAAGATAGTGAACGTAGCTCTATAGTTGATTACCGCATTTCCCCAACACTAGCATCGCAGGTGCTTGCTCTAACTTGGCAGCGTGATATGTGGTTGCATGTTGCATATGGTGTCTAGATTGTAATTCTTCCAATCTGGTTAAACTGCATGTGCTATTCTGCTTAGCTTATACATTATACCTGTTAATGTGACATGCCTTCCTGTATTTAGTACATAGTACATCTATCTATTAAGCATGTCCTTACATAAAACTATTGTTTTTTTGTATCCCGCATCAATCAATATGACGAGACCTTTAGTATATGCAGTGCGATATTAGTTGCATCTTTCATATGATTTATAGCATGCGCTGCTTCTAATTTGTTGAAATTCCATTTATGATGGGACGCTTTTAACTTGGCAGAGTCATATTGGTTGCATCTTTCATGTGGTGTCTAGCTTGCATTGCTTCTTATTTGTTGGAATGGTTTCTGCTTAGTTTACACAAACAGTTGTGAACATGCCATGCCGTCCTATTTTTCGTACATATTCCATCCTGGTATCATGTGTTTGCCTTACATCAAAGTAGTGATTGTCAGTATCATGCATGAATGAGTTCTGAAGAGAAAATTTTATTGCTTTTTCTTGTCGGTTTTACTTGACAATTCAAAATCAATAAAGCGGAAGAAAGTTAGCAAGGCAGCGGATAAAGGTGCTCCTTCCAAACGGAGGGCCTCTACAGTTTCTACTCCTCCATCCCCCCAAGATGATTCCCAAGACAACACATGCATAGACACTCAATGTAGCTGTGTTTATGATGAGCAAGTATCCCCTAGTGCACCATCACCGGTGCTCCCTCTAACTTGGCACTGTTATATGTGGTTGCATGTTATGTGTGATGTCTAGCTTGTATTGCTTCTAATTTTGTTGAATCCATCTGCTTACGTTACACATTATACTTGAATAAGACACATCTTCCTGTTTCTAGAACATACAATATCTGTCTATCAGACCATGTTCTTACATCAAATTACTACTGTTGTGTAACCTGCAAAAATCACTTATCATAAGACATGTTTGACTTCGGAGTGTGATATAGGTTACATCTCGCATTCTTTTCTAGCTTGTACTACTAATTTGTTGAAATGGCACTTATGACGAGACAGTTTTAACTTGCTAGAGTGATATTCATTGCATCTTTCATAGGGTGTCTAGCTTTCATTGTTTATAATTTGTTGAAATGCCTTCTCCTTAGTTTACACATCATAAGCTGTGAATATGCAATGGCACCAATGACGAGAGACCTCTAACTTGGTAGTGTGATGTTGTTTGCATCTTGCATATGATTTATTTCTTGTACTGCTTCACATTTGTTTAAACGCCATTTATGATGAGACATTGTTAACTTGGCAGAGCGATATTTGTAGCATCTTTCATATGGTGTCTACCTTCCATTGCATTGCTTCTAATTTAGTGAAATGTCTTCTGCTTAGTTTACACATCATAGTTCTGGTTATCTCTTCCGTCCTATTTTTCGTACATATTACATCCTCCTATCATGTGGTTGTCTAACATCAAAGTTTAGTTCGTCTGTATCACGCATCAATTTGTTCTGAAGAACTAAATTGTTATTCATTTTTCTTGTCGGCTTGACTTAACATGGCACAGAGAAAGAGGAAGAAACACAGAATGGCAGGGAATGGGAACCGGAAGAATCCTGCAGATTCTGCTGGTACTGATTGTGCAATAGAAGGTCAAAGTCCAGCGGAAAATTCTACAAACAGGGTATCCCATGCTACACGAGCTGCAGAAAAAGCCAAACAGAAACAAATAGCTGCCACCAAACAAGCAGAGACATCCCTAGTTCTTGCAACACCTTCCACAGTACTTCCAGCTGCACGAGTTACTCGTGCGTCAACTGAGCTAGCAGCACGCTCCCAAGCTCCCTTGCCACCTGACACTACTTCCCAAGCACTCTTGACACAAGACTAGTTGGCAAGATCAGATGAACTTTGTGAGCTTCAACAGCAAGAAGGTAGTTGCTGGAGTCAAGTTACAGTTGCATGCTTCTTTATATGTAGTCTCACAGTTTGATGTACACTAACACTTCCTATGTTCGTTGTTGGACTAGCACCTAGGCGCAAGAGGAAACAAACATCAGGGATAATGCTCGATAGGTTAACTAAATCTAGAGGAGGAAGAATGGAGATCCGTTTTGAGGCAGGTTTCAAAAGGCCACGTGATGCTACAGAGTCAGCCAAGTTAGTATCAGAGGCAGCGGTTGCCATTTGGTGTCATGTACGTATCCTCCCAACATGGATTCAGTACAGGAATGACAAATACGAAACCCAGTTCAACACCTTCCTCGACCATTTATCTGTAAGTATGGTTATGTATGGAAACTAGTAATATCGTCTTGCTCTGTCCCATACTTTTTAGGTTGCTGATAATGAGACTCCCATAATTTTCAACAGATGAGGTTCAAGTTGGATAGCCAAGATGATGCAACCAGACAAGCTTGCACCCATGTTTTCAAGTCTGCCCTGCGACAGTATCGGTATAACTTGAGGAAAACTCACTTTGAAGGCAAGGCTAACAGTGAACTTTCCCAAACATCTCTAGTGGAAAATATATCGGATGAAGACTGGAGGGCCCTCGTTAAACACTGGTCTGATCCGAAGTATTAGGTACATTATATATATGTGATCAGATCACATGTTGATGTCCTATTTACGCATGTGCCACACAAATCTATCTTCTTGTAGGTGAACTGTTCAAAGAACAAGGCCAACCGTACGAAACTGAAATTCCAACAGACGACAGGATCTCGTAGCTATATTGCACACTGCGAGGCTCTTGTAATTAGCTGCCGTTTCACTCTTTTCGTTGTACCATATTATCAGATCTATATTGACTTGTTCCAAATGCAGAGGAAAGCCCGCAAGGACCAAAAAGTACCTGAACCAAATGCTGTGGAAATCTTCAAGGACTGTCACACCAGCAAGAAGAAGGGCATGACTACACCAGTCAAAGCCGCTGTTGTAAGTCCTTAATCCTCATGCCTTTTAACTACTACTTACTCTGACTTGTGCCTTGAACTGCATGGTTTGCAGCCAATGTCTATTGCTCTTTTCAATTTTATACACAATTGTCTTAGCGTATCATTGCACCTTACAAGGTTTAAAAGAGAGGAGTGATGTTCCTTTGGTCTTGACCTGTAATCTAGTTCCGTGCTGGACTTGCCCACACAACGTTACAATTGCCTGTTTGTCTGTTCTCAGTTGTCTTGTGATATGAATGATGTCATACTATGCTTACCGTATTATAAACTTCGTCTCTTTATCCTTAGCCCTCAATACAATGTGAAGAAATAGACAATACATTAGCCATGGTACATGGTCATATGTTTGGAACCTAGTTTTATTATGTACTTTGCAATAAAATACATCTAATATTTTACATGGGTTCACCAGAATAAGTTCTGTATATAGACCAAAGCTATTTTGTTTGGTTTTGCCGCCTCCTTAATATCTTTTGTTCTGGTACTACTAATGTAAAACCTCAACTTTTCAGCGAGCTATGGAAAAAATGGTGGAACCGCCAGCTTCTGAAGGTGGCGAGGCAACTATAACCGCAATGTCAGATCTTGCTGCAGTGGGTCAGTACCTGTCCACTAACAGTGCCTAAATCACGTTCCTGCGTAATACTGGGTTGGTTGTTAAGGCAATCTCATCCAAACTGCCTCATGATCAAGATATGCAAGCTCAGAACAATGTTGTATCTGCTCTCCAGACACAAGTCCATTCCCTAACAGAGACCCTTTGTGAAACAAGGAGAGACATTGTTCGATGTTGTCAAGATATGCATGGTTTTGAAACCAGACTATCAAACATTTGCTATGTTGTTGAGGAGCCTAGGAGAACTGAAGGCGAAGGTTATGGTGCTCCATTGGACAATACAACATGTAAACGTAACAGTCAGGTCAAATGAACTGAGCTTCTGAACTTCTAGTGGTGCATTTATCTACTAGACTGTTAACTTTTATGCCAACCTTTTGTTTTATAGTTGTAATTTGTTTTGGTGCGATACAAAATTTGTTCTTAACGTGCAGCCACCGGCTAAAGAAAATAGCAAGCCATTTTTGTATAGTGTAGGGTGTTCCCTAGATTTGCACTAGTGGCGAACTTTGATGCCCACCGGCTGTAGTTAACATGGGCCTCCTACGGGCCGTAGAAACAATGGGCCTTCTAAGGGCCGTAGAAACAATGGGCCTTCTACGGGGCGTAGAAACAATGGGCCTTATACGGGTCATAGACACAATGGGCCTTCTACGGGTCGTATCATCAATGGGCCTTCTATGGGCCGTATGATCGGTTGGCCAAACATGGGCCAATAACAGACCACATTATGGCTGTAAATGGGCTAGAGTTGAAATCGTCCGTTCATGGGCCGACCATAACGTGCCGTCGTTAATCGGCCGTATTTAATGTCGCTATGAAAATGGCCCAACGTATTAACGGGCCACAAATGGGCCGACTGTAACCACTGGCTGAATTTGGCCCACAAGCAGAAAATGACAATAACGGGCCGTAAGTAAACGAATGCTGGAAATGAGCCCAAGAATAAATGGGCCCTGAGAAGGCCGAAAGATAACATGGGTTGGAAACGGCCCAAGGGAATCATGGGCCGTTAATGGGTATAAAGTGATACACTGTTCATTACGGGCCAGTTTCACCACGTGTCGTTAATGGGTATAAAGTGATACACTGTTCATTACGGGCCAGTTTTACCACGGGCCGTTAATGGGCTGAGAGTTAAGGGCCTCATATGGGTCGAAAGACGTCATGGGCCATACATGGGCCGGAAGTTAAAACGGGCTGGAATTATATTGGACGGCCCAGATGACACTACTGGGCCTAATTCAGATAGGCCATAAACGGGCCCTGGGTTAGCGGGCTGTAAATGGGCTATATGTGAACAAGCCGTTAACAGGCTTGTCGTGGGCCGGCCCGCCACCTTTTGACCAAGTCAAACGGGTCGGCCTTTTCACAGGAATGGGCCTCTGTTGGGCCGTGCCACGTGTCGACGTATCATAGGCGCTTTGGGTCCAATGAGTGGATGACATCTGTCCCAAAAGTGAGCCGACACGTGTTTCCTCCAGCCAATGATGATTTTACACGTGGAAAATCCCCATTGGTCGGGGCTGTTAACGAGTCATCGGATCCAAAACCGGACCCGATAGCTTAACAGCGTTCCGTTACGGTGGATGCCACGTGTTGGTCACCCTTGACGAAAGCACTTCTGTGACGCGCGATTTATCGTCATGGAAGTGGACACTTCCGTGATGATAATTTTGGTAATGTCATGGAACACTTCTACGACAGCACAGGTATGACTATCTTGATTCTGTCATAAAATCGTCATGGATGTACATGCATGACAGAAAACGTGACCCACTGTGACAAACACGTATCATCACGGAAGTGTAATTTTTTGTAGTGATAAGATCCAACTATAATAGCAAAGCTCGCGATACATCAGAATCGTACCACCTCAAGAACATGACAGAGAGAGAGAGAGAGATCAAACACATAGCTACTGGTACATACCCTCAGCCCCGAGGGTGAACTACTCCGTCCTTGTCATGGAGAGCGCCGGGAGGACGAAGATGGCCACTGGAGAGGGATTCCCCCCTCCGGGAGGGTGCCGGAATGGGTCTAGATTGGTTTTCGGTGGCTACACTAGGTTATGTTCTGGAAGTTTGGGTATATAAGAGGTGTTGGCGTCGGGAACAAGTCAGGGGGGTCTCTGAGGTGGCCACGAGGTAGGGGGCGCGCCCAGGGGGTAGGGCACGCCCCCACCCTCGTGGGTGCCTCGGGACCCTTCTGGCCCATCTCCGATGCTCCGTGGTCTTCTTCTGGTCCAAAAATAATCTCCGTGAAATTTCAGGTCAATTGGACTCCGTTTGGTTTTCCTTTTCTGCGATACTCAAAAACAAGGAAAAAACAGAAACTGGCACTGGGCTCTAGGTTAATAGGTTAGTCCCAAAAATCATATAAAATAGCATATAAATGCATATAAAACATCCTAGATGGATAATATAATAGCATGGAACAATCAAAAATTGTAGATACGTTGGAGACGTATCACAGCTGCATTCACGTAAAATAGGGCAGCATCTAAATCCGTTGAGAAGACACCGTATAAACTGTGGTTTGGCAAGAAACCTAAGCTGTCGTTTCTTAAAAGTTTGGGGTTGCGATGCTTATGTGAAAAAGTTTCAAACTGATAAGCTCGAACTTAAATCGGAGAAGTGCGTGTTCATAGGATACCCAAAAAGAAACTGTTGGGTACACCTTCTTTCATAGATCCGAAGGCAAGATATTCGTTGCTAAGAATGGGTTCTTTCTAGAGAAGGAGTTTCTCTCGAAAGAAGTGAGTGGGAGGAAAGTAGAACTTGATGAGGTAGTTGTACCTTCTCCCAAATTGGAAAGTAGTTCATCACAGAACTCAGTTCCATTGATTCCTACACCAATTAGTAAGGAAGCTAATGATGATGATCATGAAACTTGAGATCAAGTTACTACCGAACCTCGTAGGTCAACCAGAGTATGGTCCGCACTAGAGTGGTACGGTAATCCTTTCTGGAAGTCATGTTACTAGACCATCACGAACTACGAACTATGAGGAAGCGATGATGAGCCTAGATTCCGCGAAATGGCTTAAGGCCATGAAATATGAGATGGGATCCATGTATGAGAACAAAGTATGGACTTTGATTGTCTTGCCGGATGATCGACGAGCCATTGAGATTAAATGGATCTTCAAGAGGAAGACGGACGCTGATAGTAGTATTACTATCTACAAAGCTCAAATTGTCGCAAAAGGTTTTTGACAAGTTCAAGGTGTTGACTACGATGAGAGTTTCTCACTTGTAGCGATGCTTAAGTCTGTCCGAATCATGTTAGCAATTGCCACATTTTATAAAATCTGGCAAATGGATGTCAAAACTGCATTCCTTAATGGATTTATTAAAGAAGAGTTGTATATGATACAACCAGAAGGTTTTGTCAATCCTAAAGGTGCTAACAAAATGTGCAAGCTCCAGCGATCCATCTATGGACTGGTGCAAGCATCTCGGAGTTGGAATATACGCTTTGATAAGTTGATCAAAGCATATAGTTTTATACAGACTTGCGGTGAAGCCTGTATTTACTAGAAAGTGAGTGGGAGCACTGCAGCCTTTCTGATAAGTATATGTGAATGACATATTGTTGATCGGAAATGATGTAGAATTTTCTAGAAAGCATAAAGGAGTGTTTGAAAGGAGTTTTCCAAAGAAAGACCTCGGTGAAGCTGCTTACATATTGGGCATCAAGATCTATAGTGATAGATCTAGACGCTTGATAAGATTTTTCAATGAGTACATACCTTGACAAGATTTTTGAAGTAGTTCAAAATGGAATAGTCAAAGAAGGAGTTCTTGCCTGTATTGCAAGGTGTAAACTTGAGTAAGACTCAAAACACGACCACATCAGAAAATAGAAAGAGAATGAAAGTCATTCCCTCTGCCTCAGCCATAGGTTCTATAAAGTATGCTATGTTGTGTACCAAACCTATTGTGTACCTTGCCATGAGTTTGGCAAGTGGGTACGATATTCATCCAGGAGTGGATCACCTGACAGCGGTCAAAATTATCCTTAGAAGACTAATTAAGGAGATATTTCTCGGTTATGGAGGTGATAAAGAGTTCGTCGTAAAGAGTTACGCTGATGCAAGCTTTTACACCGATCCGGATGACTCTGAGTCTCAGTTTGGATACATATTGAAAGTGGGAGCAATTAGCTAGAGTAGCTCCATGCAGAGCATTGTAGACATAGAAAATTTGCAAAATACATACGGCTCTGAATGTGACAGACCCATTGACTACCCTTCTCTCACAAGCAAAACATGATCACACCTTAGTACTCTTTGGGTGTTAATCACATAGCGATGTGAACTAGATTACTGACTCTAGTAAAATCCTTTGGGTATTATTCACATGGTGATGTAACTATTGGTGTTAAATCACATGGCGATGTGAACTAGATTATTGACTCTAGTGCAAGTGGGAGACTAAAGGAAATATGCCCTAGAGGCAATAATAAAGTTGTTATTTATATTTCCTTGTATCATGATAAATGTTTATTATTCATGCTAGAATTGTATTAACTGGAAACGTAGTACATGTGTGAATACATAGACAAAACAGAGTGTCCCTAGTATGCCTCTACTTGACTAGCTCGTTAATCAAAGATGGTTATGTTTCCTGAATATAGACATGTGTTGTCATTTGATGAACGGGATCACATCATTAGAGAATGATGTGATGGACAAGACCCATCCGTTAGCTTAGCATAATGATCATTTAGTTTTATAGCTATTGCTTTCATCATGACTTATACATGTTCCTCTGACTATGAGATTATGCAACTCCCGAATATCGGAGGAACACCTTGTGTGCTATCAAACGTCACAACGTAACTGGGTGATTATAAAGATGCTCTATAGATGTCTCCGAAGGTGTTTGTTGGGTTGGCATAGATCGAGATTAGGATTTCTCACTCAGTGTATCAGAGAGGTATCTCTGGGCCCTCTCGGTAATGCACATCACTATAATCCCTGCAAGTAATGTGACTAATCAGTTAGTCATGGGATGATGCATTACGGAACGAGTAAAGAGACTTGCCGGTAATGAGATTGAACTAGGTATGATGATACCGACGATCGAATCTCGGGCAAGTAACATACCGATGACAAAGGGAACAACGTATGTTGTTATGCGGTTTGACCGATAAAGATCTTCGTAGAATATGTAGGAGCCAATATGAGCACCTAGGTTCCGCTATTGGTTATTGACCGGAGATATTTCTCGGTCATGTCTACATAGTTCTCGAACCCGTAGGGTCCGCACGCTTAACGTTCGATGACGATTTATATTATGAGTTTATGTGATTTGATGACCAAAGGTTGTTCGGAGTCCCGGATGAGATCACGGACATGACGAGGAGTCTCAAAATGGTCGAGACATAAAGATTCATATATGATGCCCGGATGAGATCACGGACATCACGGACATGACACTGGAATGGTTCGGGTCATTTCGGATAAGTTCGGAGTATCGGGGGTTATCGGAACCCCTTCCCCCTCCCGGGAAGTTATTGGGCCTCATGGGCCTAGTGGTGGAAGAGAGGAGGCAATCCAAGGTGTGGCGCATGCCCCCCTAGACCAAACCGAATTGGACTAGGGCTAGGGGGCCGGCCCCCCTTTCCTTCTCTCCTCCCTCTCCTTCCCCCCTTCTCCTTGTGGAAGTAGGAAAGGGGGGGCGAATCTTACTTGGAGTAGGACTCCCCCCCTTGGGCGCGCCTCCTCCTGGCCGGCCTCCTCCTCCCTCCCTCCTTTATATACGTGGGGAGGGTGCACCCAAAGGCACAACAGACAATCTCTTAGACGTGTGCGGTGCCCCCCTCCACAGTTTTACACCTCGGTCATATCGTCGTAGTGCTTAGGCGAAGCCCTGCGCCGGTAACTTCACCATCACCGTCACCAAGCCGTCATGCTGACAGAACTCTCCCTCGGCTTCAGCTGGATCAAGAGTTCGAGGGACGTCACCGAGCTGAACGTGTGTAGATCGCGGAGGTGTCGTGCGTTCGGTACTTGATCGGTTGGATCGCGAAGACGTTCGACTACATCAACCACGTTACTAAACGCTTCCTCTTTCGGCCTATGAGGGTATGTGGACACACTCTCCCCGCTCATTGCTATGCTTCTCCTAGATAGATCTTGCGTGATCGTAGGCAAAATTTTTTAAATACTACGTTCCCCAACAACTCTCATTGTCACAGTAGAGAGGCACATTCTTCACATTGATGCCATAGTCCTTGAGGGTTTGCTTCATCCATAGCAATTGAGCACAGCACGAACCAGCAGCAATGTACTCAGCTTCAGCTGTAGAGAGTGATACGCAATTCTGTTTCTTCGAGGACCAACATACCAAGGATCGTCCGAGGAAATGGCATGTGCCTGATGTTGACTTGCGGTCCACACGATCACCAGCATAGTCAGAGTCTGAAGAACAAATGAGATCAAAACCCAAGCCCTTGGGATACCATAATCCAAGTGTTGGAGTGTGAGCTAGATATCGAAGAATATGTTTCGCAGCCTTATGGTGTGATTCCTTTGGTGTAGCTCGAAAACGGGCACACATGCAAACACTAAGCATAATGTCTGGCCTAGATGCTTATAATTACAAGAAAGAGCCAATCATGGAGCAGTATACCTTTTGATCAAAGTCAATACCATTTTCATCAGTGCATAGATGGCCATTTGTGGGCATAGGGATTTTGACGCCTTCGCAATCTTGCATGCCGAATTTCCTCAATACGTCCTTGAGGTATTTCTCCTGAGATATGAAGATGCCGTTGTGGTATTGATGTATTTGAAGACCTAAGAAGAATTTCAATTCTCCCACCATAGACATTTGATATTCTTCACTCATCATATAGGCAAATTCATCACTGTAACGTTGGTCAGTACAGCCAAAGATGATATCATCAACATATATTTGGCACACTCATCATCATAAGTTTTGGTGAAAAGAGTTGGGTCAAGTGAACCGGGTTTGAAGCCTTTCTTCATGAGGAATTCCTTCAAAGTATCATACCACGCCCGAGGGGCCTGCTTGAGGCCATAGAGGGCCTTGTTGAGTCCGAAGACTTTGTCAGGATGCTTTGGATCTTCAAAACCTGGTGGTTGACCAACATATACTTCTTCCTCAAGCTTACCATTGAGGAATGCACTTTTCACATCCATTTGATATAAGATGATATTATGATGGTTAGCATAAGCAAGCAATATGCGAATAGCTTCAAGTCTAGCAACAGGTGCAAAAGTTTCATCGAAATAAATTCCTTCAACCTGTGTGTAGCCTTGCGCTACAAGCCGTGCCTTATTCCTCGCCACAAGGCCATTTTCATCTTGCTTGTTGCAGTAGATCCATTTGGTGCCGATGATATTGTGCTTGCGTGGGTTGGGTCGCTTGACAAGTTCCCACACGTTATTGAGCTCGAACTGATGTAATTCCTCTTGTATTGCTTGAATTCACTCAGGCTCCAGAAATGCCTCATCTACTTTGGTGGGCTCTGTGATAGAGACAAAAGCAGAGTGCCCACAACAGTTAGACAAATGTGAAGCCTTTGAGCGTGTGAGAGGACCTGGTGCGTTGATGTCGCTGGTGATTTTCTCAATCTGCACTTCATTTGCAATGTGAGGATGAGCGGGTTGGCGACGTTGAGTTGGCTCAGCATTTTCTTCAGAGCCATTTTCCATCTAGCACAAGAGGCAGGTGCTCTCTTTGCGAGCCATTAGTTTCATCGAATCGCACATCTATAGTCTCAACAACCTTGTGATGAATGGTGCTGAAGACTCTGTAGGTGTGCGAGTCCTTTCCGTAACCAAGCATAAAACCTTCATGTGCCTTCGGTGCAAATTTAGAATTGTGATGAGGATCTCTAATCCCACATTTTGCGCCGAAGACTTTGAAATAACTTACATTGGGTTTCTTGTCAGTGAGGAGTTCGTATGAGGTCTTTTTGAAGAATTTGTGAAGATATACCCTATTGATGATGTGGCATGCAGTATCAATTGCCCCAGGCCAGAAATGATGAGGCGTCTTGTATTCGTCAAGCATAGTGCGAGCCATCTCAACAAGAGACCTGTTCTTGCGCTCCACGACGCCATTCTGCTGAGGAGTGTAAGGAGCAGATAACTCATGAGTAATACTAAGTTCATCAATATAGTCATCCAATATTCTTGAACTCAGTCCCATTGTCACTTCTGATGTGCTTGATCTTCACACCAAAGTTCGTTGAAGCCCTTGAGAAAAAACGTTTGAAGACTTCCTGCACTTCACGTTTGTAAGTGACGATATGCACCCATGTATAACGAGAATAGTCATCAACAATAACAAAGCCATATAAAGATGCTTCATTGGTGAATGAGGAATAATGATTGGGGCCAAAGAGATCCATGTGAAGCAATTCAAATGGACAAGTGGTAGTCATGATAGTCGTTGAGGGATGCTTGGCCTTGGTCATCTTTCCAGCTTCACAAGCTCCGCACAGGTGATCCTTGAGGAATTTGACATCCTCGATGCCAATGACATGCTTCTTCTTCGCGAGAGTGTGCAAGTTCCTCATGCCAGCATGACCAAGTCGTCGATGCCATAGCTAGCCTTTTGAAGCTTTTGCAAGTAGGCATGTGGCAGGTTGTGGTCCTGTAGAGAAATCAACAATATACAAGTCTCCTCTCCTAAAGCCTTCGAAGACTTTGGAATGGTCAGCTTCCATGATCACAACCCAACGATACTTGCCAAAGACAACAACCATATCAAGATCACAAAGCATTGAGACTGACATGAGGTTGAATCCTAAGGACTCGACAAGCATGACTTTGTCCATGTGTCGATCCTTTGAGATCGCAACCTTGCTTAGACCCAATACCTTGCTTTTGCCTTTGTCAGCGAGGTGATATGCTTCAGATGCGATGGAGATAAAGCAGTGTCCATCAATAAGTTCCGGTCACCAGTCATGTGATTTGTACATCCACTGTCGAGGACCCACTCAGTGGCTTTGGGTTGATCATCCTGCAGATGAATTAGTGCATCTTACGAACTCATATACTTCATAAGTGAAGAATATGACATTAAATTCATCAGATCAATTTCATCTAGCAATAGAACAGATAAAACAGTATGAGGACGTGAGAAATGAAAATTCATTTCTTCATGATTATCTTGCGTCCTTTCAAGCATTATCAGGTCTCCAGCAAATTCTTCAAACGGTTAAGTTCGTCTGGAGACCTGGCCCTGCATGAGAGATTAGTTCTTTTTCTTCACCACCCACATCTGGACGGGTGGCAAAGAGTTCATCATTCCGCGAGCTCCATAAGAGAAAGGTGGCAGAGACGCCAATCCACTTCGTTTCACATAAGAGGGGTTAGGGTAAGCATATGAATAAGTAGAGAAATTCTTCGAAGACTTATGAACATAATGATTTGAGGAATAATGCACATAGTCATAACCCTTAGTCTTTCCCTACGAAACAGAAGTGTTAGCACGATGATGTTCATATGCCGAATTTGATCCATATGAGGAATTTGGTCCATATGAGGACTTGGATCCATATGAAGAATTTGGTCCATATGAAGAATTTGATCTGGGGTTCCTATTCTTCACAGGTGGTGTCATGATGACACTCACTTGAAGAATTTCAAGGCACCTTTTGGGAACCCAAATTTTCTTCATAGGGGGATCGTTCCTGCAGTTAGTGCCAACATATCTAGCAAATACTTCACCATTCTGATTTTTGAACAGCTTATAGTTGGAGTCAAATGACTCATCAGAAGAATATGAAGATTCACATGTAAAGCCAGATAAAGTAGATGGATCTACGGGAGGTCCCTTTGCAGCAACCCATGAGGTTTTGGGGTACTGCTCATGTTTCCAGTAGGTCCCATCAGCATTGAGTTTCCTCACAAAGGCAATACCCTCTTTCCTAGGGTTCCTGTTGAGGATCTGCTTTTTAAGCACATCACAAAGTGCCTGATGCCCTTTGAGGCTTTTGTACATGCCTGTCACATACAATTCCTTCAGCCCTGCATTGTCAGTGATACTATCAACATCCTCAGATGAGGAATTAGTGATAGCAAAGACAGTTGAGAATTTGCGGCAATAGAAGCATTTGAACTTTCAGGTGAAGAATTAGCAGATTCACGTTCAATGCATTTCAAACATGGTGGAATGAATTCTTCCTGAGTGGCACTTATCTGTTGAACAAGCACTGAATCACGCTCCTTCTGAAGATCTTCATAACTCACCCTTAGATTCTCAAGATCTTGCTTTCTTTGAAGAAATTCATAAGAAAGCTTCTCATGATCAGATAAGAGTGTGTTATGATGACTTTGAAGGTTGTCAAACTTAGACTAAAGTCTCTGAAGATTTTCAGTCAAAGTTTTAGTGCGATCCATTTCTTCACCCAACATATCATCGCTCTTGTCTAGAATGTTTTCAACCTTTTCAAAGGCCTTTTGTTGTTTCACAGCAATCTTAGCAAGTTTAGAGTAGCTAGGCTTGAGGTTTTCATCAGATTCACCCTCACTTGATTCAAAGGAGGGATATTTGAGTACCTTGGCACCCTTCGCCATGAAGCATTAGGTGGGAGCGTAGCCATGCATCATCGTTGTCCTCAGCCTTTTTGGGAAAGCCATTCTCCTCAGAGTTGAAGATGGACTTGCAGACGAAAGAAGTAGCGAGGGCTAGGCTCGCTACACCAGATTCTGACTCTTCAGATGCCCCCTCTTCCTCATTTTCCTCAGATTCAGCTTCAGAGTCCATTTCCTTGCCAATGAATGCCCGAGCCTTTTTGGAGCTGCTCTTCTTGTGGGATGAAGACTTCGAGGATATTGATGATGAGGACTTTGAAGATTTCTTCTTCTTCTTTGAGTCATCAGAACTGTAATCCTTGTATTTCTTCTTCTTTGATTCCTTTTCCCACAGAGGACAATCTTGAATGTAGTGACCAGGTTTCTTGCATTTGTGGAAAAGTCTCTTCTTGTAGTCATGGGATGAGGAATCTGATCTTATGTCATCACTTCTTGAGTATTTGCCAAAGCGACCACATCTTGAGAACTTCTGGAATTTCCTCACGAGCATTGCTAGCTCCTTGCTCAGTTCTTCAGGATCACCAAGGCTGCTACCAGAATCCTCACCTTCAAATTCAGAGACTGCCTTGGCCTTCAAAGCGCAAGTTCTGCCATAGCTTGATCCATAGAGATCTCTCTTCTCAGCAAGTTGGAACTCATGAGTGTTTAGCCTTTCGAGGATATCAGCGGGATCTAGTGACTTGTAGTCTCCTCGTTCTTGTATCTTCAGTGCTAGAGTGTCAAATGAGGAATCAAGTGATCGTATCAATTTCTTCACCACCTCATGGTGGGTGATGTCAGTGGCACCAAGTGCTTGAAGCTCATTTGAAATGTCAGTGAGGCGATCGAAGGTTTGCTGAACATTTTCATTATCGAGTCTTTTGAAACGGTTGAAGAGATTGCGAAGAACGTCAACCCGAGAGTCACGCTGTGTTGAGACTCCTTCATTGACCTTGGACATCCCAGATAAGCTTAGCTGTCTCCAAAGCACTCACTCTACCATACTGCCCTTTGCTGAGATGGCCACATATGATGTTCTTCGCTTGAGAGTCGAGTTGATTGAATCTCTTTTAAGTGCATCTAGTGCCTCTTAGTGATTTTGGTGTATTGAAGACTTATAGGTTAAGGGACTAATGCATTTGTGAGTGTACACAGGTCTACAAGTCTATGAGGAGCTTGATATTTACAGATAAAGTCGACCCCTAAAAATGAACGTCTTCAACTGAAGACTTTGGATTTCTGAAGACTTTCCGAAGACTTTGAAGATGAAGAAATTGGTGTGACCATGATGACTTGATATTCATGCAAGGAACATGAAGCGTGAAGACTTTTGTTTTCGTAGTTTCATTTTCTCTTTCTTGAGTCATAGGAAACACCGTATTGTTAAAGGGGGTCGAGGAAAAACTAAGGAAAAGTTTCCAAGTGACGCTCATCTCAAAATCCTACACCTACCAATCCCTCGAGTGAAGCCATTGGAAATCTCATATAGTTCAGTCAAATTTCTTCAGTAACAGAGACGAAGTTCTTCTGGTCTCTGAGGAATTTGTTCTAACTGAGGAGTTAGGAATTCGCCAAAGCGGATTGCCTACAAGTGAGGAACATGATAGCCCTGAGGAATTTGAACCTCAAATTTCCGACCATTGCTGTGCTACACGCCAGGTGTCACAAAATATCTACCCACCTAACGGTCATATCATTGAAGGGCATTTATGTCTTATCATGTCGGGTTGCTCGCTAGGCTATAAATAGCCGCCCCCTACAACCACTAGCTGGTTGGCTGCTCCAAAAGAAACTGACACTTGTCATTGAGAGCATCCCATCCTTCGAGGACTTTGAGCGAAAATCATCAAGTGAGGAAAACCCAAACCCAAACACCTACAAACCCAAAGTGGTTGAGCATCACTGAAGAGATTGTCCTGCATGGATCCGATGCTTGTTACCTTTGAAGACTATGAATCTTCCAGACGGTTAGGCGTCATGGTCTAGAGCATCCAAGAGGAAATTGTGGATCGCCGAGTGACCAAGTTTGTGAAGGTTTGGAAGTCACCTGAAGACTTACCACGAGTGATTGGGTGAGGTCTGTGTGACCTTAGCTCATGGAGCATACGGTGAGGACTGTGTGTCCTCGGGTTTAAATACCTAGCCGCTCCAACTGGACGTACAACTGTCACAACAGTTGGAACTAGTCTACCAAATCATTGTCTTCACCGAGCTAACTAGTTCTATTTCCTCAACCCTTCCATTTCCTCATTATTGTGTTGTGTGGTTGTTCATATCTGTTTGAAGACTTTGACTGAAGACTTTCTCAATTTGCGCAATTCAATTTCTTCAGTCTGTTTTTCCTCATTCTGTTTTATCCTGTGCTTATGCTTCCTGTACTCTGTGTTTGTTTTCATTTCATCATACTGTCCATGCTTACGTTGTGTCATGTATGCATCTAAGTACTTACTCCGCTCCAAGTAGTTCTTCACTTAGGAATTTCCTCACCCTGAAATTCCTCAGTGAAGAATTCATAAAAATTGCCTATTCACCCCCCCTCTAGTGGACTTAACGCACTTTCACTCTTCACATCAGCAGCGTTGATCATAGGAGTGATAGAGGGAACACCATTTTCCACAACATACTAGAGATCGTTATCTATTGCCTCAAGATGCGTTCGCATCTTCTTCTGCCAGTAGGGGTAGTCCATCCCATCGAAGGTAGGACACCCAGCAGAGACCTTGATCATACCTGCAGTTGACATAACTAAAACTCCAGGCGGTTAAACAAAAATCACACAGAACAAGGGAGTACCTTGCACTGATACCAATTGAAAGTGCCTTAAGTCGACTAGAGGGGGGTGAATAGGCAATTTTTACAAATTCGTCACTGAGGAATTTCACAGTGAGGATCTAAGTCACGAACAACTTAGCAGCGGAATAAGTACTCAGAAGTAAGCATAACAGAACAATAGCACAGTCATCATGACAAAATGAAAACAAGCAATGAGTACAGGAAGCGTAAACACATGATAAGCAGGCTGAAGACAAACTGACTGAAGAAATTGAACTGCAGGAAATTGAGAAAGTCTTCAGTCAAAGTCTTTAATGATCATGTACTTCAACAAAGAATGAGGAAATGGAAGGGTTGAGGAAATAGAACCAGTTAGCTCGGTGAAGACAATGATTTGGCAGACCAGTTCCAACCGATGTGACAGTCGTACGTCTGGTTGGAGCGGCTAGGTATTCAAACCTGAGGACACACAGTCCTCACCGTATTCTCCTTGAGCTACGGTCACACAGACCTCACCCAATCACTCGTGGTAAGTCTTCGGGTGACTTCCAAACCTTCACAAACTAGGTCACTCGACGATCCACAATTACCTCTTGGATGCTCTAGACCATGACGCCTAACCGTCTGGAAGATGCACAGTCTTCAAAGGTAACAATCGTCGGTTCCACACAGGAACAATCTCTTCAGTGATGCTGAATCACTTTGGGTTTGTAGGTGTTTGGGTTTGGGTTTTCCTCACTTGATGATTTTCGCTCAAAGTCCTCGGAGGATGGGATGCTCTCAATGACAAGTGTCAGTTTCTCTCAGAGAAGCCAACCAGCTAGTGGTTGTAGGGGGCGGCTATTTATAGCCTATGGAGCAGCCTGACATGATAAGACATAAATGCCCTTCAATGATATGACCGTTAGGTGGATAAGATATTTTGGGACAGCTGGCACATAGCACAACAATGGTCGGAATTTTGAGGTTCAAAGTCCTCGAGGCTATCATGTTCCTCACTTGTAGGTAATCCGCACTGGCGAATTCGTAACTCCTTAGTCAGAACAAATTCCTTAGAGAACAGGAGATCTTCATCTCTGTCACTGAAGAAACTGACTGAACTGTATGTGATTTCCAATGGCTTCACTCGAAAGGATTGGTAGGTGTAGGATTTTGAGATGAGAATCAGTTGGAAACTTTTCCTTAGTTTTACCTCGACCCCCTTTAACAGTACAGTGTTTCCTATGACTAAAGAAAGAGAAAATGAAACTACGAAAATCAAAGTCTTCACGCTTCATGTTCCTCGCATGAATATCAAGTCTTCAGGATCACACCAATTTCTTCACTTTCAAAGTCTTCAGAAAGCCAAAGTCTTTAGTTGAAGACATTCATTTTTAGGGGCTGGCTTTCTCTGTAAATATCAAACTCCTCATAGACTTATAGACCTGTGTACACTCACAAACACATTAGTCCCTTAACCTATAAGTCTTCAATACACCAAAATCACTAAGGGGCACTAGATGCACTTATACTACGGGTCCGTAGTTAGTAGCTAGATGGCTTCCTCTCTCTTGTTTGATTCAATACAATGGTCTCTTGGAGATCCATATGATGTAATTCTTTTTGCGGTGTGTGTTTTGGGATCGGATGAACTTTGAGTTTATGATCAGATCTATCTTTTTATCCCTGAAAGTTATTTGAGTCTTCTTTGATCTCTTATATGCATAATTACTTATAGCCTCGTATTTCTTCCCTGATTTTTGGGTTTTGTTTGGCCAACTTGATCTATTTATCTTGCAATGGGAAGAGGTGCCTTGTGATTGGTTCGATCTTACGGTGCTTGATCCCAGTGACAGAAAGGGAACCGACACGTATGTATCGTTGCTATTAAGGATAACCAAATGGGGTCTATCTCTACATAAACAGATATTGTTTACATCATGTCATCGTTCTTATTGCATTACTCCATTTTTTCATGAACTTAATACACTAGATGCATGCTGGATAGCGGTTGATGTGTGGAGTAATAGTAGTAGATGCAGGCAGGAGTTGGACTACTAATCTTGGACATGATGCCTATATAATGATCATTGCCTGGATATCGTCAGGATTATTTGAAGTTCTATCAATTGCCCAACAGTAATTTGTTCACCTACCGTTTGCTATTTTTCTCAAGAGAAGCCACTAGTGAAACCTACGGCCCCCGGGTCTCTTCTTTATTATATTTGCCTTGGCGATCTATTTTCCTCTGCTTTTATTTTCAGATCTATTAAACCAAAAATACAAAATTACCTTGTTCCACTTTATTTTATTTGGCGTTCGATCTATCAATATTTACAACTCTCTCACGTCCGTTTGCCTATTTCTGGCGCCGTTGCCCGAAAGGGGTTGACAACCCCTTTAACACGTCGGGTTGAGAGTATTTGTTATTTGTGTGCAGGTGTTGTTCACATAGTGTTGCGTGGTTATCCTACTGGTTCGATAACCTTGGTCTCATCACTGAGGGAAAAACCTACGGTTGTCGTGCTGCATCATCCCTTCCTCTTTGGGGAAATACCGACGTAGTTCAAGCCAACATCAAAAGGAATTTCTGGTGCCGTTGCCGGGGAGACATCATCAACATCTACCAGGTTCCTCATCACAAATCTCATCTCCTCGCAATTTACATTATTTGCCATTTGCCTCTCGTTTTCCTCTCCCCCACTTCACAAAAATTTGCCGTTTTATTCGCCCTCTTTTTCGTTCGCCGTTTTCTTGTCAGATATATCCTTTGCTTGCAATCATGAGTAATTTTGGTATGGCAGCAACAGATGATGGCCTAACTCCTAAGATTGGACGTACAGGCAATCTGGATGCTAAAACTTTTATCTTGGGGCAAGGGAATGTTATGGGAAAAGAACGCATCCAAGAATTTTTCAATTGTGTTGGAAATCTAAGTCTTAATGATTCTCCTATACTTAGAACTACGAGATCTTATGCGGATGCTATTTCAGCGCTAGTTCTTAAACTTGAAAGTAAATTTATCTATACTCATCCTACTTTGCAAAGATTTTTTTTGAGCTTCCCATTATAAAAAATCCCAAGGCTAAGAAGTTGGCCACTCTCGTTCTCATGAATAAATTTGACTACATAATATGGGAAGCTAGGGAAATCTTTGATTTTTATGGTATGAATCGTGAAAAGACCGTAATAGATGAAATTATTTACAATAGTTATTATGCGTTAAGACATTTGCTTGGGGATAATCAAATATTTGATGAGAATCTTAAAAAGGAAGTCCCCATTTTAGATATAATCCAACAAGTTTTCAAGAATGTTAATCAACATTACTCTTGGATTGTTGCCGGAAATCAAAGGGCTATGATGATAAGCAACTTAATAGTGCCAAAGTTTCTATGGATAATATGTTTTATGTTGTTTTTACAAAATCTCATAAAAAATACCTCTAAAAAAACTAAGGAGACGGACGACAAAACTTAGCTCCTTGCTTTATGCCTAGCTAAGGGCGTGAAACAATAACGCTTGTTGGGAGGAAACCCAATGAATAAAGTTTATCTTTATTTTTTGCTTTCCATTCTTGAGTGTTTGCACAATTATCCTACTATTATGATTGTTTTTGTGTGTGTTTTAATTAGTGTTTGTGCCAACTAAAGCCTTTAGAATCTTCTTGGGTGATAGTTGTTTGATCTTGCTAAAAACAAAAACTTTTGCGTCTGGAGTTACAATTTTAAAAAATCACAGAAGTGACGGAAAATTCTGAATTTTTTTATAGTAGATTGATATAAAAATTTCTTAGGTCATTCTAATTTTTCAGAACTTTTGGAGTTACAGAAGTATTCGAAATATTCAGATTGCTACAGACTATTCTGTTTTTTACATATTCTGTTTTCTTTGCGTTGTGTGCTTGTTTTAATGATTCTATGGTTTCTTTGATGAGTTTTTGACATAGAAAAAAATAGAAATACAATAGATATAATGCAAGAATAAAATATGAATGGGTTGCAACAGTACTTAAAGTAGTGATTTGTTTTCTTATACTAACGGATCTCACGAAGGTTTTGTTGAGTTTTGTGTGATTGAAGTTTTCAAGTTTTGGGTGATGTTACGATGGATGAAGGAATAAGGAGTAAGAAGAGCCTAAGCTTGGGGATGCCCATGGCATCCCAAGCTATTATCCTAAGAGAAGGAAGCAACTAAGCTTGGGGATGCCCCGAGTGGCATCCCCTCTTTCTTCTAACGACCGTCGGTATTTCACTCGAAGCTATATTTTTATTCGTCACATACTATGAGTTTTGCTTGGAGCGTCTTGTATGATATGAGTCTTTGCTTGTTTTGCTTTGTGTTCTAAGTCTTGAATCCTTGCTGGACACACCTATTTGAGAGAGCCAAAATTATTCCATGACTTGTTAGAATTGCTCTCTATGCTTCACTTAATTTTTATGAGCTATGGAATTGCTCTAGTGCTTCACTTATATCTTTTTGAGCACGGTGTGCTTTAGTATTTTTGAAGAAATGCTCTCTTGCTTCACTTAGATTTATTTGAGAGTTAGTAATTTTTTTAAGAAATTCTCTCTTGCTTCACTTAAATTAATTTGAGAGAAAGAAATATTATGCTCATGATCTTCACTTATATTTGTTTGAGCTTATCAAAAGCAACACATGAAAATTAGTTCCAAAATGGTAGATATCCAAGAGGGATACAATAAAAACTTTCATGAAGATCATTGGACAAAATAAACTTGATTCCTTGTAATAGTTTTGAGATTTGATGATGTGATATGTGAGTCATGTTGATAAGTAATTATGCTTTAGTAAGAATATTGGTGTTAAGGTTTGTGATTCCCTATGCAAGCACGAAAGTCAATGGTTGTGCAATGAAATTACATCCTACTTGTGGTGCATTATTCAGTGTTAATTATGCTTAACACTCTCTTATGAGATTATTCGTTTCTTGATTGGTCGCTTCTCAATCTTTTGCTAGCCTTCATTTTGCACTAAGTATGATCACTACTTGTGCATCCAAAATCCTTTAAACCAGTTTTGCCACATGAGTCCACTATACCTACCTATATGCGGTATTCTTTTGTTGTTCTAAGCAAATTTGTATGTGCCATCTCTAATTTTCAAAATAAATTTCTCTTTTGTGTGCTCGTACCGCTCGCGAGGCGGTGAGGGGTGGACGATATTTTCCATGCTAGATGTGTTATTCTCTCGATGAGTGTTTATTCACTTGTCATAGCACGAGAGTAAGGCAAAGGTATTAGGGATGCCCAGCCCTGAAATGAAAAATGAATTTACTTTATGTTGTGAAACAATAAATTCCTTGGAAAGTGTTGGTATGGAGGCACCCGTGGATACGGTTAGCCATGGAAAGTGAAAGTATGTTGGAAAAAGGAATAAACTTTATTTTTTGTTTGGGAACCGCCTATGATATATCTAGCATGGAAAGTGTTGGGAGCTCTAAGTCGTTTTCGTTGTTGGGAAAAGTATGCCTCTCAAAATGTTTTTATCTCAATTTTCGCTTTGAGCTCTGGCACCTCTACAAATCCCTACTTCCCTCCACGAAGGGCCTTTCTTTTACTTTATGCAATTTTTATTTTTAATTTGAGTCTCCATCTTCTCTTATAAAGCACCAACTAGGAGGCACTATGATCGTAGTTGAGCATTGGGTGTAGCTAATATGCGAGTGTGTTTCATGAATGGGTCAATGATTGAGCATGATGGGCTAGGGATAACTTATTTTAGTGTTGATATTTTGAAAGACATGGTTGCTTGTTGATATGCTTGAGTATTTAAGTCACATGTCAAAACTAGACTATTGCTTTGAACCATATAAAAGTCCAAATGTCCATGCTATAAACAAAAGACTATGAGATGACATGTTAGGCAACATTCCACATCAAAAATTCAGTTTTTATCATTTACCTACTCGAGGACGAGCAGGAAATAAGCTTGGGGATGCTGATACGTCTCCAACGTATCTATAATTTTTGATTGTTCCATGTTGTTATATTATCATTCTTGGATGTTTTATAATCATTTTATATAATTTTTTGGTACTAACCTATTGACATAGTGCCAGTTGCTGTTTTCTGCATGTTATTTACATCGCAGGAAATCAATACCAAACGGAGTCCAAACGCAGCAAAACTTTTTGTGGATTTTTTTGGACCAGAAGATATACAGTGGGCCAGAGAAGCGCCTGGGGGTGCTCCAAGGGGAGCACAACCCACCAGGGCACGCCCTAGTGCGTTGTGCCCACCTCGGGTGCCTCCCGAACTGACTCTTTGCTCTATAAATACCCCAATATTCCAGAAACCCTAGGGGAGTCGATGAAAATCAATTCCAGCCACCGCAAGTTCCAGAACCACCAGATCCAATCTAGACATCATCACGGCGGGGTTCATCATGTCCATTGGTGCCTCTCCGATGATAAGTGAGTAGTTCTTTGTAGACCTACGAGTCCGTAGTTAGTAGCTAGATGGCTTCCTCTCTCTCGTTTGATTCTCAATACAATGGTCTCTTGGAGATCCATATGATGTAACTCTTTTGTTGTGTGTTTATTGGGATCAGATGAACTTTGAGTTTATGATCAGATCTATCTTTTTATCCAGGAAAGTTATTTGAGTCTTCTTTGATCTCTTATATGCACGATTACTTATAGCCACATATTTTTTCTCCGGTATTTGGGTTTTGTTTGGCCAACTTGATCTATTTATCTTGCGATGGGAAGAGGTGCTTTGTGATGGGTTCGATCTTACGGTGCTTGATCCCAGTGACAGAAAGGGAACCGACACGTATGTATCATTGCTATTAGGGATAACAAGATGGGGTCTATTTCTACATAAATAGATCTTGTCTACATCATGTCATCGTTCTTTTGCATTACTCCATTTTTCCATGAACTTAATACACTAGATGCATGCTAGATAGCGGTCGATGTGTGGAGTAATAGTAGTAGATGCAGGCAGGAGTCGGTCTACTAATCTTGGACGTGATGCATATATAATGATCATTGCCTGGATATCGTCATGATTATTTGAAGTTCTATCAATTGCCCAACAGTAATTTGTTCACCCTCCGTTTGCTATTTATCTCGAGAGAAGCCACTAGTGAAACCTACGGCCCACGGGTCTCTTCTTTATTATATTTGCCTTTGCGATATATTTTCCTTTGCTTTTATTTTTAGATCTATTAAACCAAAAATACAAAAATACCTTGTTGTACTTTATTTTATTTGGCGTTCGATCTATCAATATTTACAACTCTCTCACGTCCGTTTGCCTATTTCTGGCGCACTTGCCCGAAAAGGATTGACAACCCGTTTAACACGTCGGGTTGCGAGTATTTGTTATTTGTGTGCAGGCTCTGTTCACGTAGTGTTGCGTGGTTCTCCTACTGGTTCGATAACCTTGGTCTCATCACTGCGGTAAATACCTACCATTGTTGTGCTGCATCATCCCTTCCTCTTTGGGGAAATACCGACGTAGTTCAAGCCAACATCACTGAATGAAATACTATAGAATGATTTCACAACTGAATCGGAAGTACAAGATGGTAACGAACACTACAAAAAACACACATCCGTGACATTTTGGGCCGAACGAAATTTTTTCTGTCATGCTTATGACACTTCTATGACGATAATTGTGACAAAACCCACTATCATCATAGATGTGGTGGGGTCCTACTTCTATGACAAAAAATCATGACAGAAAATGGGATTTTTGTCCTGGGCGGGCTGGTGATGCAGCTGCATGACATTATTTTGGCCGTCCATGACGGAAAAAACCGTGGTAGAAGCAAGGGCGAGGAAAATATCGGGGGAGTTCCCGGTTATGGTGGGTGGTTGGGGGCCGAGCGATGCGCGTTTCTCTCGTATGTACGCACGTGTGTGCGAGGCATTGGGCTCTATCTGAACCCGAGCGAGGCGTTGGGCTCTAACTGAACCCGAGCGATTGCACTGCAGGCTACATGTTACTGAACCCGAGCGATCGATCGATCCCTTGTTGTTAACTGAACCCGAGTGATTCCTTCGTTACTAGTGCTAACTGAAGCCAATCGATTCTGCATCTGGATGAACAGTGAGCGTTGTTGGGGGGAGGGGGGTTGGATGAAAAGTTCCCGGTGGGGGGTTGGATGAACAGGACCCTGTGGTAGTAGAGGCCATTGCTGCTGGATGAACAGGACCCCGATCGATCGAGCCAGTTAGGGGGTGGATGAACAGGACCCCGTGGAGGGCTGGATGAATAGGACCCCGTGGAGGGCTGGTTGAACAGTAGCCAGTGGAGGGCTGGTTCAACAGTAGCCGGAGGAGGGCTGGATGAACAGTAGCCCGTGGAGGGGTGGTTGAACAGGACCCCGTGGAGAGGGCTGGTTGAACAGTAGCTGGTGGAGGAGCGCGCGGTGGAGGCTGGATGAACAGGAGCATGTGGATGAACAGTCGCAGGTGGAGGCTGGAGGAGGTCGACGGTGGATGAACAGTATCCCGTGGAGGCAGTCGATGGTGGATGAACAGCTCGTGGAGGCAGTCGATGGTGGAGATGAACAGTATCCCGTGGAGTCCTGTTTTGCGGTACGCCACACCCCTCCCGATGAACAGGACCCCCGTTTCGACCGTAGCGCTCCAACACAAGTCCATTCCCTCCGTTTTGCGGTACGCCACACCCCTCCCGATCAACAGGACCCCGTTACGACCGTAGGAAGTCCGTTTCCTCCGTTTTGCGGTATGCCAAACCCCTCCCGATGAACAGGATCCCATTTCGACCGTGGCCGGTCGAACACAAGGCTGTTTCCTCCGTTCTGCGGTATGCCAGGCCTCGTTTCCATCGGCTATTCCGTCCAAGCCGGTTGTCTCACGATGAACACGACGACGCATTCCGTTCCGACCCAGCTGGTTGCCTCCCCATTAACACGACGATGGCGCAGCTTCTCCGTTCCGACCCAGCCATGTACACGAGCCCTGGCCGTACGTATGCGCGAGTGGCGTTCGAGACCCTGCCCGTATCTACGTACATGGCCGTATTTTCTTTCCTGCACCCTGGCCGCTATACGTATGTGTACATGCTACGTGCGCGCCTCTACTACGATACGTGCGCGCCTCTTCCTTGCGTGCGAAGATGTAGCTGGTGGGTCCCAACATTCAGGGGGGCAAATCATTTTTTTGCCCGTAATATGGACGCACTTCCTTGCGTGCGAAGATGTAGCTGGTGGGTCCCAGCAGTCAGGGGGAGAAAACATTATTTTTCAGGGTAAAAAGGATGCAGTTACATGCATGCGTCCATGGGCGTGGTGCGTCCCCACTGTTAGCCTCTCACGTACAGTCATCTTCTGATGACTCTCGGTTGTTGACCACATTGACCACACCGTGCCGAGCGCACCAAGGCCGGTGGACAACGGCGAGGCCCCAGACTGGAACAACTCGGAGGTGGGGAAGACGCGGCAGTGGAGTCGCGGATGGAGAGGAGTGGGAAACTTGACTTGTTCGGGTGCGCGACAGCACTACCGCCCACGGGAGACAGGAGCAAGAACAGAGGTTGAAGAAGGAGCACGGCTGTTGGGTTAACATCCAATGGTCCAGCTGCTAGAATCATTTGTTGATTAAGTTGACAAAGCCCTGCGTACACGTCTACTTAGTAGGCCCACAAGTCAGCCACCAAATCTGCCGGGTCCCAGCTGTCATCGGGAGGAATGGTTTTTTCGCATAACAAGGAGGCACTTCCTTCCGTGCAAAGATACAGCCGGTGGGTCCCAGCTGTCAGGGGGAGGAAACAGCTTAATAAGGAGGAACTTTCCTTGTGTGCGACCATGGACCTCGTGGGTCCCAGCCGTCAGGCTCTCCACGTACAGTCCTCTTCTGATGACTCTCGTTTGTTGACCATGCCGTGCCGAGCGCAGCGAGGCGGTGGACGATGGCGAGACCCCAGACTAGAACGACCCGGAGATGGGGAAGACGCGACAGTGGAGTTGCAGACAGAGAGGAGTGGGAAACTTGACTGGTTTGGGTGTGGGGTGGGCCTACACTCGGCAGAGAATAACAGGAGGTGCGGAGTGGAGGGATGGCCTGGCCGTCGGCAGGGTAGCGTTTCGCTGAGGCACGCAAAACAACGCCGCTGGACGCCGGAGGCTGGGTTGGCGGTCCCGGCAGTGCTGGGGGAAGAAGACGAGAGATTGAAGAAGAATGCCGGCCGTTGGATGTAAATCCAACGCCTTCTTAGGCTGCGACCTATGGGCCCACATGTTAGTCAGTCCATTTGTTTTTTAGTCCATTTGGTGGGCTGGGTGAAACAATGATGTAGCATCTATGCAGCCCATTTATATATATGGTAGAATTTAAAGCCCATTTGCATTTTTCTCGAAATCCGCGGACTTGCCGGGCTGGGTGAAAATATCATGTTGGGCTGGACGGAGAAATGTTATAAAAACATAAACACATGATTGCACGTCTATTACTGTATTGGTTAGTAAAATCTTTGCAAGCTTATGTATGCAATCACTAGGAGTTAACTTGCCAAGTTATATATAAACAATTATTGTTATTATTTTGTAAGAACTTTCAACTTACGAAATAAAATATCATTTTAATTTGATGAGTTAATAGGACGTGGGGTATTATTATTTTTTAGGCTAGACGTGGGACAGTTGAGTTGGTTCTAGGGAAAAGTACTGGGAGAAAACTCAGTTTACATCGAAAAAGAAAGTGGGAGAAAATTCAGTTATAGGATTAATGAGAACGAAAAATAAAGGAAGTGGGAAGGTCTATAAAATGGTTGGACGAACGACAGGTTTAGCGGAACCTTATGTTGTTTCTATTTTATATATGTGTGTGTGTGTGTGTGTGTGTGTGTGTGTGTAATAAAGTAAGATATAAATATAGGTTCAGTTTTGCATTCTTATATAAAACATAGGTTCAGTTTTGCATTGTTATAGAAAAATAGAACTGAGCTGTGCGTCGTCTTGAAAAAACAAACATAACTTGGGTTGCTGATGTTATAGACAAGCTAGGTTGGCAGGCCCATAGGCCGCTTGATACCTGCTGGATCCAAAAAATGTTGAAACATGTCGTGGGCTGCCCATGTTAAACAACGAAACTTAGGCCATGGACCTGGTGGGCCCGGGACTGTCAGCCTCTCGACGAACAGTTGTCTCCCGATTCCTCTTGGTTTGCTGACCATGTTGGGAACGACAAACGGCGGCGCCACGGCGAGAGCACCAAGGCCGAGGACGACGTCGAGACCTCGGACCGAACAAACCGGAGCGGGGGGAGACGCAGGCGGAGGGGAGTATGAGGGTTGACTTGTTCGGGTGCAGGGTGGGCCGGTGGACAATGTGTGGGAGTAGAGGGATGGCCTGGCCAACGCCATAGGCTATGATGGCCAGCCGCTGTATAGGAAGAGGACGAAAGATTGAACAAAATAAATAAATACAAATGGATAGGTGGTTGGTCCCATATGTCTGTGTACGAGACCTACTGGGTCCACCTGAGAAGGGGAATATGTTGGGAGGAAGGACATTCAAAGCACGCCAGCCGAGTGAACTATTTTTTTTGAAACGGACAAGTGAACTAGTTACATACATAAGCAAATAGTCACTAAAAAGCAAACAGGTTAATGAGTTCTTAAAAGAAATATTTCGGACAAAACAGATAATTACGACACATAGGATAATGCATGAAACACTCAGATGATAAAGGTGCTTATAAACAGATAAAGTACAACATCTAGACCTTCCTGGCATGCTTGATCATGACGTTGCGACTGTCCGTGTACTCGTTGGTTACGGGAAGCAGACACGCCCTCATGTCCAAGATCCGCCTGTACATGTCGTAGCATGCATATGCGTCCTTGGCCGCGTAGGTTATGTAGGCTAGATTCAGAGGTACCTCCCACGTGTTCAGGTCCTTGGTATTGTTGTCTTGTTTCATGTTGGCATATCAGGGGTCGATGATGGTATCAGCGAGGTCAACCACGGAGTCCTTCTCCTGCCCGTTGCCGATGATCTTGTATTGCTTCTGGATGTCGACAAGATTTGTTGCACCAGATGAATCGTCGCGTTCTTCCTTCTCTCCACCGTAGCGAAGGTGCAGTCGGCGCTGCCGATGAAACGGGCGAATGCTCCAGAACCTCTGATGGCCCTACAGCAGTGGTAGACGAGAACCTCGTCCCGCACACATACCTGGGCGACGGTGATCGCTGGTCCCTGTCAGGAGATGAATGGATGGGCACAAGATCTAGTCCTGCGACCTTGTCCTTTCTCGCCCTGTAAGTACTGCTTGAACTCGGCGAGGCAGAGCTTCACAGAGACCGGATCGTTGGTGTACATCACATTCAACTTGGTGCAGCCATAGGACTGGACGGCAAACTCAAAGGGGAACTCCTTCCTGAAGTCCATATCCAGCAGGCTCACCCCTCGGATCGCCATTGGAGTCTCTTCAAGTGAACGAGTGGGTAGGCGGCGGCGGCAGTTCGTTTTTCAGCTCTTGGGGAACTGGATTCAACAGTAAACTGAGTGTGTACAGGCGACAACAGTTACTACCCCTCCCTCACCCACTGCACGCCCAGCAGAAGATGCACCCTCGGCGCATTCAAACGCCTCCATTGAGAAACCTACTCCGGCCACACGTCCCTTCACAAGCGGGTCTGTATTGGTACTGTAATAACAAGAGTTAGTGGTCACTTTACTTAAATTTAATTAGCTTTAATAGAAATTTATACTTAAAACAAGCAATGCATTGGCTCGTTCTATCAGTGCCACAGGATCAACATGCACAACAATTAGAATTATTATTCTCAGTACGCACACGATCAACACATTTGTCGCACTTTCACACAGATAATACTACCAAGTTTGAACTGTTTGTTATGGTTGTTGTCCTCTGCATCATCATGCCGTGTTTCCAAGCTTGCAAGATTCAGAACCAACAAATAAGATCCAAATAATAAGTATAACAAAGATGCCTACACATCTCATTGATTCCCAGCTTGCAAGATTCAGAACCAACAAATAAGATTCAAATAATAAGTACAACAAATATGCCTACACATCTCATTGATTCCCAGCTTGCAAGATTCAGAACCAACCCATTAGAGCCTTTTGATAAAGTGAATATTGGGATTAAATCCATCTTGGCTAGCTGTGTCATACAACCGAAGAACTTGGCGAATGCTCTTAACCGTCACAACATCTGTAGTTGAGTATTCCTGTTTGCACAGCACAAATAAGAAGAGCCTGATTACTATAATAGTGGCACCCCTTGAACTCAACCTGTAGCTCCACTCGGATGAGGCCTGCCTGGAGTTCCATGATTCAATTCATGCGCCTTTTTCTGCAGTTCACTTGAAATGAAGCAAAGATTGCATCATTCAGCTAGCAAGAAGTACTTGCTCTCGTGAGCTGGCAGGTTCTTCTTTAGTAGTTGCACTAAAATTGAGGAACATTAAGGTTGGTTGTCCTGCTCATGTAAGGTGAAACTATAATTTGCTTATCCTTTTGTGCAGTTCCACTAAAATAAAGTGCCATTGTGGTGACAGTGACGGCTCATCTTGCAAAGGCTAATAAAATGTTGCACGAGATTACCAGCAGAATTTGACGGAGATTTTGGAAACTCCAATCACCATTTTGTGTAATTCCACCAAAATTGAGAGGTGTTGCCCACGTGACATTTTAGTTGAACTGCACAAGACACTCATTCCAAAAAAAGTGTTTTATGCAGTTCACCAAAAGGTCACAATAGCAACAAGGTGAAATGGATATCCCTATCTGCACAAAAAGATAGAAAGTAAAAAGTTGTTGGTCAATAAGAATATACGAAACATACACGAAATGAAAAGAAGCATCTTAATTATGTTCATGGCAATCACGCAAGGACAGTAGAAATTTTAAAACGTCAGCAATGCTTCATGTTACCAGAAGCATTATGATCAACAATGACATTCGTCAAATATGGGATTACTTTAATGGTGGCATTGCTTGTTTACCAGATACAGTAAATCAACAGCAGCTAAAGAGTTGGTTTAAGGGCATGGGACCGTGGGGACACCAGGACACTCAACAGCGTAAAGGAGCAACTTACTTATCATATTGGGGAAAATAGCAGGAGTGCCATTTGTAACACAGTTTAATTGCATCATATCACTGGAGGCATTAGATTAACAATAACACTGGTTAGACATGTCCCTAAGGTAACAGTGTGATCGCTTCATTTTACATGCGCCCTTACAGTAACAACATCAAAGGTTGGTATAAGGACATGAGACAGTGGACGCATCAGCACAATGTACCTACAAGGAGGCATAAAGTGGCGGTGCTGAGTTTGTTCATGCTTTGTGAGGGCAGCAAATCTCATCCTGGAGACCTTTACTATGTGAGGGTAGCAAATCTAATCCTGGAGACCTTTTACTATGTGAGGGCAGCAAATCTAATCCTGTAGACCTTTTACTATGCGAGGGCAGCAAATCTAATCCTGGAGACCTTTTACTATGTGAGGGCAGCAATTCTAATCCTGGAGACCTTTTACTATGTGAGGGCAACAAATCTAATCCTGGACATACTTTGTTGACATGTCCACCAGCCGCCACTTTCTATCCTTTTTTCAACCAATAATAGATCTGTTCCTTATCCAGTTTGTACTACGTTTTCCCATTATTTTCCCTTTTCAACCAAGAGACCGGTTGGGTATCCGGTCTCTACTACTTTCACCATATTATTTCCTCTTTGAATCAAGTCCTAGATTCATGCTACAACTTTCCCCCCTTTCTTCGTTGTTTGAACCAAGTCCTAGATTCGAATGCATGAAGTAGCTTTACCTCTAATAATACTAAAAATTTAGGTGGCTTTGGAAGAGCTTATGGGAGTAGAAAAAGATGCACATGCAGACACGTGGGGAGCTGGGGCAGTAGAGCAAGGCCGCTTTCAAAGAACTTATACCCGAGGGTCATCGGGATGTCGGTGGCGGTAGGTCGGATCTACGCATAATACGGCAGGGAGGAAGAAGGGTCGGAGGACCTCCCAAGCCGGCGCCGTGTCGGAGAGAACGGCACGGGCAGAGGATCGGGCCCCTCCGGCAGCTGTGGGTTTCCTCCCTCGCCGGCGATGACTGCATGAATGATGCACCTAGTCCTCTACACACACCAGCCGAAGGGATCCGGCCGGATCTGTGACCAGCGGTGAGTAGGAGAAAATGTCGCTACCGCTGCCTTGTTTAGATCTGGAGAGGATGAGAGAATGAAGAGAGCAACCCTAGTAAAGAAAGCGCTCAGGCCCCTGCGTACATATATAGTGGAGTAATTATCTTTTTCTCTCCACAACAAGCGTTTCAATTTGTGTACGTGGCATTAAAGAAAAGAAACTCTATTTAAGGTGACTAACTGTATGACTCCTACTTACTACTACTGGTAGTAGTATTGTTCACTTGTGCTCCCCGGCCCTCCATTCATTGAACAACCCCACGGGTGAATAAACATACAGTACTAGTATTTATATAGAACGAATAAGCTCGAACTATTTTTGCGTAGTTAAAAGTTGAGGGCAGGGCTTTTCCCGGGCAGTACGCGTGGCAGTTTTCGCGTAGGAGGTTTGACAGAGAGGCGATGAGGGTGAGGGAGTAGCGAATTCAACTTACTTACTACTGGAAAGGTCGGGCTGTGCGATTTGACGGCGCGTTACTGCTGGAAAGACTTGTGATATGGCTACTCACTATAGTCATGAATTACTGGTGGTACGACCGGGGTGATGCCCCCCTTCCGTTCCGCACTCTAATCTGGTGCATGACACGTCGACCCGGATGCTGGCTCTCCCACATGTCGGCGAAGTACGTAGTAGTAAGAAGGAGCAAAGAATCATGCGGTATATACTAGTAGTACTACTACTCACGTCAGAGGAGTGCGAACCACGGCAGCCCAGTGAATCAGCAGTAGAAAACAATGTGCTGATATGGCCATAAAAACAATGTGCTATGGTCCAGACTGTAGCATGTACAATACTACTCCTCTTTGTTTGGATCCCTGAGTTAGAGCTAGTTTGGGCTGAAATAGCCTCAAATTATCCAAACAGGAGGGGTTAGTTTGAGATAGTTTGCTCTAACCCAGCTAAAAAACTAGCCCGGTGGAGAGGTTCTAATTGGGTTAGTTCTCCTCAGGCCCACTAAAAAGAGAACTAAAAAATCTCCCCTGCCCGCACCAGATCGCTCCCCCCTCGCACGACTCCTCTTTGTTCCCCATCGGGCCGCCCGCCCAAGCGCCGCTCCGCCGCTCGCCCTCTCTCTCCTCCGCTCGCCCTCTCCCTTCGGCCTCCGCCGCCCTCCTCCAGCCGCCCTCTCCCTCCGGCCTTCGAAGCTCGCCCCGCTCCCCCTTCACCAGTCGTTTTTCTCCCTCTGTCATGGGCGGCGACGGTGCATCTACCAGGGAGGTTGCGAGAGGGGTGAGTTTGTTCGTTCCTTCTCTGTCTCACAGCCATATCATTGATCTTTCTCGCTCTACGCTAATTCTGATTTGGAAAAGTAGATCCTGATTAAACTTGGTATAGATTTGTGGTGCACGCATGAAATCGTTTGATGCTGCTTGAGGAGGTAATAAATCTTTCTAGAGGCCCAAAGATTCAGTTCACCTTTCTAGGTATTTTAGTTTCAGGCTTGCATTATTTCTAGAGGCCCAAAGAATCAGTTCACCTTTCTAGGTATTTCAGTTCCAGGCTTGCATTATTTCTAGAGGCCCAAAGATTCAGTTCACCTTTCTAGGTATTTCAGTTTCAAGCTTGCATTATTTCTAGCGGCCCAAAGATTCAGTTCACCTTTCTAGGTATTTCAGTTTCAGGCTTGCATTATTTCTAGAGGCCCAAAGATTCGGTTTGCAGTCGTTGGCAAGCGGCCCTACTACCCATGCCGGTGTCGACCTCAACTCGCAAGCGCCGGCGTCGGAGGGGTTCCCGGGGCTTGGGCTCTACAGAGCCTTCCTCCAGAGCGACGATCACGAGCTCCTCCCTGGGTAATGAGGGGCTCCTGGCTACCTCGCTATCGTGAATGACTTCCGTGATGAGTTAACTCATGCTTTGTTTCATGGAGTGTATTTTTTCGTGAAGCTTGATTGAGGACTTGTATGTTTAAGTGGGATATCTCAATTGTATGGACAAAGTAAAATTTATCATGTTTCGCATGCTTGATTTGTAAAGATGGTTCGTTTATGTCAATTGTGAGCGGGAGGAGGCCACACAAGAGCCGGGCACACCAAATCTGGCAGGAAATAGAGTCCAAAGTAGTCAAATGATTGAGAAAGAACATTTCTTGTCAATCTAACCTCTAACTGAGTTAGAGTTCTCCTCGTCTCGGTTCATCGCCATCATACTTTCCCCATTTCTGTGTTTTCGGTATCCTGCGAATCAAAGAGGCCCGTAGACTGGTTTAGGTCTGGTAGTTTTTTATAAACATGTTATGTCCAAAATTTAATGAACATGCTCCGGTTTCTACGAAAATAATCAGGTTTCATGTTGTAATTCATTTATTTATTTATTCTTCTGCGGGGGGTTTGCATGTAATTCGTGAGGTCTGAAATGTAAAGTACCCCAGCATATGCTCTGAGTCGTGCATGCACTAAGACCCAGATGCTCTATGTCCCACATGTCGGCGAACAGGAGCACGTGGAAATAGCCTAGGAGTACATATAGGAGGATAAATGCGTGAAAAAATATCTATGGTGAAGCGTAGCTGCGATTCAAAAAGGAGACCTAAAGTGATGACAGGTATAGGTCGCACGCACCCAACTAGTTGTAGTACGAGACATACGACTACTTTTTCCCTAAAAAAGAGGTACGAGTGCTCAGTACTCCTATTCTATCAACGCGAGTCCCATTTGACAACAACGCCCGTGCTACAGCTAGCTCTTCTCCCTCGTTTCTCTCTTCTAATTCTAAACTCAGCCGACGCCCGGTGGGCGGGGTGGGGATTTGCCGATGGTCGGTTTGCTCAACTGCGGCCCCACCTCACACTGAAAACGTTACGACTGGAATAAAAATGCCATATACTCCTACACTAATAAAATATTAAGGCCACAAGGCGATGCAGTGCTGGTTACAGGAGGCAAGAAGAAGAGATGCATCCATCGACGACGTCCACCTCCCCGACTCAGGGCGTCGGCCCACTAAACGGCGGCTAAGTAGCAGCGGATTTCGTGGCCAGGTCGATGTGCTTCTGAACAATGGCGTCCAAAGATTCCAGCCGCTGGAAGAAGGCAAACATCATTCTGTCCTCGCTGGCCTTGTAGTGGCCTATGTAGACGATTTCCTCATAGACATGGATGTGCAGGTCGACGGTTTCTTGCATGGCGAGGCGCTGCGCGGCGAGCGCGGCCTCGAGGTGCACATTCTTCGTCGCGACCTCCGGCACCTGCAGGGCCACGAGGGCTTGAAAGAGTTCGTCACCATGGAGGCTGATGAGGGTGGCAGGCAATGAGGAGCCTGGGCGCGCGGGCTGGAGCAGTACGGCAAGGTCGTCTGCGCGCTTGTTGACGGCGGTGAACTTGCGGATGGAGTTGACCATCATGTCGTCCATGCGAGAGGCGACGCCGGCGTCGGCGAGGGCTACGACGCCAGCGGTCGCCAGCACCTCTGGAAGCGCTGCGCGGTGCGGGGCCGCAGGCTGGTGCCTTGGATGATTTGGCACAGCCGACTGCCGCTCGCGTCCATCGCCTCCATAGGTTTCTGGTCACTTGGTCTTGGATTGGAGTGAGCAGTGTTGCACAGAGACTAGGAGTAGATGGATTGGAGTGGTGGGGCGCCTTTATATGAGAGTCCAAATTCGGTTGCATTCACATCGTGCTGGCTCTATTCTGCTTCTCCAATTAATTCCCTCTGCATGTAATTGAGGATGCATCATTGACCGTTCAATGTCTCGGGAACTGCTACCCTCTCCCTCCTTGGCATTCAAGCACCTATGGAGGCGACTGCCGCTCGCGTCTATCGCTTGTCAGGCGATGTTCCCATCGATGACGAGGTGCCTATGGTGACTTCGTAAATTTCAAGATGATAGTACTAGTATACTCAATATTGTGCACTGCGACCAAGGCGGAGAGGAAAACAAGAGAACTACGCATTTATTTGCGGTGTAGATTCACTCATTTTGCTCCATATGTACTCCGTCTCGGTGTAGTCTAGACACTTGTTGAAATCTCTAGAAAGGAAAATACTCATTTCTGGTTTACAGGGCTATACTAGCAACTAATAGTGGGCTCACATAGCAATTTTGTCTCATGCAAGAGCCTCTCTATATGCGTGCTCCAAGGTTCGTAACTGCCACGTTCGGGTTGCGCTTGGCTCTTTGCCTCTTCGAGAAGACGAACAATGATGTTACTACTACTGCTTCTACAGTATCGAATCCACTGTTGCATGTCCGTCCAATGATTTAGCATAGGTGCTTAACTTATTGTTGCTAAGCTCACCATATTTAACGATTTAGCACCTAAACTCTTCCATGCATTGGTCAACTTCTTTCATTTAAGTTGTTTGCCTAGGTTCACGTGCTTGGCATTGGTTCTTTCTGGGATCACCAAAGTGCTCTCTCTCCTCCTTAATTACCACGCCATGTCATTTTTCTGTTTATATGGCATGCTTAGCACCTGTCCACCTTGGAGCACTGGGAAGGGCCTAAGCAAAAGCAAGTCCTCGTCTGCGAGCCACCGCACGCATGGGCGAGGGAGAAGGCGTGTAGTAGTAAAATCAAGCTTCTCCTCGTTGTACGAGTTGACGTGACACATCATAGCACTGCCCCACATGGTTGCCTCTAAACTTGGCTGAAAGACCCGCAGTGTACAACACTCCATTTGCTGCAACCTCTAACATTTACCCCACAACAAATTAAAATATATATTCCTGTCTTAACCAGATGAGCGTGCAAACTACAATCACCAGGATGACAGGTAGGGCCAGAAGATTATTTTAATCAAAAAAAGCATGGAGCCGACCCCAACGATTTTAAGCTTACATGCACGGTACACGCTATCCTAGACTACTCTACACATGAAACTGCCACACGAGCGTCCAGGCTGCGCTTGGCTCTTCGCCTCTTCGGGAAGTCGAACAATGATGGAGTACTACTACAGTGGAGGAGTACTAAAGTATGCTTCTGGCCATCTGACACCGATTGAACTGCTGCATGTCCACCGCGTGCGGGAGGGAGAGCGTGTAGCGAATGAAAGCTTCTCCTAGTCCTGTCAGCCACCACGCTCATGGGCGAGGGAGGGACGCAACTTCATTGACTTACTGCTCCTGCCTTTGCGTGTATGATAGGTGGGCCCAACAGGTGGGTGGCCCACCTGTAATGCAGCCAAAGGCAGGTGTGGTTAAGGCGAGAGGGCGTTGTAGTAATCAAACTTCTTATTGTATGAGTTGACGCGACACATCAAAACACTGCACTCGATATATTTCAATAATTTGCGTTTACCAATGCATTAATTACAACGCATGCATGCATGCCATGACTCTCCTGTTGATACTTGCATGTGTTGATTGAATGCACCTTGAAGTAGTATGAATATGTGACGGTAAAGCTTTGTAATTCCCCGGCCCTAATAAAGCGATAGATGGTTGTGCACGAGGAGGGCGAGATGATGCAGACCGAACAAGACCCGACGATGGAGCTCTCTATGGTCTCGATGGACCTCACCTTGCTCCACTGCCCCTTGTGCCTCCGCCCCTTGAAGCCTCCAGTGTATGAGGTTCGAATACACCTCGTCCATTCGGCTGATCGAGCAAGGTGCAGGTTTCTTGATTGATGTGCTGTTCGATTGATTTGTGCAGTGCAAGGGAGGGCACCTGGCATGCGCGGACTACCAAGTCGAGCGCCCTGGGGACCAGCGGCAATGCCAGAAGTGCGAGCGCGGCGGTGGCTTCGACGTGCGGAACACATCGGTGGACGCCGTCCTCTCCTCGGTGAGGTTGGAGTGCCCGCACGAAGGTTGTGGGCTCTGCGTCACTTACCACAAGCTTGCCGATCACCAAAGCGTGTGTCCGCTCGCGCCCTGCAAATGCCCCGTGCCTGTCTGCGGCTACGAAGGCCCGCCGTCGGCGTTCTCCCACCACAGCAGCACCGTGCATCCCATGCCCGTGCACAAGATCCAGTACGGCAAGGTGCTCCACCTGCAAGTGCCACTGTCAGAGCCACGGCTCTTGCTGTTCGCGGAGGAGGACGGTCGCGCGTTTTTCTTGGTCGACGGCGTGCTCTACATCGGCACGCCTATCGCCGTGTCGGTCATCTGCATCAAAGCGGGGTCGTCCCCACTGCCGCACTACGTGGCCAAGCTGTGGGCGAATGGCCCGCCGGGGGAGCCCAAAGGCAGGACCGATGTCGTCAAGGTGGAAATGGAGGTGACAAGCAGCAAGGATCCCGGCGACGTTGCCGTGCACGAGCTGACCTTCTCCACAGTTCCGCCCAAGTAGCTGGCCGGGGCTAAGCTGGTGTCGCTCCACATTCAGATTGACAAGCTCACGTCCTAAATGATTCTACAGTGCCTTCTGTTTATCTTAGTAATATGCTAATATAGGGGTTAGCTCGGTCTACTTTAGCTTAAGAGATGGTGGGCTTTGGTGGCGATGCAGTAATTACTTCGACATCAGATCAGCAGTTAAAGTAATTTCCAACAGTTGAACGGGTATTTTGTGTCTGTTGGATATAAAGATCCTTCGGGTAAGAAGTATAACAGCTTATAAGAAGTAAGTATAACAGCTTATATGCTTGTTTGTTCAGGAAGTGTTGCATACTTGTGCGAGTTCACGCGACACATCAAAGTAGTAGTACTACTAGTAGTACTCCCTCCGATCCTAATTTCTCTGCGCATGAGGCTGGTCATAGTGGGAGTAACATAGGTAGTAACATAGATGCCACATAAGCAAAAATGATGAGGTGGCAAGTAATTAATGAGGAGAGAGGCAAATAGAGTAACATAATATGTTACCATCACATAGCGCTTTCCAATGCAAAATGAGTCTACAAATTAATAAATGAAGACATGTAGTACTATGTTATCACATATATGACACTACCCTAGTAACATAGACTAGGAACTAGTCTATGTTACTCTCCACTATGACCAGCCTAAGTCAAGGCGCGGATACCAAGGAGGGCCTGGTTGTGTCTATACTTGGACAACTCACCCGACTGCATGCGCACCAGGCAGACGAAGCTCGTGTCGTGGTGCCGTGTGCGGCCCGCACATTAACCAAAACCTCGCGCCTCCATCTTAGCCTCCGCATTTTAAACTTATCAATCTCAAGGCTAAGGAGCAATGTGAAACCTATGATAGAGCCAATCAGATGGTTGAGAACACTGCAATTCGTAGCTACAGATGCGTGTGTAAGAGAGGACGAGTGCGTGCGTGCACCTCTTCTCTTCCTGTATAACGTACTAAACTCAGAGTACAAGTGTATGTGGGTGGCATCGACCTAGGGAGTAGAGATGGTGCATGCGAGAAGTCCCGAGAGATAGGTGTAATGCGTCTGAAAAAAAGACTAGTCTATAGCTCGCCACGAGGCTATTCCTGTCGAACGCCCCAATAAGCGTAAGATATGTATCCGACGGTGCCTGTTATTGCACGTACACAGCAGTAGAGAAAGAACTAGTACCATGGCATATGCTACACCACGGCCGAGAACACGTGCCCACATTACGCCATCCGAGAATAGTGCCGCACTTCTAAACTAGAACCGTCAATAAATTTTGAGCATGTCTCGTCACATTCCAAATTACTACTACTACCACACTATATTTAATTGCAAACCTGCTCACACCGATCACAACCTACTCCCTCCGTCATCATCTTAGGTTGTGCACCGTGACCAAGGAGGAGGGGAAAACGAGAGAACTTAATGTTTATTTGCTAATTAATAGCATTGCATGCAATGAACTAACCACTGCATGTTGTGTTTGGTAGTCTCAAGTCATTAAAAGCATGCACACCCACATCTCTTATTGGTTGATATGTCAAGAAACAAGAAATGAGGTAGAAGTTAATGCACTGCGCCTAAGTATTTTCGGATTATTTGGTTTTCGTAAGATGACTTACACACCTAGACGGAGGGAGTAAACGGTTTCCCACTTAGGAGCATATTAGTACTCGGTTATAAATACTACTATGCCAAGATGACTGCACATTCCTCCTCAACTCCTCATCCACAAAAACAAACAAGTCATTCAGCATCCTTCCCTTGCGTCTGCCATGGCCAGCGTGAGTTCTGGGTCGAGAGATTACCACCAGGAAGAGGCGAGCATGGAAGCGGAAGCACGAGAGATGTCCCGTCTCGCCTTGAAAGCAGCAGACATGTCCCGCCGCGTGGAAGTAGCAGCATAGAGGTCCTGTCGCGCCGCCGAAGCAGCACGGAGGTCCCGCCGCACCGTCGATGTAGCAGACTGCTCCGGGCACGCCGCGGAAGCAGCAGAGATGTCCCGCCGCACCGCGAATGCAACAGAGATGTCCCGCCACGCCACGGCGGCCTGGGAAAATGTCTCGCGAGCAGGCGACGACTCTTACAGGCACATGCATGCGATCGTCCATAGCCAGATGGATCAGATCACCGGCTAGGCGAGGTTGCAGGACGACATGAAAGCCTCATTTGAACAGGCTACCGGCATCATCCGGCAACTAAGGGAGGCAATGAGAGGCTCCGGGCCGAGCGCGACCTCTTGAGGGCGAAGATCATCCGAAGTGCAGAGCAGCAGGAGGAGACCAGTGCCTTGTTGAATAGGACCGGCGTCATCGTCAAGAAACTTCTGGACGAGAATGACATGCTCCGCATCGAGCGCCAAAGGCTGGTGGAGGAATCTGTGTATGCTCTCAGGCAGCGTCTTGAGGATACGACAGAGTTCATCGCCGCTCGCCGCGGAGACTAGGTCCCACGGCTTGCAGCAACGCATCAAGAAAGTAGAGATCAGCGAGCCAGAACGTTGTCTTCCTTCTTCTTTTGCCCTTCGGGCGTAGCCGCATGTGGCTTTTTAATTATCTTCCTAATTATGTAAGACAATTATTATCCACCGTTGTCGTCCTTATATATTCACCGGTCTTGCTATAAGTCGCAGGAGAAGCTATATAGGTCCGTCGGATCTTACATCAAGATCTGTGCAAAATTTTCTTTTCAGATTTTCTTTTCTCTTATAAAAAACGAGTTGGTGATGATGGTGTGCCTGCCATCTTGTAATATAAACCGTACGATCTATATCTGACAGATAGAAAGCAAACTATGACAATTTTACAAAAGATACCCGCACCTCTCTCCACATTTACGCACAAGGCCTTGCCTCGTTCATCGTCCTTATCTCCCACAATCTCATTGCTGAGCAATTAAAAAAGGAAGTCTCTGGAACAATCTAGCATGGTGGTCGCTGCCGCCTGCCGGCATGTCCATCCCCATGCCTCCGCCCAGTCCGACCACTAGTCACCACCATGCTCCAATCCTCCTCACCTTATCTCTCATCTTTCATTTTTTTGATGAAATTGTCGAGATACCTGTTTTTCGATAAAAATTCTCGAGATATCATTAGTTTTTACACATGGGATTACTCCTGCATGGGTCAATCACACCAGGTGTTTTGTAAAAAAGTGCATATTGATGTTCCGTGCAATGCACGAGCATCTTGCTAGTTTCTCTCTTAAATCTCAGTCGAGGGAGACATAGCCACGCCATTAAACAGAGGCTCGGGCACCATTAATGGAGACCTTGGGAGAGAGGTGGACGACAGATGGAGGTTAAAGGGCTCTCCTCCCGAGAAGCACGCGCAGGGGTCTGATCGCATGCCTCCCGTACTCAAATAGCTACCCTGCACAGCGCCTCATAGCAAATAAAAAAGGGGACGCGTGGCTGCACGTAAATGGTAAATAGAAAGCCCACGGTTTTAATAATACTTGTGTTTCCGATTGTAACGTGACAGCAGTTGTTCCAAAATGACTTTGTTGATTGTTAATGTGTGCGCCTTCGCAAATCGGACAGCAAAATTACCATAGCATGTTGGTGCCATGTCATGAAACCAAGCCAAGTTTCATGATTTTCATGCGTGTTTTGGATTTACAGGAATTAAAAAACCAAGTTTCTCAATGTTTCCAGCCGAGCCACGACGCCCAGATGTTTGAATTTCATTCCCATTTCTTGCGTGGGACCTAGAAATTTACCCGAGGACACACATGTGATTTTTCAACCAACTTTGGTGCACTGGAGCATGTGCTTGTATTTCAAATTTGAATTATGCACACAAAGGTGACACGTTCCCTCTCAGAACCACGAGCCTTCTTGAGGGAAGCACAGGTTTGCAAGAAGCTTATACCAAGACTTGTTCCTATTCAGCCAATTTTTTTAGCACAACATGGTAGTACCATGACATGACACCATGCCGAGTTTCATGATTTTCAGGCGTGTTTTGGATTTACAAGAATTTTAAAACCAAGTTTCTCAATGTTCTCGGCCGAGCCACGATGCCCAGATGTTTGAATTTCATTCCCATTTCTTGCATGGGACCTAGAAATTCACCCGAGGACACATGTCATTTTTCAACCAACTTTGGTGCACGGGAGCATGTGCTTGTAGTTCAAATTTGAATTATGCAAATTAAATGACCAGAAACTCAATTAATGTATAAAAAAGGCCAAACGAACCCGGAATAATTCCAAAATTTAATAGGGAACTCATGTAGTTCTATGTTGCCTCTGTAAAGAAACTCAAGGGGGGCAGCGTACATCATTCCACACTCAAAGGTGACACGTTCCCTCTCAGAACCACGAGCCTTCTTGAGAGAAGCTCCGGTTTGCAAGAAGCTTATACCAAAACTTGTTCCTATTCGGCCAATTTTTTTACCACAGCATGGTAGTACCATGACATGACACCATGCCAAGTTTCATGATTTCCAGGCGTGTTTTGGATTTACAAGAATTTTAAAACCATGGTTCTCATTGTTCTCAGCCGAGCCATGATGCCCAGATGTTTGAATTTCATTCCCATTTCTTGCATGGGACCTAGAAATTCACCCGAGGACACACATGTGATTTTTCAACCAACTTTGGTGCACGGGAGCATGTGCTTGTAGTTAAAATTTGAATTATGCACAATAATGACCAGAAACTCAATTAATGTATAAAAAGCACAAACGAACCCGGAATAATTCCAAAATTTAACAGGGCACTCATGTAGTTCTATGTTGCCTCTGTAAAGAAACTCAAGGGGGGGGCAGCGTATATCGTTTCACACTCAAAGGTGACACGTTCCCTCTCAGAACCACGAGCCTTCTTGAGAGAAGCTCCAGTTTGCAACAAGCTTATACCAAAACTTGTTCCAAATCGTACAATTTTTTACCACAACATGTTAGTGTCAGGACATGACACCATGCCAAGTTTCATGATTTCCAGGTGAATTTTGGATTTACATGAATTTTAAAACCAAGTTTCTCGATGTTCTCGGTCGAGTCACGACGCCAAGATGTTTGAATTTGATTCCCATTTCTTGCATGAGACCTAGAAATTCACCCAAGGACACACATGTGATTTTTCAACCTGCATCGGAGCATGTGCTTGTAGTTCAAATTTGGATTATGCACATTAAATGTCCAAAAACTCAATTAATGTATAAAAAAGGCCAAACAAACCCAGAATAATTCCAAAATTTAACAGGGCACTCATATAGTTCTATGTTGCCTCTGTAAAGAAAATCAGGGGGAGGCAGCGTATATCATTTCGCACACAAAGGTGACACGTTCCCCCTTAGAACCACGAGGCTTGTTGAGAGAATCTCCGGTTTTGCAAGAAGCTTATACCAAAACTTGTCCCAATTCAGCCAAAAATTATATGCATATGAAAACAGGATTTAGATTATCCCGAACATCTCGCCACCTAGACCAATGTACTCTGATTTGAATTCAACATAAATCGGATACAAATATTTGAATTGGAGATCGTATGTTACATGTAGTTCATAGTGAAATATGATTATTGCTATATGCATGTTTTTTGTTATCAAGATAATATTTAAATGATTGTATAACTTGACAACAATCGTATTCAAATAAGGAAAATTGATTCAAATTTATTCCATATGGTAGACGACAATATATATGTTCATAGGGTGGAGTAAAATGTTCATATATGATGGAAGATCAAAATGTAGGACTACAACTATTATAAACCGCAAGGTCACCTAACGATATATTCGAATTCAACATAACATGGATTCAAAAATTGAAATTCAAGATCCTGGCATAATCATATGAAAAGGGACATGACTCTTTGTTTTGGTGGGAATTGATTTGTTTTTTGTTGTTGAGGGAAGTGCGAATTGATTTGGTACTGTACAGGGTAATCTTGTTGTCCCGATTTGTTTTACATTTTTCTTGTAGTTTTTTCAATGACACTTATAGCAATATAGTAAAAGAAGACATGACTCTCTTGTGTCTTGTATGAATTGTTTTTTTTGTATGCGTTATGTTTGTTCTGCCGAACAAGGAATCCGCGTCTTGTTATCCCGAAATTTTCAAGCTCGAGTATCTTTTGTCTCATCTGCTTTGAAACTCCCGCCTCTTCAACCCGCGCCGCGCCTTGTTATCCCAAAATTTTGACGCGCGCGAAAACTCTCTCCTCATCCGAAATCGGTCCCGCAGCCCAGACACGCCAAATCCCCCTTCTACCCCTCAGCCGAAAATGCCGGCTCGACATCGCGGTGTCAAAACCGGTGGGGGTACGCTGGTAACTTACCCTACATTTCAGGCAAGCATGTCCCTAAGCCATGGCTCCCCCTACCTTCCCCTTCGTCCCCCCATTCATACACCGAGGCTGCCAAAACCCGTGAAACCCCGCGGTCCTCCGTCAGCCTCCCGACCACCGCCCAGCCGGAGACTCTTCCCCGACGACGTCGTCCACCGCAACAGCTCGCCGTCCCTCATCCACCGCACCGGATGAGGATCCGTTGTCGATCTCGTCGTCCCGCCGGATCAGCCGCCCCGTCCTCCACCTCCAAGGAGCTGCCCCGACATTTGCCTCGTCTATCGCGCCACCTCCATCCCCACAGTGCCATCTTGACCTGCCCCACCAGAACCGCAGCACCCTCACCAATTCCTACGATGAAGTCGAGGCCCACTCGGCGCCACCAAGGAGGTTCTGCACCCACCGTTGCATTTTATCTTTTATTCGATCTCACGGGGCTGTCGGTGGTCGATACCGAGTAGCCATGGCAGGTCTCCATCGACGGCGCCGTCGCCGGACACTTCATCCACGGCGTCTCTTCCCCATGTCGTTGCTTCCTCGGCGGCGACTTCCACACCGGCACTAGCTGCAGCTGCTCCGGCTCTCGCTCGCGCTGCTGCTCCAGCTCTCGCTCATGCTGCGGCTCTTTTCTTGCTGTCGGTCGCGCTGCTGCATGCTACCTCTTGAGCATGTGTTGGTTTTCCCTTGAAGAGGAAAGGGTTATGCAGCAAAGTAGCGTAAGTATTTCCCTCGGTTTTTGAGAACCAAGGTATCAATCCAGTAGGAGACTACACGCAAGTCCCACGTACCTACACAAACAATCAAGAACCTTGCAACCAACGCGATAAAGGAGTTTTCAATCCCTTCACGGCCACTTGCAAAAGTGAGATCTGATAGAGATAATAAGATAAATATTTTTGGTATTTTTGTTGTATAGATTGAAAAGTAAAGGTTGCAAAATAAAAGGCGGCAGAAATAGCATGTTGGCGGGATATTAATATGATGGAAGATAGACCCGGCGGCCATAGGTTTCACTAGTGGCTTCTCTCAAGATAGCATAATTTACGGTGGCTGAACAAATTACTGTCGAGCAATTGATAGAAAAGCGCATAGTTATGAGAATATGCAGGTATGATCATCTATATAGGCATCACGTCCGTGACAAGTAGACCGAAACGATTCTGCATCTACTACTATTACTCCACACATCGACCGCTATCCAGCATGCATCTAGAGTATTAAGTTCATAAGAACAGAGTAACGCATTAGGCAAGATGACATGATGTAGAGGGATAAACTCAAGCAATATGATATAATTTTAGATATGTTGGAGACGTATCAAGCATCCCCAAGCTTAATTCCTGCTCGTCCTCGAGTAGGTAAATGATAAAAACAAAATTTTCGATGTGGAATGCTACCGAGCATAATTCTCAATGTAATTTTATTTATTGTGGCATGAATGTTCAGATCCAGAAGATTCAAGACAAAAGTTTAATATTGACATAAAAATAATAATACTTCAAGCATACTAACTAAGCAAACATGTCTTCTCAAAATAACAAGGCCAAAGAAAGTTATCCCTACAAAGTCATATAGTCTGGCTATGCTCTATCTTCATCACACAAAATATTTAAATCATGCACAACCCGATGACAAGCCAAGCAATTGTTTCATACTTTTGATGTTCTCAAACTTTTTCAATTTTCACGCAATACATGAGCGTGAGCCATGGACATAGCACTATATGTGGAATAGAATGGTGGTTGTGGAGACGACAAAAAAGGAGAAGATAGTCTCACATCAACTTGGCGTATCAACGGGTTATGGAGATGCCCATCAATAGATATCAATGTGAGTGACTAGGGATTGCCATGCAACGGATGCACTAGAGCTATAAGTGTATGAAAGCTCAACAAAAGAAACTAAGTGGGTGTGCATCCAACTCGCTTTCTCACGAAGACCTAGGGCATTTTGAGGAAGCCCATTATTGGAATATACAAGCTAAGTTCTATAATGTAAAATTCCCACTAGTATATGAAAGTGACGGCATAGGAGACTCTCTATCAGGAAGATCACGGTACTACTTTGAAGCACAAGTGTGGTAAAAGGTAGTAACATTGTCCCTTCTCTCTTTTTCTCTCATTTTTTCTTTTTTTTGTTTGGAACTTTTTTATGGCCTCTTTTTTCTTTTTCTTTTCTTTTCATCCGGGGTCTCATCCCGACTTGTGGGGGAATCATAGTCTCCATCATCCTTTCATCACTTGGGAAAATGCTCTAATAATGATGATCATCACACTTTTATTTACTTACAACTCGAGAATTACAACTCAATATTTAGAACAAAATATGACTATGTGAATGCCTCCGGCAGTGTACCGGGATATGCAATGAATCAAGAGTGACATGTATGAAAGAATTATAAAGGTCGCTTTGCCACAAATACGATGTCAACTACATGATCATGCAAAGCAATATGACAATGATGGAGCGTGTCATAACAAACGGAACGGTGGTAAGTTGCATGACAATATATCTCGGAATGGCTATGGAAATGTCATAATAGGTAGGTATGGTGGCTGTTTTGAGGAAGGTATATGGTGGGTGTACGATACCGGCGAAAGGTGCGCGGTATTAGAGAGGCTAGCAATGGTGGAAGGGTGAGAGTGAGTATAATCCATGGACTCAACATTAGTCATAAAAAACTCACATACTTATTGCAAAAATCTATTAGTTATTGAAACGAAGTACTATGCACATGCTCCTAGGGGGATAGATTGGTAGGAAAAGACCATCGCTCGTCCCCGACTGCCACTCATAAGGAAGACAATCAATAAATAAATCATGCTCCGACTTCATCACATAACGGTTCACCATACGAGCATGCTACGGGAATCACAAACTTTAGAACAAGTATTTCTCAAATTCTCAACTACTCAACTAGCATGACTCTAATATCACCATCTTCATATCTCAAAACAATCATCAAGTATCAAACTTCTCATAGTATTCAATGCACTATTATACCCATCTTGGATGCTCATCATATTAGGACTAATTTTATAGCCAAAGAAAATTACCATGCTGTTTTATAAGACTCTCAAAATAATATAAGTGAAGCATGAGAGATCAATAATTTCTATAAAATAAAACCACCACCGTGCTCTAAAAAGATATAAGTGAAGCACTAGAGCAAAATTATCTAGCTCAAAATATATAAGTGAAGCACATAGAGTATTCTAATAAATTCCGATTCATGTGTGTCTCTCCAAAAGGTGTGTACAGAAAGGATGATTGTGGTAAAATAAAAATCAAAGACTCAAATCATACAAGACACTCCAAGAAAAACACATATCATGTGGTGAATAAAAATATAGCCTCAAGTAAAGTTACCGATAGACGAAGACGAAAGAGGGGATGCCTTCCGGTGCATCCCCAAGCATAGGCTTTTGGTTGTGCTTGAATTTTACCTTGGGGTGCCTTGGGAATCCCCAAGCTTAGGCTCTTTCCACTCCTTATTCCAAAATCCATCAAATCTTTACCCAAAACTTGAAAACTTCACAACACAAAACTCAACAGAAAATCTCATGAGCTCCGTTAGTATAAAAAAACAAATCACCACTTTAAGGTACTGTAATGAACTCATTATTTATCCATATTGGTGTTAAACCTACTGTATTCCAACTTCTCTATGGTTCATACCCCCCGATACTATCCATAGATTCATCAAAATAAGCAAACAACACACGAAAAACAGAATCTGTCAAAAACAGAACAGTCTGTAGTAATCTGTATCAAACGTATACTTCTGTAACTCCAAAAATTCTGAAATAAATTGGTGGACGTGAGGAATTTGTCTATTAATCATATGCAAAAAGAATCAACATAAAACCGCTCTCCAGTAAAAAAATGGCAGCTAATCTCGTGAGTGCTAAAGTTTTTGTTTTTCACAGCAAGATCATAAAGACTTCACCCAAGTCTTCCCAAAGGTTCTACCTGGCACAAACACTAATTAAAACATAAAACCACATCTAAACAGAAGCTAGATGAATTATTTATTACTAAACAGAAGCAAAATACAAGAAACAAAAATAAAATTGGGTTGCCTCCCAACAAGCGCTATCGTTTAATGCCCCTAGCTAGGCATAAAAGCAAGAATAGATCTAGGTATTGTCATCTTTGGTATGCAATCCATAAGTGGCTCGCATAATAGATTCCTAAGGTAATTTAATTTTCTTTCTAGGAAAGTGCTTCATGCCTTTCCTTAATGGAAATTGGAATCTAATATTTCCTTCTTTCATATCAATAATTGCACCAATCGTTCTAAGGAAAGGTCTACCAAGAATAATAGGACATGTAGGATTGCAATCTATATCAAGAACAATGAAATCTATGGGCACATAATTCCTATTTGCAACAATAAGAACATCATTAATCTTTCCCATAGGTTTCTTAATGGTGGAATCCGCAAGGTGCAAATTTAAAGAACAATCATCAAATTCACAGAAACCTAACACATCACACAAGTTTTTGGAATCGTGGAAACACTAGCACCCAAATCACACAAAGCATAGCATTCATGATCTTTAATTTTAATTTTAATAGTAGGTTCCCACTCATCATAAAGTTTTCTAGGGATAGAAACTTCCAATTCAAGCTTTTCTTCATAGGATTGCATTAAAGCACCAACGATATGTTTAGTAAAGGCTTTATTTTGGTCATAAGCATGAGGAGAATTTAACACAGATTGCAACAAGGAAATACAATCTATCAAAGAGCAATTATCATAATTAAATTCCTTGAAATCCAAAATAGTGGGTTCAGTGCTATGTAAAGTTTTGACCTCTTCAATCCCACTTTTACCAATTTTTGCATCAAGATCTAAAAACTCCGAATCATTAGGACGCCTTTTAACTAAAGTTGACTCATCTCCAGTCCCATATTTATCAAGATTCATATTGGAAAACAAATATTTAATAGGGCGCACATCAATTACTTTTAGATCTTCATCATTATTATCATGAAAACTAGAAGAACATGCTTTTACAAAGCAATCTTTTTTTGCACGCATCCTAGCGGTTCTTTCTTTGCACTCATCAAAGGAAATTCTCATAGATTTGAGAGACTCGTTGATATCATGCTTAGGTGGAATAGATCTAAGTTTCAAAGAATCAACATCAAGAGAAATTCTATCCACGTTCCTAGCCAACTCATCAATCTTAGGCAATTTTTCTTCAAGCAAGGCATTGAAATTCTTTTGCGAAATCATAAATTCTTTAACACTAGTCTCAAAATCAGAGGGCATCTTATTAAAATTTCCATAAGAGTTGTTGTAGGAATTACCATAATTATTAGAGGAATTACTAGGGAACGTCCTAGAATTAAAGTTTCCTCTATAGGCGTTGTTACCAAAATTGTTCCTACCAAAAAAATTCACATCCATAGATTCATTATTATTCTCAATCAAAGTAGACAAAGGCATATCATTAGGATCAGAAGAAACACTCTTATTAGCAAACAATTTCATAAGTGCATCCATCTTTCCACTCAAAACATTAATCTCTTCTATCGCATGAACCTTTTTACTAGTAGATCTTTCGGTGTGACATTGAGAATAATTAACCATAATATTATCTAGGAGTTTAGTAGCTTCTTCTAAAGTGGTTTCCATAAGTGCCTCCCGCGGCCGAATCTAAAAGATTTCTAGAAGCAAAATTCAATCCGGCATAAAAATATTGTATAATCATCCATAAATTCAAACCATGTGTAGGGCAGTTATGTATCATCAATTTCACCCTCTCCCAAGATGTGCAACATGCTCATGATCAAGTTGCTTAAAATTCATAATATCATTTCTTAGAGAGATGATCTTAGCGGGAGGAAAATACTTAGAGATAAAAGCATCTTTGCACTTATTCCATGAATCAATACTATTTTTAGGCAAAGAAGAAAACCAAGTTTTAGCACAATCTCTAAGTGAAAACGGAAATAGCTTCAATTTAACAATATCATTATCCACATCTTTCTTCTTTTGCATATCATACAAATCAACAAAGTTGTTTACATGGGTAGCGGCATCTTCACTAGGAAGGCCGGAAAATTGATCTTTCATGACAAGATTCAACAAAGCAGCATTAATTTCACAAGATTCAGTATTGGTAATAGGAGCAATCGGAGTGCTAATAAAATCGTTGTTGTTGGTATTGGAAAAGTCACACAATTTAGTATTGTCTTGAGCCATCGTGACAAACAATCAATCCAACACACAAGCAAACAAGAAGCAAGCGAAAAGAGATGGACGGAAAAAGAGGGCGAATAAAACGGCAAAGGTGAAGTGGGGGAGAGGAAAACGAGAGGCAAATGGCAAATAATGTAATGCGAGGGAGAAAAGTTTGTGATGGGTACTTGGTATATCTTGACTTGGCGTAGATCTCCCCGGCAACGGCGCCAGAAATCCTTCTTGCTACCTCCTGAGCATGCATTGGTTTTCCCTTGAAGAGGAAAGGGTGATGCAGCAGAGTAGTGTAAGTATTTCCCTCAGTTTTTGAGAACCAAGGTATCAATCCAGTAGGATACTACACGCAAGTCCCTCGTACCTGCACAAACAATCAAGAACCTTGCAACCAACGCGATAAAGGGGTTGTCAATCCCTTCACGGCCACTTGCAAAAGTGAGATCTGATAAAGATAATAAGATAAATATTTTTGGTATTTTTGTTGTATAGATTGAAAAGTGAAGATTGCAAAATCAAAGGCGGCAGAATAGCACGTTGGTGGGAGGTTAATATGATGGAAGATAGACCCGGGGGCCATAGGTTTCACTAGTGGCTTCTCTCAAGATAACATAATTTACGGTGGGTGAACAAATTACTGTCGACCAATTGATAGAAAAGCGCATAGTTATGAGAATATCTAGGCATGATCATGTATATAGGCATCACGTTCGTGACAAGTAGACCAAAACGATTCTGCATCTACTACTATTACTCCACACATCGACCGCTATCCAGCATGCATCTAGAGTATTAAGTTCATAAGAATAGAGTAACACATTAGGCAAGATTACATGATGTAGAGGGATAAACTCAAGCAATATGATATAAACCCCATCTTTTATCCTCCGTGGAAACAATACAATACGTGCCTTGCTGCCCCTGTTGTCACTGGGAAAGGACACCACAAGATTGAACTCAAAGCTAAGCACTTCTCCCATTGCAAGAAAGATCAATCTAGTAGGCCAAACCAAACTGATAATTCGAAGAGACTTGCAAAGATATTTAAATCATGCGTAAAAGAATTCAGAGAAGAATCAAATATTGTTCATAGATAATCTTGATCATAAACCCACAATTCATCGGATCTCGACAAACACACCGCAGAAAGAATTACATCGAATAGATCTCCAAGAAGATCGAGGAGAACTTTGTATTGAGATCCAAAGAGAGAGAAGAAGCCATCTAGCTAATAACTATGGACCCGAAGGTCTGTGGTAGACTACTCACACATCATCGGAGAGGCTATGGTGTTGATGTAGAAGCCCTCCATGATCGATTCCCCCTCCGGTGGAGCGCCGGAAAAGGCCCCAGGGTGGGATCTCACAGGTACAGAAGGTTGCGGCGATGGAAATAGGGTTCCGTGGTGCTCTCAGATGTTTTCAGGGTATATGAGTATATATAGGTGAAAGAAGTAGGTCGGCGGAGCCAGGAGGGGCCCACGAGGGTGGGGGCGTGCCCTCCTACCTCGTGGCTTCCTCGTTGCTTCCTTGACGTCCACTCCAAGTCTCTTGGATTGCGTTTGTTCCAAAAACGATCCTTGCGAAGGTTTCATTCCGTTTGGACTCCGTTTGATATTCCTTTTCTGCGAAACACTAAAATAGGCAAAAAACAGCAATTTGCACTAGGCCTTCGGTTAATAGGTTAGTCAAAAAATAATATAAAAGTGCATAACAAAGCCCATTAGACATCCAAAATAGATAATATAATAGCATGGAACAATCAAAAATTATAGATACGTTGGAGACGTATCACTGCACTGCTCTTGCTTTCGTTCGTGCTGCGGCTCTTCTCTACTATTGATATCGGTCGCGCTGCCGCTCCACTCTTGCTCTCATTCGTGTTGCTGCTCTGCTCTTGCTCTCGTTCACGCTGCTGCTATTGCACGACCTCCGGCATCTACATGAGTTGCTACTTTAGCACTCGCTCGCGGTGCTGCTGCACGACTTGCTCTCTGCTAGTGTGTTCCCTGCTAGAGCGTCTGCTGATTTAGATCACTGCCTCTCTGCTACTAGTGCTCGAACGCCCTAAACATCTATTGCAATGCTCTACTACTAGTTCAATCAGTTTCGACAGTAAAATTCAGTTTCGACTGTAAAGTTCAGTTTGTGCAGTTAAGTTCAGAGTGAACAGTATTTATAGTGTCTATCAGAGCGGTCGTGGCGCGGCTGATGCGTTTTACATCTAGAACTTTTTGGTGATGTATTTTACATCATCTATTGCAGATGATATTAGAGTCCCACTTTCGATTAACGTTGTCTGTCTTGTCCTGCTTTAGCCTCGCCGTCGTACACCTCATCGGAGCTGTAAGTGCATCTAGTGCCCCTTAGTGATTTTGGTGTATTGAAGACTTATAGGTTAAGGGACTGATGCGTTTGTGAGTGTACACAGGTCTATAAGTCTATGAGGAGTTTGATATTTACAGAGAAAGTCGACCCCTAACAATGAAGTTCTTCGACTGAAGACTTTGGATTTCTGAAGACTTTCTGAAGACTTTGAAAATGAAGAAATTGGTGTGACCCTGAAGACTTGGTATTCATTCGAGGAACATGAAGCATGAAGACTTTTGTTTTTGTAGTTTCGTTTTCTTTTTCTTGAGTCATAGGAAACACCGTACTGTCAAAGGGGGTCGAGGAAATACTAAGGAAAAAATTCCATGTGATGCTCAACTCAAAATCCTACACCTACCAATCCCTTCGAGTGAAGCCATTGGAAATCTGATACAGTTCAGTCAATTTCTTCAGTGATAGAGACGAAGTTCTTCTGGTCTTTGAGGAATTTGTTCTAACTGAGGAGTTAGGAATTCGCCAGTGCGGATTGCCTACAAGGGAGGAACATGATAGCCCTGAGGAATTTGATAGTCAAATTTCCGACCATTGTTGTGTGCTATGCGCCAGCTGTCCCAAAATATCTACACACCTAACGGTCATATCATTGAAGGGCATTTATGTCCGGGGTGCTCCCTAGGCTATAAATAGCGCCCCCCTACAACCACTAGCTGGTTGGCTGCTCCGAGAGAAACTGACACTTGTCATTTGAGAGCATCCCATCCTCCAAGGACTTTGACCGATAAATCATCAAGTGAGGAAACCCAAACCCAAACACCTACAAACCCAAAGTGATTTGTGACACCCAAGTTTTTATTTGGATTTTTCAAAAGATTTTTTTTATTTGACTTGAGGGAGGTGATTTAAATTTTTTTGTCAAGAGAACTCTCCCTTTCAAATATTTTTTTATGGCAAAAGTTTTATTTGGATTCACCCAAGATCTGTCTTTGGTCTTGGAGGTTCTTGCTTTTCATTTGGACTCAAGACAAAATACTTTTCACTTGGGAAAATGCCTTTTGAAAATCTCTTTGAAATTTGCACTATGGCTTTTGGAATAATCCTTTACCACTTTCAACATTTCCCTCTTGCCATGGCCTTAGTGCAAATACTCTCTCCTAACCCTGCCCTCATCTTTGGATCATGTTTGGCATCTAATCCAGCAAGTTGAACCTCCCCTATGTTTATTTTCCATTTAAATCTTATTCAAATAAATTTCTGTCTTCTATTCTATCCATTGGTGATTTACAAAGGAACTCTACTTTCTGTTTTGATTTTTGCCCCCAAACCAACTCTCCTCCCTAGTCCTTTGAATCCTCAACCAAGATCCACGAAGATCCACTGGTCTTCAGTTCAAATTTTTCAAACTACACTTGCTGCAAGTTTGGACCAGATTTGTCAAATTTGGTGAAATTCATTCAAATCCTTCTCCAAAAATTCCAAGTAAAATCAGGCAGCCTCTGGGTGCATTGAGTGGTCACCTCACCAAGTTACAGCCCCAGAAAAATTTATCTCATAGCCAAATCTTTCTGTCGAACACCTGCAGTGCATTGTCAATGTCAAGTTTCAGTTAAGTTCAGAGAACATTGCAGTGCACTGTCGTTTTCTTCAGAACCCGACGTCGATCTCACCAGTGCCACTGTGTCGCCTTGCTCCTCGTCCCCTCCCCCTTGTTCCTGCACCGCACGAACGCCTGGCACCTTGCGGACGTCGGTGACGAGCAGCAGAAGGTGCGCCGCCCCGTGACCGACGCCAGCGGCGGCTTTGCGGCCGCCAGCGGGAGGCACGGCGCTGACGGCGCCACCCAGCGCCGCCCAAGCCACCGGAGCTCGCCGCGTGGCCTTCCACTCCCCCGAACGCGCTGCCGCTCTCGTCGTGAACCGCAGGGCGCGGAGCGCGCTCTCTGCCGCCGTCGAGCCCGTGCGGCCATCTCACCGTGGACCGACACCATTACGCCAAGACCAACTCCGTTTAGCTGTGGAATGACACCAGTAACCTCCACTGATGCTGCCTGGCCACTCAAACCTCCTGCCAATCCACTGCATCGCCGTAATCGCTCGCCGGAGATTCTCCGTTCATGGCCACCCCGTCGATCCGCCTATAAATAGAGGCCCCGAGCTTCAACTCGAGCACCCACCATCCCTGCACTCCACCTAGAGCACGCCTAGCCACTGGAAGAGCCCCGAGGGGGTCTCCTTCCTCGACTCCGGCCGCCGCGACCCGCCACGGGATCCAGCTCGATTCGCCCCCGTGTGTGCACCTCCGCCTCCCTTCTCTTGCCAGTAGCTTCACTATGCATCCCTCCTTCTGACCCGCGCTTCAATTCGAAGTTTGCAGCCCTCCACCGGAGTTCCCCACCATCACCCGAGCCGCCGTCCGCCGGAGATAGTGTCGCCGTCGACGTGGTGCTCCCCGTTGGTCGAGTCCACCACCCACCGACGCGGAAGAACACGCTGAAGCTCTTCGTACCCTCCGATCCTCCTAACTCGCCGTGGTTCGACGCCGGCGTCCACCGCAGTCTTCGGGCGCCGGCGAGCTTTTCAAACCTGACATGTGGACCCCGCATGTCAGCCTCTGTTATATTCTCCCTCGAACCGTTTTCTGTTGGCGCCTTCGGGCAAATACGCTTTCCCTCTTGAGCTTGCGCATTTCCAATCGAACCGTTTTCTGTTTTCTCAGTTAAAACCCTGGAACTTTTCTGTTCATTACAGATAAGTCCCTGGACAGAAACCTTTATAACTTTTTAATAAAAAGGGATTTTTGAGTGATTCTTTTTCTGACAATCTTCAAATTTTGTCTAGTTTTTTATGGGATTTATTTGAAAAAAATTGGAGAAGTTTCTGTGCACCCATTGGTTTTCACGTTAGTACCCGTTTTTCGTGATTGCCGTAGGTTCCGGAAGAGGTGACGGAGCCGCGAACTTCGCCGAGCTAGACTCCGACTTCTCCGAACCAGGCAAGCATGTTTGAACTTTTGATATGATAAGTGTTTTGCATGTTTGCTTGAAAGTTTGTGCGTGGCATATGAGTGTCGGTAAATACCTCGTTGCTTGTAAGGTAACTACCCGCGTGTTCCAAAGTTGCGATGATCTCTGATGAGAGATGGCCTAATCATGTGGTGACATGAAGGGCAGCAAGGTGGTACTGTTGTAGCATACCAGCCTTGCGTCATCCGACTTTCTCCGACGTTAACGTGGACGGAGTCACGTTATCGTTCTTTTCCCCGCATGTTCCAAAGTTGCGATGATCTCTGATGAGAGATGGCCTAATCATGTGGTGACATGAAGGGCAGCAAGGTGGTACTGTTGTAGCAAACCAGCCTTGCGTCATCCGACTTTCTCCGACGTTAACGTGGACGGAGTCACGTTATCATTCTTTCCCCCTTCCGTGCTACCACATGTTTCATTTGCCAGGATGTGGTTTAGTAAGTTGGTAACCTCTTTCCGTGTACACACCAAACAGAGAGGCTGGGATGATGGTACCTTGGCCCAGGATTAAAGCCAGTCATCCGGTCAGGGGGCATGGGTGTTTCTGGTTGGGACCGAGAGGGGGGGCACCCCCTTAGAGCGCGTGTATAGAAATTTGATCCCATGCTACGCGAGGTTGTAGCCTCCCCGTCTCAAGGTTTTTCTTGAACGTTGTTGAGGGTGATCCCTGGCTTCGGAATGTTGAATTGGGTGTGTACTGGTTAGACGTGTTTCTTCCAAAACACCGTAGACGGAACTAGTCCCCGTGACTACTGAAATCCGTTGGCTGTGGTTAAGTACAAACTCTGCAGAGTCAATTCCTTCCAAGTCATCGTATCCATGATCAAGTAGTGTAATCAGTATATCCATATCTATCCGCGTGAAAAAAAACTGTCCCCGGTGAACAAGCTCAAGTGGTAAATCCAGTTAAATTATTATTCCTGTGGATGGACTAACTTTATATTTGTCTCGTACTCGTGATAATTTATGTTCCCGAACTATTGTATTATTGAGCTACAATATAAGCCCTTTATGTGACGTCGCTCAGACGTCCGACTGTGGCGTGTTTTTGTTTCTTACATTAAATATAAGCCCTTTAGGTGATGTCGCTCAGACGTCCGACTGTGGCATGTTCGTCTTTTATTTTCTGTTATAAGCCCTTTATGTGATGTCGCTCAGACATCCGACTGTGGCATTATTATTATTCTTGCAGTTTCCTCTCGACGAGTCATTCAGACACTCGTTTGGCACCAGTATCACTATTCTTGCATTTTCCTCTCGAGGAGTCATTCAGACACTCGTTTGGCACCAGTATTACTATTCTTGCATTTTCCTCTCGAGGAGTCATTCAGACACTCGTTTGGCACCAGTATTACTATTCTTGCAGTTTCCGCTCGAGGAGTCATTCAGACCCTCGCTTGGCACCCAGTATTTATTATCTCTATGTCTGATCGCACTGGTTAAATTGTTCTCATGCTTCATGTTTACATTTGTTATATCTTTTGTCCGAGCTGTCTTGCGAGTACTTTCATAGTACTCACCTGGCTTGTTGATTTGGCCCGATGTTGACGAAGGCGATCTCTTGGATGAAGAGTTTGATAGCGCGTCCGACGCCTAGAGGAGTCCCAGTCAGTCCTGCGCGATCCCGGATATTGGTCACTTATATTATATACGCTTCCGCCACCCGCTATAAGTCTCCTCGAGCCTCACTCCGACGCTCGAAGAGCTGTAGTCTTCAGGAGTCATATCACTCGCCTCGCGGTGATATTTCCACCACCGTTATTATCATGAGTTAGTAGTATGCCACCCTATCCTCCGTCTTGTTTTATCGGCGTGCATGTAATAAATTGTTGGGCAGTCTCCGCTCAACCTTGTATTATATTTAGTACTCCTGGTATTTTTCTTCTGTGACCAAGATATTGTCTACCAGTGAGAAGGAATTCTTCCTTACTGGTCCGTAAAAGGGATTGGTCTCTCAATAATTATTTTATTGAAAAACCGGTCGTGACAAGCTTGGTATCAGAGCCAGGCTGACTGTAGGAAGCCACTAGGTGCGATCGCTAATCGGTTATTAGCGTCTTTTGTGCTTTTTCAGCATTTTGCAATTGTAGCTATTTTCTGTTGGTCATCATAAATTTATGACATGACTACTCAGAATTTTTGCCTACTTTTGTAGATGGCTGGCAGCAGCTATGAGAATCGAGTGTTCACGAACGTGCCCCAGGGGTTTGTCAAGCTCCTCGTCTCCACCACCAAGCTCGCGATCGGGCCAGCAGCTCGCCCGGAGTTCACGCTCTACCAGCACAAGCTCAGTGATGACGTGTCTATGCACCAAGCTGTGGTGCAATTCAAGGGAGGACGTTCTGCAGCTCGCCACTTCCGTTTTGTGGGAAGGGCCATGCCTACGGAGAGGCATGCCATGCAGATGGCTGCCCGTGAGGCGATAGCTCGCCTTCGGGACATCCTTCCTACGATGAAGACTCATCGCTACCGCTACCTCCCATGCCATGTGCCATACACCAGCCACTATGCGTTCGCCTGCCATCGGGGAGAGCGAGATGAAGCCATCGAGATGGTTGTGGAGTATCTCAAGGCTCTGGAGGAGTCTTTCGACAACCTCGTGGACGATCTTGTGGCTGCCCGCATGGACTTAGTCCGGGGCGGTCCTGCCAGCAGGAAGGAGCTTCTCAACACGGCGCCGCCTCTGACATTCGTCTCGTCTTCAGCCTCGTATGCACCGGCCGTTTTGGCCACTGCTCGCCGTCTGCCTACCACTGAGGAGTTCGACCGAGTCATCGCTCCTACTCCAATCAGAGCCGCACCGCCTGTCGCACCCGCTCTACCACCAGTCGCCCCCGCACCATCACCGCAGCGCAGCGTTGCGCGCCAGGAGCCAGCTAGAGAGGAGGTGGAGGTGGATTCTCCTGGACCGCTGAGTCTTGCCATCGGCAAGGGAAAGGAAATCTTCACCATCTCCGACTGAGAGCACCGAGTAGCCGCGCGTTATGTCTGCTTGTATGATGTGCTTTTTTATCTGTACGCTAGTTTGTATTGGTGTGTTTGCTGCCTTCCGGAGTAGTACGCTAGTCTAAATAACATGTCAGGATGTGTACGCGCATCCTGAGTGCTGTATCGTGTGTTTGCTTTTCGCATGTAAGATAGTTGCTAAGCAGTTCTTCTCCATGCAAAATCGCTTATGTTTTCTTGAAAACCTTGAGATCTTTTAAATTTGTTGCCTTTGCAAGATTTTCCTTGTGCTGCACAGTTTTTCTCATGGGTTTTGCACAATAATACCCCAGACTGGAAAAATGTCTCGCCCGTGGACTCGCTCCATGCCCAATCAGCCAGAAGAGGTTTACGGGACACAGACTAGCAACAATTTCACTCAGGGTCAGTCCAGTCAACACGACAGCGAAGCAGCCCTGTCTCAAGTATGCCGTCTCTTCGAGCAAAGCCAGCAACAGCACCGAGAGATGATGAATCATGTCATCAATATGGGAAACCACCGTGAGCCCTATCAACAGCATTCCAAGTTATCTGAGTTACAGAAGACTCGCCCCTCAACTTTTGCTCACACCGATAGGCCGCTGGAAGCCGATGATTGGCTTCGTGACATTGAAAGGAAGCTGATCATTGCTCAGTGTTCAGATCATGAGAAGGTGCTTTATGCACCACACTACCTTACTGGAGCAGCTGCAGCATGGTGGGAAAATTTCCTACACATGCATCCCAGTGATCACAACATCACCTGGGAAGAGTTCAAGGAAGGCTTCCGTGGGGCACACATCCCCAGGAGCATCCTAAAGATCAAGAAGAGGGAGTTTGATGACCTGAAGCAGAGAGGCATGTCAGTAACAGAATACAATGGTCAGTTTACCCAGCTGTCTCGTTATGCCCACGACGAGCACATGACAGAAAATAAGAAGATGGAAAAATTCCTGGACGGCCTGGCACCAGCACTAAGATGCCAACTGATTGTACACACCTTTCCGGATTTTAAGACTCTGGTGGACAAGGCCATTACCTTGGAGAATGAGCGCCGTAGTCTGGAAGATATCCGTAAGCGAAAGAGGGACAAGACGACTCTTGCTCGCAACAACCGAAGCAAGGCTGAGGTTCCACGAACAGAAGCAAGGAGATCCACGACTACTGATCCAAGGCCCGTCGGACGGTTTCATGCCAGGGATAAGGAGTACACATACCATCCAGGGGTCACCTGCTATGCTTGTGGTCAAGAAGGGCACTATGCTAAACAGTGCCCAAAGCCAAAGAACTCGGCACCCAAGCCAAACAATGGTGGAAACAATCCAGCCCCCAAGCGCAACAATTTCAACCCCAACAACAACCACAGGAAGGGTCACCTGAACCATGTGACCAGGGAAGAGGCGCAGAATGCCCCAGACATCGTGCTCGGTACGTTCCCTGTCAACACAGTACCTGCCACGGTTTTGTTTGATTCTGGAGCTTCCCATTTGTTCGTTTCGAAGAGTTTTGTTTTGCAACATGGTTTTCCGATACTTCCCTTGGAAAAATCTATGATCATCAAGTCCCCCGGAAATAAGCAAATCGCTCAGGGTTACTGCCGAGGAGTGGTCATTGAGTTCGAAGGACTACAATTCCACGCGAATCTCATCGTGTTGGAGAGTAAGGGACTGGATGTCATTTTAGGGATGGACTAGTTGACCACCAACAAAGGATTCATCGACTGTTTCAATCGGACAGTGATTCTCACTCACCATCACGGCAAGACAATAAGAGTTTCCGCTCAAGAAAGGCCACGATCACAGCAACCAAAACTGAACAAAGTGGACACTGCAGAACTGAGAAAAGTTCCAGTGGTATGCGAGTTTCCTGATGTGTTCCCTGAAGAACTACCAGGTATGCCACCAGACCGAGAGATAGAATTCAGCATCGAACTAGCACCTGGCACCGCCCCCATCTATAAGAAGCCTTATAGAATGGCACCCTCAGAATTGGTGGAGTTGAAGAAGCAGATAAAGGAATTATTGGACAAAGGATTTATTCGAGCCAGCTCCTCACCATGGGGTTCGCCTGTGTTGTTCGCAAAGAAAAAGGATGGGACACTGAGACTGTGTATAGACTATCGAGCCCTCAATATGGTCACCATCAAAAACAAATATCCGATGCCACGGATAAATGATTTGTTTGACCAGCTCGCACAAGCCAAGGTATTCTCAAAGATTGATTTGAGATCGGGATATCACCAATTGAAAGTACGGACAGAAGATATCCCCAAGACAACATTCACTTCCAGATATGGGTTATACGAGTTTACAGTGATGCCTTTTGGACTAACGAACGCCCCCGCATATTTCGTCCACCTCATGAACAAAGTGTTCATGAAATTCATGGACAAATTTGTTGTGGTATTCATTGACGATATTCTGGTTTACTCAAGGACACCGGAAGAGCATGCTGAGCACCTCAGAATTGTTTTGAGAGAATTGAGGAGACATCAGTTGTACGCCAAATTTAGCAAGTGCGAATTTTGGCTAAGACAAGTTGGTTTCTTAGGCCATATACTGAACCAAGAAGGCGTGGCCGTAGACCCAGAAAAAGTCAAGGCCATACTGGACTGGAAGCCACCCGCCAACGTTACTGATGTGCGGAGTTTCCTAGGAATGGCCGGATATTACAGAAGATTTATTGAAGGATTCTCCACTGTGGCAAAACCTATAACACAGTTGCTCAAGAAGGACAAGAAATTTGTATGGACGGAAGCATGCGAGAAAAGCTTCCAAGAACTCAAGAAAAAGCTGACAACCGCACCGGTCTTAACTGTGCCAGACATACACAAGAGCTTTGAAGTGTATTGTGACGCGTCCCGAAAAGGTCTCGGATGTGTACTAATGCAGGATGGCAAAGTAGTCGCATATGCCTCACGGCAGCTGCGAAAACATGAGGAAAATTACCCAACACATGACTTGGAGCTAGCAGCAGTTATTCATGCACTCAAGGAGTGGAGGCACTTTCTGTTGGGGAATCGCTGTGAAATATACACGGACCATAAGAGCCTCAAATATATCTTCACACAGCCAGAGCTAATTTACGCCAACGACGCTGGTTGGAATTGGTCAAGGACTATGATGTCGGCATTCACTACCATCCAGGGAAAGCAAATGTAGTGGCAGATGCCCTTAGTCGAAACCCCAGCCCGGACAATGACGGTCCGCAAAACTTGAGGCCTGAGTTTCAGCAAGAGTTCACTAGGCTCAACATGATGTTAGTTTCTGAGGGCACCGTGTCAAATCTAGAGATACAACCCACCCTGGTGGAACAAATTAAGAAGGCTCAACAGGGACATCCCAGCATCGAAGGCATAAAGAAGAAAATGAACCTTGGTAAGGCTTCAGAGTTCGTCACCGACAGTGAAGGGACACTATGGTACGGAGACAGACTTTGCGTACCAAACATTGAGGAACTCAAGCAACAGATCTTAGCCGAAAGCCACACCGCTCCATACTCGATCCATCCTGGAGGAACCAAAATGTACAAGGACATTCAGGAAAGATTTTGGTGGCACGGTATGAAAAGAGATATAGCCACATTTATTGCTTGTTGCGATTCATGTCAGCGCATCAAGGCCGAGCATCAAAAGCCAGCAGGGCTACTCCAGCCAAACAGGATACCAGAGTGGAAATGGGATGAAATAGGAATGGATTTCATCGTCGGACTACCACGATCACAACGTGGGAATGACGCCATATGGGTCATCACAGACCGACTAACCAAGGTTGCTCATTTCATTCCCGTGAAGACTACCTACTCCACACAAAGACTGGCCAAACTTTATCTCTCCCGTATAGTTTGCTTGCACGGAGTCCCAAAGACTATAATATCAGACCGAGGCACCCAATTCGTCTCCAAATTTTGGGATCACCTACAACAAGCCTTGGGCACGCAACTAGCTTTCAGTACAGCATACCACCCTCAGACTGATGGACAAACGGAACGTGTAAACCAAATCCTAGAGGATATGCTAAGAGCCTGTGTGCTCACCTATGGATCCAGTTGGGAAGAGAGTTTGCCGTATGCCAAATTTGCTTACAACAACAGTTACCAAGCCAGCTTACAAATGGCACCCTTTGAAGCATTATACGGACGAAGGTGTCGTACCCCACTGAATTGGTCAGAAACAGGTGACAGCCATATCTTCGGCCCGAACATGCTTAAAGAGGCCGAGGAGAAAGTTAAACAAATCAGGGACAGACTCAAGACAGCACAGAGCCGACAAAAGAGCTACTATGATCAGAAGCATCGTGAGGTCAGCTTTGAACCCGGTGATTCCGTATACCTCCGAGTATCTCCTATGAGGGGTCTGCAACGGTTCAAAATTAAGGGGAAGCTAGCCCCAAGATTTATTGGACCATTTTGTGTAAAGGCACGAAGAGGCACGGTAGCCTACCAACTAGACCTACCCAAGGAGCTGTCAGACGTCCATGACGTATTCCACGTCTCACAGTTGAGGAAATGTGTGAGTAACCCGGAGAAGCATGTACCTCATGAGAACATTGATATGCAGCCAGATCTCACCTACAGAGAAAGGCCGGTAAAGATATTGGAGGAATCTGAAAGAAGGACCCGTCAGAAAATGACAAGATTTTTCAGGGTTCAGTGGAGCAACCACACTGAGGATGAAGCTACATGGGAAAGGGAAGATTTCCTCTGGGCAGAGTATCCATATCTATTTGAGGATCAGCAGAAATCTCGAGGACGAGATTTTTCCTAAGGGGGTAGGTGTTGTGACACCCAAGTTTTTATTTGGATTTTTCAAAAGATTTTATTTATTTGACTTGAGGGAGGTGATTTAAATTTTTTTTTGTCAAAAGAACTCTCCCTTTCAAATATTTTTTTATGGCAAAAGTTTTATTTGGATTCACCCAAGATCTGTCTTTGGTCTTGGAGGTTCTTGCTTTTCATTTGGACTCAAGACAAAATACTTTTCACTTGGGAAAATGCCTTTTGAAAATCTCTTTGAAATTTGCACTATGGCTTTTGGAATAATCCTTTACCACTTTCAACATTTCCCTCTTGCCATGGCCTTAGTGCAAATACTCTCTCCTAACCCTGCCCTCATCTTTGGATCATGTTTGGCATCTAATCCAGCAAGTTGAACCTCCCCTATGTTTATTTTCCATTTAAATCTTATTCAAATAAATTTCTGTCTTCTATTCTATCCATTGGTGATTTACAAAGGAACTCTACTTTCTGTTTTGATTTTTGCCCCCAAACCAACTCTCCTCCCTAGTCCTTTGAATCCTCAACCAAGATCCATGAAGATCCACTGGTCTTCAGTTCAAATTTTTCAAACTACACTTGCTGCAAGTTTGGACCAGATTTGTCAAATTTGGTGAAATTCATTCAAATCCTTCTCCAAAAATTCCAAGTAAAATCAGGCAGCCTCTGGGTGCATTGAGTGGTCACCTCACCAAGTTACAGCCCCAGAAAAATTTATCTCATAGCCAAATCTTTCTGTCGAACACCTGCAGTGCATTGTCAATGTCAAGTTTCAGTTAAGTTCAGAGAACATTGCAGTGCACTGTCGTTTTCTTCAGAACCCGACGTCGATCTCACCAGTGCCACTGTGTCGCCTTGCTCCTCGTCCCCTCCCCCTTGTTCCTGCACCGCACGAACGCCTGGCACCTTGCGGACGTCGGCGACGAGCAGCAGAAGGTGCGCCGCCCCGTGACCGACGCCAGCGGCGGCTTTGCGGCCGTCAGCGGGAGGCCCGGCGCTGACGGCGCCACCCAGCGCCGCCCAAGCCACCGGAGCTCGCCGCGTGGCCTTCCACTCCCCCGAACGCGCTGCCCCTCTCATCGTGAACCGCAGGGCGCGGAGCGCGCTCTCTGCCACCGTCGAGCCCGTGCGGCCATCTCACCGTGGACCGACACCATTACGCCAAGACCAACTCCGTTTAGCTGTGGAATGACACCAGTAACCTCCACTAATGCTGCCTGGCCACTCAAACCTCCTGCCAATCCACTGCATCGCCGTAATCGCTCGCCGGAGATTCTCCGTTCACGGCCACCCCGTCGATCCGCCTATAAATAGAGGCCCCGAGCTTCAACTCGAGCACCCACCATCCCTGCACTCCACCTAGAGCACGCCTAGCCACTGGAAGGGCCCCGAGGAGGTCTCCTTCCTCGACTCCGGCTGCTGCGACCCGCCACGGGATCCAGCTCGATTCGCCCCCGTGTGTGCACCTCCGCCTCCCTTCTCTTGCCAGTAGCTTCACTATGCATCCCTCCCTCTGACCCGCGCTTCAATTCGAAGTTTGCAGCCCTCCACCGGAGTTCCCCACCATCACCCGAGCCGCCGTCCGCCGGAGATAGTGTCGCCGTCGACGTGGTGCTCCCCGTTGGTCGAGTCCACCACCCACCGACGCGGAAGAACACGCTTAAGCTCTTGGTACCCTCTGATCCTCCTAACTCGCCGTGGTTTGACGCCGGCGTCCACCGCAGTCTTCGGGCGCCGGCGAGCTTTTCAAACCTGACATGTGGACCCCGCATGTCAGCCTCTGTTATATTCTCCCTCGAACCGTTTTCTGTTGGCGCCTACGGGCAAATACGCTTTCCCTCTTGAGCTTGCGCATTTCCAATCGAACCGTTTTCTGTTTTCTCAGTTAAAACCCTGGAACTTTTCTGTTTCATTACAGATAAGTCCCTGGACAGAAACCTTTATAACTTTTTAATAAAAAGGGATTTTTGAGTGATTCTTTTTCTGACAATCTTCAAATTTTGTCTAGTTTTTTATGGGATTTATTTGAAAAATATTTGGAGAAGTTTCTGTGCACCCATTGGTTTAGTACCCATTTTTCGTGATTGCCGTAGGTTCCGGAAGAGGTGACGGAGCCGCGAACTTCGCCGAGCTAGACTCCGACTTCTCCGAACCAGGCAAGCATGCTTGAACTTTTGATATGATAAGTGTTTTGCATGTTTGCTTGAAAGTTTGTGCGTGGCATATGAGTGTCGGTAAATACCTCGTTGCTTGTAAGGTAACTACCCGCGTGTTCCAAAGTTGCGATGATCTCTGATGAGAGATGGCCTAATCATGTGGTGACATGAAGGGCAGCAAGGTGGTACTGTTGTAGCATACCAGCCTTGCGTCATCCGACTTTCTCCGACGTTAACGTGGACGGAGTCACGTTATCGTTCTTTTCCCCGCATGTTCCAAAGTTGCAATGATCTCTGATGAGAGATGGCCTAATCATGTGGTGACATGAAGGGCAGCAAGGTGGTACTGTTGTAGCATACCAGCCTTGCGTCATCCGACTTTCTCCGACGTTAACGTGGACGGAGTCACGTTATCGTTCTTTCCCCCTTCCGTGCTACCACATGTTTCATTTGCCAGGTGCGGTTTAGTAAGTTGGTAACCTCTTTCCGTGTACACACCAAACAGAGAGGCCGGGATGATGGTACCTTGGCCCAGGATTAAAGCCAGTCATCCGGTCAGGGGGCATGGGTGTTTCCGGTTGGGACCGAGAGGGGGGGCACCCCCTTAGAGCGCGCGTATAGAAATTTGATCCCATGCTACGCGAGGTTGTAGCCTCCCCGTCTCAAGGTTTTTCTTGAACGTTGCTGAGGGTGATCCCTGGCTTCGGAATGTTGAATTGGGTGTGTACTGGTTAGACGTGTTTCTTCCAAAACACCGTAGACGGAACTAGTCCCCGTGACTACTGAAATCCGTTGGCTGTGGTTAAGTACAAACTCTGCAGAGTCAATTCCTTCCAAGTCATCGTATCCATGATCAAGTAGTGTAATTAGTATATCCATATCTATCCGCGTGAAAAAAAAACTGTCCCCGGTGAACAAGCTCAAGTGGTAAATCCAGTTAAATTATTATTCCTGTGGATGGACTAACTTTATATTTGTCTCGTACTCGTGATAATTTATGTTCCCGAACTATTGTATTATTGAGCTACAATATAAGCCCTTTATGTGACGTCGCTCAGACGTCCAACTGTGGTGTGTTTTTGTTTCTTACATTAAATATAAGCCCTTTAGGTGATGTCGCTCAGACGTCCGACTGTGGCATGTTCGTCTTTTATTTTCTGTTATAAGCCCTTTATGTGATGTCGCTCAGACGTCCGACTGTGGCATTATTATTATTCTTGCAGTTTCCTCTCGAGGAGTCATTCAGACACTCGTTTGGCACCAGTATTACTATTCTTGCATTTTCCTCTCGAGGAGTCATTCAGACACTCGTTTGGCACCAGTATTACTATTCTTGCATTTTCCTCTCGAGGAGTCATTCAGACACTCGTTTGGCACCAGTATTATTATTCTTGCAGTTTCCGCTCGAGGAGTCATTCAGACCCTCGCTTGGCACCCAGTATTTATTATCTCTATGTCTGATCGCACTGGTTAAATTGTTCTCATGCTTCATGTTTGCATTTGTTATATCTTTTGTCCGAGCTGTCTTGCGAGTACTTTCATAGTACTCACCTGGCTTGTTGATTTGGCCAGATGTTGACGAAGGCGATCTCTTGGATGAAGAGTTTGATAGTGCGTCCGACGCCTAGAGGAGTCCCAGTCAGTCCTGCGCGATCCCGGATATTGGTCACTTGTATTATATACGCTTCCGCCACCCGCTATAAGTCTCCTCGAGCCTCACTCCGACGCTCGAAGAGCTGTAGTCTTCAGGAGTCATATCACTCGCCTCGCGGTGATATTTCCACCACCGTTATTATCGTGAGTTAGTAGTATGCCACCCTATCCGCCGTCTTGTTTTATCGGCGTGCATGTAATAAATTGTTTGGCAGTCTCCGCTCAACCTTGTATTATATTTAGTACTCCTGGTATTTTTCTTCTGTGACCAAGATATTGTCTACCAGTGACAAGGAATTCTTCCTTACTGGTCCGCAAAAGGAATTGGTCTCTCAATAATTATTTTATTGAAAAACCGGTCGTGGCATGATTGAGCATCACCGAAGAGATTGATCCTGCGTGGATCCGACGCTTGTTACCTTTGAAGACTGTGCATCTTCCAAACGGTTAGGCGTCATGGTCTAGAGCATCCGAGAGGAAATTGTGGATCGCCGAGTGACCGAGTTTGTGAAGGTTTGGAAGTCACCTGAACACTTACGACAAGTGATTGGGTGGGGTCTGTGTGACCTTAGCTCAAGAAGAATACGGTGAGGACTGCGTGTCCGGGACTGTGTGTCCTCAGGTTTAAATACCTAGCCGCTCCAACCAGACGTACAACTGTCACAGCAGTTGGAACTGGTCTACCAAATCATTGTCTTCACCAAGCCTACTGGTTCTATTTCCTCAACTCTTTCATTTCCTCATTACTGTGTTGTGTGCTTGTTCATATCTATTTGAAGACTTTGTCTGAAGACTTTCTCAATTTCCTCGGTTGAATTTGTTCAGTCTGTTTGTATTCATCATGTTTTATCCTGTGCTTACGCTTCCTGTACTCTGTGTCTGTTTTTTATTTCATCATGATGTCCATGTCTTTGTTATGTCATGTATGTATCTGAGTACTTATTCCGCTGCAAGTAGTTCTTCGCTTAGGAATTTCCTCACCCTGAAATTCCTCAGTGAAGAATTCATAAAAATTGCCTATTCACCCCCCCTCTAGTCGACTTAACGCACTTTCAATTGGTATCAGAGCAAGGTACTCCCTTGTTTTGTGTGATTTTGGTTTAACCGCCTGGAGTTTTAGTTATGTCGACCACAGGAATGAAGACCGTGTCATGCCCCATCTTTGACGGTCACGATTATCCCAAGTGGAAAGCCATGATGAAGAAGCGCCTCATGTCGATGAACAGCGAGCTGTGGACCGTCATTGAGATTGGTCTTACCGATCTGTGCAAGATGGCGGAAGCTGATGACATTCGCAAGTACACTCTTCTCAACCTCATGGCGAAGGACATCATTTGCTCCTGTCTGTCTCAAAATCAGTTCAGGAATATCATGCAACTCAATCATGCGAAGCTTATCTGGGATCGTCTCTCTGAGGTCTATGAAGGTCATCGAACTCGTCGTGATCCTTGGTTTGAGGATTTCAAGGAATCACTCAAAGCGATGACATTCGAACCAGAATCATCATCCTCTATTCCATGCCTTATGAAAGTGCGTTATATCGACTAGAGGGGGGTGAATAGGCGATTTTTATGAATTCTTCACTAAGGAATTTGTGGGTGGGTAAATTCCTTAGCGAAGAACTACTAGCAGCGGAATAAGTACTCAAAAGTAAACATAACAGATCACAAGCATGGTCATCATGATGAAATGAAGACTAGCACAGAGTACAGAAAGCGTAATCACAGGATAACACAGGATGAAGACATACAGACTGAAGAAATTGAACTGAGGAAATTTAGAAAGTCTTCAGTCAAGGTCTTCAAATAGATATGAACAAGTGCACAACATAGTTATGAGGAAATGAAAGAGTTGAGGAAATAGAACCAGTAAGCTTGGTGAAGACAATGATTTGGTAGACCAGTTCCAACAGATGTCTCAGTTGTACATCTGGTTGGAGCGGCTAGGTATTTAAACCTGAGGACACACAGTCCCGGACACACAGTCCTCACCGTATTCTCCTTGAGCTAAGGTCACACAGACCTCGCCCAATCACTCGTGGTAAGTCTTCAGGTGACTTCCGAACCTTCACAAACTCGGTCACTCGGCGATCCACAATTCCTCTTGGATGCTCTACACCATGACGCCTAACCGTCTGGAAGAAGCACAGTCTTCAAAGGTAAGCATCGGATCCACGCAGGATCAATCTCTTCAGTAATGCTCAATCACTTTGGGTTTGTAGGTGTTTGGGTTTGGGTTTTCCTCACTCGATGATTTTCGCTCAAAGTCCTCGGAGGATGGGATGCTCTCGATGACAAGTGTCAGTTTCTCTTGGAGCAGCCAACCAGCTAGTGGTTGTATGGGGGCAGCTATTTATAGCCTAGGGAGCAGCCCGACATGATAAGACATAAATGCCCTACAATGATATGACCGTTAGGTGGATAGATATCTTGGGACAGCTGGCGCACAACACAGCAACGGTCGGAAATTTGAGTATCAACTTCCTCAGGGCTATCATGTTCCTCACTGTGTAGGCAATCCGAACTGGCGAATTCCTAACTCCTCAGTCAGAACAAATTCCTCAGAGACTAGAAGAACTTTGTCTCTGTCACTAAAGAAATTGACTGAACTGTATGAGATTTCCAATGGCTTCACTCGAAGGGATTGGTAGGTCTAGGATTTTGAGTTGAGCATCACATGGAAATTTTCCCTTAGTATTTCCTCGACCCCCTTTAATAGTACGGTGTTTCCTATGACTCAAGAAAGAGAAAATGAAACTACGAAAACAAAAGTTTTCATGCTTCATGTTCCTCGAATGAATTCCAAGTCTTCAAGGTCACACTAGTTTCTTCACTTTCAAAGTCTTCAGAAAGTCTTCAGAAATACAAAGTCTTCAGTCGAAGAACTTCATTTTTAGGGGTTGACTTTCTCTGTAATTATCAAAGTCCTCATAGACTTATAGACCTGTGTACACTCATAAACACATTAGTCCCTTAACCTATAAGTCTTCAATACCAAAATCACTAAGGGGCACTAGATGCACTTACAATCTCCCCGTTTTGGTGATTGATGACAATATAGGTTAAGTTTTCAACGGGGATAAACATATGAAGTGTAAATACTGATATTGAGGAATTTGATTGCAAGATATAGAAGAACTCCCCCTGAAGATGTGCATAGTGAGGAATTTGCTTTTGAAGCAATGCACACTTGAAGAGTAGAATCATGGAGATCTCCCCCTATATCTTGTAATTCATACACGCATTTGATATATAATATGAAGAATTTGAAATGCATGATGAAATATGGTGATTGATGTAATTCAGCATGCGTGCATTAACATTAATGAGGAGTAAGCATGCAGGAGAACACAGCAAAAGTATCAGACCACCATCGGATTTAAGTTTACAACTCGATCCAATAAAGTCTCAGAAGAACGAGGGTTGTAACTTAGCAAAAAAACGCCCATACAGATAGACCCGCTTAAAGACTAACTCAAATTTGTCCCCTTTGTCATCGAATGACCAAAAGGATTGAAACTGAGGACTAATGCCCCTGAAGAATATCAAGTTGATGAAGGAGCGCCAGCGTTGTTGGGGTCGCTTGTTGATGTAGGGCCTGCCGCAGTGTCGTCCAAGTCTTCATGCTCGTTGGTGTCGCGCGATGAAGAATAGGAGCTGGCCACCAAGGAAGAAACCTTGACCTTCTTGTACTTCTTCGGTGGAGGAGCAGACCAGTCAAAATCTTCCTTGAGACCCATTCTCTTTAGATCTTCTTCGCCATAAACATGAGACAGAACAACCCAGGTACGGTTGAAGGTTTCATGGAGGTAGTAATGGTTTTCCTTCACTGCATTGTGGGTACCAGTCATGTTGTGAAGAATTGAACAAAACTGACGCTTGCCCATTTGTGATTGCGATCAACCTTCTGGTGAAGACTGAGGAGAAGCTCACGATCAGTCATCACCCTGGGAGTTGTGCCTTGAGGATTTGGCCTGGTTGTGTTGGCGGCAGAGTCATGAGTGGCAGAGTCATCATTGGTGGAGTAGGATGCAGCCTTGCGAAATTGACCATCCAATGGACGAATGCCTTCATCTATAACAGCAGCAGCCTTGCCCTTGTCATCAGCTGAGGGAAATGTCCGTTTGAGGACTTAAATAGGGGGCAAGTAGCTGAGGTGATTCTGAAAATCAGCCTTGTAGTTGAGTGAAGACCTTGTTCTAATGAATCTCATAATCCACGGTGCGTAAGGCTTCAACTCAAATGGTGACATTGCGACATTGGCCAGAGTCCTCATGAAGAAATCATGGAAGTTGACAGGAACGCCATGCATGATATTGAAAGCATATTCTTCATGATGCCAACGACTTCTTCTTCATTCGAGTCGTGGCCCTTGATTGGACTCAATGTCTTCGTCAGAATGTGATAGACAATCCGAGGCACATATAGTAATTCCTTCTTCTTTCTTTGTCGAGACGAAAAAGGAACCCATCTTTTCGATTGCAAAATGTGAGTCTGTTTTGCACGGCATTTGAGAACCAATTGCTTCTTTTGCTTTTCACCAACCTTCATGTACAATCTTATTTCGTCTAACAACGCATCTTCACAGACCAAGAACTACGAGATCCGTAGCGCGTCATGAGCACCGGGCAAAGGGACGGTTGAGCAACTCAAGCGAACCGCCCTTCGGTAAAGGGATCGAAAGATTATGGTCTGAAACACGAGGAATTTGGTCCTTGGGGCCTGACCTGGCTTCAATGGCTTCATTAGCACTTGCATATAGTGAGGAGTAAGCTCAGGCTCTTGGTACATGCAACGAGCAGCTTCAAGGGGAGGACTGAGAGGCAAAGCATGTAGCAATTCAGTAGCTGGTGTCTTATAGTGAGTATTTTCAGTCATCCAGTGCAGCACCCATGAATTCACATCTTCAGAGCCTCCGGTGATGTGCAGCGTTGCATAGAATTGAAGATTGAGTTCTTCATTCCAATCACAGATGTCAGTGTAGAAATTTAACAGTCCAGCGTCATGAAGAACACTGAGGCCTGGCGTGAAGCACGGCAGAGATTCCACATCCACGTGAGGAACGTGCTCATGATCGAAGACTTTGTCTTTGTTGAACAGCACTGAGGAATAAAAGTTTGCCTGGCTGGCAGTCCAGAAACGCCTCTTCCTAATACGAGCAGGGTCATAGGGGTTGTAATCAGTGAAGAATACGTGCTCGCCGAAGAAATCATCAGTTTTGAATTTTTGCTTCCTTGAGAATGGATCCTTTGGCTTGGGTTGACGAGTGTCAGTCAGTTGCATCACAACCTCAGGAATCACAATCTCAGGTTCTTCAGGCTGAGGAATTTCTGGTCCCTCTTCAGCGGTAGTCTGCGTCTTCAATGATTCAGCAGCAGCAGTTTCTTTAGCACTAGTGGCTAGAATTTCTTCATGAACAGATGCAGTGGGTTGATTTTCTTCAGAGCCCATTTGAACAGTTTGTGCAGGGGACTGAGGGATTTCTTGCAATGGCGTGAACAGAGGAGAGTTGGGATGCTGACTTTCCCGAAAGTCATCATTCATCAATGGAGTAGTACTCGCAATGTCCACGTCAGAATTTTGTTCATCCAATTCCTCAACGCCGGCCTCTTCATATGTGAACTAAGGCATGGGCGAGGAGACAATTGGAGTTGAAGGGATTGCATCCACTTCAATTTCTTCATCCATCTACTCTAAGGAAGCAGCAGAGGGAATGTCTTCATCAGATCCACTTGGGATCACATATTCTTCATCGAAAGGGACGATTTCCTTTGATGGTATGCTGGAAACATGAACAGCATCAATTGGATTTGCAAATGAGCTTGTCAATTTCTTCATCTTCTTCGGTGCTGAAGAATCTGATGAAGCTCATGCTTTCCTTTTCCTCACCGCTGCACGCTCTGGAGCCTTGGTCTTCTTCACATCTGATGCAGATGGAAGGATCGGAGTTGGGGTAGGCGCAGGAGGAGCAGAGGAATTTGGTTGAATTTCTTCAGGCACAACTGATGCAGTTGCCCTGACTTCTTCATTTTCTTCAAGCGCACCACTAGTGGATGCCCTGGGAATTTCTTCAGCGGCTGGAATGCAGTCATCAGCCCTGGAACTCACATTTTATTCAGCATCCTGATTTTCATCAGCGGTGCTGGCGTGCTCTTCAGTTGGTTGAGCAGATGCTACAGCTTGAGAAATTTCTGGTTGCGATGGAGCTGCAACCTTTGAAGTGAATTTCTCAGTCAGTTTTGCAAACCTGACCTTGGCTCCTTGCCAATCAGCATAGTAAGCATTGAAGTCATCGCTGAGGCCTTTGATTTCAGCCTGGATCTTCACTAGTTCTTCAGTTGTCATAGAGACAACGTTTTTCTTCAGGAAGCGCTCCTTCATGTACTGAGCTTTCTTCAGCTGCCTTGCCTTCTCAAATTTCCATTTCTCTTCTTCAATGAAGGTAGTCAAAACATGAATTTGACCTGGTGTGAGGTTCATCTCAGGCAAAGGGGTGTTGGGATCCTTGTGCCATAGGTCAATGTAGTCTAGGATCAGCTTCGGATCCAGAAGTAGTGGCACATTGCTTCCTTTGGCTCTAGCGGCCTTGACTTGTCGGTCTCTGATGATTTCAGCAAGTTCTTCATCATCAGCCTCATCATCATCAGAGGGCACTTGGAAAGCAACCTGCTTCTTGTGAGGACTTGGTCGAGGACCTCGTCTAGCAGCAGACTTTTTCTTCAGCAGAGAAGGGCCAGCTGAGGAACTTGGAGCAGCTGAGGACTTTGGAGCGGGAGCAGCATGAGGAGTTGGTTGTGAGGGCTTTGAAGATTCTGGCCGTAAGGGCATTGCTGAGGAACTTGGCCTTGAGGGCATTGAAGGTGAAGCACTTGGCTTATGCACAGGCTCCTTTGCCATTGCCTTCTTCAGCTTGCTAGCAGAGACCTCGGCAGTGGCAGCAGCAGCAGCAGAGTCTTCATTGAATTTCCTCACTGCTTCTCTGGCTTGTCTAGCCAACTTGGCCTGGCGCTTGGCCCATTCTTCAGGATAATCCTCACCGCGCTTGAGGCTAGTGGGATCTGCTTCTTGGCCAGGTGCCAATGGAGGTCTTGGGCATGGAGGATTGAGTGCGAATTTCCTCATGTACTTGGGAGTTACATACATGTACTTCCTCCACTCTCTTGCCCATCTCCTCTCTATCCTTTGGATGCGCACCTTGCGCTGATTCTTGTCCTCCTTACCAAACTTGGCCTCATCAGGAGGGCAGTAATCTTTGTATATGGCATCAGGGATTTCAAAAGCAGTATTGATTCCAGGCCTCTTTCCTCCCTTCTGTGGCTTCTTACCATCAGCCATTTTCTTCAGCTGAGGAATTTGAATAATGGAATTCTCTGAAGATGTATGCAACTTTTCTTCGAGGAACGCTGCAAATGAGTTAAGTTGATGAGAAACTAGTGATTCAGCAGCGGACATGAGTACCTGTGAACAGAGTATAGTTGCGAGGAATTTGGAGAGGTCATATACGTTCTCAGAAGGTTTTTCAAAAAGAACAAGTTTGAGGAATTTGACACCATGAGTCTTGAAGAATTTCACTAAGCGTTCTTTGTCTTAGGTTTCAGAGTTGTATAGATCGAAGATCAACACAATTGAGGAATCTTGAAGAAAAATTGTTACTTAGAGAAACGAATCAAGAACAGATGACATGTGAGGTGTTTAGTGTGTGAAGATTTGAAGAAAAACACCTTTGAAGATTTTGTAGTAATCATGTGAATCAAAGAGGGCAGTAAAAGTAACTTTTAATTACCCTGGACAAACAACACGACGAACTGGGAAGTGGAGATGTGAAGTTCATCAGTGCAGATCTTCCACGCCCTAACTCGGCAGAGGAAGACAGCTACGGCGGCGGAGGAGTGAAGAAATCCGCGGCCGGCGCGAGTACGGTGGCGACGAGGTTGAGGCAGTGAAGCTCTTCCTCACCAGCGACGATGATGTAGTGGCGGCACTAGGGTTTGAGAAGCTCGAGCTGGAGTGAGGTCGAGCGGAGTAAAAGAGAAGTGGGGAAGGGGAGGGGTATTTATAGCCTCGGTGAAAAACTGTTCGCCCGAAGAAATTGGACGAACGTGCCCCTGACCCTTCTCCTTCGCTTGACATGTGTCACCCACATACTGAGAAGTGGAGATCGTGTGAGATCGTGGGTGAATAGATAAGTATTTCATGGGATGTGGAACGGTTTGAGCGGCAAAGGCGAAAATTTAGATAGGATAAGTTAAAAGTTCCGTTCGCAAATTCTTCAGCTGATAAGGACACACTGAAGATTTTGAACGAGTGTCAAATAGAACGCACATGAAGAATTTGTGAATAGATTGGGTTGAGTTTAGCATAGAGGGGGAAGGGTCCGATCACATTCACTTAGTAGAAAAAGCAACTTGAAGAAATAGCAATAAGTGAATGCTATATAGCTAATGAAGAAAAACGACGGAAATGGTGAAGACAATGCAAAGTTGAAGAATTTGAACAACTGAGGAATTTCAAAACGAGGAAAAACTCAAATTGAAGATTTTCAACTTTTGGTGGTGGCGTGACCCACCGTATAAGAATGATGATTTCAGACACCGCGTACAATTGTCGTAGGGTTCTGATAATCAAATTCTTCGTTAATTTCTTCACACTTAGAGTTTTATTCTTCATTATTGAAGAAAAACGTTTCTTCATGTGTTGCACATCTAAGTCATCAATTTTGCATAAGTGTTAGGATGAGTGTCCTTTTCAAAGAACATTCAAAGATTCTAGGATATTTAGCTCACACCGCAACTTGCTAAATCTCTTCTCATCCAAGGGCTTTGTGAAGATATCGGCTAGCTGTTCTTCAGTCTTCACATGCTCAATAGAAATGTCACCCTTCAACACATGATCACGAAGAAAATGATGACGAATCTGAATGTGCTTTGTCTTCGAGTGCTGAACTGGGTTGTGAACAATCTTGATGGCACTCTCATTGTCACAGAAGAGAGGCACATTCTTCACGTTGAAGCCATAGTCCTTGAGAGTTTGCTTCATCCACAGCAATTGAGCACAGCAAGAACCAGCAGCAATGTACTCAGCTTCAGCAGTAGACAGTGATACACAGTTCTGTTTCTTCGAGGACCAACAGACCAAAGATCGTCCGAGGAAATGGCATGTGCCTGATGTTGACTTGCGATCAACATGATCACCAGCATAGTCAGAGTCAGAAGATCCAATGAGATCAAAAGCCGAGCCCTTGGGGTACCATAATCCAAGTGTTGGTGTGTGAGCTATATATCGAAGAATATGCTTCACAACCTTATGGTGTGATTCCTTCGGTGTAGCATGAAATTGGGCACACATGCAAACACTAAGCATAATATCTGGCCTAGATGCACATAATTACAATAAAGAACCAATCATGGAGCGGTATACCTTTTGATCGAAGTCAATACCATTTTCATCAGTGCATAGATGGCCATTTGTGGGCATAGGAATTTTGACCCCTTTGCAATCTTGCATGCCGAATTTCCTCAGTACATGCTTGAGGTATTTCTCCTGAGATATGAATATGCCATTGCGCTGTTGATGGATTTGAAGACCTAAGAAGAATTTCAATTCTCCCATCATAGACATGTGATAATCTTCACTCATCATATAGGCAAATTCATCACTATAACGTTGGTCAGTACAGCCAAAGATAATATCATCAACCTATATTTGGCACACAAATAGTTCACCATCATAAGATTTAGTGAAAAGAGTAGGGTCGAGTGAACCGGGTTTGAAGCCTTTCTTCATGAGGAATTCCTTCAAAGTATCATACCACGCCCGAGGGGCCTGCTTGAGGCCATAGAGGGCCTTATTGAGTCTGAAGACTTTGTCAGGATGCTTTGGATCTTCAAAACCTGGGGGTTGAGCAACATATACTTCTTCCTCAAGCTTACCATTGAGGAATGCACTTTTCACATCCATTTGATATAAGGTGATATCATGATGGTTAGCATAAGCAAGTAATATGCGAATAGCCTCAAGTCTAGCAACAGGTGCAAAAGTTTCATCGAAATCAATTCCTTCAACCTGTGTGTAGCCTTGAGCTACAAGCCGTGCCTTATTCCTCACCACAAGGACATTTTCATCTTGCTTGTTGTGGTAGATCCACTTTGTGCCAATGATATTGTGCTTGCAAGGATCTGGACGTTTGACCAGTTCCCAGACGTTGTTGAGCTCAAACTGATGTAATTCTTCTTGCATGGCCTGAATCCACTCAGGCTCCAGAAATGCTTCATCTACCTTAGCGGGCTCTGTGATAGAGACAAAATCAAAGTGCCCACAAAATTTAGATAAATGTGAAGCTCTTGAGCGTGTGAGAGGACCTGGTGCTTCAGTGTCATTGATGATCTTCTCAATTTGCACTTCTTTTGCAACGCGAGGATGAGCAGGTTGTCGTCGAGGAATTTGATCAGCATTTTCTTCAGCACCATTTTCTTCAGGTGCCTCAGCTCGACGTTCTTCATGTTCTGGAATGAATTCTTCAGCAGATTCTTTGGTAGGAATGACATCCTCAGTAGCCTTGAACTTGATAGTTTCCTCAGGTGCTGGTTCATCTATCACAGAAGGTAGGTGCTCTCTTTGTGAGCCATTAGTTTCATCGAGCCGCACATCTACAGTTTCAACAACCTTGTGAAGAACGTTGTTGAAGACTCTGTAGGTGTGCGAGTCCTTTCCGTAACCAAGCATGAAACCTTCATGTGCTTTCGGTGCAAATTTAGAGTTGTGATGAGGATCTCTAATCCAGCATTTAGCACCGAAGACCTTGAAATAACTCACATTGGGTTTCTTGTCAGTGAGGAGTTCATAGGCAGTCTTCTTGAAGAATTTGTGAAGATATAGTCTGTTGATGATGTGGCACGCAGTATCAATTGCATCAATCCAGAAACGACGAGGCGTTTTGTATTCATCAAGCATAGTGCGAACCATCTCAGCAAGAGTCATGTTCTTGCGCTCCACGACGCCATTCTGCTGAGGAGTATAAGGAGCAGATAACTCATGAGTAATACCAAGTTCATCAAGATAGTCATCAAGACCAGAATTCTTGAACTCGGTTCCATTGTCACTTCTGATGTGCTTGATCTTCACACCAAAGTTGGTTGAAGCCCTCGAGGAAAATCGTTTGAAGACTTCCTGCACTTCATGTTTGTAAGTAACAATGTGTACCCATGTGTATCGAGAGTAATCATCACCAATAACAAAGCCATATTGAGATGCATCATTTGAAACTGCAGAATAATGGTTAGGACCGAAGAGATCCATACGAAGCAATTCAAATGGTCGAGTAGTGGTCATGATAGTCTTCGCTGGATGCTTACCCTTTGTCATCTTCCCAGCTTCACAGGCTCCGCATAAGTGATCCTTGAGGAATTTGACATTCTCAATGCCAATGACGTGATTCTTCTTCGCAAGCGTGTGCAAATTCCTCATGCCTGCATGACCAAGTCGTCGATGCCATAGCCAGCCTTTTGAAGCTTTTGCAAGTAGGCACACGGCTGGTTGTGGTCCTGAAGAGAAATCAACAATATACAAGTCTCCTCTCCTAAAGCCTTCAAAGACTTTGGAATTGTCAGCTTCCATGATCACAACACAACGGTACTTCCCAAAGACAACAACCATATCAAGATCACAAAGCATTGAGACAGACATGAGGTTGTATCCTAAGGACTCGACAAGCATGACTTTGTCCATGTGTCGATCCTTTGAGATCGCAACCTTACCTAGACCCAATACCTAACTTTTGCCTTTGTCAGCGAAGATGATATGCTTCAGATGCGATGGTGATAAGGGAGCATCCATCAATAGATTCTTGTCACCAGTCATGTGATTTGTACATCCACTATCGAGGACCCACTCAGTGGCTTTGGATTGATCATCCTGCAGATGAATTAGTGCAACTTACGAACTCATGTACTTCATTAGTGAAGAATATGGCATCAATTCATCAAATCAATTTCATCAAGCAATAGAACAGATAAAGCAGTATGAGGACGTGAGAAATGAAAGTTCATTTCTTCATGATTAGCCTGCGTCCTTTCAGGCATTCTCGGGTCTCTAGCAAATTCTTCAGACGTTTTAGCACGTCTGGAGACCTGACCCTGCAGAAGAAATTAGTTCCTTTTCTTCACCACCCACATTTGAAGGGGTGGCAAAGAGTTCATCACTCTGCGAGCTCCATATGAGAAAGGTGGCATAGAAGCCAGTCCATTTCGTTTCACATAAGTGGTGTTAGGGTAAGCATATGAATAAGCAGAGAAATTTTTCGAGGACTTATGAACATAATGGTTTGAAGAATAATGCACATATTCATAGCCCTTAGCTCTTCCCTGCGAAACAGAGTTGTTAGCACAATGATGATCATATGAGGACTTTGATCCTTTTGAGGAATTTGATCCACATGAGGAATTTGGTCCGTATGAGGACTTGGATCCATATGAAGAATTTGGTCCATATGAAGAATTTGATCTGGGGTTCCTATTCACGGGTGGTGTCATGAGGACATCCACCTGAAGACTTTCAAGGCACCTTTTGGGAACCCAGATTTTCTTTATAGGGGAACCGTTCCTGCAGTTAGTGCGAACATATCTAGCAAATACTTCACCATTTTGATTTTTGAATAGTTTATAGTTGGAGTCAAATGACTCATCAGAACAATGAGGAGATTCACATGTAAAGCCAGAAAAATTGGATGGATCAACTGAAGGTCCCTTTGCAGCAACCCGTGAGGTTTTGGGGTACTGCTCAGGCTTCCAATATGTACCATCAGCATTGAGTTTCCTCTCAAAGGCAATACCCTCTTTCCTAGGGTTCCTGTTGAGGATCTGCTTTTTAAGCACATCACAAAGAGTCTGATGCCCTTTGAGGCTTTTGTACATGCCTGTCATGTACAATTCCTTCAGCCCTGCACTATCAGTGATGCTAGCAATGTCCTCAGATGAGGAATTAGTGATAGCAGAGACAGTTGAAGAATTTGTAACATTACAAGCATTTGAACATTCAGGTGATGAATTAGCAGATTCACATTCAATGCATTTCAAACATGGAGGAACAAATTCTTCCTGAGCAGCGCTGATTTGTTGAGTAAGTAATGAATCGCGCTCCTTCTGAAGATCTTCATAACTCAGTCTTAGCTTTTCAAGATCTTGCTTTCTTTGAAGAAATTCATAAGAAAGCTTCTCATGATCAGATAAGAGAGTGTTATGATGGCCTTGAAGGTTGTCAAACCTAGACTGAAGTCTCTGAAGACTTTCAGCCAAAGCTTTCGACTGATCCATTTCTTCACCCAACATATCATCACTCTTATTTAGCATATATTGAACTTTTTCCAAAGCTCTTTGTTGTTTAGTGGCAAGGGAAGCAAGTTTGACATAACTGGGTCCAAATTCATCACCAGATTCTTCATCACTGGACTCAAATAGGTAGCATTCAGTTACCTCAGCACTTTTTGCCATAAGGCATGGAGTAGAGGATGATGATTCTGGTTCGAATGTCATCGATTTGAGAGATTCCTTGAAATCCTCAAACCAAGGATCATGACGAGTTCGATGGCCTTCATAGACCTCAGAGAGATGGTCCCAGATAAGCTTCACATGATCGAGATGCATGATATTCCTGAATTGATTTTGAGACAGACAGGAGCAGATGACGTCCTTCGCCGTGCGGTTGAGAAGGGTGAACTTGCGAATGTCATCAGCTTCCGTCATCTTGCACAGATCGGTAAGACCAATCTCAGTGACGGTCCACAGCTCGATGTTCATAGCCATGAGGCGCTTCCTCATCATGGCCTTCCACTTGGGATAATCGTGACCGTCGAAGATGGGGCATGTCACTTTCTTCATACCTGCGGTCGACATAACTAAAACTCCAGGCGGTTAAACCAAAATCACACAGAACAAGGGAGTACCTTGCTCTGATACCAATTGAAAGTGCGTTATATCAAATAGAGGGGGGTGAATAGACGATTTTTATGAATTCTTCACTGAGGAATTTGCGGGTGAGGAAATTCCTTAGCGAAGAACCACTAGAAGCGGAATAAGTACTCAAAAGTAACCATAACATAACACAAGCATGGTCATCATGATGAAATGAAGACAAGCACAGAGTATAGAGAGCGTAATCATAGGATAACACAGGACGAAGACATATAGACTGAAGAAATTGAACTGAGGAAATTTAGAAAGTCTTCAGTCAAGGTCTTCAAACAGATATGAACAAGTGCACAACACAGTTATGAGGAAATGAAAGAGTTGAGGAAATAGAACCAGTAGGCTTGGTGAAGACAATGATTTGGCAGACCAGTTCCAACTGCTGTCTCAGTTGTACATCTAGTTGGAGAGGCTAGGTATTTCAACCTGAGGACACACAGTCCTCACCGTATTCTCCTTGAGCTAAGGTCACACAGACCTCGCCCAATCACTCGTGGTAAGTCTTCAGGTGACTTCCGAACCTTCACAATCTCGGTCACTTGGCGATCCACAATTAATCTTGGATGCTCTAGACCATGACGCCTAACCGTCTGGAAGAAGCACAGTCTTCAAAGGTAACAAGCGTCGGATCCACGCAGGATCAATCTCTTCAGTGATGCTCAATCACTTCGGGTTTGTAGGTGTTTGGGTTTGGGTTTTCCTCACTCGATGATTTTCGCTCAAAGTCGTCGGAGGATGGGATGCTCTCAAATGATAAGTATCAGTTTCTCTCGGAGCAGCCAACTAGCTAGTGGTTGTAGGGGGCGGCTATTTATAGCCTAGGGAGCAGCCCGACATGATAAGACATAAATGCCCTTCAATGATATGACCGTTAGGTGGGTAGATATTTTGGGACAACAGGCACAAGGCACAGCAATGGTCGGAAATTTGAGTATCAAATTCCTCAGGGCTATCATGTTCCTCACTGTGTAGGCAATCCGCACTGGCGAATTCCTAACTCCTCAGTCAGAACAAATTCCTCAGAGACCAGAAGAACATCGTCTCTGTCACTGAAGAATATGACTGAACTGTATGAGATTTCCACTGGCTTCACTCAAAGGGATTGGTAGGTGTAGGATTTTGAGTTGAGCATCACATGGAAATTTTTCCTTAGTATTTCCTCGACCCCCTTTAACAGTACGGTGTTTCCTATGACTCAAGAAAGAGAAAATGAAACTACGAAAACAAAAGTCTTCACGCTTCATGTTCCACAAATGAATACCAAGTCTTCAAGGTCACACCAATTTCTTCACTTTCAAAGTCTTCAGAATTCCAAAGTCTTCAGTCGAAGAACTTCATTTTTCGGGGTCGACTTTCTCTGTAAATAACAAACTCCTCATAGACTTATAGACCTGTGTACACTCATAAACACATTAGTCCCTTAACCTATAAGTCTTCAATCCACCAAAATCACTAAGGGGCACTAGATGCACTTACAATCTCCCCCTTTTTGGTGATTGATGACAATATAGGTTAAGTTTTCAACGGGAATAAACATATGAAGTGTAAATACTGAAAATGAGGAATTTGATTGCAAGATATAGAAGAACTCCCCCTGAAGATGTGCATAGTGAGGAAGTTGCTTTTGAAGCAATGCACACTTGAAGAGTAGAATCATGGAGATCTCCCCCTATATCTTGTAATTCATACACGCATTTGACATATGCTATGAAGAATTTCAAATGCATGATGAAATATGGTGACTGATGTAATTCAGCATGCGTGCATTAACATTAGCGAGGAATAAGCATGCAGAAAATCACAACAAAAGTATCAGGCCACCATAGAGTTTAAGTTTACAACTCGATCCAACAAAGTCATCAGTAGAACATGAGCATTATTCTTCTAACCATTATGTTCATCAGTCCTCGAAGAATTTCTCTGCTTATTCATATGCTTACCCTAATTCCTCTTATGTGAAACGAAGTGGACTGGTTTCAACGCCACCGTTCTCTTATGGAGATCGCAGAATGATGAACTCTTTGCCACCCCTTCAGATGTGGGTGGTGAAGAAAAAGAACTAATCTCTTATGCAGGGTCAGGTCTCCATACGTGCTTAAACATCTGAAGAATTTGTTGGAGACCTGAAATTGCCTAAAGAAATTGATCTGATGAAATCGATGTCATGTTCTTCACTGATGAAGTATATGAGTTCGTAAGCTGCACTAATTCATCTGCAGGATGATCAACCCAAACCAATGAGTGGGTCCTCACTAGTGGATGTATGAATCACATGACTAGTGACAAGAATCTATTAATGGATGTTCCCTTATATCCATCACATCTGAAGCATATCATCTTCGCTGACAAAGGCAAAAGCCAGGTATTGGGTCTAGGTAAGATTGCGATCTCAAAGGATCGACACATGGACAAAGTCATGCTTGTCGAGTCCTTAGGATACAACGTCATGTCCGTCTCAATGCTTTGTGATCTTGATATGGTTGTTATCTTTGGCAAGTATCGTTGTGTTGTGATCATGGAAGCTGACAATTCCAAAGTCTTCGAAGGCTTTAGGAGAGGAGATCTGTATATTGTTGATTTCTCTACAGGACCACAACCAGCTATATGTCTACTTGCAAAAGCTTCAGAAGGCTGGCTATGGCATTGACGACTAGGTCATGCTGGCATGAGGAACTTGCACACGCTCGCGAAGAAGAAGCATGTCATTGGCATTGAGAATGTCATATTCCTCAAGGATCACTTGTGCGGAGCCTGTGAAGCTGGAAAGATGACCAAGGCCAAACATCCAGCAAAGACTATCATGACTACCACTCGACCATTTGAATTACTTCACATGGATCTCTTTGGTCCTAATCACTATTCTGCATTTACAAATGAAGCATCTCTATATGGCTTTGTTATTGTTGATGATTACTCTTACACATGGGTGCATATTGTCACTTACAAACATGAGGTGCAGGAAGTCTTCAAACGATTTTCCTCGAGGGGTTCAACCAGCTTCGGTGTGAAGATCAAGCACGTCAGAAGTGACAATGGAACTGAGTTCAAGAATTCTGGTCTTGATGACTATCTTGATGAACTTGGTATTACTCATGAGTTGTCTGCTCCTTATACTCCTCAGCAGAATGGCGTCGTGGAGCGCAAGAACAGGACTCTTGTTGAGATGGCTCACACTATGCTTGATGAATACAAGACACCTCGTCGTTTCTGGATTGAGGCAATTGATACTGCTTGCCACATCATCAACAGGGTATATCTTCACAAATTCTTCAAGAAGACTGCATACGAACTCCTCACTGACAAGAAACCCAATGTGAGTTATTTCAAGGTCTTCGGTGCTAAATGTTGGATTAGAGATCCTCATCACAATTCTAAATTTGCACCGAAAGCACATGAAGGTTTTATTCTTGGTTACGGAAAGGACTCGCACACCTACAGAGTCTTCAACAACGTTCACCACAAGGTTGTTGAAACTATAGATGTGCAGTTCGATGAAACTAATGGCTCGCAAAGAGAGCACCTACCTCCTGTGCTAGATGAAAAATCACCTGAGGAATCCATCAAGTTCAAAGCCACTAAGGATGTCATTCCTACCGAAGAATCTGCTGAAGAAGTCATTCCAGAACGTGAAGAACGTCATGCTGATGCACCTGAAGAAAATGGTGCTGAAGAAAATGCTGATCAAATTCCTCGACGATAACCCGCTCATCCTCGTGTTGCAAACAAAGTGCAAATTGAGAAAATCATCAGCGACATCAACATTCCAGGTCCTGTCACATGCTCAAGAGCTTCACATTTGTCTAACTTTTGTGGGCACTTTGCTTTCATCTCTATCATAGAGCCCACTAAGGTAAATGAAGCATTTCTGGAGCCTGAGTGGATTCAAGCTATGCAAGAGGAACTACATGAATTAGAGCTCAACAACGTCTGGGAACTGGTCAAACGTCCAGATCCTCGCAAGCACAATATCATTGGCACAAAGTGGATCTACCGGAACAAGCAAGATGAAAATGGCCTTGTGGTGAGAAATAAGGCACGACTTGTAGCTCAAGGCTACACACAGGTTGAAGGAATTGATTTCGATGAAACTTTTGCACCTGTTGCTAGACTTGAGGCTATTCGCATATTACTTGCTTATGCTAACCATCATGATATCACTTTATATCAAATGGATGTGAAAAGTGCATTCCTCAATGGTAAGCCTGAGGAAGAAGTATATGTTGCTCAACCCCCAGGTTTTGAAGATCCAAAGCATCCCGAAAAAGTCTTCAGACTCAGTAAGGCCCTCTATGGCCTCAAGCAGGCCCCTCGGGCGTGGTATGATACTTTGAAGGAATTCCTCATGAAGAAAGGCTTCAAACCCGGTTCACTTGACCCAACTCTTTTAACTAAATCTTATGATGGTGAATTATTTGTGTGCCAAATATATGTTGATGATATCATTTTCGGCTGTACTGACCAACGTTACAATGATGAATTTGCCTATATGATGAGCGAATAATATCAAATGTCTATGATGGGAGAATTGAAATTCTTCTTAGGTCTTCAAATTCATAAATAGCGCAATGGCATATTCATATCTCAGGAGAAATACCTCAAGGACGTATTGAGGAAATTCGGCATGCAAGATTGCAACGGGGTCAAAATTCCTATGCCCACAAATGGCCATCTATGCACTGATGAAAATGGTATTGACTTTGATCAAAAGGTATACCGCTCCATGATTGGTTCTTTATTGTATTTATGTGCATCTAGGCCAGAAATTATGCTTAGTGTTTGCATGTGTGCCCGATTTCAAGCTACACCGAAGGAATCACACCATAAGGCTGTGAAGCATATTCTTCGATATCTAGCTCACACACCAACACTTGGACTATGGTACCCCAAGGGCTCGGCTTTTGATCTCATTGGATATTCAGACTCTGACTATGCTGGTGATCGTGTGGACCGCAAGTCAACATCAGACAGATGCCATTTCCTCGGACGATCCTTGGTCTGTTGGTCCTCGAAGAAACAGAACTGCGTATCACTGTCTACTGCTGAAGTTGAGTACATTGCTGCTGGTTCTTGCTATGCTCAATTGCTGTGGATGAAGCAAACTCTCAAGGACTACGGCGTCAACATGAAGAATGTGCCTCTCTACTGTGACAATGAGAGTGCCATCAAGATTGCTCATAACCCAGTTCAGCACTAGAAGACAAAGCACATTCAGATTCGTCATCATTTTCTTCGTGATCATGTGTGGAAGGGTGACATCTCTATTGAGCATGTAAGGACTGAAGAACAACTAGCCGATATCTTCACAAAGCCCTTGGATGAGAAGAGATTTAGCAAGTTGAGGTGTGAGCTAAATATCCTAGAATCTTCAAATGTCCTTTGAAAAGGACACACATCCTAACACTTATGCAAAATTGATGACTTAAATGTGCAACACGTGAAGAAACATTTTTCTTCAATCAATTAAGACTAACACTCTAAGTGTGAAGAAATTAACGAAGAATTTGATTCTCGGAGCCCTACGACAATTGTACGCGGTGTCTGAAATCATCATTCTTATACGTTGGGTCACGCCACCACCAAAATTTGAAAATCTTCAATTTGAGTTTTTCCTCAGCTTTGAAATTCCTCAGTTGTTCATTTTCTTCAATTTTTTGATGTCTTCACCCTTTCCGTTGTTGTTCTTCATTGGCTATATATAAGTTTATGTCCTCTACAACATTCACTTATTGCTATTTGTTCAAGTTGACTTTTCTGCTAAGTGAATGTGATCGGACCATTCCCCTTCTATGCTAAACTCAACCCAGTCTATTCACAACTTCTTCATGTGCGTTCTATTTGAAACTCGTTCAAAATCTTCACTATGTCCTTGTCAGCTGAAGAAATTGCGAATGAAACTTTAAAACTTATCTTATCTGAATTTTCGGTTTTGCCACTCAATCTGTTCCACATTCCACGATATATTATCCTATTCACCCACGATCTCGCACGATCGCCACCTCTCAGTACATGGGTGACACATGTCGCGCGAATGAGAAGGGTCAGGGGCACGTTCGTCCAATTTCCTCGGGAGAGCAGTTTTTCACTTCGGCTATAAATACCCCCCTTCCCTTTCTCACTTCGTTTTTACTCCGCTTGACCTCACTCCCTCGCTCGAGCTCTCAAACCCTAGCGCCGTCGCTACTTCCATCGTCGCGGTGAGGAAGAGCTTCACTGCCTCGACCTCGTCGCTGTCGTACTCGCGCCGGCTGCGGATTTCTTCACTCTGCCGCCGCCGTAGCTGTCTTCCTCTGCCAAGTTAGGGCGTGGAAGATCTGAACCGACGAGCTTCAAATTTACACTTCCCAGTTTGTCGTGTTCTTCGTCAAGGGTAATTAAAAGTCATTTTTATTGCCCTTGTTGATTCTAATGTTTTCTACAAAATCTTCAAAAGGTGTTTATTCTTCAACTCTTCACACACTAAACACCTCACATATCATCTGTTCTTGATCTGTTTACCTAAGCAACACCTTCTTCAAGATTCCTCAATTGTGTGGATTTTCAAATCTGTACAACTCTGGAACCTAAGTCAAAGCATGCTTAGTGAAATTCCTCAAGACTCATCTGGTCAAATTCCTCAAACTTCTTCTTTTTGCAAAAACTTCTGAGAACGCATATGACCTCCCCAAATTCTTCGCAACTATATTCTGTTCACAGGTACACATATCCGCTGCTGAATCACTAGGTTCTCATCAACTTAAGTCATTTGCAGCGTTCCTCGAAGAAAAATTGCACACCACATCAGAAACAGGCAGCACGGGGCCGCTAGAGCCAAAGGCAGTAATGTGCCATTGATGTTGGATCCAAAGTTGATCCTTGATTTCATCGACCTGTGGCACAAGGACCCCAACACACCTCTGCCTGAGATGAACCTCACTCCTGGTCAAAGTCATGTGTTGACGGCCTTCATTGATGAGGAAAAATGGAAATATGAGCAGGGAGGAAGGTGAAGAAAGCTCAGTACAAGAAAGAGCGCTTTCTAAAGCAAAACGTCTTGAAGCTTTCACCTGAAGAACTTGTAGCTCTGCAATCAGAGATCAAGCAACTGAGTGATGAATTTGATCGCTACTATGCTGACTGGCTTGGAGCCAAAGTCAGATTTGTGAAGATAACTGAGAAGTTCACTACCAATGTTGCAACCCCAACGCAACAACAAATTCCTCAGGCTGAGGCATCTGCTCAGCCTACAGAAGAACATGCCAGCACCGCTGATGAAAATCAGGCTGCTGATGAAACTGCTAGTGTCAGGGCTGATGACTGCATTCCATCCTCTGATGACTCTGCCAGGGCAACCACTAGTGTTGCGCCTGAAGAAACTGTCAGGACAGCTGAAGCTTCAACGGCTGTGCCTGAAGAAACTACAAATGCCAGGGCAACTACATCAGGTGTGCCTGAAGTAATTAAACCAATTTCCTCTGCTCCTTCGGCACCTACACCAAGTCCAATTCTTCCTTCTGCATCAAAAGCGAAGAAGACCAAGGCTGCGGAGTGTGCAGCTATGAAGAAAGGAAAGCATCAACTTCATCAGATTCTTCAGCTCCGAAGAAGATGAAGAAATTGACTAGCTCTTTTGAGAATCCGATTGATGTTGTTCCCGTCTCAAGCATGCCATCAAAGGAACTCGTTTCTTTTGATGAAGAATATGTGATCCCAAGCGGATCCGATGAAGATATTCCTTCTGCTGCTTCCTCAGAGCAGTTGGATGAAGAAATTGAAGCGGATGCAATCCCTTCAACCGCAGTTGTCTCATCGCCGATGCCTCAATTCACGGCTGTAGAGGCCGACGTTGAAGAAAAGAGTGATGAAGATGAGGATGTGGACATTGGGTGCACAACGCATGTGATGAACGATGACTTTTGGGAAAGTCAGCACCCCAATTCTCCTCTCTTCACACCTCTGCAACAAATTCCTCAGTCCCCAGTGCATACTAAAGATCAAATGGGATCTGAAGAACCTCACCCCACTCCGTCTGTTCATGAAGAGATTCCAGCCACTAGTGCTGATGTTAATATTGATGAAGAATTAAAGACCCAGGCTGCCTTTGAAGAAGAAACTAAAATTCGTCAGCATGTGGATCCTGAGATTGCGATTCTAGAGGTTGTGATGCAATTGACTGACACTCCTCAGCCCAAGCCAAAGGATCCCTTCTCAGAGAAGCAAAAATTCAAGGCTGATGACTTCTTCGGCGAGCATCTGTTCTTCACCGAGTATAACCCATATGACTTTGCTCGTCTTAGAAGGAAGCGTTTCTGGACTGCCAGCCAAGCCAACTTCTATTCTTCACTGCTTTTCAACAAAGACAAAGTCTTCGACCATGAGCATATTCCTCACGTGGACATGGAATCACTGCCTTGCTTCGCCCCAGTCCTCAGTGTGCTTCATGATGCAGGACTGCTCAACTTTTGCACTGACATTGTTGATTGGAATGAAGAGCTAATTCTTTAGTTCTATGCAACGCTGCACATCACAGGAGATGCTAATGATGTGAACTCTTGGGTATTGGACTGGATGACAGAGAATACACACTACAAAGCACCGGCCTCTGAATTGCTTGATGCCCTGCCTGTCAGTCCTCCCCTTGAAGGTGCTCGTTGCCTATACCATGAACCTGAACTTACCGCTCATTACATGCAAGTATTAATGAAGCCGCTGAAGCCCGGTCAAGCCCCCAGGACCAAATTCCTCATGAAGGAATTGTTGTATGTGCCTAGAACTGTCTATCGCATTCTGTCGAAGACATTGAGTCCAATCAAAGGCCACGACTCGAATGATGAAGAAGTTGTTGGTGTCATGAAGAATCTGCTTTTCAACATCATGCATGGCATTCCTGTCAACTATCATGATTTCTTCATGAGGACTCTAGCGAATGTTGCACTCTCTCCATTTGAGTTGAAGCCTTATGCTCCTTGGATTATGAGATTCCTCAGAACAAGGTCTTCACTCAACTACAAGGCTGACACTCTCAACCGTGGCAGCTATTTGCCCCCCATTCAAGTCCTCAAGCGGACATTTTCCTCAGCTGATGAAAAGGGAAAGGCCGCTGCTGTTATTGATGAAGGCATTCGTCCATTGGATGGTCAGTTTCGCAAAGCTGCATCTTACTCCACCAATGATGACTCTGCCACTCATGACTCTGCCGCAAATGCTTCAAAGCAAAATCCTCAAGGCACAGCTCCAAGGGTGATGACTGATCGTGAGCTTCTCCTCAGTCTTCACCAAAAGGTCGATCGCAACCACAAATGGGTTAAGCGTCAGTTTGGTTCAATTCTTCACAACATGACTGCTGCACACAATGTAGTGAAGAAAAACCATTACTACCTCCATGAAGTCTTCGCTCGCACCTGGGCTGTTCTGTCACATCTGTATGGTGAAGAAGATCTGAAGCGAATGGGTCTCAAGCAGGACTTTGACTGGTCTCAACCACCAGCGAAGAAATTCAAGAAGGTCAAAGTTCCCTCCTTGGTGGCCAGCTCATATTCCTCATCACGTGACACGGATGAGCATGAAGACTTGGACGACACTGCGGCAGGCCCTACTACCACAACCAACCCCAACAACGCTGGCGCTCCTTCATCATCATGATATTATTCAGGGGCGTTAGTCCTCATTTTCGATCCTTTTGGTCATTTGATGACAAAGGGGGAGAAATTTGAGTTAGTCTTCAAGCGGGTCTACCTATATGGGCATTTTTTCTAAGTTACAACTCTCGTTCTTTTGAAGACTTTGCTAGATCGAGTTGTAAACTTAAACCCTATGGTGGTCTGATACATTTGCTGTGTTATTCTGCATGATTATTCCTCATAATGTTGATGCACGCATGCTGAATTACATCAGTCACCATATTTCATCATGCATTTCAAATTCTTCATATTATATGTCAAATGCGTGTATGAATTAAAAGATATAGGGGGAGATCTCCATGATTTCACTCTTCAAGTGTGCATTGCTTCAAAAGCAAATTCCTCCCTATGCACATCTTCAGGGGGAGTTCTTCTATATCTTGCAATCAAATTCCTCAATATCAGTATTTACACTTCATATGTTTATCCCCGTTGAAAACTTAACCTATATTGTCATCAATCACCAAAAAGGGGGAGATTGTAAGTGCATCTAGTGCCCCTTAGTGATTTTGATGTATTGAAGACTTATAGGTTAAGGGACTGATGTGTTTGTGAGTGTACACAGGTCTATAAGTCTATGAGGAGTTTGATATTTACAGAGAAAGTCGACCCCTAAAAATGAAGTTCTTCGACTGAAGACTTTGGATTTCTGAAGACTTTCTGAAGACTTTGAAAATGAAGAAATTGGTGTGACCCTGAAGAATTGGTATTCATTTGAGGAACATGAAGCGTGAAGACTTTTGTTTTCGTAGTTTCATTTTCTTTTTCTTGAGTCATAGGAAACACCGTACTGTTAAAGGGGTTGAGGAAATACTAAGGAAAAATTTCCATGTGATGCTCAACTCAAAATCCTACACCTACCAATCCCTTCGAGTGAAGCCATTGCAAATCTCATACAGTTCATTCAATTTCTTTAGTGACAGAGACGAAGTTCTTCTGGTCTCTGAGGAATTTGTTCTGACTGAGGAGTTAGGAATTCGCCAGTGCAGATTGCCTACATGGGAGGAACATGATAGCCCTGAGGAATTTGATAGTCAAATTTCCGACCGTTGCTGTGTTATGCGCCAGCTGTCCCAAAATATCTACCCACCTAACAGTCATATCATTGAAGGGCATTTATGTCTTATCATGTCGGGCTGCTCCCTAGGCTATAAATAGCCGCCCCCTACAACCACTAGCTGGTTGGCTGCTCCGAGAGAAACAGACACTTATCATTTGAGAGCATCCCATCCTTCGAGGACTTTGAGCGATAAATCATCAAGTGATGAAACCCAAACCCAAACACCTACAAACCCAAAGTGATTGAGCATCACTCAAGAGATTGATCCTGCGTGGATCTGACGCTTGTTACCTTTGAAGACTGTGCATCTTCCAGACGGTTAGGCGTCATGGTCTAGAGCTTCCATGAGGAAATTGTGGATCGCCGAGTGACCGAGTTTGTGAAGGTTTGGAAGTCACCTGAAGACTTACCATGAGTGATTCGGCTAGGTCTGTGTGACCTTAGCTTAAGGAGAATACGGTGAGGACTGTGTGTCCTCAGGTTTAAATACCTAGCCGCTCCAACCAGACGTACAACTGTCACAGCAGTTGGAACTGGTCTACCAAATCATTGTCTTCACAAGGCCTACTGGTTCTATTTCCTCAGCTCTTTAATTTCCTCATTAGTTGTGTGCTTGTTCATATCTGTTTGAAGACTTTGACTGAAGACTCTCTCAATTTCCTCAGTTCAATTTCTTCAGTCTGTTTGTCTTCATCCTGTTTTATCCTGTGCTTACGCTTCTTGTACTCTGTGTCTATTTTTCATTTCATCATGATGTCCATGTTTATGTTTCATGTATGTATCTGAGTACTTATTCGCTGCAAGTAGTTCTTCGCTTAGGAATTTCCTCACCCTGAAATTCCTCAGTGAAGAATTCATAAAAATCGCCTATTCACCCCCCCTCTGGTCAACTTAACGCACTTTCAGGAGCTGCTCCAACGACGGAACCGTCCATCACAGCGGAGCAGTACCCTCGGTGCCATTTCTAGAGGCCTCAGATCTTCTTCCCCACCTCCGACAGTTACACCAGCATCACCATCCTCCACGTCCAACCCAATGATGCTGAGGTCGACAAGGCTATGCCAAAGAGGTTGTACACTTGTTGCATCACTTTGTTACTCTGCATTCATGTCGATCCCTCAGGGATCCTTTGCTATGGAACTACATGGTACTACTATTCATGTATTTGGTTAGAAGGAGTGGAGCAAAGCAAAACTGGAGGATTTTTTCCTTTGGTGTCTCTTTCAAAGAAAAAATGTAGGAATTTTAATATCCACTTGGACGTCCTTTTCAAATGAATATGCATGAAGAACAGGACTAATTGCATTACTGGCATAATAAGAATATTTTTTTTCATTTTCACGTGGTTTGACTTTAATTTGACCATGTTTCTCCATTCCTATGTTCTTCCAATTCATGTGAACCAAACACCCAGGTTGACAGAAATCCTATGTTTCCCAATGCTCTGTTTTGCACGTGCATTCCTATCCTATTCCTGTGTTTTTCCTATCCATGCGTTTATAGAATCCTCCAATTCTAAGGATCCCTTACATATTTACTTCATTTTCAGATAGGCGTCAAAGAAAACTCTGTGTGTTATGTCCTGCTCCTGCCATGCCGTCATCCACCCCACCTGAGGTGCACCATCGACAGAAGCGTTCACTGCAGCAGAGATTCCCCCTGCAAGATTTTCTTTCGCCGCCTCAGATCATCTTACCCGTTGCCGGCAGCCACGCCAACTGCATTACCATCATCGACTGAGCAGATGAATCTGAGGACTACACAGTTCCTGAAGAGAGGTCGCAGTCTTTTGTGTTTGCTTACATTATACATCGGTTATTATTACCTGCTACTTTATCATTCGAACTTGAGTTTTAAAATGCCCATGGGTCTCATATCGAGGCAGCAACGAATAGTATCTGTCTACTATCTGGTTCATCTGGGGTCTTCTATGTGGTTCATGTTGGGTGGGCAACAAACAGTAGATGATCCATTCTCTATCTTTTTAAAACTGAAGCTATAATCTACCTGCTATGATTAGTTTTGGATCTATCCACTCGTTTGCTACCATCAGTCTTTATTTTTGCATGCACCCCTTAGGCCTTACAAAATCTAACTATTTTCTTTATTATGCATGTCAGTTATTGTACACAATTGTACTGAACATGTAGAGAAAAGGAGAAGACCGTTGTGTGGGAATATAATGTCATGCAGACGCCGCTCCATGGTGGGCGAAGTGGGCCCCCTCCTGCCATTCCAGATTGTATTCCAGAGGAAGATAACTGTTCAGATGGGGATTCAGAGGGAGCCGACCACTCCTATTTACCACCTGAGATGTTTGCACTAACCTGGCATGCTGATGTTGGTCATATCATGCATATGGCGCCTCGCATTGCTTACATTATACATCTTATATGTCATCAGCTTAGTTTAGATTTCCTTTGTGTGAATGCCACCTATTTGGTTTCTATATCATACTCCCACCGTTCCTAAATATTTGTCTTTTTAGAGATTTCAACAAGTGACTACATACGGAGCAAAATGAGTGAATCTACACTCTAAAATATGTCTATATACATCCGTATGTGGTAGTCCATTTGAAATATCTAAAAAGACAAATATTTAGGAATGGAGGGAGTATATGGGAATTATGCAATGCGATCTTCTTTCGCCAGGCATCATATACGTGAATCATGCAATGCCATCCTGTTTAGCCAGTAATCGCATATGTGAATTGTATCGTGCCATATTTTTTTTCATAATGTATTCCATTTGTCAACAATGTTTATACATTCATCTACTCTTCCTATGCATGAGCCATGAAAGTGCGTTATATCGACTAGAGGGGGGTGCATAGGAGATTTTTAATAATTCTTCACTGAGGAATTTGCGGGTGAGGAAATTACTTAGCGAAGAACTACTTGCAGCGGAATAAGTACTCAGAAGTAAACATAACAAAACATAAGCATGGTCATCATGATGAAATGAATACAAGCACAGAGTACAGAAAGCGTAAACACAGGATAACACAGGATGAAGACAAACAAACTGAAGAAATTGAACTGAGAAAATTGAGAAAGTCTTCAGTCAAAGTCTTCAAACATATATGAACAAGCGCACAACAAGGTTATGAGGAAATGAAAGAGATGAGGAAATAGAACCAGTAAGCTTGGTGAAGACAATGATTTGGTAGACCAGTTCCAACTGCTGTCTCAGTTGTACATCTGGTTGGAGCGGCTAGGTATTTAAACCTGAGGACACACAGTCCCGGACACACAGTCCTCACCGTATTCTCCTTGAGCAAAGGTCACACAGACCTCGCCCAATCACTCATGGTAAGTCTTCAGCTGACTTCCAAACCTTCACAAACTCGGTCACTCGGTGATCCACAATTCCTCTTGGATGCTCTAGACCATGACGCCTAACCGTCTGCAAGAAGCACAGTCTTCAAAGGTAACAAGCGTCGGATCCACGCAGGATCAATCTCTTCAGTGATGCTCAATCACTTTGGGTTTGTAGGTGTTTGGGTTTGGGTTTTCCTCACTTGATGATTTCCACTCAAAGTCGTCGGAGGATGGGATGCTCTCAAATGACAAGTGTCAGTTTCTCTCGGAGCAGCCAACCAGCTAGTGGTTGTAGGGGGCGGCTATTTATAGCCTAGGGAGCAGCCTGACATGATAAGACATAAATGCCCTTCAATGATATGACTGTTAGGTCGGTAGATATTTCGGGACAGCTGGCACAAGGCACAGCAACGGTCGAAAATTCGAGTATCAAATTCCTCAGGGCTATCATGTTCCTCACTGTGTAGGCAATCCGCACTGGCGAATTCCTAACTCCTCAGTCAGAACAAATTCCTCAGAGACCAGAAGAACTTCGTCTCTGTCACTGAAGAATATGACTGAACTATATGAGATTTGCAATGGCTTCACTCGAAGGGATTGGTAGGTGTAGGATTTTCAGTTGAGCATCACATGGAAATTTTTTCTTAGTATTTCCTCGACCCCCTTTAAGAGTACGGTGTTTCCTATGACTCAAGAAAGAGAAAATGAAACTACGAAAACAAAAGTCTTCACGCTCGTCAGTTCATAAAAAAATTTATACTATTAATTTCTTTTTATCCATAATGGGTTTACCTTAAAAAAGAGGGGAAGCAGAACCAAGTCAAGATATGAATACCAAGTCTTCAAGGTCACACCAATTTCTTCACTTTCAAAGTCTTCAGAATTCCAAAGTATTCAGTCGAAGAACTTCATTTTTAGGGGTCGACTTTCTCTGTAAATATCAAGCTCCTCATAGACTTATAGACCTGTGTACACTCATAAACACATTAGTCCCTTAACCTATAAGTCTTCAATCCACCAAAATCACTAAGGGGCACTAGATGCACTTACAATCTCTCCCTTTTTGGTGATTGATGAAAATATAGGTTAAGTTTTCAACGGGGATAAACATATGAAGTGTAAATACTGAAAATGAGGAATTTGATTGCAAGATATAGAAGAACTCCCCCTGAAGATGTGCATAGTGAGGAATTTGCTTTTGAAGCAATGCACACTTGAAGAGTAGAATCATGGAGATCTCCCCCTATATCTTGTAATTCATACACGCATTTGATATATAATATGAAGAATTTGAAATGCATGATGAAATATGGTGATTGATGTAATTCAGCATGCGTGCATTAACATTAATGAGGAGTAAGCATGCAGGAGAACACAGCAAAAGTATCAGACCACCATCGGATTTAAGTTTACAACTCGATCCAATAAAGTCTCAGAAGAACGAGAGTTGTAACTTAGCAAAAAAACGCCCATATAGATAGACCCGCTTGAAGACTAACTCAAATTTCTCCCCCTTTGTCATCGAATGACCAAAAGGGTCGAAAATGAGGACTAACGCCCCTGAAGAATATCAAGTTGATGAAGGAGCGCCAGCGTTGTCGGGGTCGTTTATTGATGTAGGGCCTGCCGCAGTGTCGTCCAAGTCTTCATTCTCGTCGGTGTCGCGCGATGAAGAATAGGAGCTGGCCACCAAGGAAGGAACCTTGACCTTCTTGTATTTCTTCGGTGGAGGAGCAGACCAGTCAAAATCTTCCTTCAGACCCATTTTCTTCGGATCTTCTTCGCTATAAATGTGAGACAGAATAGCCCAGGTACGGTTGAGGGTTTCATGAAGGTAGTAATGGTTTTTCTTCACTGCATTGTGGGTAGCATTCATGTTGTGAAGAATTGAACCAAACTGACGCTTGACCCATTTGTGATTGCGATCAACCTCAGGAATCGCAATGAGGAATGTGCTCATGATCGAAGACTTTGTCTTTGTTGAACAGCACTGAGGACTAAAAGTTTGCCTGGCTGGCAGTCCAGAAACGCCTCTTCCTAATGAGAGCAGAGTCATAGGGGATGTAATCAGTGAAGAATACGTGCTCGCCGAAGAAATCATCAGTCTTGAATTTTTGCTTCCTTGAGAATGGATCCTTTGGCTTGGGTTGAGGCGTGTCAGTCAGTTGCATCACAACCTCAGGAATCGCAATCTCAGGTTCTTCAGGCTGAGGAATTTCTGGTTCCTCTTCAGTGGCAGTCTGTGTCTTCAAAGATTCAGCAGCAGCAGTTTCTTCAGCACTAGTGGCTGGAATTTCTTCCTGAACAGATGCAGTGGGTTGATTTTCTTCAGAGCCCATTTGAACAGTTTGTGCTGGGGACTGAGGGATTTGTTGCAATGGCATGAACAGAGGGGAGTTGGGATGCTGACTATCCCAAAAATCATCATTCATCAATGGAGTAGTGCTCCCAATGTCCACGTCAGAATTTTGTTCATCCAATTCCTCAACGCCGACCTCTTCAGCAGTGAACTGAGGCATGGGCGAGGAGACAATCGGAGTTGAAGGGATTGCATCCACTTCAATTTCTTCATCCATCTGCTCTGAGGAAGCAGCAGAGGGAATATCTTCATCAGATCCGCTGGGGATCACATATTCTTCATCGAAAGGGACGATTTCCTTTGATGGCATGCTGGAAACAGGAACAGCATCAATTGGATTTTCAAATGAGCTTGTCAATTTCTTCATCTTCTTCGGTGCTTAAGAATCTGATGAAGTTGATGCCTTCCTTTTCTTCACAGCTACACGCTCTGCAGCCTTGGTCTTCTTCACATCTGATGCAGATGGAAGGATCGGAGTTGGGGTAGGCGCAGGAGGAGCAGAGGAATTTGGTTGATTTTCTTCAGGCACAACTGATGCAGTTGCCCTGACATCTTACTTTTCTTCAGGCGCACCACTAGTGGATGCCCTGGCAATTTCTTCAGCGGCTGGAATGCAGTCATCAGCCCTGGAACTCACATTTTCTTCAGCACCTGATTTTCATCAGCGGTGCTAGCGTGCTCTTCTGTTGGTTGAGCAGATGCTTCGGCTTGAGGAATTTCTGGTTGCGATGGAGCTGCAACCTTTGAAGTGAATTTCTCAGTCAGTTTTACAAACCTGACCTTGGCTCCTTGCCAATCAGCATAGTAAGCATTGAAGTCATCGCTGAGGCCTTTGATTTCAGCCTGGATCTTCACTAGTTCTTCAGTTTTCATAGAGACAACGTTTTTCTTCAGGAAGCGCTCCTTCCTGTACTGAGCTTTCTTCAGCTGCCTTGTCTTCTCAAATTTCCATTTCTCCTCTTCAATGAAGGCAGTCAAAACATGACTTTGACCTGGTGTGAGGTTCATCTCAGGCAAAGGAGTGTTGGGATCTTTGTGCCAGAGATCGATGTAGTCTAGGATCAGCTTCGGATCCAAAAGCAGTGGCACATTGCTTCCTTTGGCTCTAACGGCCTTGACTTGTCTGTCCCTGATGATTTTGGCTAGTTCATCATCATCAGCCTCATCATCATCAGAGGGCACTTGGAAAGCAACCTGCTTCTTGTGAGGACTTGGTCGAGGACCTCGTCCAGCAGCAGACTTTTTCTTCAGCAGAGAGGGGCCAGCTGAGGAACTTGGAGCAGTTAAAGAACTTGCAGAGGCTCCTGAGGCAATAGATATGCCTGCTGTCCTTTGGCATGTGGCAAGATGCACAGGTGCTGAGGATTTAGTTGGAGCAGCCGAAGACTTTGACGGAGGAGCTGAGGACTTTGGAGGAGCAGGTGCAGTTTGTGGAGCTGGTCGTGAGGGCTTTGAGGAATCTGGCCGTGAGGGCATTGCTGAGGAACTTGGCCTTGAGGACATTGAAGGTGAAGCACTTGGCTTATGCGCAGGCTTCTTTGCCATGGCCTTCTTCGGCTTGCTAGCAGAGGCCTCAGCAGAGGTAGCAGCAACAGCAGAGTCCTCGTTGAATTTCCTCACTGCTTCTCTGGCTTGTCTAGCCAGCTTGGCCCATTCATCAGGATAATCCTCACCGCACTTGAGGCTAGTGGGATCTGCTTCTTGGCCAGGTGCCAATGGAGGTCTTGGGCATGGAGGATTGAGTGTGAATTTCTTCATGTATTTGGGAGTAACATACATGTACTCCCTCCACTCTCTTGCCCATCTCCTCTCTATCCTTTGGATGCGCACCTTGCGCTGATTTTTGTCCTCTTTTCCAAACTTGGCCTCGTCAGGAGTGCATTAATCCTTGTATATGTCATCAGGGATTTCAAAAGCAGTGTTGACCTCAGGCCTCTTTCCTCCTTTCTGTGGCTTCTTTCCATCAGCCATTTTCTTCAGATGAGGAATTTGAACAATGGAATTCTCTGTAGATGTATGCAACTTTTCTTCGAGGAACGTTCCAAATGAGTTAATTTGATGAGAACCTAGTGATTCAGCAGCAGACATGAGTACCTGTGAACAGAGTATAGTTGCGAGGAATTTGGAGAGGTCATATGCGTTCTCAGAAAGTTTTGTAAAAAAGAACAAGTTTGAGGAATTTGACCAGATGAGTCTTTGAAGAATTTCACTAAGCGTTCTTTGTCTTAGGTTCCAGAGTTGTACAGATCAGAAATCCACACAATTGAGGAATCTTGAAGAAAAATATAGCTTAGAGAAATGAAGCAAGAGCAGGTGACGTGTGGGGTGTTTAATGTGTGAAGATTTGAAGAAAAACACCTTTGAGGATTTTGTAGAAATCATTTGAATCAAAGAGGGCAGTAAAAGTAACTTTTAATTACCCTGGACGAAGAACACGACAAACTGGGAAGTGGAGAAGTGAAGTTCGTCAGTGCAGATCTTCCACGCCCTAACTCGGCAGAGGAAGACGGCTACGGCGGCGGCGGAGTCAAGAAATCCACGGTCGGCGCGAGTACGACGGGGACGAGGTCGAGGCAGTGAAGCTCTTCCTCACCGGCGACGATGAAGTAGCGGCGGCGCTAGGGTTTGAGAAACTCGAGTTGGAGTGAGGTCGAGCGGAGTAAAGGAGAAGTGAGGAAGGGAAGGGGTATTTATAGCCACGGTGAAAAACTGTTCGCCCGAAGAATTTGGACGAACGTGCCCCTGACCCTTCTCATTCACTTGACATGTGTCACCCACGTACTGAGAAGTAGAGATCGTGTGAGATCGTGGGTGAATAGATAAGTGTCTTTGTGGGATTCGAAATGGTTTGAGCGGCAAAACCGAAAATTTTGGATAAGATAAGTTTAACCGTTGTGTTCGCAAATTCTTCAGCTGACAAGGACACTGTGAAGATTTTGAACGAGTTTCAAATAGAACGCACATGAAGAATTTGTGAATAGATTGGGTTGAGTTTAGCATAGAGGGGGAAGGGTCCGATCACATTCACTTAGCAGAAAATGCAACTTGAAGAATTAGCAATAAGTGAATGCTGTAGAGGACATAAACTCATATATATATAGCCAATGAAGAAAAATGACGGAAATGGTAAAGACAATGCAAAGTTGAAGAAAATGAACAACTGAAGAATTTCAAAACTGAGGAAAACACAAATTGAAGATTTTCAACTTTGGTGGTGGCGTGACCCACCGTATAAGAATGATGATTTCAGACACCGCGTACAATTGTCGTAGGGCTCTGAGAATCAAATTCTTCGTTAATTTCTTCACACTTAGAGTGTTATTATTCATTGATTGAAGAAAAACGTTTCTTCATGTGTTGCACATCTAAGTCATCAATTTTGCCTATGTGTTACGATGAGTATCCTTTTCAAAGAACATTCGAAGATTCTAAGATATTTAGCTCACACCGCAACTTGCTAAATCTCTTCTCATCCAAGGGCTTTGTGAAGATATCGGCTAGTTGTTCTTCAGTCTTCACATGCTCAATAGAAATGTCGCCCTTCAACACATGATCACGAAGAAAATGATGACGAATCTGAATGTGCTTTGTCTTCGAGTGCTGAACTAGGTTGTGAGCAATTTTGATGGCACTCTCATTGTCACAGAAGAGAGGCACATTCTTCACGTTGACGTCGTAGTCCTTGAGAGTTTGCTTCATCCACAGCAATTGAGCACAGCAAAAACCAGCAGCAATGTACTCAGCTTCAGCAGTAGACAGTGATACACAGTTCTGTTTCTTCGAGGACCAACAGACCAAAGATCGTCCGAGGAAATGACATGTACCAGATGTTGACTTGCGGTCGACATGATCACCAGCATAGTCAGAGTCTGAATATCCAATGAGATCAAAAGCCGAGCCCTTGGGGTACCATAATCCAAGTGTTGGTGTGTGAGCTAGATATCGAAGAATATGCTTCACAGCCTTATGGTGTGATTCCTTCGGTGTAGCTTGAAATCGGGCACACATGCAAACACTAAGCATAATATCTGGTCTAGATGCACATAAATACAATAAAGAACCAATCATGGAGCGGTATACCTTTTGATCGAAGTCAATACCATTTTCATCAGTGCATAGATGGCCATTTGTGGGCATAGGAATTTTGACGCCTTTGCAATCTTGCATGCCGAATTTCCTCAGTACATCCTTGAGGTATTTCTCCTGAGATATGAATATGCCATTGCGCTGTTGACGAATTTGAAGACCTAAGAAGAATTTCAATTCTCCCATCATAGACATTTCACATTCCTCTCTCATCATATAACCAAATTCGTCAGTGTAACGTTGGTCAGTACAGCCAAAGATAATATCATCAACATATATTTGGCACACAAACAGTTCACCATCATAAGATTTAGTGAAAAGGGTATGGTCGAGTGAGCCGGGTTTGAAGCCTTTCTTCATGAGGAATTCCTTCAAAGTATCATAGCATGCCCAAGGGGCCTGCTTGAGGCCATAGAGGGCCTTATTGAGTCTGAAGACTTTGTCAGGATGCTTTGGATCTTCAAAACCAGGGGGTTGAGCAACATATACTTCTTCCTCAAGCTTACCATTGAGGAATGCACTTTTCACATCCATTTGATATAGAGTGATATCATGATGGTTAGCATAAGCAAGTAATATGCCAATAGCCTCAAGTCTAGCAACAGGTGCAAAAGTTTCATCAAAACCAATTCCTTCAACCTGTGTGTAGCCTTGAGCTACAAGCCGAGCCTTATTCCTCACCACAAGACCATTTTCATCTTGTTTATTGTGGTAGATCCACTTTGTGCCAATGATGTTGTGCTTGCGAGGATCTGGACATTTGATCAGTTCCCTGACGTTGTTGAGCTCGAACTGATGTAATTCTTCTTGCATGACCTGAATCCACTCAAGCTCCAGAAATGCTTCATCTACCTTGGCGGGCTCCGTGATAGAGACAAAAGCAAAGTGCCCACAAAAGTTAGATAAATGTGAAGCTCTTGAGCGTGTGAGAGGACCTGGTGCTTCAATGTCATCGATGATCTTGTCAATTTGCACTTCTTTTGCAACGTGAGGATGAGCTGGTTGTCGTCGAGGAATTTGATCAGCATTTTCTTCAACACCATTTTCTTCTAGTGCCTCACCTCGACGTTCTTCACGTTCTGGAATGAATTCTTCAGCAGATTCTTTGGTAGGAATGACATCCTCAGTAGCCTTGAACTTGATAGATTCCTTAGGTGCTCGTTCATCTATCACAGAAGGTAGGTGCTCTCTTTGCGAGCCATTAGTTTCATCGAACCGCACATCTACAGTTTCAACAACCTTGTGAAGAACGTTGTTGAAGACTCTGTAGGTGTGCGAGTCCTTTCCGTAACCAAGCATGAAACCTTCATGTGCTTTTGGTGCAAATTTAGAGTTGTGATGAGGATCTCTAATCCAGCATTTAGCACCAAAGACTTTGAAATAACTCACATTGGGTTTCTTGTTAGTGAGGAGTTCATAGGCAGTCTTCTTGAAGAATTTGTGAAGATATACTCTGTTGATGATGTGGCATGCAGTATCAATTGCATCAATCCAGAAATGACGAGGCGTTTTGCATTCATCAAGCATAGTGCGAGCCATCTCAGCAAGAGTCCTGTTCTTGCGCTCCACGACGCCATTCTGCTGAGGAGTATAAGGAGCAGATAACTCATGAGTAATACCAAGTTCATCAAGATACTCATCAAGACCAGAATTCTTGAACTCAGTTCCATTGTCACTTCTGATGTGCTTGATCTTCACACCAAAGTTGGTTGAAGCCCTCGAGGAAAATCGTTTGAAGACTTCCTGCACTTCATGTTTGTAAGTAACAATGTGTACCCATGTGTATCGAGAGTAAACATCAACAATAACAAAGCCATATTGAGATGCATCATTTGAAACTGCAGAATAATGGTTAGGACCGAAGAGATCCATATGAAGCAATTCAAATGGTCGAGTAGTGGACATGATAGTCTTCGCTGGATGCTTAGCCTTTGTCATCTTCCCAGCTTCACAGGCTCCGCATAAGTGATCCTTGAGGAATTTGACATTCTCAATGCCAATGACGTGCTTCTTCTTCGCAAGCATGTGCAAATTCCTCATGCCTGCATGACCAAGTCGTCGATGCCATAGCCAGCCTTATGAAGCTTTTACAAGTAGGCACACGGCTGGTTGTGGTCCTGAAGAGAAATCAACAATATACAAGTCTCCTCTCCTAAAGCCTTCGAAGACTTAGGAATTGTCAGCTTCCATGATCACAACACAACGATACTTGCCAAAGACAACAACCATATCAAGATCACAAAGCATTGAGACAGACATGAGATTGTATCCTAAGGACTCGACAAGCATGACTTTGTCCATGTGTCGATCCTTTGAGATCGCAACCTTACCTAGACCCAATACCTGACTTTTGCCTTTGTCAGCGAAGATGATATGCTTTAGATGCGATGGAGATAAGGGAGCATCCATCAATAGATTCTTGTCACCAGTCATGTGATTTGTACATCCACTATCGAGGACCCACTCAGTGGCTTTGGGTTGATCATCCTGCAGATGAATTAGTGCAGCTTACGAACTCATATACTTCATCAGTGAAGCATATGACATCAATTCATCAGATCAATTTCATCAAGCATCAGAACAGATAAAGCAGTATGAGGACGTGAGAAATGAAAGTTCATTCCTTCATGATTAGCCTGCGTCCTTTCAGGCATTTTCAGGTCTCCAGCAAATTCTTCAGACGTTTTCGCACGACTGGAGACCTGACCCTGCAGAAGAGATTGTTCTTTTTCTTCACCACCCACATCTGAAGGGGTGGCAAAGAGTTCATCACTTTGTGAGATCCATACGAGAAAGGCAGCATAGAATCATGTCCATTTCGTTTCACATAAGAGGAGTTATGATAGGCATATGAATAAGCAGAGAAATTCTTCAAGGACTTATGAACATAATGGTTTGAAGAATAATGCACATATTCATAGCCCTTAGCTCTTCCGTGCGAAACAGAGTTGTTAGCACAATGATATTCATATGAGGACTTTGAACCTTTTGAGGAATTTGATCCACGCGAGGAATTTTGTCCGTATGAGGACTTGGATCCATATGAAGAATTTGATCTGGGGTTCCTATTCTTCATAGGTGGTGTCATGAGGACATTCACCTGAAGACTTTCAAGGCACCTTTTGGGATCCCAGATTTTCTTCATAGGGGAACCGTTCCTGCAGTTAGTGCCAACATATCTAGAAAATACTTCACCATTCTGATTTTTGAACAGTTTATAGTTGGAGTCAAATGACTCATCAGAAGAATGAGGAGATTCACATGTAAAGCCAGATAGGTTAGATGGATCAACTGGAGGTCCCTTTGCAGCAACCCATGAGGTTTTGGGGTACTTCTCAGGCTTCCAATATGTACCATCAGCATTGAGTTTCCTCTCAAAGGCAATACCCTCTTTCCTAGGGTTCCTGTTGAGGATCTGCTTTTTAAGCATATCACAAAGAGTCTGATGCCCTTTGAGCCTTTTGTACATGCCTGTCATGTACAATTCCTTCAGCCCTGCATCATCAGTGATGCTAGCAATGTCCTCAGATGAGGAATTAGTGATAGCAGAGGCAGGTGAAGAATTTGTAGCATTAGAAGCATTTGAGCATTCAGGCGAAGAATTAACAGATTCACGTTCAATGCATTTCAAACATGGAGGAACAAATTCTTCCTGAGAACCGCTAATTTGTTGAGCAAGTAATGAATCGCGCTCCTTCTGAAGATCTTCATAACTCACTCTTAACTTTTCAAGTTCTTGCTTTCTTTGAAGAAATTCATAAGAAAGCTTCTCATGATCAGATAAGAGAGTGTTATGATGACCTTGAAGGTTGTCAAACCTAGACTAAAGTCTCTGAAGATTTTCAGTTAAGGTTTTAGTGCGATCCATTTCTTCACCCAACATATCATCACTTTTGTCTAGCATATTTTGAACCTTTTCAAAAGCCTTTTGTTGTTTCACAGCAATCTTAGCAAGTTTAGAGTAGGTGGGCTTGAGGTTTTCATCAGATTCATTCTCACTTGATTCAGAGGAGGTATATTTGAGTACCTTGGCACCCTTTGCCATGAAGCAATAAGTAGGAGCGTAGTCATCATTGCCTTCATCAGCCTTGTTGGTGAAGTCATTTTCTTCAGAGTTGAAGATGGACTTGCTGACGAATGCAGTAGCGAGAGCTAGGCTCGCCACACCGGACTCGGACTCCTCAGATGCCTCCTCTTCCTCATGTTCCTCAGATTCAACCTCAGAGTCCATTTCCTTGCCAATGAATGCCCGAGCCTTCTTGGAGCTGCTCTTCTTGTGAGATGAAGATTTTGAGGATTTTGACGATGAAGACTTTGAAGATTTCTTCTTCTTCTTCGCATCATCAGAACTGTAATCCTTGTATTTCTTCTTCTTTGATTCCATTTCCCACTGAGGATAATCTTGAATGTAGTGACCAGGTTTCTTGCATTTGTGGCAAAGCCTCTTCTTGTAGTCACTGGATGAGGAATCATTGCTCCTTGAGGGTTTTCCAAAGCGACCACGTCTTGAGAACTTCTGGAATTTCTTCACGAGCAGTGCTAGTTCATGGCTCAGTTCTTCAGGATCACCAAGGCTCCTGCCAGAATCTTCATCTTCAGATTCAGACACTCCCTTGGCCTTCAGGGCACGTGATCTGCCATAGCTCGAACCATAGAGATCTCTCTTTTCAGCAAGCTGGAACTCATGAGTATTTAGCCTTTCGAGGATATCAGCGGGATCAAGTGACTTGTAGTCAGCACGCTCTTGTATCATCAGTGCCAGAGTATCAAATGAGGAATCAAGCGATCTCAGCAATTTCTTCACCACCTCATGGTCGGTGATGTCAATGGCACCAAGTGCTTGAAGCTCATTTGAGATGTCAGTGAGGCGATCGAAGGTTTGTCGAACGTTTTCATTATCGAGTCTTTTGAAGCGGTTGAAGAGATTGTGAAGAACATCAACTCGAGAGTCACGCTGTGTTGAGACTCCTTCATTGACTTTGGACAGCCTATCCCAGATAAGCTTAGCAGTTTCCAAAGCAATCACTCTTCCATATTGTCCTTTGCTCAGATGGCCACATATTATATTCTTCGCTTGAGAATCGAGTTGCTTCAATCTCTTCTCATCAGCAGCATTCAGAGAAGGTGTGACTAAGGGAACACCATTTTCCACAACATACCAGAGATCGTTATCAATTGCCTCAAGATGCATTCGCATCTTATTCTTCAAGTAGGGGTAGTCCGTCCCATCGAAGGTAGGACACCCAGCAGAGACCTTGATCATACCTGCGGTCGACATAACTAAAACTCCAGGCGGTTAAACCAAAATCACACAGAACAAGGGAGTACCTAGCTCTGATACCAATTAAAAGTGCGTTATATCGACTAGAGGGGGGTGAATAGGCGATTTTTAATAATTCTTCACTGAGGAATTTGCGGGTGAGGAAATTCCTTAGCGAAGAACTACTTGCAGCGGAATAAGTACTCAGAAGTAAAGATAATAGAACACAAGCATGGTCATCATGATGAAATGAAGACAAGCACATAGTACAGAAAGCGTAAACACGGGATAACACAGGATGAAGACAAACAGACTGAAGAAATTGAACTGAGGAAATTGAGAAAGTCTTCAGTCAAAGTCTTCAAACAGATATGAACAAGTGCACAACAAGGTTATGAGGAAATGAAAGAGTTGAGGAAATAGAACCAGTAAGCTTGGTGAAGACAATGATTTGGTAGACCAGTTCCAACTGCTGTCTCAGTTGTACATCTGGTTGGAGCGGCTAGGTATTTAAACCTGAGGACACACAGTCCCGGACACACAGTCCTCACCGTATTCTCCTTGAGCTAAGGTCACACAGACCTCGCCCAATCACTCGTGGTAAGTCTTCAGGTGACTTCCAAACCTTCACAAACTTGGTCACTCGGCGATCCACAATTCCTCTTGGATGCTCTAGACCATGACGCCTAACCGTCTGGAAGAAGCACAGTCTTCAAAGGTAACAAGCATCGGATCCACGCAGGATCAATCTCTTCAGTGATGCTCAATCACTTTGGGTTTGTAGGTGTTTGGGTTTGGGTTTTCCTCACTCGATGATTTTTGCTCAAAGTCGTCGGAGGATGGGATACTCTCAAATGACAAGTGTCAGTTTCTCTCGGAGCAGCCAACCAGCTAGTGGTTGTAGGGGGCGGCTATTTATTGCCTAGGGAGCAGCCCGACCTGATAAGACATAAATGCCCTTCAATGATATGACCGTTAGGTGGGTAGATATTTTGGGACAACTGGCACAAGGCACAACAACGGTCGGAAATTTGAGTATCAAATTCCTCAGGGCTATCATGTTCCTCACTGTGTAGGCAATCCGCACTGGCGAATTCCTAACTCCTCAGTCAGAACAAATTCCTTAGAGACCAGAAGAACTTCGTCTCTGTCACTGAAGAATATGACTGAACTGTATGAGATTTCCAATGGCTTCACTCAAAGGGATTGGTAGGTGTAGGATTTTGAGTTGAGCATCACATGGAAATTTTTCCTTAGTATTTCCTCGACCCCCTTTAACAGCACGGTATTTCCTATGACTCAAGAAAGAGAAAATGAAACTACGAAAACAAAAGTCTTCACGCTTCATGTTCCACAAATGAATACCAAGTCTTCAAGGTCACACCAATTTCTTCACTTTCAAAGTCTTCAGAAAGTCTTCAGAATTCCAAAGTCTTCAGTCGAAGAACTTCATTTTTAGGGGTCAACTTTCTCTATAAATATCAAACTCCTCATAGACTTATAGACCTGTGTACACTCATAAACACATTAGTCCCTTAACCTATAAGTCTTCAATCCACCAAAATCACTAAGGGGCACTAGATGCACTTACAAGCCATTTGAGTCGGTCATGGGGAAATCTGGAGTGAAAACAAGGTCTTCTGAGCAGTCAGTGCTACCTGTCGATGCATTTTTCTTGCTGGTTACAGAGTGCTCCTCAGAGGAGGATTCAGAGACAGATGACCAGTCGTATCCCCCCCCCCCCCGAGGTGCATGCTCTAACTTGGCAGGGTTATATTGCTCATATCTAACAGGATGACATGCTTTGCGTGAATGCCTCTTGTTTGCTTTCTATATCAGATATGTGAATTATGCAATGCCATGTTTTTCAGCCAGTTATCATATATGTGAATTATGCACCGCCATAATCTAGGCATCATATATGTGAATTATCTGATGCCATATTTTTCATTACGTATTCCATTTGTCGACCATCTGTGTATATTGAACTACTCTTCATGTGTATCAGCCATTTGAGCCGGTTATGGAAAAATCAGGAGTGAAAACAAGGTCTTCAGAGCAGGCAATGGTACCTGTTGAAGCATATATATCAATGGTTATAGGGAGCTCCTCAGAGGAGGATTCAGAGACAGATGACATGTCCTATATCCCACCTGAGGTGTATGCTCTAAGTTGCACTGTTTATATTTCTCATATCATGCATATGGTGTCTTGCATTGCTTAGTTTAGACATCATATGCACAATATTGAATTCCATCTGCTTAGTTTAGAGATCATACATGCGAGTGCCAGCTGCTTAGTATATGAATTAATTGTGTCAATTGTATCATGCCATCCTGTATACTTAGACGACATGTATGTGAATTATTTCATCCCAACCTATTTTAGAAAGACATCATATAGTTTTGTCATGTCATCCTGTTTAGATACTCATCATATGTTGAATTATGCCATTATATCCTGTTAAATTATCCATCATATATCTAAAAATGTGTCATGCTATCCTGTTTAGTTAGGCATCATATATGTGAAATTGTGTCATGTTGTCCTGTTTGGTTACACTGTCTATCATACAATGTCTGTACGTTCAATTTCTTTTCTTGTTTATCAGCCATTTGAATTGGATGGGGTGATGGCAGTATCTAAGGGAGCAAAAACCCGTTCTTCAAAAAAGACAGTGCTACCCGTCGATGCAGATAGAACCATGGTTGTATTGGCCCACAAACTAGCCCCACCACACATAATCGAGACTCTTCCAGATTGCACACTTACAACGTTGGGCAGAGAACCAGCTACAACCCATCTAACCCCAACCCCAGCGGATAGTAACCCACTTCTAGTTGACAAAGCACCATGTCCACCACAGAGTACCCCCACACGAGCAGTTTGAAGCAACTACAGTGCCCAAAGCACGAAAACCACCACAGCAAACCCAAACTCCACGTTTAAAGCAAAGGAGCAACTATTCTTAGGTCAGATTCCGTATCAATGGTCCATACTCCTTTGTTGTTGCATCACTGTATTTACTCATACCAACTACTTTCGAATTTGAAGGACCCAATTGAAACTCCAATGGAGCAACAGGTATGTTTTAAACCTATTTCTTTAACTGGATTGTTGTTCTAACTTCTTGCTCTATGTTGATTTCAGTTTCAGTTGTATAAACAGTTATGTTCTCATGTGATGCACATTACAAGTGTTGCCAATGCTGTGTAGTTTCTCACACTTATATTCTGGGGCTGTTTGGTTTGTGACTAACTTTTCCAAAGCTTGCCACATCTAAGATTAGGCAAGTTTAACCAACTTAGGTGAGTGTTTGGTTCAAGCCACACCTTAGGCAAGCCACACTTAGGCCCCACATGGCACACAAAAAATGTGGCAAGATTCCCTTAGGCTTGCCAATTTGTGGCTCTCATTTTGATGAACTAACCTTAGGCAAGTTTGGCAAAAATATATGGCAAAGTGTGCAATACTAGTCCTAGAACCAAATAGCCCCTCTGTCTATGATGTTGTGTCTTAAAAATATATGAGTTGAACTGTGTTTCTATCTTGATTTGGCAACATAAACTAGAATGATATGAACAATACAGTGACCATAGCACATAGATATATGTTTGTTTCATGTTGTTATCCTGTCCACCTTACTACTGAACCGGTTTACCAAAATGAGTTTCGTATACTACATGCTAAACCTGTGATGTGTCTGCTCGTTTCTCTTGTAGTATGCGAACAAAATATTGGAGAAGAGCACCCCACTATGTAATGGTAGAGAAAGTAATGCAGATAAGGTTCAAGATAGTGAGACAGCCCTGTTAGTCTCCAAGAAAGGTGATAAAAATGATCTTGTAGACAGTGAGAAAACCCCACAGTCCTGCGTTGATGTAGTGTTCGAGTTACTGGCCAGTACCGCTGGCACAAGCTCTTCGAACTCGCTGCCTGAATCACTTCAGCTTCTTCAGTCTCAGCTACAAGCTGAAAGGCATCAGTCAGCTGTGCTACGGCAAGAAGCCGAAGGACTGAGGAAGTCCCTGCAGAATTCAGATGCATAATTTCTTGTGCAACAGCAAGTGCTGGAGGATTTAAGCGCCAAACAAGAGAAAGTTAATAAGCTTGCTAAGCATCTTGCCGGCATTATGGGTACCCAAGATATTGTTTCTTGAGCTCTTCTGAAGTGGTTTCAGTTCTGGACTTGTTTTGTTGCGGCGTTTATTTGCACTGGTCGCCAAGTTTGACAACCAGTGTATATGATATGCGGCTTTGTTCCCTATATTTGCACTGGTGGAACTTTGATGCCCAGTGGATGTAATATGTGTAATAGCTGTGATAGCCTAGCGTAAGTTGCTTGCTTATTTATTTCCTTGTTGTCTTGTTTATTTGTTTGCTTGTAGTCAGTGTAGTTCTTTTTCCGCGGTTTGCTAGTGGCCGCAATAACCTATTTTTTAAAACTAGTCCACAATAACCATGGGCTACATATTTACTGTAGTTACCATGGGCCTCCTACGGGCCGTAGTGTAACAGCCTGATTTTTGGCCCTTCCTTTTTCTTTTGTTTTCTCAGGTTTTTGCCTGAGATTTCCTTTTTCCGTGGCTTTGTGGTCTGGAAACTGAAGAAGATGAACTCTTCTTTGCTTCCAGAGTGGCTTGTAATACCCAAATCCTTCCCTAGACCCTGTCATTTTCATCCTAGCCCAAATACCAATATTCTTTTTATCGGGAATATTCCATTTCTATTAAAGGAATAACTCAAATTGCCCTAGGTTGTGAAGCAACCTTTATTTCCATCACTCCTAAAATTCCTAAATAATTCTCATAAATTTTTTGGGTCATATATTTCTCAAATATGTCAAAATATTTCATTTTTCATGTTTATCATCATGCTCAAATAATTCATTTCCTATTCTGCCCTAAATGGCACATTGTGAAGCAAGTGTTATTTTACTTTTCCCAATTGACCTAAAACACCTTGTACACCTTTTCCTGTCCATATAATTGCCACACGCCAAAATTCAACCTCATTTGCCTAGTAATTATTTAATTATGATTTTCCAAAGTTTCTATCCAGAAAGAAGCTTTGTGAAGGAGGTGCAATCTAGGCATATCCAAATGAGTTGCAATTTTGCATGATCCCTCATATCATCATATAATAGCCCTCCACCAAAGTAGAGCTCATGTCATGCCTCCATGTGAGCTCATCTTCAATTCTTTGATTCTGTCCAAAATTTCCGTTTGTGAAGCAAGTATATTTTATCTTGCTCCATTATGGCTTCCAAGTTTTCTAGGCCTTCTATTATCCATATAACCTACCTCCACCCATTTTGGGCATGTTTTATCAAGCCATTATTCCTATAGAATTTTTCCAAGATTCTGGACAGAAATGATGTTTGTAAAGCAAGTACCATTTTGGATGGTCCATTTTGTATGAGCTTTTTACAGCATCTTTATATGTCCATATTGTGAGGATTTGCCAAGTTGCATCCCATTCCGTGACTCCATGTGAGTGCATCATCCTAATCTAGTTTCTGGACCAGTTTATGTGGTTGTTAAGCAACTACATGAAATCTTGATTCGAATCCTCTCCAAGTTACCAGGGTGAAAGTCCTTCTTACCCTAAACCTACCAGACAACTCCATTGTTTCCAATCCCGTTGCTGTTGCTCAGCAGTTCTCACCCAAGTTTACTGTAGTAAACTTCAGAGGGTGATTACCATTCAACTGGAGATCTTTGCACCAAACTACCACCTCAGTTGCAGCCTCCCCTGGATGAACTACGCACTAGACAACGTTTGCAAACCTTTGGCACCTTCTCCTCGCCAGCTCACGCGGTCACCACCTCTCTGGCATGCCATGGCCGCGTCCAGAATGGCTTCTTGCTCGGGCCCCTCCTCCCCTCGTCGTCTTAGCGCGCGTGAGCATGTCCTTTGTCTTCCTCTCGTCGTCGCTGATCACCTGGACCCCGCTCCCCCTCCTTCGGTTTCCTCACTGACGCCCACCGACGCTCGCCGCCGAACGCCCACGGGAGCACAGTGCCCCGACATGTTTTAATGGTGCTCGGCTTCTTCCTCTGCTCTCCGGCGTCGTCTACTCCTCCGTGAGCTCTGAATCACTTCCCCGTCGCCTTCCCCGAGCTCGTGCGCGCGCACACGCGTCCGCGGCGCCGGACACGCGTCCGCGGCGACGCCAGCGCGACACCTCGCCCCGCGGCTATATAAGCCCTCCCCGAGCCCTTTGAGCACACCACTGGCCTCCCCGCACTCCCCTTCCCCTTCCCCTCCCCGTCCACTTCCCCGAGCACCAGAGCCCCTCCTCGACCTCCATTGCCGCCATGGCCGCCTCGGGTCTCCTCTCGAATCCGAGCCACCCGAGCCACCCTTCCACTCCCTGACCTCTCCACGAGCTTCCCCACACGTCGGAGACCCTTCCCCTCACCGCCATTCCTTGCTGGAGCCCCTCTAGGGCCGTGTCCCTCGAGAACGGCCGCCGCCTTCCGTCCCTGCCTCCTCCTGTCGCTGTGGCCCCGCTCCCTCTACGGCGCCACTGCTGCTCCAGGCGGGAGCGGCACTCCGCCCCGCGCTGTCCGCTGGCCTCGTCTCGACCGTAAGTGGCCGGAGCCGGCCGGCCCATCGCCGGCGCTGTGCCCTCCCCTGCCTCTCCCCTGCTCTGTCGGGGAGGCGAGAGGAAGAGGAAGACCCCCGTCCAGCTGGCCAGGCGGGCCCCGCCTCTCCCCGCGGGCCCCACCAGTCAGCCGCACGGCGTTAACCCCGCCCGGCCCAGCGTGGATAAGTGACGGGCCCCACCCGCATGGGACCCGCACGTCACCGTCACCCGAGCCGGCCCCGCGTTTGCCTAGCTGGATAAGTGAAAACACATTTACGGAGAAACGTTTTCATTAAGGGAAAGCGAATTTTGGGCTTAGTTCGGCGGGAAGTACGTTTACCTTCCGGGAAAGCGTATTTCCTCTTAACTCGGCCTATAAACACGTTTTCTTTGCTGAGAAGACGTATTCAACTAAATGTGCTTTCTGTTTTTCCGCTCAGGGGCCTGTTTGTAGAGTTTATTTTACAGATTGGTCCCTGGATTTCAAACGCTTATATCTTTTTGCTCGAGACTCCAAATGAGGTGATTCCAAAGCCCACTTCTTCATCTCGCCGAGCCCGTTCTGTTGGTTTCATTTTCATTATGGTTTGACACTGTGAAAATGACCTTTTTTCCCTTGCCCGTAAACAGCCCCTGCGAGAGAGAACTGTTTCCGGCAAATCTTTCCGCGGCTTCACCGCACTTCTCCCCGATGCCTTCTTCACCCCCAGGCAAGCCACAATATCCACTTGCATGATATTCATGCAGTAGCCATGGTTTTCAACTTGAATATTTATGAAATGATTGCTTGTTTAAAATATGGTTATCGTTGTTTCGGTAATGCTTCTGGGTTAGTGCTTACTTTCTTGCTATGTTGGTATGCACCTGGTTAGCATGCCCTGCTAGTTGCTACTATTACTTTCATATTGCCATGCTTGATAGTAGTACATGTTGGGTTGGTCATGTTCTTCGATGCATGACTAACGTCGGTTATCGAGTATTGTTATTATGCGGTGTTTCCTTTGCTGTTAGTTGGTTAAGTGTTACTCGGTAATGTTATTGATGAGTTCTTGCATGGTATTTATGGTTGATGCTAGTGGTAATGTTATACCATGAGTAGTGTTGCACTTGTAATATTTATGCTCGTCATTATGCCATGTTCAGTTTGAGATTATTTCATATGATGGATAGTTATGTTGCATCCCGTGCTTATGTTGATATCATGCTCATGCTTTGTATATGCATCATGTTATTTTATCATGGCTCAGCATATTGCATTCAAGTTTAACCGGATTAAATTGAACTTGAACAACTGTTGGCTGAGTCATGCTGCCACCATATCAAAACTGACCAGTGCAACCACGCTTACCTTATGGGGAGGTCCTAACTGGGTCTATTGTCATGCCTCTCGCCGGTGCCTCCAACTATGGAAGGTTATGGGCATGCGTACCCTGATCAGGTAAGCAGACATAACCTTGTGTGCCCGTTGTTGTTATTTTTATGGATCCGGTCCCCGTGAGGGACGTTTGGCCACGACGGTGGTCGTTGTATCTTTGGTAGACACGGGGCCACCCAGGACTAGCCCAGTTGGGAGTGGGTCGGAGTGGCCGGGAGAGTGTCATGGCAGTAGATCGGTTTTGTCAGAACGCCGTTGGTCCACCCGAATGGGAGTGCGAGGCCATGGGTTCCGTGGTGTGGGTACAGTGTACTAACCTCTACATTGTATATTAAATTTATCGATAGTCGCGCCCGCGGATAAGGGCCCAGTTCGTGTCGGTCCCACCGTGAGTCAACAGTATTAATAATAATAACTTGATTAATAACAACCCCGGTTCGATGAGGAGACAAGTTGGTTGTGATCGCCGGAAAGATCACCGTTTGAGACCAAGTGTTGGTCATGGTTGTGATCGCCGGAATGATCACCGTGGTATCCAGGATACCGAGTTGTTGGATATTCGTGATGTTGTGCGAGAGTCATGGGTAAAGATCAAGCACCTTGTGGTCATTTAATGATTACTACGGTATTGTTTATACCAAGCTTGATTTGATCCTGAGATAATCGTGTGATGTCCGAGGTTAGTAAGTGATGCATGTGATGGGTACCTGAGCAGAATAAATGGTGCATGTAGTGTCATCATGTTGCATGCTAGTATCATCAGATTTATATGTATATGCCATGCTCATATTGTTCTAGCAGTATTATGTTCATGTTGTTCGTGCCATGATGATCTCATGATAATTCCTGCTTAACCTGTAATTGTCATGCTATTGTTTGTCTTGAATGCTTCTGGTTAATTGTGAGCTTGCAAGTACATTCAATGTACTGACCTGGCGTGTCATGCCAGCTTGCAGGTCGTGCCTGGAGTGCTTGCTTGTTTGGTGTTGTTCCTGTGTTCGCAAGCTAGGATAAGCGTTCCAGCCACAGTCCCTGCGGAGTCGAGTTCACCACTGTTGTCGTTGTTCCGCTGCCAGTAGTTTTTCCGCTGATTCGAGTTGTTCTGCTGCTTGCATAGAGCAACTGAGGATGGCGTAGTGTCGCCGTGCCGATGTTATTCATTGTAATATCGGAGACCTTGTATTCATATTCGTGTAATAATAGTAAGCCGGTTTGTTCTATGCTAAGCAGTGCCGTATTCCAGAAGACTTCTCCTCGATCTCTGGGCTAGAATACGGGGCGTTCTGGTTTTCTCTGAGTCGGGGTGCCACAGGCTTGGTACCAGAGCCAGGTCTGGCTGTAGGATGCCTTAGTCCGCGCGAACATTAGAAAGCGGTAGTATAGACCCCAGTTGGTTTGTTGCACTTGATTGTTGCATTTTTGTGGCATAGCATGCATATAGATTATTATTTTGTCGCTAACGGTTGATCTTGTGAGTGTAGGCGGCATCGTTTTCGGTCCACCGCCTGCACCCTCCTTCTTAGCATGCCTGCTCTTTGGTGTTCGGCGTCATCTCTGTCCTAGCAGAGTGATGCCCTGGCACATAGAGTTCGAGGCACCATTTGCAGGTGTTATGCTCAGGTATTGCGTATATTTTTCCGCCACCCACCCATATTATTTCGGTGATAGACTTGTTTCTATCCCGAATCATGCCATCCATCTCGTCCCTCTGGCAACCGTTACTGATCTTGGTTATCAGAAAAGGGCAATGCCAGGGAGCCTTGCTTTTTCACCGCTACCCTACTCAGTCATTCTATTCTTTGGACGTGTACGAATCCCTTTCGTATGCTTGATGATGATATGGTCGTGACTTTTGTGTCTCGATACTTGATCGTCAAGTCCTTCCTCACCTGTGTATCCATCCAGATCCAGCCACTATTCAGCCAGTGCTTGGTGTAGCTTCGGTTACGCCAACTCCTTCCACACATGGATATAATTTTCGTGCACACCGCCCAGCATATTAGACCGTAATACCGGAGTTTCCGTGCGATTTGTATGCTTAGGTGTGCATGCATATTATGGTGTGAGTAGCAGTAATATGTGATGATTGTTTGATTAATTATATTAGTAGTATGTTTGTGTGCTTTTGTTTTAGTCGTTTCTTTTGTTTCTTTCTTTGGGCCTTCGGTGTTACAAATTTTCCCCTATTAAAGTTGCTCGTCAGCTGACACCGGACCCGAAGAGTCAGCAAGAAATGCATATATTTGGAAACTCAGCTAAGCAGAATGGAATTGTCAGCAGACTGCAGTGAAATTGGAAATAGCTCGTCTGAATCCTGGATGGAATGTCAGTATAAAGTTTGCATTAACGTGCACTCCTCATAGCAGAAATGATCAAATCAGCAAGAAGATAAATTGTGTGCAAGGTTGACAAAATATTATCAAAGGTATGGCTCAGATACAAGTTTAATTTTTCGCTGAGGATGATTTTGGAACCCGATGTACCTGGAAGCAAGCAAAAATATGGCATGTACTCACAAAGGAGGATAGTCCTGCAAAACCCCGTTTCATACAAGAAATCAATAACAAAAATATTAAGATGGTTATATATGTGGAAATCGGTCCGCATATCACAATCAGAAGCTTCTGGTGTAAGCAACCCAATCTTCTCTCGCAAGATACCCGAGAAGCTTCCAAGGCAAGATCCATCTATCTTCCTCAGTACGATACATGGATGATTTCCCGTACAAGGTACTCTGCCTTCTTCAGTAAGCAACCGCAAAAGCTTCCGGCATAAGGTACCGAGTCTTTCCCCAGCAAAGTCTTTAAGGGGGTAAGCTTCTGAAGCACGGTACCCAGTCTTCTTTAGCAAGCTGTCCGATGAAAGTTTCAAGCACAATCCAGCCAATCTTCCTCAGTAAGACATTGGTAAAAGGTAGTACGCTGTGAATTGACAGCATATGACAGTGAATCCCAAGAATCAGATCCGCAACATTTTGGTCAGAAGCAAGAATCAGTCAGAATACACGTCTGTCTCGGGAATTAGATTCTCATATATATGCGGTGAGCATACCACCAAGATCTTACAAGTCACTCGGATGAGGATCTGACAACCACGTGAGGATGGTTAAGAGAGGAAAGCCAGTATACACCGCAGTGTGAAAAAGGATTATGAGGATTGACGACATCAATGAGCTCAATACAAGTACCTGTGAACCTGGAAAATGATCCTGATGAGCCCTTGTCCCCTGTTTCTCCAATGACGGCACCACGCCTGTGATCTAAGCTGTTTTTAGCTATCTGGGGTGGATGCCGATTTTTATTTCTCTCTTCAACGACTGTCACGAGTTCTAAGCTGCTTTTCGGCCGTCCTGAGCCGTGGTTGAGTTATTTCAGTCATGTCCCAGGTCTGAGTTGTAAAGACCGTTCTGGTGGCTACTGATTTATTTGCCGATTTCTTGCAAAGGTTTGAATGATCATTTTCCTGCAGTCAGAACTTGAGAGGTGTTGAACCTGCCATTTAATGGGGTGCCCTGCCAGAAAAATGAGGATAAGCTGCGATTGCCGAAAAATTGCACCGACATTACCTATGGTGATACGAAGAAGCAATATGACCCAGCTCTTTCAGCCAAGGATCCAGACCAAGAAAACAATAATGAAGGATCAAGACCAGTGATGCAGGTATGAAAATTGTTGCAAGACCCGCGTGGTGCAGAACCACCGTCAGTCAAGTCTGCAGATATTATCATACAGGTCAAACTCTTATGCTAGCCACGACAGGCGACAATCAAATATTTGGTACGGATCCAATACTCACGACAGTGGAACCAGTTAAGATGATTCAGAAACTTCCGCGATAAGCCAGAATCTGTCAGTAAAGCGGTTATAACCCAACTCACTGTTTGGAACCCGAAGGACCTGCATTTAGTGGAGAAACCCAATGCAAGGAGTTAGATCTTGGGTGTCCACTAGAAAAATCTGATCACCACTTCATGAAAGATTGTCAGTGCCGGATGACACACCCAGCGGAAATCACTCTTGGATTTGTGAGACCGACATATATTTTAGTCGTGAGAATCAATCACAGTCAGCTAAGTCAGCAGATCTAAAAAGAAAGTAGAGCCTGTATAAGCATGAACAAGCAAGGTAAGATCTGCCAGAATATGGATATATTAAAGCAAACCACCCCAGGGCCAGTCAGATAAAAATTTAGTGGGAACAAAAATAAGAAAAAGGATACCCGAGTTGGAAACGGTTTCCTTAAGTCAGTATCTTCATACTTGTTCCCTGAGCAACCAAATCTCGAGGACGAGATTTCTTTAAGGGGGTAAGGTTTGTAACAGCCTGATTTTTGGCCCTTTCTTTTTCTTTGTTTTTCTGAGGTTTTTGCCTGAGATTTCCTTTTTCTGTGGCTTTGTGGTCTGGAAACTGAAGAAGATGAACTCTTCTTTGCTTCCAGAGTGGCTTGTTATACCCAAATCCTTCCCTAGACCTTGTCATTTTCATCCTAGCCCAAATCCCAATAGTCTTTTTATTGGGAATATTCCTTTTCTATTAAAGGAATAACTCAAATTACCCTAGGTTGTGAAGCAACCTTTATTTCCATCACTCCTAAAATTCCCAAATAATTCTCATAAATTGTTTGGGTCATATCTTTCTCAAATATGGTGAAATATTTCATTTGTCATGTTTATCATCATGCTCAAATAATTCATTTCCTATTCTGCCCTAAATGGCACATTGTGAAGCAAGTGTTATTTTACTTTTCCCAATTGACCTAAAACTCCTTGGACACCTTTTCCTGTCCATATAATTGCCACATGCCAAAATGTAACCTCATTTGCCTAGTAATTATTTAATTATGATTTTCCAAAGTTTCTATCCAGAAAGAAGCTTTGTGAAGGAGGTGCAATCTAGGCATATCCAAATGAGTTGCCATTTTGCATGATCCCTCATATCATCATATCATAGCCCTCCACCAAAGTAGAGCTCATGTCATGCCTCCATGTGAGCTCATCTTCAATTCTTTGATTCTGTCCAAAATCTCCGTTTGTGAAGAAAGTATATTTTATATTGCTTCATTATGGCTGCCAAGTTTTCTAGGCCTTATATTATCCATATAACCTACCTCCACCCATTTTGGGAATGTTTTATCAAGCCATTATTCCTCTAGAATTTTTCCAAGATTCTGGACAGAAATGATGTTTGTAAAGCAAGTACCATTTTGGATGGTCCATTTGGTATGAGCTTTTTACAGCATATTTATATGTCCATATTGTGAGGATTTGCCAAGTTTCATCCCATTCCATAACACCATGTGAGTGCATCATCCTAATCTAGTTTCTGGACCAGTTTATGTGGTTGTTAAGCAACTACATTAAATCTTGATTCTAATCCTCTCCAAGTTACCAGGGTGAAAGTCCTTCTTACCCTAAACCTACCAGACAACTCCATTTCTTCCAATACCTTTTCTGTTGCTCAGCAGTTCGCACCCAAGTTTACTGCAGTAAACTTCAGAGGGTGATTACCATTCAACCGGAGCTCTTTTCACCAAACTACCACCTCAGTTGCAACCTCCCCTGGATGAGCTACGCACTAGACAACGTTTGCAAACCTTTGGCACCTTCTCCTCGCCAGCTCACGCGGTCACCACCTCTCTGGCATGCCATGGCCGCGTCCAGAATGGCTTCTTGCTCGGGGCCCTCCTCCCCTCGTGGTCTTAGCGCGCGTGAGCATGTCCTTTGTCTTCCTCTCGTCGTCGCCGATCACGTGGACCCCATTGCCCCTCCGTCCGTTTCCTCACCGACGCCCACCGACGCTCGCCGCCGAACGCCCACGGGAGCACAGTGCCCCGACATGTTTTAATGGTGCTCGGCTTCTTCCTCTGCTCTCCGGCGTCGTCTACTCCTCTGTGAGCTCTGAATCACTTCCCCGTCGCCTTCCCCGAGCTCGTGCGCGCGCACGCGTCCGCGGCGACGCCAGCGCGACACCTCGCCCCGCGGCTATATAAGCCCTCCCCCGAGCCCTTTGAGCACACCACTGGCCTCCCCGCACTCCTCTTCCCCTCCCCCCACTTCCCCGAGCACCAGAGCCCCTCCTCGACCTCCATTGCCGCCATGGCCGCCTCGGGTCTCCTCTCGAATCCGAGCCACCCGAGCCACCCCTCCACTCCCTGACCTCTCCACGAGCTTCCCCACACGCCGGAGACCCTTCCCCTCACCGCCATTCTTGCCGGAGCCCCTCCAGGGCCGTGTCCCTCGAGAACGGCCGCCGCCTTCCGTCCCTGCCTCCTCCCGTCGCTGTGGCCCCGCTCCCTCTCCGGCGCCACTGCTGCTCCAGGCGGGAGCGGCACTCCGTCCCGCGCCGTCCGCTGGCCTCGTCTCGACCGGAAGTGGCCGGAGCCGGCCGGCCCATCGCCGGCGCTGTGCCCTCCCCAGCCTCTCCCATGTTCTGTCGGGGAGGCGAGAGGAAGAGGAAGACCCCCGTCCAGCTGGCCAGGCGAGCCCCGCCTCTCCCCGCGGGCCCCACCAGTCAGCCGCACGACATTGACCCCCGCCCGGTCCAGCGTGGATAAGTGACGGGCCCCACCCGCGTGGGACCCGCACATCAGCGTCACCCTAGCCGGCCCCGCGTTTGCCTAGCTGGATAAGTGGAAACACAGTTGCTTGAATACATTTTCATTAAGGGAAAGCTTATTTTGGTCTTAGTTCGGTGAGAAGTACGTTTTACTTCTGGGAAAGCGTATTCCCGGTTAACTACGGCTATAAATACGTTTTCTCCGCTGAGAAGACGTATTAAACTAAATGTGCTTTCTGTTTTTCCGCTCAGGGGCCTGTTTGTAGAGTTTATCTTACAGATTGGTCCCTGGATTTCAAACGCTTATATCTTTTTGCTTGAGACTCCAAATGAGGTGATTCCAAAGCCCACTTCTTCGTCTCGTCGAGCCCGTTCTGTTGGTTTCATTTTCACTATGGTTTGACACTGTGAAAATGACCTTTTTTCCCTTGCCCGTAAACAGCCCCTCCGAGAGAGAACTGTTTCCAGCAAATCTTTCCGCGACTTCACCGCACTGCTCCCCGATGCCTTCTTCACCCCCAGGCAAGCCACAATACCCACTTGCATGATATTCATGCAGTAGCCATGGTTTTCAACTTGAATATTTATTAAATGATTGCTTGTTTAAAATATGGTTATCGTTGTTTCGGTAATGCTTCTGGGTTAGTGCTTACTTGCTTGCTATGTTGGTATGCACCTGGTTAGCATGCCTTGCTAGTTGCTAGTATTACTTTCATATTGCCATGCTTGATAGTAGTACATGTTGGGTTGGTCATGTTCTTCGGTGCATGACTAACGTCGGTTATCGAGTATTGTTAATATGCGTTGTTTCCTTTGTTGTTAGTTGGTTAAGTGTTACTCGGTAATGTTATTGATGAGTTCTTGCATGGTATTTATGGTTGATGCTAGTGGTCATGTTATACCATGAGTAGTGTTGCACTTGTAATATTTATGCTCGTCATTATGCCATGTTCAGTTTGAGATTATTTCATATGATGGATAGTTATGTTGCATCCCGTGCTTATGTTGATATCATGCTCATGCTTTGTATATGCATCATGTTATTTTATCATGGCTAAGCATATTGCATTCAAGTTTAATCGGATTAAATTGAACTTGAACAACTGTTGGCTGAGTCATGCTGCCACCATATCAAAACTGACCAGTGCAACCACGCTTACCTTATGGGGAGGTCCTAACTGGGTCTATTGTCGTGCCTCTCGCCAGTGCCTCCAACTAGGGAAGGTTATGGGCGTGCGTACCCTGGTTAGGTAAGCAGACATAACCTTGTGTGCCCGTTGTTGTTATTTTTATGGATCCGGTCCCCGTGAGGGACGTTTGGCCACGACGGTGGTCGTTGTGTCTTTGGTAGACACGGGGCCACCCAGGACTAGCCCAGTTGGGAGTGGGTCGGAGTGGCCGGGAGAGTGTCATGGCAGTAGATCGGTTTTGTTGGAACGCCGTTGGTCCACCCGAATGGGAGTGCGAGGCCATGGGTTCCGTGGTGTGGGTACAGTGTACTAACATCTGCAGAGTGTATATTAAATCTATCGATAGCCGCGCCCGCGGATAAGGGCCCAGTTCGTGTCGGTCCCACCGTGAGTCAACAGTATTAATAATAATAACTTGATTAATAACAACCCCAGTTCGATGAGGAGACAAGTTGGTTGTGATCGCCGGAAAGATCACCGTTTGAGACCAAGTGTTGGTCATGGTTATGATCGCCGGAATGATCACCGTGATATCGAGGATACCGAGTTGTTGGATATTCGTGATGTTGTGCGAGAATCATGGGTAAAGATCAAGCTCCTTGTGGTCATTTAATGATTACTACGGTATTGTTTATACCAAGCTTGATTTGATCCTGAGATAATCGTGTGATGTCCGAGGTTGGTAAGTGATGCATGTGATGGGTACCCGAGCAGAATAGATGGTGCATGTAGTGTCATCATGTTGCATGCTAGTATCGTCAGATTTATATGTATATGCCATGCTCATATTGTTCTAGCAGTATTATGTTCATGTTGTTCGTGCCATGATGACCTCATGACAATTCCTGCTTAACCTGTAATTGCCATGCTGTTGTTTGTCTTGAATGCTTCTGGTTAATTGTGAGCTTGCAAGTACATTCAATGTAGTGACCTGGCGTGTCATGCCAGCTTGCAGGTCATGCCTGGAGTGCTTGCTTTTTTGGTGTTGTTCCTGTGTTTGCGAGCTAGGATAAGCGTTCCAGCCAGAGTCCCTGCGGAGTGGAGTTCACCACTGTTGTCGTTGTTCCGCTGCCAGTAGTTTTTCCGCTGCTTCGAGTTGTTCTGCTGCTTGCATAGAGCAACTGAGGATGGCGTAGTGTCGCTGTGCTGATGTTATTCATTGTAATATCGGAGACCTTGTTTTCATATTCATCTAATAATAGTAAGCTGGTTTGTTCTATGCTAAGCAGTGCCGTATTCCAGAAGACTTCTCCTCGATCTCTGGGCTGGAATACGTGGCGTTCCGGTTTTCTCTGAGCCGGGGTGCCACATGTAGAAACAATGGGCCTCCTAAGGGCTGTAGAAACGATGTGCCTTCTATGGGCCGTAGCATCAATGGGCCTTCTACGGGCCGTATGATCGATCGGCCAAACATGGGCCAATAACAGACCGCATTATGGGCCATAAATGGGCTAGATTTGGAATCGTCTGTTCGTGGGCCAACCATAACGGGGCATCGTCAATCTGCCGTATTTGATGACGCTACGAAAACGGCCCAACCGATTAACGGGCCGCAAACGGGCAGATTGTAACCATGGGCTGAATTTGGCCCACACGTAGAAAAGGCCAGTAACGGGCGTAACCGAATGCTGGAAATAAGCCTAAGAATAAATGGGCGCTGAGAAGGCCGAAAGATAACACGGGTTGGAAACGGCCCAATGGAATAATGGGTTGTTAATGGGTATAAAGCGTTACACTGTTCATTGCGGGCCAGATTCACCACGGGCCTTTAATGGGCCAAGAGTTAAAAATGCCCTCGTATGGGCTGAAAGACATCATGGGCCATAGATGGGCCGGAAGTTACAACGGGCTGGAATCATATTGGACGGCCCAGATGAAGCTACTGGGCTTAATTCCGGTAGGTCGTAACGGGCCGTGAGTTAGCGGGCCGTAAATGGGCTATATACGAACAGGCCGTTAACAGGCTCTCCGTGGGCCGGGCCGTTACCGTTTGACAAAGTCAAACGGGCCAGCCTTTTCATTGAAATGGGCCTCTGTTGGGCCATGCCACGTGTCAGCGTATCATAGGCGCCTCCTGTCCAATGAATGGATGACATCTGTCCCAACGGTGAGCCAACACGTGTTTCCTCCGGCCAATGACAATTTTACACGTGGAAAATCCTCATTGGTCTGGGCTGTTAACGGGTTATCGGATCCAAAACCGGACTCGATAGCTTAATGGCGACCCGTTACGGTGGATGCCACGTGTCGGTCACCCTTGACGAAAGCACTTCTATGACGCGCGATTTATCATCATGGAAGTGGACACTTCCGTGATGATAATTTTGGTAATGTCATGGAACACTTATACGACAGCACATGTATGACTATCTTGATTCTGTCATAAAATCGTCATGGATGTACATGCATGACAGAAAACGTGACCTGCTGTGACAAACACGTATCATCACGGAAGTGTCTTTTTTTGTAGTGGAAAGAATACAGGCGAAGATAATGAACAAGAATGAACACAGAATAGAATGATCAAGTAATCTATCAGCATAGAGCACGAATAATAACTACTGAAGGAAATGTAGTAGAGTAGATAAAACCAGTGGTGCTCGATGGCAATAGAGGAGTTTGGTAGACCAGTTCACCCTTCTGCCAAAGGGCTACTTCTAGTTAGAGGGGATGTGATTTAACACTGAAGATAAACTCTGTTCACCCTATTCTCCTTCAACACAGAACTGACTAGACTCAAGTTGATTTCACTCGTGGTAGATCCTCGTAGGCGATCTCCAAACCTTCGGTCGACCTTCGCGAACCACAATCACTCTTGGTTGCTGAAGATCAGGCTTAGTGAAGACAACAACTCTTCAACACTCGAAGCCGAAACGTATCCGTCTAGAGAGTGCGCATCTCTCAAGAGTAATAGGTACAAGAACTCTCACTCGGAACTACTGTGATGCTAAACCACTGTCTAAGTTTGGGCTCTTGGTTTTTTTTCTCTGGGTGGATCTTAAACTCAAATCGCTCGGAGAGGGGTTGCTCAAATCAATCTTCTCAGAAATCTCAAGCGGAGCAGCCAACGGACAGTGCTGGAGCGGGGTGGCTATTTATAGCCGCAGCCTTCCCAGATGGGAAATGATCAAATCAGACATCGGGCTCAGCCAATGGCTGAGCAACACGATTCCAACGATCGGATTTGAGCACAACGGTAACATTTCTTGCGGAAGCAAGAAATGATAACTCCTCGGCCCGAGGCAAATCTCTTGCAGCTAAGAAGATCATAGTCTCTTGTTGGCAAGTATTTGCTCGGAGCACAAAGAGATTTCTCTCGCATCTTTCATAGGTTATGGCTAAGCATCACAGCGGATCTAAGCATCGAGAACCTATACCCCTCTTTATAGTACGGAGGTCCTATGACTTGAAAGAATGAAAGAAGAACAACAAAATGAATACTACGTCTTCACTTTGTCTTCGACTTCCATCGCTGCAGTCAATTTCTTCGGACAACAGTACCGAATCAAAAGCTTTGCTTCAGCAGTAAATTTTCGAGGGGCCGATTTCTTCACATCAATCTTCTGGACTCTATCACTTCAACAAATATAGCTCGTTCTTCTTTGCAGCGCAGATGTACTTCGATGAAGTTCCTTGAACTCAGCACCAAAGACAACATTCTCTTTGGTTATGTATGGACTTTTTCTCTCTGTATGCACTAGCAAACAAATCAGTCCATACATGTTTCTTTCAACAATCTCCAAAACACAAGGTAGGCAGATATTGCACAAACAAGTTGATACAACAACTAGAACTGGTCTACCAAATCTCTGTGTCTTCACCAAGCCTACCTGGTTTCAAATTCCTCACCTCTTTACCTTCACGTTATTCCGCCGCTGAGGAATTTGTGATCTACCTTATGAAGAATTTGAACTGAAGACTTTCATCAGTGTTGTAGTTCATTTCTTCAGTTCATCTTCCTCATTCTTGTATGTGTATATGATTACATGATCTTCATATGTATGTATCTTGTATGCATGCTTTCTATTTCTGTGATGACTTAGTTCCCTCGCATTTCTATTTCTTCACTCTGATCTTCGTCAAATTCTCAGAGTTTGACAATTTTCTAAAAATCTCCCATTCACCCCCCCTCAGGGAGTAAACCTACGCTTTCAAGAGCGCTTGAGCCATCCTTGTTCCCTTTAAAGGGCTTCTTCTTGGGTCCGGCCCGTAAGCTGCTGAACCCTGCATTGACTGTTGGGTCCTTGGCATCGCTGCCGCTATTCTTATTCTAGCACTTATTTCTGTTGCGCCTGGATTTGTCATTCCCGTCGTTTGCTTTCGAGGTGCCAGAGTCGCTCATGTGACAGCTGCAGGCCAGCCAACTATTGATATGTCCATTTAGCATCACGTTTTCTTACTGTTATTTATGATGTTGTTTGTGACGCCCGTATACTTAAGCTACAGTGAACCTCTGCTAATGATGCCACGTCACCAAGATTACTGTTGCTAATCTCGCGTTAGTTCGAAACCGATTCGAATTCAAATTAAAAATTAGGCAACAATAAAAGTTTTCAAATAATGAAACTAAAATGTTCGGGTTGTCCCAAATAATTCATAAGTAATATTGGTGAATAAACCAAGTCTTTATAAAAGGTTTAAATGCACTAAACTAAACAAAACAGTAGCAAATATAATTTAAATGCTTTTAAAATAGTAAACAAATGTTAAACTAGTTTATTTAGTCACCAAACTTTTTTAAGGCAGTGGGTTATTCTGAGACATTAATTTAGGAGCTATTGTCATATTTTACTAAACTGAAAATAAAGTATAACTAAAATAAAACAGAAAAGAATAAATAAAAGGAAAAGAACAAATAAAAAAAAGACAAAAGAAATTAAAAGCCCCCCACTGGGCCTCGGCCCAGCAGGCTACAGGGCCGCCAGGCCGGCCCAACCGCGCCCGCTACTACTCCCCTCGGGCGCCAGAAACCCTAGCTCCTCTCCCCCACTACCCCACGACCCCCACTCTCTCTCGCTCGCTCCCCCACTTCCCCCCGGTTTCTGGATCGGGGCAAACCACCCCGACCCCATCGTCCCTGACGCCGCCGCCCCACACCTTCGCCGCCTCGTCCCGCCACTGCTTCACCGGATCGCTTCCTCCTCCCCCTCCCCGCTGGACTCCCTCTGCCTCCTCCCGATCTAGATCGGGGAATCTGCCCCGACGCCGTTGCTGCTCGTCGGCGCCACATCGCCGCTGCCACGTCGTCGACACCCGACCCCGACTCCTCCCCGAGCACACCTCGCTCAACTACAGGGCTCAGTGAGCCCCGGTCTCCTCTTTCCCTTTCGCTCGCCGTATGCCCCGACCACGCTCTCTGTGCACGACCGCGCTGGGCCGCGCACCGCGCCTAGGCACGCACTGCGCCCGCCTGCGCCTCCTCTAACTGTCGTGGCCTGCCGCGCCCCCTTGCACACCCCGCGCTGTCCCGCGTCGTTTCCTCCCTCTCTCTACTCTGTGCCGCGCCGACCGTTGCCACACGCGCCCGCACCTCGCCACCGGTCCGTCCGCGCCGTCCCGAACCTCGCGCCCATCCTCGCATCACCCGCCGCTGCGGCGCGCCCCGCTGCTGCCCTCCCGGCCATGCGCCCACGCGTTGGCCTCGCCGACCTCGCCCACCGCGCGCAGCCCTGGCCGCCAGCGCCCCGCCACGGCCATCCCTCTGTTGCCTCCCCTGGCCGCCGGCGCCGGCGTACGCCGTGCGTGCCCAGCGCCCCTCGGGCGTGCGCCCGATCGGGCAGCGCCCGTTCGCGTGCGCCCGTTTGGCCCTATGGGCCAATGACATGTGGGGCCCAGCCCCTGCAACGTCTAAAAAAGAGAATAAATAAATAATAAATAAATAAGTAAATATAAATATTAATCAATTAATTAAGTAACTAATTAATCATGTTTAATTAACTTAATTAATTGTGTTTAATTAACCTAATCAATTAACTAAACTAGTTAAACCTGTTTAGTTAGCGTTAGTCAATGACAGGTGGGTCCCACTGGACCCACAGGACAGGTTTGACCATGGTCAGCTGGGTTTGACCTACTGACGTCATGGTGATGTCATGCTGACATCATCTTTCACTGTTGTGGATAATGTTCAGTTTAAGTAATTAAATAAATTTTGAAAATGCCTAAAACTTTGATAAATCATAGAAAATAAACCATAACTCGGATGGAAAAACTTTGTACATGAAAGTTGCTCAGAACGACGAGACGAATCCGAATACGCGGCCCGTTCGCCCGCCACACATCCCTAGCATGGCGAACCTGCAACATTTCACCTCCGGTTCGTCTGTCCGAAAACGCGAAACACCGGGGATACTTTCCCGGATGTTGCCCCCTTTGTCGGTATCACCTCCTACCGTGTTGGGGCACACCTAGCACCGCGCATTGTCTTGTCATGCACCGTCGTGCTTATGTTTGCATTATATTTATTGTTTCTCCCCCCTCTTCTCTCGTTAGACACCTAGACCGACGCCGCTGCTACCCAGTACCACTATGGTGTTGATGACCCCTCCTTGCCAGAGCAACCAGGCAAGGCCCCCCCTTGATCACTAGATATCGCCTATTCCTTCTCTCTACTGCTTGCATTAGAGTAGTGTAGCATGTTACTGCTTTCGGTTAATCCTATTCTGCTGCATAGCCTGTCATTGTTGCTACAGTTGTTACCTTACCTGCAATCCTAAATGCTTAGTATAGGATGCTAGTATTCCATCAGTGGCCCTACACTCTTGTTCGTCTGCCATGCTATACTACTGGGCCGTGATCACTTCGGGAGGTGATCACGGGAATATGCTATATACTTTATACTGTTACATTACTTATGATACTGTTCGGAGATGGGGGCTGAAGGGGCAGGTGGCTCCATCCCGGTAGAGGTGGGCCTGGGTTCCCGACGGCCCTCGACTGTTACTTTGTGGCGGAGCGACAGGGCAGGTTGAGACCACCTAGGAGAGAGGTGGGCCTGGCCCTGGTCGGCGTTCGCGAATACTTCAATTAACACGCTTAACGAGATCTTGGTATTTGATCTGAGTCTGGCCACTGGCCTATACGCACTAACCAACTACGCGGGAACAGTTATGGGCACTCGATGTCGTGGTATCAGCCGAAGCCTTCGTGATGTCAGCGACTGAGCGGCGCGCGCCGGATTGGACTGGAACGCCTGCTAGGCTAGGTCTGCTTCCGGCCGCGTACGCAATGTGCAGGTGTGCAATGGGCGATGGGCCCAGACCTCTGCACGCATAGGATTTAGACGGGCGTGCTGACCTCTCTGTTGTGCCTAGGTGGGGCTGCGACGTGTTGATCTTCCGCGGCCGGGCATGACCCAGAAAAGTGTGTCCGGCCAAATGGGATCGAGCGTGTTGGGTTATGTGGTGCACCCCTGCAGGGAAGTTTATCTATTCGAATAGCCGTGATCTTCGGTAACAGGAAGACTTGGAGTTGTACCTTGACCTTATGACAACTAGAACCGGATACTTAATAAAACACACCCTCCCAAGTTCCAGATATAACCCGGTGACCGCTCTCTAACAGGGCGACGAGGAGGGGATCGCCGGGTAGGTTTATGCTATACGATGCTACTTGGTGAACTTACCATCTACTCCCTGTCGAGAATCGTAGCATAATTTTAAAATTTTCCTACGTCCACCAAGATGCATCTATGGAGTATACTAGCAACGAGGGGAAGGGAGTGCATCTACATACCCTTGTAGATCGCGAGCGGAAGCGTTCCAATGAACGTGGATGACGGAGTCGTACTCGCCGTGATCCAAATCACCGATGACCGAGTGCCGAACGGACGGCACCTCCGCGTTCAACACACGTACGGTGCAGCGACGTCTCCTCCTTCTTGATCTAGCAAGGGGGAAGGAGAGGTTGATGGAGATCCAACAGCACGACGGCGTGGTGGTGGATGTAGCGGGTCTCCGGCAGGGCTTCGCCGAGCTTCTGCGAGAGAGAGAGAGGTGTTGCAGGGGAGGAGGGAGGCGCCCAAGGCTGTAGGTTGCTGCCCTCCCTCCCCCCTTTATATAGGCCCCCTGGGGGGGGCGCCGGCCCTAGAGATGAGATCTAATGGGGGGGGGGGCGGCGGCCACAAGGGGGGAAGGGGTTGCCTTGCCCCCCAAGGCAAGGGGGAACTCCCCCCTAGGGTTCCCAACCCTAGGCGCATGGGGGGAGGCCCAAGGGGGGCGCCCCAGCCCACTAAGGGCTGGTTCCCTTCCACTTTCAGCCCACGGGGCCCTCCGGGATAGGTGGCCCCACCCGGTGGACCCCCGGGACCCTTCCGCTGGTCCCGGTACAATACCGGTAACCCCCGAAACTTTCCCGGTGGCCGAAACTGGACTTCCTATATATAATTCTTCACCTCCGGACCATTCCGGAACCTCTCGTGACGTCCGGGATCTCATCCGGGACTCCAAACAACTTTCGGGTTTCCGCATACATATGTCTCTACAACCCTAGCGTCACCGAACCTTAAGTGTGTAGACCCTACGGGTTCGGGAGACATGCAGACATGACCGAGACGCCTCTCCGGTCAATAACCAACAGCGGGATCTGGATACCCATGTTGGCTCCCACATGTTCCACGATGATCTCATCGGATGAACCACGGTGTCGAGGATTCAATCAATCCGTATGCAATTCCCTTTGTCAATCGGTATGTTACTTGCCCGAGATTCGATCGTCGGTATCCCAATACCTTGTTCAATCTTGTTACCGGCATGTCTCTTTACCTACCGCAATGCATGATCCCGTGACTAACGCCTTAGTCACATTGAGCTCATTATGATGATGCATTACCGAGTGGGCCCAGAGATACCTCTCCGTCACACGGAGTGACAAATCCCAGTCTCGATCCGTGCCAACCCAACAGACACTTTCGGAGATACCCGTAATGCACCTTTATAGTCACCCAGTTACGTTGTGACGTTTGGCACACCCAAAGCACTCCTACGGTATCCGGGAGTTGCACGATCTCATGGTCTAAGGAAAAGATACTTGACATTGGAAAAGCTCTAGCAAACGAAACTACACGATCTTTTATGCTATGCTTAGGATTGGGTCTTGTCCATCGCATCATTCTCCTAATGATGTGATCCCGTTATCAATGACATCCAATGTCCATAGTCAGGAAACCATGACTATCTGTTGATCAACGAGCTAGTCAACTAGAGGCTTACTAGGGACACTTTGTGGTCTATGTATTCACACATGTATTACGATTTCCGGACAATACAATTATAGCATGAATAATAGACTATTATCATGAACAAAGAAATATAATAATAACCAATTATTATTGCCTCTAGGGCATATTTCCAACAGTCTCCCACTTGCACTAGAGTCAATAATCTAGTTACATTGTGATGAATCGAATACCCATTGCGTCCTGGTGTTGATCATGTTTTTCCCTAGGGAGAGGTTTAGTCAACGGATCTGCTACATTCAGGTCCGTATGTACTTTACAAATATCTATGTCTCCATTTTGAACACTTTCACGAATGGAGTTGAAGCGACGCTTGATATGCCTGGTCTTCCTGTGAAACCTGGGCTCCTTTGCAAGGGCAATAGCTCCAGTGTTGTCACAGAAGAGAGTCATCGGGCCCGACGCTTTGGGAATCACCCCTAGGTCGGTAATGAACTCCTTCATCAAGACTGCTTCCTGTGCTGCCTCCGAGGCTGCCATGTACTCCGCTTCACATGTAGATCCCGCCACGACGCTTTGCTTGCAACTGCACCAGCTTACTGCTCCTCCATTCAAAATATACATGTATCCGGTCTGTGACTTCGAGTCATCCAGATCTGTGTCGAAGCTAGCGTCGACGTAACCCTTTACGACGAGCTCTTCGTCACCTCCATAAACGAGAAACATATCCTTAGTCCTCTTCAGGTACTTCAGGATATTCTTGACCGCTGTCCAGTGTTCCATGCCGGGATTACTTTGGTACCTTCCTACCCAACTTACGGCAAGGTTTACATCAGGTCTGGTACACAGCATGGCATACATAATAGACCCTATGGCCGAGGCATAGGGGATGACACTCATCTTTTCTCTATCTTCTGCCGTGGTCGGGCATTGAGCCGTGCTCAACTGCACACCTTGCAATACAGGCAAGAACCCCTTCTTGGACTGATCCATATTGAACTTCTTCAATATCTTGTCAAGGTATGTACTCTGTGAAAGACCAATGAGGCGTCTTGATCTATCCCTATAGATCTTGATGCCTAATATATAAGCAGCTTCTCCAAGGTCCTTCATTGAAAAACACTTATTCAAATAGGCCTTTATACTTTCCAAGAATTCTATATCATTTCCCATCAATAATATGTCATCCACATATAATATGAGAAATGCTACAGAGCTCCCACTCACTTTCTTGTAAACACAGGCTTCTCCATAAGTCTGTGTAAACCCAAACGCTTTGATCATCTCATCAAAGCGAATGTTCCAACTCCGAGATGCTTGCACCAGCCCATAAAGTGAGCGCTGGAGCTTGCATACTTTGTTATCATTCTTAGGATCGACAAAACCTTCCGGCTGCATCATATACAACTCTTCCTTAAGGAAGCCGTTAAGGAATGCCGTTTTGACATCCATCTGCCATATCTCATAATCATAGTATGTGGCAATTGCTAACATGATTCGGACGGACTTCAGCTTCGCTACGGGTGAGAAAGTCTCATCGTAGTCAACCCCTTGAACTTGTCGATAACCCTTAGCGACAAGTCGAGCTTTGTAGATGGTCACATTACCATCTGCGTCCGTCTTCTTCTTAAAGATCCATTTGTTTTCTATGGCTCGCCGCTCATCGGGCAAGTCAGTCAAAGTCCATACTTTGTTTTCATACATGGATTCTATCTCGGATTTCATGGCTTCTAGCCATTTGTCGGAATCCGGGCCCGCCATCGCTTCTTCATAGTTCGAAGGTTCACCGTTGTCTAACAACATGATTTCCAGGACAGGGTTGCCGTACCACTCTGGTGCGGAACGTGTCCTTGTGGACCTACGAAGTTCAGTAACTTGATCCGAAGCTTCATGATCATCATCATTAACTTCCTCCCTAGTCGGTGTAGGCACCACAGGAACATTTTCCCGCGCCGCGCTACTTTCCGGTTCGGAAGGGGTGACTATCACCTCATCAAGTTCCACTTTCCTCCCACTCAATTCTTTCGAGAGAAACTCCTTCTCCAGAAAGGACCCATTCTTGGCAACGAAGATCTTGCCTTCGGATCTGAGGTAGAAGGTATACCCAATAGTTTCCTTAGGGTATCCTATGAAGACGCATTTTTCCGATTTGGGTTCGAGCTTTTCAGGTTGAAGTTTCTTGACATAAGCATCGCATCCCCAAACTTTTAGAAACGACAGCTTAGGTTTCTTCCCAAACCATAATTCATACGGTGTCGTCTCAACGGATTTCGACGGAGCCCTATTTAAAGTGAATGCGGCAGTCTCTAAAGCATAACCCCAAAATGAGAGCGGTAAATCGGTAAGAGAAATCATAGATCGCACCATATCCAATAGAGTGCGATTACGACGTTCGGACACACCATTTCTCTGAGGTGTTCCAGGCGGCATGAGTTGTGAAACTATTCCACATTTCCTTAAGTGTGCACCAAACTCGTGACTTAAATATTCTCCACCACGATCTGATCGTAGGAATTTTATTCTCCTGTCACGTTGATTCTCAACTTCACTTTGAAATTCCTTGAACTTTTCAAAGGTTTCAGACTTGTGTTTCATCAGGTAGACATACCCATATCTACTTAAATCATCAGTGAGAGTGAGAACATAACGATATCCTCCGCGAGCCTCAACACTCATTGGACCACACACATCGGTATGTATGATTTCCAATAAGTTGGTTGCTCGCTCCATTGTTCCGGAGAACGGAGTCTTGGTCATCTTACCCATGAGGCATGGTTCGCACGTGTCAAATGATTCGTAATCAAGAGACTCCAAAAGTCCATCTGCATGGAGCTTCTTCATGCGCTTGACACCAATGTGACCAAGGCGGCAGTGCCACAAGTATGTGGAACTATCGTTATCAACTTTACATCTTTTGGTATTCACACTATGAACATGTGTAACATCACGTTCGAGATTCATCAAAAATAAACCATTGACCAGCGGGGCGTGACCATAAAACATATCTCTCAAATAAATAGAACAACCATTATTCTCAGATTTAAATGAGTAGCCATCTCGAATTAAACGAGATCCAGATACAATGTTCATGCTCAAAGCTGGCACTAAATAACAATTATTGAGGTTTAAAACTAATCCCATGGGTAGATGCAGAGGTAGCGTGCCAACGGCGATCACATCGACCTTGGAACCATTCCCGACGTGCATCGTCACCTCGTCCTTTGCCAGTCTCCGTTTATTCCGTAGTTCCTGCTTTGAGTTACAAATATGAGCAACCGCACCGGTATCAAATACCCAGGAGCTACTACGAGTACTGGTAAGGTACACATCAATTACTTGTATATCACATATACCTTGGGTGTTGCCGGCCTTCTTCTTGTCCGCTAAATATTTGGGGCAGTTCCGCTTCCAGTGACCACTTCCCTTGCAATAAAAGCACTCAGTCTCGGGCTTGGGTCCATTCTTTGACTTCTTCCCGGTAACTGGCTTACCGGGCGCGGCAACTCCCTTGCCGTCCTTCTTGAAGTTCTTCTTACCCTTGCCCTTCTTGAACTTAGTGGTTTTATTCACCATCAACACTTGATGTTCTTTTCTGATCTCTACCTCAGCTGATTTCAGCATTGAATATACCTCAGGAATGGTCTTTTCCATCCCCTGCATATTGAAGTTCATCACAAAGCTCTTGTAGCTTGGTGGAAGCGACTGGAGGATTCTGTCAACGACCACGTCATCCGGGAGATTAACTCCCAGCTGAGACAAGCGGTTGTGCAACCCAGACATTCTGAGTATATGCTCACTAACAGAACTGTTCTCCTCCATTTTACAGCTGAAGAACTTGTCGGAGACATCATATCTCTCGACCCGGGCATGAGCTTGAAAAACCAGTTTCAGCTCCTCGAACATCTCATATGCTCCATGTTTCTCAAAACGCTTTTGGAGACCCGGTTCTAAGCTGTAAAGCATGCCGCACTGAACGAGGGAGTAATCATCAGCACGCTGCTGCCAAGCGTTCATAACGTCTTGGTTCTCAGGGATTGGTGCTTCACCTAGCGGTGCTTCTAAGACATAATCTTTCTTGGCTGCTATGAGGATGATCCTCAGGTTCCGGACCCACTCCGTATAGTTGCTGCCATCATCTTTCAGCTTGGTTTTCTCTAGGAACGCGTTGAAATTGAGGACAACGTGGGCCATTTGATCTACAATACATAGTGTAAAGATTTTAGACTAAGTTCATGATAATTAAGTTCATCTAATCAAATTTTTAATGAACTCCCACTCAGATAGACATCCCTCTAGTCATCTAAGTGAAACATGATCCGAATTCAACTAGGCCGTGTCCGGTCATCACGTGAGACGGACTAGTCAAGATCGGTGAACATCTCCATGTTGATCGTATCTTCTATACGACTCATGCTCGACCTTTCGGTCCTCCGTGTTCCGAGGCCATGTCTGTACATGCTAGGCTCGTCAAGTCAACCTAAGTGTATTGCGTGTGTTCCGAGGCCATGTCTGTACATGCTAGGCTCGTCAACACCCGTTGTATTCGAACGTTAGAATCTATCACACCCGATCATCACGTGGTGCTTCGAAACAACGAACCTTCGCAACGGTGCACAGTTAGGGTGAACACTTTCTTGAAATTATAATAAGGGATCACCTTACTTACTACCGTCGTTCTAAGCAAATAAGATGCAAAAACATGATAAACATCACATGCAATCAAATAGTGACATGATATGGCCAATATCATCATGCTCCTTTGATCTCCATCTTCGGGGCACCATGATCATCTTCGTCACCGGCATGACACCATGATCTCCATCATCATGATCTCCATCATTGTGTCTTCATGAAGTCGTCACGCCAACGATTACTTCTACTTGTATGGCTAACGCGTTTAGCAACAAAGTAAAGTAAATTACATGGCGTTATTCAATGACACGCAGGTCATGCAAAATAATAAAGACAACTCCTATGGCTCCTGCCGGTTGTCATACTCATCGACATGCAAGTCGTGATTCCTATTACAAGAATATGATCAATCTCATACATCACATATATCATTCATCACATCTTCTGGACATATCACATCACATAGCACTTGCTACAAAAACAAGTTAGACGTCCTCTAATTGTTGTTGCAAGTTTTTACGTGGTTTGTAGGTTTCTAGCAAGAACGTTTTCTTACCTACGTATGACCACAACGTGATTTGCCAATTTCTATTTACCCTTCATAAGGACCCTTTTCATCAAATCCGTTCCGACTAAAGTAGGAGAGACAGACACCCGCTAGCCACCTTATGCAACTAGTGCATGTCAGTCGGTGGAACCAGTCTCACATAAGTGTACGTGTAAGGTCGGTCCGGGCCGCTTCATCCTACAATGCCGCCGAAACAAGAAACGACTAGTAGCGGCAAGAAGAATTGGCAAACTCAACGCCCACAACTGCTTTGTGTTCTACTCGTGCATAGTAACTACGCATAGGCCTGGCTCATGATGCCACTGTCGAGAATCGTAGCATAATTTTAAAATTTTCCTACGTCCACCAAGATGCATCTATGGAGTATACTAGCAACGAGGGGAAGGGAGTGCATCTACATACCCTTGTAGATCGCGAGCGGAAGCGTTCCAATGAACGTGGATGACGGAGTCGTACTCGCCGTGATCCAAATCACCGATGACCGAGTGCCGAACGGACGGCACCTCCGCGTTCAACACACGTACGGTGCAGCGACGTCTCCTCCTTCTTGATCCAGCAAGGGGGAAGGAGAGGTTGATGGAGATCCAACAGCACGACGGCGTGGTGGTGGATGTAGCGGGTCTCCGGCAGGGCTTCGCCGAGCTTCTGCGAGAGAGAGAGAGAGGTGTTGCAGGGGAGGAGGGAGGCGCCCAAGGCTGTAGGTTGCTGCCCTCCCTCCCCCCTTTATATAGCCCCCCTGGGGGGGCGCCGGCCCTAGAGATGAGATCTCATGGGGGGGGCGGCGGCCACAAGGGGGGAAGGGGTTGCCTTGCCCCCCAAGGCAAGGGGGAACTCCCCCCTAGGGTTCCCAACCCTAGGCGCATGGGGGGAGGCCCAAGGGGGGCGCCCCAGCCCACTAAGGGCTGGTTCCCTTCCACTTTCAGCCCACGGGGCCCTCCGGGATAGGTGGCCCCACCCGGTGGACCCCCGGGACCCTTCCGGTGGTCCCGGTACAATACCGGTAACCCCCGAAACTTTCCCGGTGGCCGAAACTGGACTTCCTATATATAATTCTTCACCTCCGGACCATTCCGGAACCTCTCGTGACGTCCGGGATCTCATCCGGGACTCCGAACAACTTTCGGGTTTCCGCATACATATGTCTCTACAACCCTAGCGTCACCGAACCTTAAGTGTGTAGACCCTACGGGTTCGGGAGACATGCAGACATGACCGAGACGCCTCTCCGGTCAATAACCAACAGCGGGATCTGGATACCCATGTTGGCTCCCACATGTTCCACGATGATCTCATCGGATGAACCACGGTGTCGAGGATTCAATCAATCCGTATGCAATTCCCTTTGTCAATCGGTATGTTACTTGCCCGAGATTCGATCGTCGGTATCCCAATACCTTGTTCAATCTCGTTACCGGCAAGTCTTTTTATTCGTACCGCAATGCATGATCCCGTGACTAGCCTTAGTCACATTGAGCTCATTATGATGATGCATTACCGAGTGGGCCCAGAGATACCTCTCCGTCACACGGAGTGACAAATCCCAGTCTCGATCCGTGCCAACCCAACAGACACTTTCGGAGATACCCGTAATGCACCTTTATAGTCACCCAGTTACGTTGTGACGTTTGGCACACCCAAAGCACTCCTACGGTATCCGGGAGTTGCACGATCTCATGGTCTAAGGAAAAGATACTTGACATTGGAAAAGCTCTAGCAAACGAAACTACACGATCTTTTATGCTATGCTTAGGATTGGGTCTTGTCCATCACAACATTCTCCTAATGATGTGATCCCGTTATCAATGACATCCAATGTCCAGGAAACCATGACTATCTGTTGATCAACGAGCTAGTCAACTAGAGGCTTACTAGGGACACTTTGTGGTCTATATATTCACACATGTATTACGATTTCCGGACAATACAATTATAGCATGAATAATAGACTATTATCATGAACAAAGAAATATAATAATAACCATTTATTATTGCCTCTAGGGCATATTTCCAACACTCTCTTCTACATGCTGCAAGATGGAGGTGGCCTGAAGCGTAGTCTTCGACAGGATTAGCTATCCCCCTCTTATTCTGGCATTCTGCAGTTCAGTCCACCGATATGGCCCCTTTACACATATACCCATGCATATGTAGTGTAGATCCTTGCTTGCGAGTACTTTGGATGAGTACTCACGGTTGCTTTTCTCCCTCTTTTCCCCTTTCCTTTCTACCTGGTTGTCGCAACCAGATGCTGGAGCCCAGGAGCCAGACGCCACCGTCGACGACGACTCCTACTACACTGGAGGTGCCTACTACGTGCAGGCCGTTGACGACGACCAGGAGTAGTTTAGGAGGATCCCAGGCAGGAGGCATGCGCCTCTTTCGATCTGTATCCCAGTTTGTGCTAGCCATCTTATGGCAACTTGTTTAACTTATATCTGTACCCAGATATTTTTGCTTCCGCTGACTCATCTATGATCGAGCACTTGTATTCGAGCCCTCGAGGCCCCTGGCTTGTATTATGATGCTTGTATGACTTATTTATGTTTTTAGAGTTGTGTTGTGATATCTTCCTGTGAGTCCCTGATCTTGATCGTACACGTTTGCGTGCATGATTAGTGTACGATTAAATCGGGGGTGTCACAAGTTGGTATCAGAGCCGACTTCCTGTAGGAATCCCCCTTCCACACTCCCTGGCCGAAGTTGAGTCTAGTCATTGAAAAAGTCTTTATTAACATGGTTGTGCGGCTTATGGGCCCACGTCGCCATTGGGTGGTATTAGGATCTTTTATTCCTCGTCTTTACTCTGGGATTCTGATCTCTCTTCTACTCGGGTTAAATGATTTTTCTAACTCTAACACTAGGTTCTCGTAACTACTTCCTCCCGGAGAGCCACTCGATACAGATGATCGCTTGATGCACCAGAAGATTCCGAAGTTACTCTTTGATGTTCCCTCGATACTTTGTGTCATCGCTTTTGCAATTCCCTTCCATCGATAAACCCCAATGGATAACCAAGTACACTTGCCATTCATACAATCATTCCCCGTTGATCTTGTTATTACAAGATACCCCGAAATTCTCTCTAATGTTCCGAGAATACTTTGTGCCTACTGCCTTGCAGTTCTTTGCCACATGAATACCCCTACGGATAATTCCTCGCACTTATCGAGTATCCGCTCATCCCCAGTTGTTCAGGTGTTTCACAAAAGTCTTCGAAATACTATTCGATCCTTTGATAATCCTTAGCAGCTTTATTACTCTACAAATACTTGTCTGCTTGCATTATGGATGCTTCCCATATGTCTGGCAATATTCATTAGTCTCCTTTGACACCGTCATTTTGATCCTATTGCTTCAATATGAGTGCGAATGCACGCAATCATCGGTTGATCCTTTTAAATTATCTTTCCGGCTCAGATGTCATTTCGAACATGAGCTGGTTATCGACCCATCAAATTGTCGTCGATTGTACCCCTAAGTCTATTCAACTTATCCATTCTTAATCAGACCATTGGCTTCTGATCCCTTGATTTGGAAATGATAATTCCTTTGCAATTGATCTTTGAATTAGTCAGTTGCTCCTATAATCCAATGCCTTTGCATTGTTTCTTCCTCTAGTTGTGTGCCGATGCTCGCATCAGCTTCGTTATGGACCGACAGATCCTTTGTTGGATTTTGTCCGACAACACCCTTCATATTCAATCACTTTGGAAGTTCTTTCCCTGATACATAATGCCATTGGCAAATCCTATTCTCTGATTTGGCCAACCATGCTCTGCTTGCGAGTTGGTGATATTTACTCTTGAAGCTTGTGGTATATGTTTCTAAGATGCCCCGATGGGTTGAACCTATACTTTCTCTAAAATCGTGTGAACCCGAGAGTTTTCATGAGACATACTCTTCTGGTACTTCGCCGGATAAAATTTCAACACTACAACTTCTTTGAAGATGAGAAGTGAATGAAAGGTTATGCATGAAAGAAGTGGGAGTCGACCTTGAACTTTGTGTTCATGCCCATGGACACGATGTAGATCCTATCATGGAAGCTTCTTGTAATAACTATTTCCTTGATATAATATCCCTTGGTATCGGTGAAGTTGATCCTTTGCAATCGTGGTTCCAACCATATGTTCTTCTTTGATCCCATTTCTCGGGCAAGTTTAAGCACTTGTCTTCTGTGGGTCAATACACCAGTCCAACCTTTATTTTGATCTTTCGTCGAGTATTACACCCTGGTATCTCGAGTTATCACGGAACTACATAACTTCTTATGAGTTCTTCGTCAACTATTATTCTCGTCGATTCCAATTTTCCCCCGGGTCCTGAGTTATTAGTCACTCAAAAACACCGATAAGCGAATCGATTCCACACTCAGATTCAATAACTCTTAAGTAATTTTCGTTGCTTATGAGTTTAATAACTCTTCAAGTCATTCCTAGCCTGATCGGCTATATCATTATCGTGCAACTTTTCAACTGTGCTACTTGGTTCTTCTTCTCGGAGCACAATTTTCGACGATGAGCTAAGCTTACGTCGATCTTCCTCGTCATTTCATTTTGCCTTGAACAACAAGCTTGATTTCAAGTTGTGTCGCACTCTTGGTTCCAATAACCTTTTGCTCCATCTTTCCTTTGACTTGATGTCATCGCCGATCGATTACATCTTAATGAAATCTCTCGACAAATGTGTCGTGATCATCATCGACAATGATATGCCTTCTTCCAAGTGTGAATCAAATTCATCATGGGAAATACCATCCTTTCCCCTCGATGATTGGTATTAACATCGACAACATTCTTGCATTCCCTCCAACACAAAATGTGTTCTTGTTTTGTGTTATAACTTGAGTTCCTTGTTATCCGACTTATGTTATGTTCTACCTTGAAGTATTACTGTCTTCTATGCCAAGGATGTCATGAGAATTTCACCACTTCTTAAGAATTCTTGATACAAGTGATACTTCTTGCCATCTCCGTTCACTCCTTGGTCCCCGTGTCGTTTCTAACCGGGAATATCGACAAGTGAACGATGCTGCTTGGACTCTGTAATTCAAGCAACCCTGTTGCTTTGAAATTAATGGCTGATAGTTCATTTTTAGACTATTGGTTGTTGAACCACCATTCTAGCGTTGATCATGCTACCTAAGCCCACATTTCGGGTGCACCTTTTAACCAATGTTTTATTGTGTATGTTTTCCTTGAGCATACATCATTATACCATTTGATCTGACAAATGTTATCTTCTTGTTCACATAATTGTGGAAATCCATCTTTTGTTAATCTCGATGAATTGCCGCTGGTTCCATCAGCCACTTCCTCATCCTCTCGTTGGTTTACTGATGAACTCTTTTTTTGGAACTCGCTTCCATAGTTCATTTCTCGAGAATTTTACAATGTCATCTCGTCAATTTGTATTACACCTTTTCCTCTTAGGCATCCTGAGTCTGAGGTATTTTGACACCAATCAGATCTGAATCTCGGTCAGAGATGATGGTTGGGACATATTTCCAAGATTTATAACATTGGTCGTTATATGACCCGGTAAGGTGGTGTCATGCCTAGTACACCTGGCCGGAGGACCTATTGTTATAGTTTCCTTGATTAGCAAGGTTATCCATTCTTCCATGATGAAATTGTAAAACTTATTCTATAAGTTGTTCCTGATGGATCCTTTGTGTATCCAAAATCTGACCCTTACATGATGACCATGTCAATGTTATCTCGAAGCATGCATGTGGTACTCCGATTTTCAATAAGGACATTTGAAGCACAATGCTAAAATTCCGTTATTAATTACCCCAAACATCGTTAATGTCATGAAATTCCTCCCCCCCTTACCTAAATGGTTTTCTACCTTCTATCATGTCATGGATATCATGCTTTGCTTGTCCTTGGGAAGGATATATCCCTGAAAAATGTGTTTAAACACATTTTCCTTTCCATTGTTGTTAACCTTTCTTGTGATTAATATGATCTAAGGAGTAATAATTCCTTGCTCACGTAAAGGTGTACAACTCTGTCAGTAAGACCCTGTTACTATTGTTGATGACATTCCGGTAACCACCGATGGATGAGAACTTTGCCTATTGGTCCGCCTCGTTTCAACGAGCAGGAAAATGGTTCTCTTCGTCCCTCGCCGTTGGTACCGATGTTGTTGCCGACATAACAGACAGGCTATTCTCTGACATGCCTTGATATCATGACCGTGCAAGAGGTCAGTGCCCTTCCTACTTTCAACCCACATGGTGGGCCCATAACCCACAATTCCACAGGATCGAAACATGACTTTCCTGTACCCCCTATTTCCAAGGTCGTTCCTCGCGCGTGGCCTCGTACGTAATTCATGAGCCACCTTCCTAGTGATCTATTCTGGTAACAGACGCAATACTTATTCCATTGCTCTGGACCCCCTTTCACGCCCTGTTTCAGGCATCGATCGATTGCCTGTCCGCTCGAAACTTCCCATGATACCTCCTTTCTTTGCTCTCGATATTTTCTTAAGTTTCAATTCGAGAGTTACTTTCCGCCACCTTCCCCAATGTTATCTACCAGATAGTCTACCTTGCAGAGGTCCATTCTTTCAGTATGCCCCCTTATTCTTTCGTAAGTACGACAAAGATCCCGAAGAAAGGATGCCTACTTCATCATGATGACCTGAAGTAGAGAAATGAAGACATCAATGTAATGGATCGAACTCTTCGAGAAGAGCAACCAAGACCGGGAAGAATCGTTAGAATTTCGTAACCAGAACCTCCCCACCTTACGCCTCTTAAATCTCGGGACAAGATTTCTTGTAGTGGACGAGAATTGTGACGCCCATATACTTAAGCTATAGTGAACCTTTGCCAATGATGCCACGTCACCTCAATTACTGTTGTTAATCTCGCGTTAGTTCGAAACCGATTCGAATTCAAATTAAAAATTAGGCAACAATAAAAGTTTTCAAATAATGAAACTAAAATGTTCGGGTTGTGCCAAATAATTCATAAGTAATATTGGTGAATAAACCAAGTCTTTATAAAAGGTTTAAATGCACTAAACTAAACAAAACCGTAGAAAATACAATTTAAATGCTTTTAAAATAGTAAACAAATGTTAAACTAGTTTATTTAGTCACCAAACTTTTTTAAGGCAGTGGGTTATTCCGAGACAATAATTTGGGAGCTATTGTCATATTTTACTAAACTGGAAATAAAGTATAACTAAAATAAAATAGAAAAGAATAAATAAAAGGAAAAGAACAAATAGAAAAAGACAAAAGAAATTAAAAGCCCCCCCCCACTGGGCCTCGGCCCAGCAGGCTACAGGGCCGCCAGGCCGGCCCAACCGCGCCCGCTACTACTCCCCTCGGGCGCCAGAAACCCTAGCCCCTCTCCCCCACTACCCCACGACCCCCACTCTCTCTCACTCGCTCTCCACTCCCCCCCGGTTTCTGGATCGGGGCAAACCACCCCGACCCCATCGTCCCTGACGCCGATGCCGCACACCGTCGCCGCCTCGTCCCGCCACTGCTTCACCGGATCGCTTCCTCGTCCCCCTCCCCGCCGGACTCCCTCTGCCTCCTCCCGATCTGGATCGGGGGGATTTGCCCCGACGCTGTCACTCCTCGCCGGCGCCACATCGCCGCTGCCACGTCGCCGGCACCCGACTCCTCCCCGAGCACACCTCGCTCAACTACAGGGCTCGGTGAGCCCCGGTCTCCTCTTTCCCTTTCACTCGCCGTATGCCCCGACCATGCTCTCTGCGCACAACCGCGCTGGGCCGCGCACTGCGCCCGCCTGCGCCTCCCCTAACTGCCGTGGCCTGCCCCCCCTTGCACACCCCGCGCCGTCCCGCGCCGTTTCCTCCCTCTCTCTACTCCGCACCGCGCCGACCGCTGCCACACGCGCCCGCACCTCGCCACCGGTCCGTCCGCGCCGTCCCGCTCCTCACGCCCATCGTGGCGTCACCCGCCGCTGCGGCGCGCCCGGCTGCTGCCATCCCGGCCATGCGCCCACATGTTGGCCTCGCCGACCTCGCCCACCGCGCACAGCCCTGGCCGCTAGCGCCCCGTCGCGGCCATCCCTCTGTTGCCTCCCCTGGCCACCGGCGCCGGCGTACGCCGTGCGTGCCCAGCGCCCCTTGGGCGTGCGCCCGATCGGGCAGCGCCCGTTCGCCTACGCCCGTTTGGCCCTATGGGCCAATGACATGTGGGGCCTAGCCCCTGGAACGTCTAAAAAAGAGAATAAATAAATAAATAATAAATAAATATAAATATTAATCAATTAATTAAGTAACTAATTAATCATGTTTAATTAACTTAATTAATTGTGTTTAATTAACCTAATCAATTAACTAAACTAGTTAAACCTGTTTAGTTAGCGTTAGTCAATGACATGTGGGTCCCACTGGACCCACATGACAGGTTTGACCCTAGTCAGAGCTGACGTCATGGTGATGTCATGCTGACATCACCTTTCACAGTTCTGGATAATGTTCAGTTTAAGTAATTAAATAAATTTTGAAAATGCCTAAAACTTTGATAAATCATAGAAAATAAACCATAACTCGGATGGAAAAACTTTGTACATGAAAGTTGCTCAGAACGACGAGACGAATCCGAATACGCAGCCCGTTCGCCCGCTACACATCCCTAGGATAGCGAACCTGCAACATTTCACCTCTGGTTCGTCTGTCCGAAAACGCGAAACACCAGGGATACTTTCCCGAATGTTTCCCCCCTTCGTCGGTATCACCTCCTACCGTGTTAGGGCACACCTAGCACCGCGCATTGTCTTGTCATGCACCGTCGTGCTTATGTTTGCATTATATTTATTGTTTCTTCCCCCTCTTCTCTCATTAGACACCGAGACCGACGCTGCTGCTACCCAGTACCACTACGGTGTTGATGACCCCTCCTTGCCAGAGCAACCAGGCAAGCCCCCCCCCTTGATCACCAGATATTGCCTATTCCTTCTTTCTACTGCTTGCATTAGAGTAGTGTAGCATGTTACTGCTTTGGGTTAATCCTATTCTGCTGCATAGCCTGTCATTGTTGCTATAGTTGTTACCCTCACCTGCAATCCTAAATGCTTAGTATAGGATGCTAGTATTCCATCAATGGCCCTACACTCTTGTTCGTCTTCCATGCTATACTACTGGGCCGTGATCACTTCCGGAGGTGATCACGGGCATATGCTATATACTTTATACTGTTACATTACTTATGATACTGTTCGGAGATGGGGGCTGAAGGGGCAGGTGGCTCCATCCCGGTAGAGGTGGGCTTGGGTTCCCGACGGCCCCCGACTGTTAATTTGTGGCGGAGCGACAGGGCAGGTTGAGACCACCTAGGAGAGAGGTGGGCCTGGCCCTGGTCAGCGTTCGCGGATACTTCAATTAACACGCTTAACGAGATCTTGGTATTTGATCTGAGTCTGGCCACTGTCCTATACGCACTAACCAACTACGCGGGAACAGTTATGGGCACTCGACGTCGTGGTATCAGCCGAAGCCTTCGTGACGTCAGCGACTGAGCGGTGCGCGCCGGATTGGACTGGAACGCCTGCTAGGCTAGGTCTGCTTCCGGCCGCGTACGCAACGTGCAGGTGTGCAATGGGCAATGGGCCCAGACCCCTGCGCGCATAGGATTTAGACCGGCGTGCTGACCTCTCTGTTGTGCCTAGGTGGGGCTGCGACGTGTTGATCTTCCGCGGCCTGGCATGACCCAGAAAAGTGTGTCCGGCCAAATGGGATCGAGCGTGTTGGGTTATGTGGTGCAGGGAAGTTTATCTATTCGAATAGCCATGATCTTCGGTAACAGGACGACTTGGAGTTGTACCTTGACCTTATGACAACTAGAACCGGATACTTAATAAAACACACCCTTCCAAGTTCCAGATATAACTCGGTGATCGCTCTCTAACAGGGTGACGAGGAGGGGATCGCCGGGTAGGTTTATGCTATACGATGCTACTTGGTGAACTTACCATCTACTCTCTTCTACATGCTGCAAGATGGACGTGGCCTGAAGCGTAGTCTTCGACAGGATTAGCTATCCCCCTCTTATTCTGGCATTCTGCAGTTCAGTCCACCGATATGGCCCCTTTACACATATACCCATGCATATGTAGTGAAGATCCTTGCTTGCGAGTACTTTGGATGAGTACTCACGGTTGCTTTTCTCCCTCTTTTCCCCCTTTCGTTTCTACCTGGTTGTCGCAACCAGATGATGGAGCCCAGGAGCCAGATGCCACCGTCGACGACGAATCCTACTACACTGGAGGTGCCTACTACGTGCAGGCCGCTGACGACGACCAGGAGTAGTTTAGGAGGATCCCAGGCAAGAGGCCTGCGCCTCTTTCGATCTGTATCCCAGTTTGTGCTAGCCATCTTATGGCAACTTGTTTAACTTATGTCTGTACCCAGATATTGTTGCTTCCGCTGACTCTTCTATGATCGAGCACTTGTATTCGAGCCCTCGAGGCTCCTGGCTTGTATTATGATGCTTGTATGACTTATTTATGTTTTTAGAGTTGTGTTGTGATATTTTCCCGTGAGTCCCTGATCTTGATCGTACACGTTTGCGTGCATGATTAGTGTACGATTGAATCGGGGGCGTCACATTATTATCCATAATAATGCTTTTTGGAGTAATTCTAATGCCTTCTCTCTCATAATATGCAAGGTATACACAAAGAGGGAGAATTCTGGCAGCTGGAAATCTGGACCTGGAAAAGCTACGTTAGGCCACCTATTCTGCACAACTCCAAACAAGCTGAAACTTCACGATGATTTTTTATGGAATATTTGAGGAATATTGGATCAAATAACTACTAGAGGGGGCCCACCAAGTGGGCACAACGCGCCTGGCACGCCAGGGAGTCCAAGTGTGCCCTGGTGGGTTGTGCTCACCCAGGCTCACCTCCGGTGCCCATCTACTGGTATATAGGTCATTTTGACCTAGAAAAAACAAGAGGAGGACTTTCGGGACGGAACGCCGCCGTCTCGAGGCGGAACTTGGGCAGGAGCACTTTTGCCCTCCGGCGAAGCGATTCCGCCGGGGGAACTTCCCTCCCGGAGGGGGAAATCATCGTCATCATCATCACCAACAACTCTCCCATCTTGGGGAGGGCAATCTCCATCAACATCTTCAATAGCACCATCTCATCTCAAACCCTAGCTCATCTCTCGTGTTCAATCTTGTTACCGAAACTATAGATTGGTGCTTGTGGGTGACTAGTAGTGTTGATTACATCTTGTAGTTGATTACTATATGGTTTATTTGGTGGAAGATTATATGTTCAGATGCAATATGTTATTTAACACCCCTCTGATCTTGAGCATGATTATCATTTGTGAGTAGTTATTTTTGTTCTTGAGGTCACGGGAGAAATCATGTTGCAAGTAATCATGTGAACTTTATATGTGTTCGATATTTTGATAGTATGTATGTTGTGATTCCCTTAGCGGTGTCATGTGAATGTCGACTACATGACATTTCACCATATTTGGGCCTAAGGGAATGTGTTGTGGACTAGCAATTAGATGATGGGTTGCGAGAGTGACAGAAGCTTAAACCCAGTTTATGCGCTATTCCGTAAGGGACCGATTGGATCCAAAAGTTTAATGCTATGGTTAGAATTTATTCTTAATACTTTTCTCGTAGTTGTGGATGCTTGAGCGAGGGTTAATCATAAGTAGGAGGTTTGTTCAAGTAAGAACAACACCTAAGCACCGGTCCACCCACATATCAAATTATCAAAGTAGCGAACACAAATTGAACCAACATGATGAAAGTGACTAGATGAAAATCCCGTGTACCCTCAAGAACGCTTTGCTTATCATAAGAGACCATTTTGGCCTGACCTTTGCCTCAAAAGGATTGGGCTATATTGCTGCACTTTTGTTACTACTATCGTTACTTGCTCGTTACAAATTATCTTGCTATCAAACTACTCCGCTACTTACAATTTCAGCACTTGCAGACACTACCTTGCTGAAAACCACTTGTCATTTCCTTCTGCTCCTCGTTGGGTTCGACACTCTTACTTATCGAAAAGAGCTACAATTGATCCCCTATACTTGTGGGTCATCAAGGCTATTTTCTGGCGCCGTTGCCGGGGAGTGAAGCGCCTTTGGTAAGGAAACATTTATATAGTGTGCTGAAATTTATTGTCACTTGTTACTATGGAAAACAATCCTTTGAGGGGTTTGTTCGGGGTATCTTCACCTCGACCGGAACCACAATTAGCTACCCCTCAACCTACTGCACCTACTGAAAATATTGAATATGAAATTCCTTCGGGTATGATAGAACAACTGCTAGCTAATCCTTATGCAGGAGATGGAACCGAACATCCTGATATGCACTTGATATATGTGGAACAAATTTGTGAAATGTTTAAGCTTGCAGGTTTACCCAGGGATGAAGTTATGAAAAAGGGTTTCCCTTTATCTTTGAAGGGAAAAGCATTGGCATGGTATAGGCTATGCGATGATATTGGATATTGGAACTGGAATCGTCTGAAATTGGAGTTCCACCAAAAAAATTATCCTATGCATCTAGTTCATCGTGATTGGAATTATATATATATAATTTTTGGCCTCGTGAAGGAGAAAGTATCGCTCTAGCTTGGGGGAGGCTTAAGTCAATGTTATATTCATGCCCCAATCATGAGCTCTCAAGAGAAATTATTATCCAGAATTTTTATGCTCGGCTTTCTCGTAATGATCAAACCATGCTTGATACTTCTTGTGTTGGTTCTTTTATGAAGAAGACTATTGAATTCCGGTGGGATCTTTTGAAAAAAATTAAATGCAACTCTAAAGATTGGGAACTCGACGAAGGTAAAGAGTCAGGTATTAAGCTTAAGTATGATTGTGTTAAATCTTTTATGGACACCGATGCTTTTCAAAAGTTTAGCACTAAATATGGACTTGACTCTGAGATAGTAGCTTCCTTCTATGAATCATTTGCTACTCATGTTGATCTTCCTAAAGATAAATGGTTTAAATATCACCCACCTATTAAAGAAGAATTCAAAGAACTGGTACCAATTAAAGAAGAAACTATAATTTATAATGTTGATCCAGTTGTTCCTTATGCTTATATTGAGAAACCACCTTTCCCTGTTAGGATAAAGGAACATGCTAAAGTTTCAACTGTGGTTAACAAAAGTTATATTAGAACACCTAAACCTGATGAACAATTCAAAGTAGAACCTAGTATTGCTATGGTTAAAGATCTCTTGGAAGAAGATATAGATGGGCATGTTATTTACTTCTGTGAAGAAGCTGCTAGAATTGCCAAACCTGATAAAAAAGATAAACATAGACATGTTGTTGGCATACCCGTCATCTCAATTAAAATAGGAGATCACTGTTATCATGGTTTATGTGACATAGGTGCTAGTGTGAGTGCTATCCCTTACACCTTATATCAAGAAATTATGAATGGGATAGCACCCGCAGAGATAGAAGACATAGATGTTACTATTAAACTTGCTAATAGAGAAACTATATCACCAATTGGGATTGTTAGAGATGTTGAAGTCTTGTGTGGGAAAATAAAATACCCTACTGATTTTCTTGTTCGTGGTTCCCCACAAGATGACTTTTGTCCCATTATCTTTTGTAGACCTTTCTTGAACACCGTTGATGCTAGAATAGATTGTGAGAAGCAAACTGTCGGTGTCATTTTTGGTGATGAGTCTCATGAGTTTAATTTTTCCAAGTTTAGTAGAAAGCTTCATGAAAAAGAATTGCCTAGTAAAGATGAATTAATCGGTCTTGCTTCTATTGTTGTGCCTCCTACTGACCCATTAGAACAATATTTGCTAGACCATGAAAATGATTTACATATGCATGAAAGAAATGAAATAGATAAGATTTTCTTTGAACAACGTCCTCTGCTTAAACACAATTTGCCTATTGAAACTCTAGGAGGTCCTCCTCCACCTAAAGGTGATCATGTGTTTGAATTAAAACAATTGCCAAACACTTTGAAATATGCTTATCTTGATGAAAAGAAGATATATCATGTTATTATTAGTGCTAACCTTTCAGAACATGCAGAAGAAAGATTATTGAAAGTTCTAAGGAAGCACCGAGCTGCTATTGGATATACTCTTGATGATTTAAAGGGAATTAGTCCCACTCTATGCCAGCACAAAATTAATATGGAACCTGATGCTGAACCCGTTGTTGACCACCAACGCCGGTTAAACCCGAAGATGAAAGAAGTGGTAAGAACGGAAATATTAAAACTTCTGGAAGCAGGTATAATCTATCCTATAGCTGATAGTAGATGGGTAAGTCCTGTTCATTGTGTCCCTAAGAAAGGAGGTATAACTATTGTTCCTAATGATAAGAATGAACTCATTCCACAAAGAATTGTTACAGGCTATAGAATGGTAATTGATTTTAGAAAATTAAACAAAGCAATTAGAAAAGATCATTACCCTCTGCCTTTTATTGATCAAATGCTTGAAATATTGCCTAAGCCCACACATTTTTCCTTCCTTGATGGATATTCTGGTTTTTCACAAATACCTGTTTCTCAACCCGATCAAGAAAATACCACTTTTACTTGTCCCTTTGGAACTTATGCTTATAGACGTATGCCTTTTGGTTTATGCAATGCACCTGCTACCTTTCAAAGATGTATGACTGCTATATTCTCTGACTATTGTGAAAAGATTGTTGAGGTTTTCATGGACAATTTCTCTGTTTATGGGAAATCTTTTGATGATTGTTTAAGCAATCTTGATCGAGTTTTGCAGAGATGTGAACAAACAAATCTTGTCTTGAATTGGGAGAAGTGCCACTTTATGGTTAATGAAGGCATTGTCTTGGGTCATAAAATTTCTGAAAGAGGCATTGAAGTTGACAAAGCTAAGGTTGATGCAATTGAGAAAATGCCATGTCCTAAAAATATAAAAGGTATTCGTAGTTTCTTAGGTCATGCTGGTGTAACGCCCAATGATGCGGCTATATCTCCCACGTGTCGAGGCACGACTTAGAGGCATAACCACATTGTAGGTATTGTCGCGAGAAGGGTCATCTTCACACAATCCCATGTAGTGAACAAGTATGGGATAACGAGAGTTGGCTTACAATCGCCACTTAACACAATACATAAATTAATTCATACATCATCCAAAATCCACACATAGACCGACTACGGTCAAATCCAAATGAAAATAAGATAACCCCAAATGCTAGATCCCCGATCGTCCCAACTGGGCTCCACTACTGGTCATCAGGAAACGAAACATAGTAACGACCACGTTCCTCGTCGAACTCCCACTTGAGCTCGGTTGCGTCATCTGCACTGGCATCGTCGGCACCTGCAACTGTTTTGGTAGAATCTGTGAGTCACGAGGACTCAGCAATCTCACACCCGCGAGATCAAGACTATTTAAGCTTATAGGAAAAGATGGGGTAATGTGGTGGAGCTGCAGCAAACACTAAGCATATATGGTGGCTAACATACGCAAATGAGAGCGAGAAGAGAAGCAACGCAACGGTCGCGAAGCTAGAAATGATCAAGAAGTGATCCTGAAACTACTTACGTTCATTCATAACTCCAACCGTGTTCACTTCCCGGACTCCTCCGAGAAGAGACCGTCACGGCTACACACCCGGTTGATGTATTTTAAATTAAGTCAAGTGTCAAGTTCTCTACAACCGGACATTAACAAATTCCCATCTGCCACATAACCGCGGGCACGGCTTTCGAAAGATAATACCCTGCAGGGGTGTCCCAACTTAGCCCATTATAAGCTCTCACGGTCAACGAAGGATAAACCTTCTCCCGGGAAGACCCGATCAGTCTTGGAATCCCGGTTTACAAGACATTTCGACAATGGTAAAACAAGACCAGCAAAGCCGCCCGAATGTGCCGACAAATCCCGATAGGAGCTGCACATATCTCGTTCTCAGGGCACACCGGATAAGTCAAGCTACGAGTAAAACCAGGCCTCGAGTTTCCCCGAGGTGGCCCCGCAGGCTGCTCGGTTCGGACCAACACTCGAAGGAGCACTGGCCCGGGGGGGGTTAAATAAAGATGACCCTCGGGCTCGCGAAAACCCAAGGGAAAAAGGCTTAGGTAGGGAAAAGTAAAACCAAGGTTGGGCCTTGCTGGAGGAGTTTTATTCAAGGCAAACTGTCAAGGGGGTCCCATAAATCACCCAACCGCGTAAGGAACGCAAACTCAAGGAACATAATCCCGGTATGACAGAAACTAGGGCGGCAAGAGTGGAACAAAACACCAGGCATAAGGCCGAGCCTTCCACCCTTTACCAAATATATAGATGCATTAATTAAATAAGAGATATTGTGATATGCCAAAATATCCATGTTCCAACATGGAACCAACTTCAACTTCACCTGCAACTAACAACGCTATAAGAAGGGCTGAGCAAAAGCGGTAACTTAGCCAAACAACGGTTTGCTAGGAAAGGATGGTTAGAGGCTTGACATGGCAATATGGGAGGCATGATATAGCAAGTGGTAGGCAGCGCAGCATGGCAATATAACGAACAACTAGCAAAGCAAAGATAGAAGTGATTTCGAGGGTATGGTCATCTTGCCTGCAAGGTTCTCAGAGTTGTCGAAAGCTTGATCCTCGTAAGCATACTCAACAGGTTCCTCGTTCACGAACTCGTCTCCCGGCTCTACCCCCAGCAAGAACACAAGCAAAGGAACCACAATCAATCACGGGAAATGCACAAGCAACATGATGCAATACATGCATGATATGCGAGATATGATATGCGATGCGTATGCGTGCTCCGAAAGAAAAAAGGATGAACAAGGCAGCAAATTGGCAAACCAAGTATGCCACTGGAAAGAAGAGATGATTTCGGTCGAAATCGATATAAAGATCACCGGAAATGGATGCACGGTTTGCAAATGGCAAGCAAAACAAGAATGACATGAATCTGTGATTAACAGCAGGATAGCACATAGAATACATCAAATAACTATGCTACAGCACCCCAACATAGCAACAAAGCATATGGAAGTAATCTACAGGAGATGCTTGACAAAATATGAACACAGAGCTACGGCTAGATCACAAAATAACAGGTTCAAACAAGCATGGCAAAAGTGCAAAAAATATCAGCTTCACAAACTTGGTGAAAATATTGAACATGGCTGAAACAGCATCAGGTAGCAATGTTCAGAGTAAGCAAAACACATGCTACAGGAACTTAACATAGCAAAACAGGGCATAGCATGAATCTACTAAATGCATAGAACAAAAGTCCCTTACTGACCATGAGCCAAAAAGGAACAGAAGATATGATGGCACCCATGTAAACATAGCAAGTTCCGTTAACAGGTTTCAGACTCGGCAGAAAATAGAGCATGGCATTAACAGAATTATGAAGGCATATTTATGAGCTCGATTCACTCATCACAAAGCAATGCATGACAAACCAAGCCTACCTACAGCAAGATGGCATGTTCAAGAAGCTAACCATGGAAAGAGAAAGTTCATAGCATGTATGGATCAACTACAACAACCTTGGCAAAATTGAATATCATGTTAACAATCTGCCAGGAATATTTTATAGCAAAAGTAGAGCAAGATTGAGACATGCTAGGGCACTCAGTAATTGCAAACAGGGGCATGGATGGATAGAGCACAACTATATCTACAAAACATCCTTACTGAACATGCCCAAAAGAAGCATGGATCTCACTGTAGACACATGGATACATGGCAACAAAATAACAGCAGCAACAGACTGCAAAATTCGAAGTCCCTGAAAACAGAAACATCACGAAGCCTAGTTTGCATGCTTGTTCTAGTCACCACATAGATCACCAAAATACATGGCATACACCTCTGTAAAGATGGCATGTCATAGATCAAAACACCTGTAGAGCTCATGCCCATAAGATGCACACATCAAATGCAACAAAAATAACAAAACATCAAGTTCTGATAAGCAACAGCAGTAAACATCATATAGCACTCTTGCACCAGAGATTTTGGCATCAAGATAGACTCAAATGAGCATGGCACAATGGAACAAAATGAAGAGCATCTCGTAATGAACATTTCCATATATCATGCACGCAAAACAGAGCAGTATGCAATGAGATGTGATGCGATGAACAGGGCTCCAGAATGTAAAAAAATAAGGACTTAGAGGAAATCTCAGGCAACCTGCAGATCTAGGGTTCGGGGCGCGCGCGAACCGAGGCAGCGAAGGAGAGGAAGACGGCGGCCGGATCTCGTTGCCGGCGGGGTCGGGCGAGGGCGGCGGGATCCGGGCGAGGACGGCGGGATCCGGCAACGATGCGGGCGGCGGCGGCCACGCGCGCGGCCGGCGGCTGCGGCGGCGGCCGGGGACGGGTGAGGACGGTGGCGATGGTCGGCGACGGCGCGGGCGACACGGGAACGGGGAGGTGCTGGGGCGGAGGCGCGGTCGGGCGGCGGAGCGGGCCAGGGGCCCCGCACGGGCCTGGGGCCCCGCACGGGCCTGGCCGGCCGGCGACGGCGCGCGGTGGCTGGGGCCACGTGGCGCCCTCTGGTTGGCCGCGGGCGGCGGCGGATCCTGTCCGGCGCGGCGCGGACGCGTCCGGCGGCGGAGAGGGAGCGGGGCTAGGGTTGATCTGCGCGAAAATTCCGGGAGGATCACCTATTTATAGGTAGAGGGAGCTAGGAGACCCCAAATGGAGTGCGGTTTTCGCCCACACGATCGTGATCGAACGACCGAGAGCATGGAGGTGACTTAGATGGGTTATTGGGCTATTTGGAGGGGGTTTGGCTGCAACACACAAAAGGCCTTTGCGGTTACCCGGTTAACCGTTGGAGCGTCAAACGACCTCCAAATGAAACGAACCGGATCTATATAAAAGAACCAAAACGGTTTTCTCACGAAAACCGAGGCGGCTACCTCGGGTCCGGCGGGGTCCAGCGAGGTCCGGCGAGCGGCGGCAGCGCGGGCTGCGGCGGCGGCGGCGCGGGGCGGCGGAGGCGGCGGCGGGATTAGGGTTAGGGCGCGGGTGGTGGCTGGTCTGGCTCGGGGCTCGGTGTCTCGGGCTTTAAAGGCCGGCCCGAGGAGTCCTGGCCGGTTACGGCCTGGAGTCGGTTCACTTTTTTTTAAATAATTCCGACATGCAGAAAAAGAAAGAAAAGAAATACTAAACGGACTCCAAAAATCCCGAAATAAATTTTGCCCGTCCTATAAAAATAGGCCGGACAAGGTGAACATTTATTTGGGCCTAAAATGCAATTTTGAAAAACACATATTTCTCCTAATTCAAATAAAATAGCGAAAACACCGAATAAAATCCAATATTTGATTTTAATATTTTTCCTCCAATATTTCATTTATTTTGGAGAAGTCATATTATCTCCTCTCATATATTTGAATACGAAATATTTTCGAAGAGAAAAATAATTAAAACAAATAATCCTCGTTTCAATATTTGATAAAATTCAAATATGAAAACAGGGAAATCCCCAACTCTCTCCGAGGGTCCTTGAGTTGCTTAGGATTTCGAGGATCGCGAAACGAAATGCAGCAAAAATATGATATGCATGAATGATCTATGTATAACATTCCAAATTGGAAATTTGGGATGTTACATAAGGAAGACAAAAAAGAGAAAGGAAATAAATAAAAGAAAGGAAATGAATCAAGAAGAACATATACTAATCTTATTGTAGGTGATGACACCACATAAGGAAAAGTATAAGTAGAAAATTTTACTAGAGATTGACAAACATAGCATTAGTCAATGATGCAACTCATGAAATAATTATTAAGGGAAGAGAAGATTCACATATAAATATACTATCCTAGAAATCTTTTGTGATTGTGAGCCCTCATCAAAATATTATATGCCAAAATTGTTGACGTTGGACAAGGAAAACAGCTTAATGGTTTATGTTTGTTTATATTCACATAGAAGTCATATTGTCATGGATCCTTCAACATGTGGTGCTTTCCCCCTATCTTTGCTAGCCAAAAATTCCGCACTAAGTAGAGATACTACTTGTGCATCCAAAAACCCTTAAACCCAAATCTTATTTTTAAGTGTCAACGATACCTACCTAGGGTTGAGCAAGATCCCTCAAGTAAGTTGTCATCGGTGCAAAAAGCCAATGAAAATTGCTTCCAAATGTGTGAGATCATTTAGTGTAAGAGAAAATTGAGCGTTGCACGAACTTGTGATGGTGAAGAATAAAAGCGACAGACTGCATAATAAAGGTCTGTAAGTGCATCTAGTGCCCCTTAGTGATTTTGGTGTATTGAAGATTTATAGGTTAAGGAACTAATGTGTTTATGAGTGTACACAGGTCTATAAGTCTATGAGGAGTTTGATATTTACAGAGAAAGTCGACCCCTAAAAATGAAGTTCTTCGACTGAAGACTTTGGATTTTTGAAGACTTTCTCAAGACTTTGAAAGTGAAGAAATTGGTGTGACCTTGAAGACTAGGTATTCGTTCGAGGAACATGAAGCGTGAAGACTTCTGTTTTCATAGTTTCATTTTCTCTTTCTTGAGTCATAGGAAACACCGTACTGTTAAAGGGGGTCGAGGAAATACTAAGGAAAAATTTCCATGTGATGCTCAACTCAAAATCCTACACCTACCAATCCCTTCGAGTGAAGCCATTGGAAATCTCATACAGTTCAGTCATATTCTTTAGTGACAGAGACGAAGTTCTTCTGGTCTCTGAGGAATTTGTTCTGACTGAGGAGTTAGGATTTTGCCAGTGCAGATTGCCTACATAGTGAGGAACATGATAGCCCTGAGGAATTTGAGCCTCAAATATCCGACCGTTGCTGTGCTATGCGCCAGCTGTCCCAAATTATCTACCCACCTAACGGTCATATTATTGAAGGGCATTTATGTCTTATCATGTCGGACTGCTCCCTAGGCTACAAATAGCCGCCCCCTACAACCACTAGCTGGTTGGCTGCTCCGAGAGAAACTGACACCTGTCATTTGAGAGCATCCCATCCTTCAAGGACTTTGAGCGAAAATCATCAAGTGAGGAAAACCCAAACCCAAACACCTACAAACCCAAAGTGATTGAGCATCACTGAAGAGATTGATCCTGCGTGGATCCGACGCTTGTTACCTTTGAAGACTGTGCTTCTTCCAGACGGTTAGGCGTCATGGTCTAGAGCATCCAAGAGGAATTGTGGATCACCGAGTGACCGAGTTTGTGAAGGTTTGGAAGTCACCTGAAGACTTACCACGAGTGATTGGGCGAGGTCTGTGTGACCTTAGCTCAAGGAGAATACGGTGAGGACTGTGTGTCCGGGACTGTGTGTCCTCAGGTTTAAATACCTAGCCGCTCCAACCAGACGTACAACTGAGATAGCAGTTGGAACTGGTCTACCAAATCATTGTCTTCACCAAGCTTACTGGTTCTATTTCCTCAACTCTTCCATTTCCTCATTACTGTGTTGTGCACTTGTTCATACTGTGTTTGAAGACTTTGACTGAAAACTTTCTCAATTTCCTCAGTTCAATTTCTTCAGTATGTTTGTCTTCATCATGTGTTATCCTGTGTTTACGCTTTCTGTACTCTGTGCTCGTCTTCATTTCATCATGATAACCTTGCTTGAGTTCTGTTATGTTTACTTTTGAGTACTTATTCCGCTGCAAGTAGTTCTTCGCTAAGGAATTTCCTCACCCGCAAATTCCTCAGTGAAGAATTCATAAAAATCGCCTATTCACCCCCCCTCTAGTCGATATAACGCACTTTCAAGGTCGCTATCACAAGGGGCAATGCAATGTGACGTTCTTTTGCACTAAGGGGTTGAGCATACAAACAAATGAGCGCATGGCAACCTCTGCTTCCCTCTGTGAAGGGCGTATCTTTTACTTTTATGTATTTACTTTTATGCAAAGAGTCAAAGTTTTCCTTCTATTCCTTTTTATTTTTCTCCTTTGGCAAGCAGCATGTGGTGAGGAAAGAGCTAGGCACATATGTCCAGTTGAATATAGATATCATGAGTTATTATTGTTGACATCACCCTTGAGGTGAATACGTTGGGAGGCGAAACTATAAGGCCCTATCTTTCTATGTGTCCGGTTGAAACGTTTTGCTCATGTGTACGCGGTTAGTGTTAGCAATCATAGAAGACTATATGATGGTTGGGTATGTGGACTTGCCAAAAGGCTCTGATACATGACCCTTCCTGGAAAGATGATGAATTGTAGTTGCAAAGTTGACTGAGAACATAGTTTTGTTGGTTTTTAATAAACTATTTGCTCTATACTTCAATAGTGTGATGAATTGTCACTTATTCATGAGAAGTCCATGATAAAAGTTCTATGATAAGAGCCTTATGTTTAAGTTTGTTGTTGTTATAATAATAAACATGATGCTTCAATGTCTGTATTTTGTTTTTATCGAAACCTCTCTCTCAAAGCATGTGGACATGTTTTTCGATTTCGGTTTTCGCTTGAGGACAAGCAAGGTCTAAGCTTTGGGGAGTTGATACATCCATTTTGCATCATGTTTTCTTACTGTTATTTATGACGTTTTTATCCATAATAATGCTTTCTGGAGTAATTCTAATGCCTTTTCTCTCATAATATGCAAGGTATACACAAAGAGGGAGAATTCTGGCAGCTGGAAATCTGAACCTGGAAAAGCTACGTCAGGCCACCTATTCTGCACAACTCCAAACAAGCTGAAACTTCACGAGGATTTTTTATGGAATATTTGAGGAATATTGGTGCAAATAACTACCAGAGGGGGCCCACTAGGTGGGCACAACCCATCTGGGCGCGCCAGGGAGCCCAGGCGTGCCCTGGTGGGTTGTGCTCACCCGGGCCCACCTCTGGTGCCCATCTTCTGGTATATAGGTCATTCTGACCTAGAAAAAACAAGAGAATGACTTTTGGGACGGAGTGCCGCCATCTCGAGGCGGAACTTGGGCAGGAGCACTTTTGCCCTCCGGCGGAGCGATTCCGCCGAGGGAACTTCCCTCCCGAAGGGGGAAATCATCGTCATCATCATCACCAACAACTCTCCCACCTTGGGGAGGGCAATCTCCATCAACATCTTTAACAGCACCATCTCATCTCAAACCCTAGTTCATATCTTGTGTTCAGTCTTGTTACTGGAACTATAGATTGGTGCTTGTGGGTGACTAGTAGTGTTGATTACATCTTGTAGTTGATTACTATATGGTTTATTTGGTGGAAGATTATATGTTCAGGTCCGATATGCTAATCAACACCCCTCTGATCTTGAGCATGATTATCATTTGTGAGTAGTTATTTTTGTTCTTGAGGTCACAGGAGAAATCATGTGAACTTGGTATGTGTTCGATATTTTGATAGTATGTATGTTGTGATTCCCTTAGTGGTGTCATATGAACGTCGACTACATGACACTTCACCATATTTGGGCCTAAGGGAATGCATTATGGATTAGCAATTAGATGAGGGGTTGCGAGAGTGACAGAAGCTTAAACCCCAGTTTATGCGCTATTCCGTAAGGGACCGATTGGATCCAAAAGTTTAATGTTATGGTTAGAATTTATTCTTAATACTTTTCTCATAGTTGCGGATGCTTGCGGGGGGTTAATCATAAGTAGGAGGTTTGTTCAAGTAAGAACAACACCTAAGCACCGGTCCCCCCACATATCAAATTATCAAAGTAGCGAACACAAATCGAACCAACATGATGAAAGTGACTAGATGAAAATCCCGTGTACCCTCAAGAACGCTTTGATTATCATAAGAGACTGTTTTAGCCTGTCCTTTGCCTCAAAAGGATTGGGCTATCTTGCTGCACTTTTGTTACTACTATCGTTACTTGCTCGTTACAAATTATCTTGCTATCATACTACTCCGCTACTTACAATTTCAGCACTTGCAGACACTACCTTGATGAAAACCACTTGTCATTTCCTTCTGCTCCTCGTTGGGTTCGACACTCTTACTTATTGAAAAGAGCTACAATTGATCCCCTATACTTCTGGGTCATCAACTATCCTCGCCCGCACAAAAGTGGGTCATTAGAGAGGTAAGAGCCGCCATGATTCTCGGCTTATCCTGCCCGAGCTGTCGGTCGAGCCATTCATCCCGAATGCTATGCTTGAATGCAGCAATTGCTTCAGCGTGGGGACAACCTATTGGGGAACACGGTATTTCAAAAAAATTACCTACGATCACGCAAGATCTATCTAGGAGATGCATAGCAATGAGCGGGGAGAGTGTGTCCATGTACCCTAGTAGACCGAAAGCGGAAGCGTTTAGTAATGCGGTTGATGTAGTCGAACGTCTTCACGATCCAACCGATCCAAGCACCGAATGTATGGCACCTCCGCGATTAGCACACGTTCAGCTCGATGACGTCCCTCGAACTCTTGATCTAGTTGAGGCTGAGGGAGAGTTCCGTCAGCACGACAGCGTGGTGACGGTGATGATGAAGTTACCGGCGCAGGGCTTCGCCTAAGCACTACGACGATATGACCGAGGTGTGTAACTGTGGAGGGGGGCACCGCACACGGTTAAGAGAAACTTGTGTGTTCTAGGGTGCCCCTGCTCCCGTATATAAAGGAGGGGAGGGGAGTCTGGCCGGCCATCCTAGGGCGCGCCATGAGAGGGGAATCCTACTAGGACTCCAAGTCCTAGTAGGTTTCCACCTAAGGAAGAGAGGGAAGAAGGAAGGGAGAGAGGGAAGGGAAGGAAAGGGGCGCCGCCCCCTTCCCCTAGTCCAATCCGGACCTAAGGGTGGTGGCGCACAGCCAGCCCCTTGTGGCCCTTCCTCTCTTCCCACTAAGGCCCATGAAGGCCCATTAGTTCCCCGGGGGGTTCCGATAACCCTCCAGCACTCCGATAATTATCCGGTACCTTTCAGAACTCATCCGGTGTCCGAATAACATCGTCCAATATATCAATCTTTATGTATCTACCATTTCAAGACTCCTCGTCATTTCCGTGATCTCATCCGGGACTCCGAACAAACTTCGGTCATCAAATCACATAACTCATAATACATATCTTCATTGAACATTAAGCGTGCGGACCCTACGTGTCGTGGAATTATCACGGCAGATGTCCTAGTGCAAGGACTTAGTCATGGAGCCATCGCTGCTAGGAAGCTTAAAGGGGTTAAGAGGGACAAAGGACACGAGGATTATACTGGTTCGGCCCCTTATAGTGAAGGTAAAAGCCTACGTCCAGTTGAGGTTGTATTGATTAGGGTTTCGACGACCAGGAGCTAAACCGCCCTGCCTGGTTATCGATTTGATCGTACTCGTCCTGAACCGCCGCCGGGTCGTCCCTTTATATAGAGAGGTTGATGCCCAGCGGCTCTCAGAGTCCCGGCCGGCTTATAACAGTATCCGGCTCGGACTCTTTAACTACTCTTGCCTTACATTACAAGTCTTGCCATAACGGCGGTTTATCACTACGGGCCTTAAGCCGCCTCCGGGTCTTAAGCCCATTATTGATCCGCCATCCTCAAGCTTGGTACTGGGCTTCACGTGATCATCCTTATGACGTAACCCGGCCCCTCCTGGGCGGGTGACTCTAATGGTTATATCCTCAACATTAGGCCCCAGATTGATTTGAACCGGTTCATGTCAATCTTCAATCCCTTCAGGAGAAAATCTTCCGGCTTGTGCTTGTGCGAAGGTTATAACCCGCCGTGACGTCATCTTCTGGATTCCTGGTAACCCGCCATGATGTCATTCCATTAAATTCATTTTTTATTCTGTCATATCCCAACGGATCTTATCTTTTAATGACCATCCCGAAAATCGAGGCGTTTCTGCGGCAAGATAATCACGTCTTCGGCCTCCTCGTTTCTCGCGCCCATTTACCAGCCATCCCTTATAAATAGGCCCGGCCCATAAGCCTTCATCACTCCTCTCCTCCATCGTCTTCCTCCTCTGACGCCCGAGAGCTCGAGCTCCGCCGCCACTGCCGCGCCCCTTGTATTCCTCAACCTCGGCCGCTGCATCACCCTGAACTGGTCCAGAGAAACGGCGGCAACCTCCGCATCTCATCAGCACCATTAAGTCCTTGCCACTCCATACAGTAGATTCGCATTAGGGTTCTGTCGTTCTTCCCTTGTTCTTCGTAGTTCATCTCGAGTTCTTCACAGTTCCGCCACCGAGGTTCCCTTTGATCTAAAAACGGTACAGGCTCCCTGTGGTAGTAGTTTCTCACTCATTTTTATGCTAGTAAATCCCCCTTGTCCACAACAAGACCTCATTTAGAGCTTATGAACTTCTCTGTATCAGTTTTTAGGTCTAGAAATTTTTCCTTTCCAAACAACCGTTTGATCCAAAATAATCCCTGCAATCTGTGAAACTTGTTTGTGCAACACTTAGACAAAAACCTGCATCTGTAACCATGGCGGCTCATATCTCCGGCTTAAAAGAGGCCATGCACTGTGAAATTTCCGGCTCATTCATGATAGAGTTTTAAACAACTTGAATTACTTATGATATCCACAGCGGCTTAGATAACCCGACACAATTAGCCATATATCATTAGGCCCCTTCATAAGCCGCCGTGTTGAATACTAAACTGGATCTTCCTCCGGCTTATATTTGAACCGGACATTTTCTTTTGTCATAGGCTTTCGTCTTTCACAATGTCGCCCAAGGCTCCCAAGGCACCCATTACGTGCAACTGGGTGAGATCCAATGTTACTGATGATACCTTAGATGATTTCGTGAAGACGGGTTACCTGCCTAAGAAGGAGGTCATGTCCTATCGTGCCCCTGACCCGTCGGAAGAAAGACCTCAACCAAGAGATGGAGAGGTTGTGATATTTGCTGATCACATGAGCCGGGGTTTTGCACCTCCCGGCTCAAAATTCTTTAGAGATGTTCTGCACTTTTTCGATCTGCGACCTCAAGACATTGGACCCAATTCCGTGTCGAACATTTGTAACTTCCAAGTGTTCTGTGAGGTGTACCTTGGAGAAGAGCCCAACCTACTGCTCTTTAGGGAGCTGTTTTATCTGAACCGCCAGAACGAGTGTGCCAACGGGCCTAGCTTAGAACTTGGCGGAATTTCAATCCAACGATGGAGAGATTGCCTCTTTCCTTATGCTGAGCCGCCAAGCCACCCAAAGGAATGGAACCAGACACGGTTCTACTGCCAGGATACTTCTCCGGCTGATGAAAACCCTCTGCCCGGCTTTCGCGCCCTGCGTCTGGAGTCAAATCACCCCCTGCCAGACAAGTTATCTCAAGCTGAGCGTCAACCGCTTATCCCCACCATCAACAAGATTAAAGCTCTTCTGGGAAACGGCCTTAACGGTGTTGATCTGGTCCGGGTCTGGATTGCTTGGCGGGTGATTCCCTTGAGCCGCCGCCCTGGCTTAATGTGTGATTACACGGGCCGGAAGGATGATCCTCTGCGGCACAGCCCCAACGACTTACCTGAGGACGTCGTTGACGACATGACCAAGTCCCTTCTGAATGAGAGCTTAGCAGACTGCGGGAGGATAGGCTTAAGTCCCTTCTGCAAAGCTAACCCGGCTCCGGCGGTAAGCTACTGATCTGAGCACCTTACTTTCCATTTTAACAATTTTCATCTTAACCTCAAGAAATCTTTGTTGTATTTTTCAGGCTAATGATAAGTTCTGGAAGGTCAGGTACAATCATGAGGCTGCTAAAAAAGCCAGGAAGGCTAAGAAAACCGCCAGGAGAGCCGCTCCCCGCAAGAAGGGGAGTAAGCCTAGCGCCTCAGACCTGCTTCAGCTGGATGACACCTCCGAGTCAGAGGTAACCCTTCATTCTTATGCTCTTCTCTTGTTTTTTTTGTTTGTTCTTAACCACCTTATTGACACTGATTATCAGCAGGAGGACACCGGAGCGAGTAACCCGGTGATTGAAGAGGTAACTATACTTTCCTCCGACTCGGAGCCCTTGCCAAGGCTGAAAGTCCGAAGAGTAACCCGGAAAGTAAGATTTTCCCATCCTTTAGCTTATCAAGATCCTCAATTTCTTTTGAAGCAACAGATTCATGAGAGCCGGAGGCAAACCCGGGCCAACAAGGATGCAGACCTCTCCTCCGGCTTACCTGAAGCATCAAGGAAGCGCCGGACCGAGGTTATCTCCAACTTATATCCTTTTCATCCTTTGGCGGGCATCACTCGTCAGCCACTCAACTGTTCTGATTCAAACTATCAGGAAACTTCACTTCCTCCAGTAACTCCATGCAATCTAACTTGCCGGCTTTCAAGACTGCACCCGGGTAATGATGATCATCTTATTTTGTGCTTATCTTACTCATGTTTTTGCACTAACCTTTTGACTTTCAGCGCACAAGCAAAGCTCAGCAAGAGGGCAAAGAAAAGTCACCCGGTCGAAGAACCGGTCTTGACTGAACCCAACGCCTCTGCTTCTGAGCCGCCGTCTGCACCAGCTCCAGAAACCGCCGCTCCAACTGAACAACAAGCCATGAGCCATGGAAGGTTCTGACAACCCGGAGATCCCCAGCTCAGCTCAACCGGCCGATGACCCGGATGTGGTGATTACCTGGACCGAATATGTTGAACCGGGAAGACCCACTGTGCTGGCCAGATGCTCTGCTAAAGAAGAACTGCTGGAGCACCATAGGGCCAGACTGGATATCACTGACTATGCTAACTTGAGCATTGGAGACATTGTTTTTGGTTATATTGGTCAAGTGCACAACAGCCGGGACCTGGAAATTGACATGGTGAAACAGATACAACAAAAATCTGAGGTACAACTCTCTTGCTTACTCCATAGTCATCCTTACCATGCTAGCCCCCAAGTCTATTACTTATGACAGAATATGTTGTAGAATTAATTCCGGCTTACCTTCATGAACCGGCACTATAAATAGAATCTTTCAGCATACATTAGCCCCCAAGTGCCAAGTGTCTTTGCTTGCAAAGTGCTTGGGACTTTAATGTTGCATGATAATCACTCAAACTGTAACCCGGAATTTGTACAGGCTGCTTGCAAGAAATTTGAATCGGAAATCTCTGAGCTGAAGAACCGCCTGAAGACTCAGGAAACTGAGACCCGGAAGGCCAATGCCAAATTTGAGTTCAGTGTTGCTGCACAAGAAAAACTGAAGAAGAAATTTGAAACAGAAAGAAAAACTTGGGCCGAGGAGAAGACTGCCTTGCTCAGCCGGGCTGAACAAGCGGAGGCTGCTCTTACTGAAAGAACCGCCGAACTCTCCGGCTTAAAACACCATGTGTCACAGATGGTCTCCGCAATCTTCGGTAAGTTATTCTGCAAGCTTTTAACAAGTTTACATTCTTCATGTCTCATAAGTCCCACCATTGCCATCAGCTCACCTGACGTTATTATGCAGGTCCCAGAAGCTCCAATCTTAATCAAAACATGCTGACCAAGCTGAAGGCTGTTTACACCTTGGTGGAGCAACTCTACACCGGGTCACAACGTGCTTTAGCCGTTGTGGCTCTATCCAATGAGGTTCCCACTCACCTGGCAGATGTACTCAGGCGGCTTGCCGTACTTCCTCAGCGCTTCCAAGAGCTGAGACAGGCTTCTGCAAGAGCTGGAGCTATAGCTGCTCTGAGCCGGGCTAAGGCGTTTCTACCGGAGCTAGACCCGGCCGACATCGCTCTTGGATACCCCAGCCTGAAGGAAGACGGCACCCCCTTTGACCAGAAAGACTTCGCCGCCTGTGTGAAGAGCGTGCGCCCGGTGGCCACCTTGATTGGGAATGACACCGACCTTACCAAGTATCAGCCGGGCTATGACGCGGAGAATCAGAGGATCCCCACTCCGCGCTATGAAGCAATCAGCCTAATCCCTCCGACTCGTAAGCATACCTTCGCCCCAGAAGTTGACCCGGCCGGGTTAATTGATGATGAGGCTCAATTTGAAGCTTTGAGCGGCATTGACTGGAAATCATCAACCTTCCAGGTCATGGAAACAGCCGGAGGAGCGGAGAGGGATGAGCCGGGAGCTTCAACCCAACAAGCGCCTTGATTACTTAGGCAGCTCGTGGTTACGCCTTAAAAACAATGCCTCACCTTTTGGACTCGGGAAGTCCTGTAATAGAATAGGACAAACTCTTAATTTTGTCGTGCCATCGTGCACGTGTGCAGCGCTTAACTCCGTTGAAGCTGCTCTTTTATATTCCTCCGGGTTATGTTTTATCATTTGCTTTCCTTAAGTTTAAAGAGCTGCCTTTAATTGTCCTGCATAGAAAACAAATCACAAGTCTCCAGGCGGCTTACCGCACTGAGAGTCATATATTTTACATATAACCCGGAAAATAAACCAAAGTCATAAAAGACCGGCTCTCAATTACATCCTCGAGATAACCATAATAGCATACTTGCAAGCCTTCAAGTACACTTCCGGTTTATGTAACCCAAATAATGGGGTTGAGAACTCAACTCCGGTTCACCAGCATCGATAATGCTTATTTTGTGCTATCAACATTGTTAATCAAAGTTAAGCCGGCGGAGTAAGAACCGCCCTTGCACACTGTTGATATGATCAAAAGAACTTGTTGCAAACCAAAAGATCAAAACTTAGGGGCTTCTGATTCGAATACGACCAGAGAACCGTCCCAAAGGGGTTAAGCTAAGATTCGAATGCGATCATATAGCCCCCAGTGGCTTTGGCGTTGCCGATCAAGAGGGTACCGACAGCTATGTTCTCTTTGGTTCGAATATGACCTATGTTTGAACAGGAAGCCCCCAAATGACCTTGAGAGTTGTTTAACGACGCTGATTCGAATACGATCCATGTCGGTTCCCAAAAGGGGGTTGAGCTATGATTCAAATATGATCAAAAAACTCCCCAATGAGCTCGGCAATTCGCCAATCAAGTGGGTATCGACAGCTATGTTCTCTTTGGTTCGAATACGACCTATGTTTGAACAGGAAGCCCCCAAGTGACTTTATTGTTAACGGCTGGATTCGAATGCGATCATAAGCCGGATCCACCTCCAAGTGACCATGTAGTGTCGTAATGGAAATAACAGATTTACCGGTGGAGGAAAAAGGACAGAGGTCCTGCTTTATTATTTATCATAATATATACATGGCTATAGAAATATGTACATTATGAGAGCCGGTGGCTCAAGTGTAATAAGGCCGAAGCTGAGCTATGTTCCACGGCCGACGGGTCTCTTCCTCTGACTTACGTGAATCTTTGTGCTCCCGAACATCGATAAGGTAGTATGACCCGTTGTACAAGTTCTTGCTGACCACAAAGGGCCCTTCCCAAGGCGGGGATAACTTGTGTGCATCTGTTTGATCTTGGATGAGCCGGAGCACCAGATCACCTTCCTGGAAGACTCTGGACTTAACCCGACGGCTGTGATAGCGCCGCAGGTCTTGTTGGTAAATCGCCGAGCGAGCCGCTGCCACATCACGTTGTTCATCCAACAAGTCAAGAGCATCTTGGCGCGCCCGCTCATTATCCGCCTCAACATAAGCCGCCACTCGAGGTGAGTCATGACGAATGTCGCTAGGGAGGACCGCCACCACTCCATAAACCATGAAGAAAGGCGTGTAACCCGTAGACCTGTTAGGAGTAGTATTAATGCTCCATAACACGGAGGGTAACTCCTCCACCCAACAACCCGGCGTCCGTTGCAAAGGGGCCAAAAGCCGGGGCTTGATGCCCTTCAAGATTTCCTGATTGGCTCTCTCAGCTTGACCATTGGACTGAGGGTGAGCCACTGATGAAACATCAAGCCGGATATGCTCTCGTTGACAAAACTCCTCCATGGCGCCCTTAGACAGATTGGTACCATTGTCAGTTATAATGTTGTGTGGAAAGCCAAAGCGAAATATCACCCTCTTCATAAACTGAACCGTTGTGGTTGCGTCACACTTACTAACTGGCTCTGCTTCAACCCACTTTGTGAACTTGTCGACCGCCACCAGAAGGTGGGTCTTCTTATCCTTGGATCTTTTAAAAGGCCCAACCATATCAAGCCCCCAGACCGCAAACGGCCAAGTAATTGGAATCATCCTCAATTCTTGAGCCGGCACATGAGCCCGTCGCGAGAACCTCTGGCAACCGTCACATTTACTGACCAAATCCTCTGCATCAGCATGAGCCGTCAGCCAATAAAAACCATGACGAAAAACCTTGGCCACAAGGGATTTTGAGCCGGCATGATGGCCACAATCCCCCTCGTGAATTTCAAGTAAAATCTCTTGACCTTCCTCAGGTGAAACACAACGCTGGAAAGTTCCAGTGACACTGCGACGATGTAGCTCACCATTGATAATTATCATTGACTTAGACCGCCGGGTTATTTGTCTGGCCAAAGTTTCATCCTCAGGCAATTCTCCCCGGGTCATGTAAGCCAAATATGGTACTGTCCAGTCTGGGGTAATGCGGAGAGCCGCCACCAACTGTGCCTCCGGGTCAGGAACAGCCAAGTCTTCCTCTGTAGGCAACTTAACAGAAGGGTTATGCAAAATGTCCAAGAAAGTATTAGGTGGCACCGGCTTTCGCTGAGAGCCCAGCCGGCTTAATGCATCAGCCGCCTCGTTCTTCCTGCGATCGATGTGCTCTACTTGGTAACCCTGAAAATGTCCAGCAATGGCATCAACTTCGCGGCGATAAGCCGCCATGAGAGGGTCCTTGGAATCCCACTTGCCTGAGACTTGTTGGGCCACTAAATCTGAGTCGCCAAAGCAGCTTACCCGGCTCAAGCTCATCTCCTTAGCCATCCGAAGACCATGGAGCAAGGCCTCGTACTCAGCCGCATTGTTAGTACAGGGAAACATCAACCGTAGCACATAGCAAAACTTGTCACCTCGAGGGGAAGTTAATACAACTCCAGCCCCCGAGCCCTCCAATTGCCTAGACCCGTCGAAGTGAATAGTCCAGTATGTATTATCCGGTTTCTCTTCAGGCACCTACAGCTCTGTCCAATCGTTGATGAAATCCACCAATGCTTGAGATTTGATAGCAGTGCGTGGCACGTATTTCAGACCATGAGGCCCAAGTTCTATAGCCCACTTAGCCACTCTTCCTGTGGCTTCTCTGTTTTGGATGATATCTCCTAGGGGAGCAGAACTAACCACAGTGATAGGGTGACCCTGGAAATAATGCTTAAGCTTCCGGCTTGCCATGAATACCCCATAAACAAGCTTCTGCCAATGTGGATACCGTTGTTTGGACTCAATGAGTACTTCGCTGACGTAGTAAACCGGCCACTGAACCGGATACTCCTTACCCTCTTCCTTACGCTCCACCACCACAGCCACACTGACGGCCCGTGTGTTAGCGGCTACATACAGCAATAAGGGCTCCTTGTCAACGGGAGCAGCAAGGACCGGGGGCTCAGCCAGCTGTCTCTTCAAATCCTCAAAAGCAGCATTAGCAGCATCATTCCAGATAAAGTCATCTGTTTTCTTCATCAACTGGTACAGTGGCATGGCCTTTTCACCCAAACGGCTTATAAACCGGCTCAAAGCAGCCATGCGGCCCGCCAGACGCTGGACGTCGTTTATGCACGCCAGCTTAGCCAGAGAGGTGATTGCCTTGATCTTTTCCGGGTTAGCTTCAATGCCTCTGTGAGAAACCAGAAAACCCAAGAGCTTGCCTGCGGGAACACCAAAAACACACTTGGCCGGGTTAAGCATCATCTTGTAAACCCGGAGATTATCAAAGGTTTCTCTAAGATCATCTACCAGGGTCTCCTTCTCCCTGGATTTAACCACGATATCATCCACATAGGCATGAACATTGCGCCCAATCTGGTTATGAAGACAATTCTGCACACAACGTTGGTAAGTCGCCTGTGCACTCTTGAGCCCAAAAGGCATAGACACATAACAGAAGGCTCCAAAGGGAGTGATGAACGCCGTCTTCTCTTGGTCCTTAACTACCATTTTAATCTGGTGGTATCTAGAATAAGCATCCAAAAAACTTAAGCGTTCACAACCCGCCGTAGCATCAATAATTTGATCAATACGGGGGAGAGCAAAAGGATCAGCCGGACAAGCCTTGTTTAAATCCGTGTAATCCACACACATCCGTCAGGTGCCGTTCTTCTTGAGCACGAGCACCGGGTTAGCTAACCACTCTGGATGAAAGACTTCCACGATAAACCCGGCCGCTAAGAGCCGGGCCACCTCCTCACCAATGGCTTTCCGCCTCACCTCATTAAACCGCCGGAGGAATTGCCGGACCGGCTTAAATTTCGGATCAATATTGAGAGTGTGCTCAGCGAGTTCTCTAGGTACACCCGGCATGTTAGAAGGTTTCCATGCAAAAATGTCCCTGTTCTCACGGATGAACTCGATGAGCGCGCCTTCCTATTTCGGATCCAGATTGGCACTGATGCTGAACTGCTGAGATGAATCACCTGGAACAAAGTCGACAAGTTTAGTCTCATCAGCTGACTTAAATTTCATTACCGCCTCATGCTCTGTGGTTGGCTTTTTCAAAGACGTCATATCTGCCGGGTCAACATTGTCCTTGTAAAACTTCAACTCCTCTGTTGCACAAACAGATTCAGTGTAAGCCGCGTCACCGTCCTCACACTCCAAGGCTATCCTTCGGCTGCCATGAACCGTAATGGTCCCATTGTGACCCGGCATCTTGAGCTGCAAATATACGTAATACGGCCGTGCCATGAACTTGGCATAAGCCGGCCGCCCAAATAAAGCATGATACGGACTTCTTATCTTAACCACCTCAAAGGTTAGTTTTTCCGCCCTGTAGTTGTACTCATCTCCAAAGGCCACTTCCAGCTCGATCTTACCGACTGGGTATGCCGACTTGCCGGGCACCACGCCATGGAAAACAGTATTGGACTGGCTGAGGTTTTTATCAGTTAAGCCCATACGACGGAAGGTCTCATAAGAAAGGATGTTGATGCTGCTGCCTCCATCCATGAGCACTTTCGTGAATTTATACCCCCCAACCTGAGGAGCCACCACCAAGGCCAGGTGACCCGGATTATCAACCCAGGGATGATGATCTTCCCTACTCCACACAATAGGCTGCTCAGACCATCTTAAATAATGTGGAACCGCCGGCTCAACAGCATTCACAGCCCTTTTATGGAGCTTCTGCTCTCGCTTGCACAGACTGGTAGTAAATACGTGATACTGCCCGCCATTGAGCTGCTTTGGATTAGTCTGGTATCCCCTGCTGCTGCTGATGACCCTGGCTGGACTGCTGATTAAAGCCCCCTTGAAAATTCTGAGAATTGGAAATTGAACCGCTGCCCGGGCCCTGAAAGCCGCCGGCGCCTGAGCCGCCGCCCGGGCCACTGTTGCTATTGAAAGCATTGGAATTTTTAAAGGCCTTCATGATTGTGCAGTCCTTCCATAGATGAGTGGACGGCTTTTCCCTAGAGCCATGCCTTGGACAAGGCTCATTCAGCAATTGTTCAAGCGTCGGGCCTGACCCGCCGGCTCGGGGAGGTGGTCTCCCCTTGCACCGGTGGTTGTTACCCTGTGAATTGGCGTTGGCCACAAATTCCATACTGCCATCAGCCTTACGCTTGTTACCTCCTTGGTTCGCCGGGTTATGCTGGGGGCCCTTGCCATTGCCGTTCCGTTTTCCCTTCCCTGTCCTTTCATCATCCGACGCGGGATCCTTGGTACTATCAGAGTCAGCGTACTTGTCTAGAGCCGCCATCAATGTACCCATATCATTGCAATCGCGCTTGAACCGCCCGAGCTTCATCTTCAGGGGCTCAAAACGACAATTCTGCTCTAACATTAAGACTGCAGAGCCGGCATCCATCTTATCAGATGAATGTATTATCTCTTTAACCCGGCGAACCCAATGGGTTGTAGACTCACCCTCCTGCTGCTTACAGTTAGTCAAATCCACAATTGACATAGATTGCCTACATGTATCTTTGAAGTTTTGGATGAACCGGGCTTTTAGCTCAGCCCAAGACCCGATAGAGTTCTGTGGCAGTCCTTTCAACCAAGTGCGGGCAGTCCCATCTAGCATCATGGTGAAGTACTTGGCCATTGCCGCTTCGCTGACCTCTAGCAACTCCATAGCCATCTCGTAACTCTCGATCCATGCTCCGGGTTGTAAATCAGCCGTGTAATTAGGTACCTTCCTAGGCCCCTTGAAATCCTTGGGCAGACGCTCATTACGGAGAGCCGGCACCAGACAAGGAACACCTACGGTCCTCATAGGTATACCCGCGTCGATGGAAGCCGTCGGATAAGCCGGGAGTGGCTGGTAAGCCGTCAATGAGGCGCCTGCTCCGCCTCTTGCCGTGCTCTGTCTTGGTCTACCGCATTAAAGGCTCCATTATGAACCGGGCTGTGGCCAGGAGGCAAGTCACGGCGTCGGACATTGCTTGAGCCGGTCGCTGAGACCATGTGTCTGCTATAACTAGGGCTCCGGCCTGGACGAGGGGTTGAATGAATCTTGTCCCGGCTATAAGAATATGCCTCCTGTTGTGCCAGAGCCGTCTGAAGAAGTTCTCTGACCCGGCGGGTTTCGACCGCTGTTGGAGAGTCGCCCTCGATTGGGAGAGCCGCCAGTCGCGCCGCAGCGGCGACCATGTTTTCCAATGGGTTGGCATAATGACCCGGTGGTATTGGCACGTACTGAGGCGGGGTGGTGTTCACGCGGGGAGGCCCCATCACCTGCGGCTGAACCGGCGTTCCAGCCCCGGGTACCGTGATCTCTGGCGGGTTACTGGGCCCTGCACCAGGCGTGTTGAAAAGGTTTCGAGGATCGTAAACCGGAGGGAGTCGAGATTGAGCCTTCTGATGCCTCCTCCTCATGATCTCGTTGGATGCGTTCTGATCCATTGTGAGCTGGAAAGACTGCGCCTGAATCAACTGAGTCTGGGCGTCGAGAGCCGCCCTCTCTGCGGCCATCCTGATCCCTTCCGCTGCCAGATCCTCCTTGGCTTTTGCTAGATCCAACCTTAACTGTGCCACCTCCGCGTCATGCCGAGCTTGATCCGCCGGGGCGACCGTAGCGGTTAACAGGGCCGTCATCTTGTCTGTGAGATCCATCAGCATCTGAGCCGGCGAGGGCATAGGGCTTCCTGCCCCGGCGGCGGGGTTTTGAACAGGTTGTGCGCCAGCCATGAAGATTCCAACCCGGCTCGGCGGCTCAAAGGGGTCCGGAATACTGTCGCCATCGGAACAACCCCTGAGCCTGCCATCTTGAAGTTGGTATAACAAGTCGGTCTCCTCTGTGGATGGCTCGCCGTCAGAGCGAGCGGCCGTCTCCTCGCCAGATCCAGATCCTTCAGAGAGTCCTCCATGGACGCATCCCACGAAAGCATGCTTTAAGGCAGGCAGAGTTCGGGCGGGTCGTGCACGCTGAGCCGTCTCGATGAGATCGGCGCAGAGGTCCGGTTCAAGGCCCGGCTCACCAATCTTGCCAATAAAGACATGGATTCCGCCGAAGGGGACCCGGTACCCGTACTCAATTGAGCCGGCGTCGGGGCCCCAGTTTGCATCGTCGATGTAGAGCTTGCCGCGACGACTCTTGGTCATCCGGCCCACATCGTATCCCTTGAGCCCTTCGAAGCTGCCCTTCAAGAACTCAAATCCACCATGCGCTGGCCCCACGGTGGGCGCCAACTGTCGTGGAATTATCACGGTAGATGTCCTAGTGCAAGGACTTAGTCATGGAGCCATCGCAGCTAGGAAGCTTAAAGGGGTTAAGCGGGACAAAGGACACGAGGATTATACTGGTTCAGCCCCTTACAGTGAAGGTAAAAGCCTACGTCCAGTTGAGGTTGTATTGATTAGGGTTTCGACGACCAGGAGCTAAACCGCCCTGCCTGGTTATCGATTTGATCGTACTCGTCCTGAACCGCCGCCGGGTTGTCCCTTTATATAGAGAGGTTGACGCCCAGCGGCTCTCAGAGTCCCAGCCGGCTTATAATAGTATCCGGCTCGGACTCTTTAACTACTCTTGCCTTACATTACAAGTCTTGCCATAACGGCGGTTTATCACTACGGGCCTTGAGCCGCCTCCGGGTCTTAAGCCCATTATTGATCCGCCATCCTCAAGCTTGGTACTGGGCTTCACGTGATGATCCTTATGACGTAACCCGGCCCCTCTTGGGCGGGTGACTCTAATGGTTATATCCTCAACACTACGGGTTCGAGAACTATGAAGACATGACCGAGACACATCTCCGGTCAATAACCAATAGCGGAACCTGGATGCTCATATTGGTTCCTACATATTCTATGAAGATCTTTATCGGTCAAAACGCATAACAACATACGTTGTTCCCTTTGTCATCGGCATGTTACTTGCCCGAGATTTGATCATTAGTATCATCATACCTAGTTCAATATCATTACTGACAAGTCTCTTTACTAGTTCCATAATGTATCATCCCGTGACTAACTCATTAGTCACATTGCTTGCAAGGCTTATAGTGATGTGCATTACCGAGAGGGCCCAGAGATACCTCTCTGATACAAGGAGTGACAAATCCTAATCTCGATCTATGCCAACTCAACAAATACCATCGGAGACACCTTTAGAGCATCTTTATAATCACCCAGTTACGTTGTGACGTTTGATAGCACACAAGGTGTTCCTCCGGTATTCGGGAGTTGCATAATCTCATAGTCAGAGGAACATGTATAAGTCATGAAGAAAGCAATAGCAATAAAACTAAACGATCATTATGCTAAGCTAACGGATGGGTCTTGTCCATCACATCATTCTCCTAATGATGTGATCCCGTTCATCAAATGACAACACATGTCTATGGTCAGGAAACTTGACCATCTTTGATTAACGAGCTAGTCAAGTAGAGGCATACTAGGGACATTCTGTTTTGTCTATGTATTCACACATGTACTAAGTTTCCGGTTAATATAATTCTAGCATGAATAATAAACATTTATCATGATATAAGGAAATATAAATAACAACTTTATTATTGCCTCTAGAGCATATTTCCTTCAGTCTCCCACTTGCACTAGAGTCAATAATCTAGTTCACATCGTCATGTGATTTAACACCAATAGTTCACATCTTTATGTGATTAGTTCACATCGCCATGTGACTAATACCCAAAGGGTTTACTAGAGTCAATAATCTAGTTCACATCGTCATGTGATTTAACACCCAAAGAGTGATCATGTTTTTCTTGTGAGAGAAGTTCAGTCAATGGGTCTGCCACATTCAGAGCCATATGTATTTTGCAAATTCTCTATGTCTACAATGCTCTGCATGGAGCTACTCTAGCTAATCACTCCCACTTTCAATATGTATCCAGATTGAGACTTAGAGTCATCCGGATCAGCGTCAAAGCTTGTATCGATGCAACTCTTTACGACGAACTCTTTATCACCTTGATAACTAAGAAATATCTCCTTAATCTTCTAAGGATAATTTTGACCGCTGTCCAGTGATCCACTCCTAGATCAATATCGTACCCCCTTGCCAAATTCATGGCAAGGTACACAATAGGTGTGGTACACAGCATAGCATACTTTATAGAACCTATGGCTGAGGCATAGGGAATGACTTTCATTCTCATTCTATTTTCTGATGGTCGTGTTTTGAGTCTTACTCAACTTTAAACCTTGCAATACAGGCAAGAACTCCTTCTTTGACTGTTCCATTTTGAACTACTTCAAAATCTTGTCAAGGTATGTACTCATTGAAAAAAAAACTTATCAAGCATCTTGATCTATCTCTATAGATCTTGATGCCCAATATGTAAGCAGCTTCACCAAGGTCTTTCTTTGAAAAAACTCCTTTCAAACACTCCTTTATGCTCTACAGAAAATTCTACATCATTTCTGATCAACAATATGTCATTCACATATACTTATCAGAAAGGATGTAGTGCTCCCACTCACTTTCTTGTAAATACAGGCTTCTCCAAAAGTCTGTATAAAACCATATGCTTTGATCACACTATCAAAGCGTATATTCCAACTCCGAGAGGCTTGCACCAGTCCATAAACGGCGCTGGAGCTTGCACACTTTGTTAGGACCTTTAGGATTGACAAAACCTTCTGGTTGTATCATATACAACTCTTCTTTAATAAATCTATTAAGGAATGCAGTTTTGACATCCATTTGTCAGATTTCATAAAATGTGGCAATTGCTAACATGATTCGGACATACTTTAAGCATCGATACGAGTGAGAAAATCTCATCGTAGTCAACATCTTGAATTTGTCAGAAACCCTTTTCGACAAGTCGAGCTTTCTAGATAGTAACACTACTATCAGCGTCCATATTCCTCTTGAAGATGCATTTATTCTCAATGGCTTGCCGATCATCGGGCAAGTCCACCAAAGTCCACACTTTGTTCTCATACATGGATTCTATCTCAGATTTCATGGCCTCAAGCCATCTGTCGGAATCTGGGCTCATCATCGCTTCCTCATAGTTCGCAGGTTCATCATGGTCTAGCAACATGACTTCCAGAACAGGATTACCGTACCACTCTGGTGCGGATCGTACTCTGGTTGACCTATGAGGCTTGGTAGTAACTTGATCTGAAGTTTCATGATCATCATCATTAACTTCCTCACTAATTGGTGTAGGCATCACTGGAACTGATTTCAGTGATGAGCTACTTTCCAATTCGAGAGACGGTACAGTTACCTCATTAAGTTTTACTTTCCTCCCAGTCACTTCTTTCGAGAGAAACTCCTTCTCTAGAAAGGATCCACTCTTAGCAACAAAGATCTTGCCTTCGGATCTGTGATAGAAGGTGTACCCAACAGTTCCTTTGGGGTATCCTATGAAGACGCACTTCTCCGATTTGGGTTTGAGCTTATCATGCTGAAACTTTTTCACATAAGCATCGCAACCCCAAACTTTAAGAAACGACAGCTTGGGTTTCCTGCTAAACCACAGTTCATACGGTGTTGTCTCAACGGATTTTTTAGACGCTGCCCTATTTATCGTGAATGCAGTTGTCTCTGATGCATAACCCCAAAATGATAGTGGTAAATCGGTAAGAGACATCATAGATCGCACCATATCTAATAAAGTACGGTTACGATGTTCAGCCACACCATTACGCTGTGGTGTTCCAGGTGGTGTGAGTTGCGAAACTATTCCACATTGTTTCAAATGAAGGCCAAACTCGTAACTCAAATATTCGCCTCCGCGATCAGATTGTAGAAACTTTATTTTCTTGTTACGATGATTCTCAACTTCACTCTGGAATTCTTTGAACTTTTGAAATGTTTTAGACTTGTGTTTCATTAAGTAGATATACCCATATCTGCTCAAATCATCTGTGAAGGTCGGAAAATAACGATACCCGCTGCGAGCCTCAACACTCATCGGACCGCATACATCGGTATGTATTATTTCTAATAAGTCAGTGGCTCGCTCCATTGTTCCGGAGAACGGAATCTTAGTCATCTTGCCCATGAGGCATGGTTCGCAAGCATCAAGTGATTCATAATCATGTGATTCCAAAAGCCCACCAGCATGGAGTTTCTTCATGCGCCTTACACCAATATGACCTAAACGGCAGTGCCACAAATAAGTTGCACTATCATTATTAACCTTGCATCTTTTGGCTTCAATATTATGAATATGTGTATCACCACAATCGAGATTCAATAAACCATTCACCTTGGGTGTATGACCACAGAAGGTTGTATTCATGTAAATAGAATAACAATTATTCTTTGACTTAAATGAATAACCGTATTGCAATAAACATGATCCAATCATATTATGCTCAACGCAAACACCAAATAACATTTATTTTAGGTTCAACACTAATCCCGAAGGTAAAGGGAGTGTGCGATGGTGATCTATCAACCTTGGAATCACTTCCAACACACATCGTCACCTTGCCCTCAACTAGTCTCTGTTCATTTTATAACTCCTGTTTCAAGTTACTAATCATAGAAACTGAACCAGTATCAAATACCCAGGGGCTACTATGAATACTAGTAAAGTACACATCAATAACATGTATATCATATATACTTTTATTCAGTTTGCCATCCTTCTTATCCGCCAAGTATTTGGGGCAGTTTCGCTTCCAGTGACCATTTCCTTTGCAGTAGAAGCACTCAGTTTTAGGCTTGGGTCTAGCTTTGGGCTTATTCATGGGAGTGGTAACTTGCTTGTCATTCTTCTTGAAGTTCCCTTTCTTTCCCTTGTACTTTTACTTGAAACTAGTGGTCTTGTCAACCATCAACACCTGATGCTTTTCTTGATTTCTACCTTCGCCGATTTCAGCATCGCGAAGAGCTCGGGGAATCGTTTTCATCATCCCTTGCATATTATAGTTCATCACAAAGTTCCAGTAACTTGGTGATAGTGACTAGAGAACTCTGTCAATCACTATCTTATCTGGAAGATTAACTCCCACTTGATTCAAGTGATTGTATTACTCAGACATTCTGAGCGCATGCTCACTGGTTGAGCTATTCTCCTCCATCTTGTAGGCAAAAATACTTGCCAGAGGTCTCATACCTCTCAACTCAGGCATGAGTCTGAAATACCAATTTCAACTCTTGGAACATCTCATATGCTCCGTGTCATTCAAAATGTTTTTGAAGTCCCGGTTCTAAGCCGTAAAGCATGGTGCACTAAACTATCAAGTAGTCATCATACCGAGCTTGCCAAACATTCATAACGTGTGCATCTGCTCCTGCAATAGGTCCATCACCTAGCGGTGCATCAAGGACATAATACTTCTGTGCAGCAATGAGGATAATCCTCATATCACAGAGATAGTCCGCATCATTGCTACTAACATCTTTCAACTTATTTTTCTCTAGGAACATATCAAAAATAAACGGGGAGCTACATCGCAAGCTATTGATCTACAACATAGATATGCAAATACTATCAGGACTAAGTGCATGATAAATTAAAGTTCAATTAATCATATTACTAAAGAACTCCCACTTAGATAGACATCCCTCTAGTCATCTAAATGATCACGTGATCCATATCAACTAAACCATGTCCGATCATCACATGAGGTGGAGTAGTTTTCAATGGTGAACATCTCTATGTTGATCATATCTACTATATGATTCACGTTCGATCTTTTGATCTCAGTGTTCCGAGGCCATATCTGCATATGCTAGGCTCGTCAAGTTTAACCCGAGTATTCTGCACGCGCAAAACTGGCTTGCACCCGTTGTATGTGAACGTAATGCTTATCACACCCGATCATCATGTGGTGTCTCGGCACGACGAACTGTCGCAACAGTGCATACTCAGGAAGAACACTTATACCTTGAAATTTAGTGAGGGATCATCTTATAATGCTACCGCCGTACTAAGCAAAATAAGATGCATAAAAGATAAACATCACATGCAATCAAAATATGTGACATGATATGGCCATCATCATCTTGTGCCTTTGATCTCCATCTCCAAAGCACCGTCATGATCTCCATCGTCACCGGCATGACACCATGATCTCCATCATCTTGATCTTTATCAATGTGTCATCACATGGTCGTCTCGCCAACTATTGCTTTTGCAACTATTGCTATCGCATAGCGAAAAAGTAAAGCAATTATATGGCGCTTGCATCTTATGCAATAAAGAGACAACCATAAGGCTCCTGCCAGTTGCCGATAACTTCTACAAAACATGATCATCTCATACAACAATTTATATATCATCACGTCTTGACCATATCACATCCCAACAAGCCCTGCAAAAACAAGTTAGACGTCCTTTGCTTTGTTGTTGCAAGTTTTACGTGGCTGCTACGGGCTTCTAGCAAGAACCGTTCTTACCTAAGCATCAAAACCACAACGATTTTTCGTCAAGTGTGCTGTTTTAACCTTCAACAAGGACCGGGCGTAGTCAAACTCGATTCAACTATGTTGGAGAAACAGACACCCGCTAGCCACCTATGTGCAAAGCACGTCGGTAGAACCAGTCTCATGAACGTGGCCATGTAATGTCGGTCCGGGCCACTTCATCCAACAATACCGCCGAATCAAAGTAAGATGTTGCTGGTAAGCAGTATGACTATTATCGCCCACAACTATTTGTGTTCTACTCATGCATATAACATCTACGCATAGACCTGGCTCTAATGCCACTGTTGGGGAATGCAGTATTTCAAAAAATTTACCTACGATCACGCAAGATCTATCTAGAAGATGCATAGCAACGAGCGGGGAGAGTGTGTCCACGTACCCTCGTAGACCGAAAGCGGAAGCGTTTGATACGTCTCCGTCGTATCTATAATTTTTTATTGTTCCATGCTAATATTATACAACTTTCATATACTTTTGGCAACTTTTTATACTATTTTTGGGACTAACATATTGATCCAGTGCCCGGTGCCAGTTCCTGTTTGTTGCATGTTATTTGTTTCACAGAAAACCCATATCAAATAGAGTCCAAATGGGATAAAAACTGACGGAGATTTTTTTGGAATATTTATGATTTTTGGGAAGAAGAATCAACGCGAGACGATGCCCGAGGGGGCCACGAGGCAGGGGGCGCGCCCCTGACCCTCGTGGCCACCCCGTAAGGCGGTTGGATCCCTTCTTGGAGGGGCTCTCACCCCTCCCACGCCATGGAGACCATGGACCAGATGGGAAACCCTTCTCCCATCTAGGGAGAAGGTCAAGGAAGAATAAGAAGAAGGGGGCTCTCTTCCCCTCGCTTCCGATGGCGCCGGAACGCCGCCGGGGCCATCATCATCACCGCGATCTTCACCAACACCTCCGTCATCTTCACCAACATCCTCATCACCTTCCCCCATCTATCTACAGCGGTCCACTCTCCCGCAACCCGCTGTACCCTTTACTTGAATATGGTGCTTTATGCTTCATATTATTATCCAATGATGTGTTGCCATCTTATGATGTTTGAGTAGATTTTCGTTGTCCTATCGGTAATTGATGAATTGCTATGATTGGTTTAATTTGCTTGTGGTTATGTTGCTGTCCTTTGGTGCCCATCATATGAGCGCGCGCGTGGATCACATCATAGGGTTAGTTGTATGTTGATAGGACTATGTATTGGAGGGCAAGAGTGACAGAAGCTTCAACCTAGCATATAAATTGATGCATACGGGATTGAAGGGGGACCAATATATCTTAATGCTATGGTTGGGTTTTACCTTAATGAACGTTAGTAGTTGTGGATGCTTGCTAATAGTTCCAATCATAAGTGCATAGAATTCCAAGTCATGGATGACATGCTAGCAGTGGCCTCTCCCACGTAAAACTTGCTATCGGTCTAGTAAAGTAGTCGATTGCTTACGGACAATTTCGCAACTCCTACCACCACTTTTCCACACTCGCTATACTAACTTTATTGCTTCTTTATCTAAACAGCCCCTAGTTTTTATTTACGCACTCTTTATTATCTTGCAAACCTATCCAAAAACACCTACAAAGTACTTCTAGTTTCATACTTGTTCTAGGTAAAGCGGCCGTTAAGCGTGCGTAGAGTTGTATCAGTGGTCGATAGAACTTGAGGGAATATTTGTTCTACCTTTAGCTCCTCGTTGGGTTCGTCACTCTTACTTATCGAAAGGGGATACAATTGATCCCCTATACTTGTGGGTTATCAAGACCTTTTTCTGGCGCCGTTGCCGGGGAGTTATAGCGTGGGGTGAATATTCTCGTGTGTGCTTGTTTGCTTTATCACTAAGTAATTTTTGTTTGCTGTTCTTAGTTGTTTTCTATCTTTAGTTATGGGTAGGAAACGCAAAATACCAAAAAAATTAGTTGTACCTACTGAACCAATGGTTGAAGAACCACTAAAAATCTATCACACTCCTGAAGCTTTTTACTTGGATCATCTTTGATCCCTATGTGCTCGTGCTGAAATCCCAACTAGCTTAGTTGAGGGCAAATCTTTAGATGAGCCTGCTTGTTATGTGCGACACCGCTTATCTCAAAAAGCGAAACTTTTACTGGATCAAATTCATCGTTTGCAATGCTATGCTTGGAATTTATGTGAAATATATGATGTTACTTGTTGTTCTGAAAACCCTAAGAAACACCTTCCCTACCAATGTGAGTTTAGTGATAATGGAATCATATCTTCGTATGCTAGGGGTGTTTATAATTACTATGATGTATCAAGCGGTTCTTATTCGAAGAACCCTTGCCTTTTGTTTAGCTTGAGACTAAATCATCGGACCCTTTGACTCTTCCACTGACTTATATATGTACCGAATGCAAATTCCAGTCTGATCAACTTGCAGCAGCAAGAGAACGAGTCACTTCAATTATCCTTTTAAGTTCTATTCTATCTTCTGTCTTTCCGCCATGGAATAGATCGATTCAGTTCCCCTTCTTTTCCCTTTACTTCGATTTAGAATAGCGTGCTTACTTTAATTTCTCAAAATAATTTGATGTTGAAGCGCAAGAGTGAGCAGCAGTCCGGTCAGCCCTTGCCATAGTCTTCTGCTAACCTAGCCTTTCCCATCTTTCTATTAAAACGAATGTAGCTAACGTGATAGGAGCATCCGTTGACAAAAGGATCACCCTAAGATGATCATCTCATGGCTATTGGGAACGAATCAATCAACAAATTGAAGAATTTATTGCTTTTAAGGGTGCTTATGAAATTGCTTCTTTGATTGAAAAGTATGATGATACTCTTTATAAATCTGAAAATTTTGCCATACTTAAATATTGTTATGATAATTATGCTTATAATGCCTATGTTAAACCATATGTTGAGGACTCCTTCATTGTCCAAGAAGAGACTAATATTTTGCAGGAGTCTATGGAAGAAGAAATTGATGAAACTGTGAGCTCATTAGATGAAAAAGATGATGAGGAGAGCGAAGAACAAAAGGAGGAAGAGCGGATTAGCTACCCGTGCCCACCTTCTAATGAGAGTAACTCTTCAACTCATACATTGTTTAATTTCCCTTCATGCTTACCGAAGGATGAATGCTATGATGATTGTTACGATCCCGTTGATTCTTTTGAAATATCCCTTTTTGATGATGCTTGCTATGCTTTTGGCCAAGATGCCGATATGAATTATGCTTATGGAGATGAACTTGCTATAGTTCCTTATGTTAAATATGAAATTGTTGCTATTGCACGCACGCATGATAGTCCTATTATCTTTTTGAATTCTCCAAACTACACTATATCGGAGAAGTTTGCCCTTATTAAGGATTATATTGATGGGTTGCGTTTTACCGCTACACATGATGATTTTGATAGATATAATATGCATGTGCTTGCTGCTCCTACTTGCAATTATTATGAGAGAGGAACTATATCTCCACCTCTCTATGTTTCCCACATGATAAAATTGCAAGAAACTGTTTATACTATGCATTGGCCTTTACTATGTGTGCATGAATTGTTCTTTTATGACATGCTGATGCATAGGAAGAGAGTTATACTTCATTGTTGCATGATATATGTTACTTTGTGCTCACTACTAAATCACAAATCATTGTTAATTAAAATTGGCTTTGATATACCTTGGGATCCGGGTGGATCCATTACTTAAGCACTATATGCCTAGCTTAATGACTTTAAAGAAAGCGCTGCCAGGGAGACAACCTGGAAGTTTTAGAGAGTCATTTATTTCTGTTGAGTGCTTTTATATAGTTTAAAAACAAAAAAATAAAGAGGGGAACCCAAAACTTTTCAAAAAGGAAAGTGAAAGTGAGAGAGACAAGCATTGTTGAAGTGGGGGAGCTCCTTGAACTTTGTTCATGCTCACGGAAACTTTGTGAATCTTGATTACAGAAACTTTTCAGCAAAAATAATCATCCCCTTGTACAATTCCATTGTACTCCCTCTGTAAACAAATATAAGAGTGTTTAGATCACTATTTTAGTGATCTAAACGCTCTTATATTTCTTTATAGAGGGAGTATAATAAAAATAATGTGCCAAGGTTTGCCTTTAGGATGTTTGCAATGCTTGTTGGTTTGTGCGGTGCAGGACAAAAACTTTGGCTGTAGTGCGTGATTTTAATTTTTTTTACTGGTACGTCAACCGGTTCTGAAACATTTTGCACTGTCTTTCTATACAAATTTTTTATTGTTCCTAATTTTGGCGGAGTACCAGAGGTATGGTGAATGTTCAGAGTATTACAGACTGTTCTGTTTAAGAAAGATTCTGTTTTTGATGCATAGTTTGCTTGTTTTGATGAAACTATCAATTTCTGTCAGTGGATTAAGCCATGGAAAAGTTATATTACAGTAGCTAAAATTCAAAAACAAAATATGAATTGGTTTTCAACAGTACTTAGAGTAGTGATTTGCTTTATTATACTAACGGATCTTACCGAGCTTTCTGTTGAGTTTTGTGTGGATGAAGTGTTCGAAGATCGAGGAGGTCTCGATGTGAGGAGGAGGAGGAGAGGCAAGAGCTCAAGCTTGGGGATGCCCAAGGCACCCCAAGTAAATATTCAAGGAGACTCAAGCGTTTAAGCTTGGGGATGCCCCGGAAGGCATCCCATCTTTCTTCAACAAGTATCCGTATGTTTTCGGATTCGTTTTGTTCATGCGATATGTGCAAATCTTGGAGCGTCTTTTGCATTTAGTTTTCACTTTTCTTTTATGCACCATGCTGGCATGAGATAGTCCTTGGTTGATTTATATAATGCTCTTTGCACTTCACTTATATCCTTTGAGTACGGCTTTATAGAATGCTTCATGTGCTTCGCTTATATCATTTGAAGCTTGGATTGCCTGTTTCTCTTCACATAGAAAACCACCATTTGTAGAATGCTCTTTTGCTTCACTTATATTTGTTAGAGCGTGGGCATATCTTTTGCAGAAAGAATTAAACTCTCTTGCTTCACTTATATATATTTAGAGAGATGACATGAACTGGTCATTCACATGGTTAGTCACAAAATCCTACATAAAACTTGTAGATCACTGAATATGATATGTTTGATTCCTTGCAATAGTTTTGCGATATAAAGATGCTGATATTAGAGTCATGCTAGTGGGTGGTTGTGAATTGTAGAAATACTTATGTTGAGGTTTGTGATTCCCGTAGCATGCACGTATGGTGAACCGTTATGTAACGAAGTTGGAGCATTAGGTATTTATTGATTGTCTTCCTTATGAGTGGCGGTCGGGGACGAGCGATGGTCTTTTCCTACCAATCTATCCCCCTAGGGGCATGCGTAGTAGTACTTTGCTTCGAGGGCTAATAAACTTTTGCAATAAGTATATGAGTTCTTTATGACTAATGTGAGTCCATGGATTATACGCACTCTCACCCTTCCATCATTTGCTAGCCTCTTCGGTACCGTGCATTGCCCTTTCTCACCGAGAGAGTTGGGGCAAACTTCGCTGGTGCATCCAAACCCCGTGATATGATACACTCTGTCACACATAAGCCTCCTTATATCTTCCTCAAAACAGCCACCATACCTACCTATCATGGCATTTCCATAGTCATTCCGAGATATATTGTCATGCAACTTCCATCATCATCATATACATGACTTGAGCATTTATTGTCATATTGTTTTGCATGATCGTAAGATAGCTAGGATGATGTTTTCATGGCTTGTCCGTTTTTTGATGTCATTGCTACGCTAGATCATTGCACATCCCGGTACACCACCGGAGGCATTCATATAGAGTCATATCTTTGTTCTAGTATCGAGTTGTAATATTGAGTTGTAAGTAAATAAAAGTGTGATTATCATCACTATTAGAGCATTGCCCCAAAAAAAAGAGGCCAAAGAAGCCTAAATAAAAAGGGGGCCAAAGAAGCCCGCAAAAAAAAGAAAAAAAAGGGGCAATGTTACTATCCTTTTACCACACTTGTGCTTCAAAGTAGCACCATGTTCTCCATATAGAGAGTCTCTTGAGTTATCACTTTTATATACTAGTGGGAATTTTCATTATAGAACTTGGCTTGTATATTCCGATGACGGGCTTCCTCAAATTCCCGAGGTCTTCATGAGCAAGCAAGTTGGATGCACACCCACTTAGTTTCCAGTTTGAGCTTTCATACACTTATAGCTCTTAGTGCATCCGTTGCATGGCAATCCCTACTCCTCACATTGACATCAATTGATGGGCATCTCCATAGCCCGTTGATTAGCCGCGTCGATGTGAGACTTTCTCCTTTTTTGTCTTCTCCACACAACCTCCATCATCAAATTCTATTCCACCCATAGTGCTATGTCCATGGCTTGCGCTCATGTATTGCATGAGGGTTGAAAAGGCTGAAGCGCGTTAAAAAGTATGAACCAATTGCTCGGCTTGTCATCGGGGTTGTGCATGATGTGAATATTTTGTGTGGTGAAGATGGAGCATAACCGGACTATATGATTTTGTAGGGATAACTTTCTTTGGCCATGTTATTTTGAAAAGACATGATTATATTAGTATGCTTGAAGTATTATTGTCTTAATGTCAAATGATAGACTATTGATTTGAATCACTCGTGTCTTAATATTCATGCCATGATTAGATTACATGATCAAGATTATGCTAGGTAGCATTCCACATCAAAAATTACCTTTTTTATCATTTACCTACTCGAGGACGAGCAGGAATTAAGCTTGGGGATGCTGATACGTCTCCGTCGTATCTATAATTTTTGATTGTTCCATGCCAATATTATACAACTTTCATATACTTTTGGCAACTTTTTATACTATTTTTGGGACTAACATATTGATCCAGTGCGAGTGCTAGTTCCTGTTTGTTGCATGTTTTTTGTTTCGCAGAAAACCCATATCAAACGTAGTCCAAACGGGATAAAAATTGACGGAGATTTTTTTGGAATATTTATGATTTTTGGCAAGCAGAATCAACGCGAGATGATGCCCGAGGGGGTCACGAGGCAGGGGGCGCCCCAGGGGGGCAGGCGCGCCCCTGACACCCATGGCCACCCCGTAAGGCGGTTGGAGCCCTCTTTCGCCGCAAGAAAGCTAATTTATGGATAGAGATCGTGTCCAAAATTCAGCCCAATCAGAATTACGGATCTCCGATTATAAAAGAAACGGTGAAAGGCCAGCTCTGAGAACGTAGAAACAGAGAGAGACAGAGAGACAGATCCAATCTCGGAGGGGCTCTCACCCCTCCCACGCCATGGAGACCATGGACCAGATGGGAAACCCTTCTCCCATCTAGGGAGAAGGTCAAGGAAGAATAAGAAGAAGGGGGCTCTCTCCCCCTCGCTTCCGATGGCGCCGGAACGCCGCCGGGGCCATCATCATCACCGCGATCTTCACCAACACCTCCGTCATCTTCACCAACATCCTCATCACCTTCCCCCATCTATCTACAGCGGTCCACCCTCCCGCAACCCGCTGTACCCTCTACTTGAACATGGTGCTTTATGCTTCATATTATTATCCAATGATGTGTTGCCATCCTATGATGTCTGAGTAGATTTTCGTTGTCCTATCGGTAATTGATGAATTGCTATGATTGGTTTAATTTTCTTGTGGTTATGTTGCTGTCCTTGGTACCCATCATATGAGCGCACGCGTGGATCACACCATAGGGTTAGTTGTATGTTGATAGGACTATGTATTGGAGGGCAAGAGTGACAGAAGCTTCAACCTAGCATAGAAATTGATGCATACGGGATTGAAGGGGGCCAATATATCTTAATGCTATGGTTGGGTTTTACCTTAATGAACGTTAGTAGTTGCGGATGCTTGCTAATAGTTCCAATCATAAGTGCATAGAATTCCAAGTCAGGGATGACATGCTAGCAGTGGCCTCTCCCACATAAAACTTGCTATCGGTCTAGTAAAGTAGTCAATTTCTTAGGGACAATTTCGCAACTCCTACCACCACTTTTCCGCACTCGCTATACTAACTTTATTGCTTCTTTATCTAAACAGCCCCTAGTTTTTATTTACGCACTCGTTATTATCTTGCAAACCTATCCAAAAACACCTACAAAGTACTTCTAGTTTCATACTTGTTCTAGGTAAAGCGAACGTTAAGCGTGCGTACAGTTGTATCGGTGGTCGATAGAACTTGAGGGAATATTTGTTCTACCTTTAGCTCCTCATTGGGTTCGACACTCTTGCTTATCGAAAGAGGCTACAATTGATCCCCTATACTTGTGGGTTATCAGCGTTTAGTAACGCGGTTGATGTAGTCGAACGTCTTCGCGATCCAACCGATCCAAGCACCGAACGTACGGCACCTCCGCGGTCAGCACACGTTCAGCTTGATGACGTCCCTCGAACTCTTGATCCAGTTGAGGCCGAGGGAGAGTTCCGTCAGCATGACGGTGTGGTGACGGTGATGAAGTTACCGGTGCAGGGCTTCGCCTAAGCACTACGATGATATGACCGAGGTGTGTAACTATGGAGGGGGGCACCGCACACGGTTAAGAGAAACTTGTGTGCTCTGGGGTGCCCCCCTGCCCCCGTATATAAAGGAGGGGAGGGGAGGCTGGCCAGCCCTCCTAGGGCGCACCAAGAGAGGGGAATCCTACTAGGACTCTAAGTCCTTGTAGGTTTCCACCTAACGAAGAGGGGGAAGAAGGAAGGGAGAGAGGGAAGCGAAGGAAAGGGGGGCGCCGCCCCCTTCCCCTGGTCCAATTCGGACCCAAGGGGGTGGCACGTGGCCAGCCCTTGTGGCCCTTCCTCTCTTCCCACTAAGGCCCATGAAGGCCCATTAGTTCCCCCGGGAGGTTCCGATAACCCTCCGGCACTCCGATAATTATCCGGTACCTTTCGGAACTCATCCGGTGTTCGAATAACATCGTCCAATATATCAATCTTTGTCTCTCGACCATTTCGAGACTCTTCGTCATGTTCGTGATCTCATCCGGGACTCCGAACAAACTTCGGTCATCAAATCACATAACTCATAATACAAATCATCATCGAATGTTAAGCGTGCGGACCCTATGGGTTCGAGAACTATGTAGACATGCCCGAGACACATCTCCGGTCAATAACCAATAGCGGAACCTGGATGCTCATATTGGTTCCTACATATTCTACGAAGATCTTTATCGGTCAAACCGCATAACAACATACGTTGTTCCCTTTGTCATCGATATGTTACTTGCCCGAGATTCGATCGTCGGTATCATCATGCCTAGTTCAATCTCGTTACCGGCAAGTCTCTTTACTCGTTCCGTAATGCATCATCCCGTGACTAACTCATTAGTCACATTGCTTGCAAGGCTTATAGTGATGTGCATTACCGAGAGGGCCCAGAGATACCTCTCTGATACACGGAGTGACAAATCCTAATCTCGATCTATGCCAACTCAACAAACACCATCGGAGACACCTGTAGAGCATGTTTATAATCACCCGGTTACGTTGTGACGTTTGATAGCACACAAGGTATTCCTCTGGTTTTCGGGAGTTGCATAATCTCATAGTCAGAGGAACATGTATAAGTCATGAAGAAAGCAATAGCAATAAAACTAAACGATCATTATGCTAAGATAACGGATGGGTCTTGTCCATCACATCATTCTCCTAATGATGTGATCCCGTTAATCAAATGACAACACATGTTTATGGTCAGGAAACTTGACCATCTTTGATTAACGAGCTAGTCAATAGAGGCATACTAGGGACATTTTATTTTGTCTATGTATTCACACATGTACTAAGTGTCCGGTTAATACAATTCTAGCATGAATAATAAACATTTATCATGATATAAGGAAATATAAATAACAACTTTATTATTGCCTCTAGGGCATATTTCCTTCACAATCGACAATCTAGTTCCTTTTAGTTAAGAACCGGTTCCAGAATTTCCGGGCTGATTTGCCCTCTTGTTCGATGATGTGGCTGAGCTGGTCGGCATCCAGGGGTCGAACGTAAGTGCCCTGGAAGTTTTCCCTAAAGGCCTCCTCGAGCTCTTCCCATCTCCCGATAGAATTTCTAGGGAGGCTATGGAGCCAATGTCTCGCAGTCCTTTAAGCTTTAGCGGTAGGTATTTGATGGCGTGGGGGTCATCACCTTAGGCCATGTGAATGTGGAGAAGAAAGTCTTCGATCCATACACCTGGGTCAGTTGTTCTGATCGATGTTGATGGGTTTAAACCCTTCTGGGAACTGATGCTCCATGACCTCGATCGTTTGTGAAACATACTGGATGTGCAGGCCCTCGATATCAAGCCGCATCTTGTCAGGCATTGGCCGTCGTCCTAGCCCGTGTCTATTCCTGAGCTCTTTCGTGTCTGTCTAACCAAGCATCGTAGCCCTCTAGGCCGAGGGGCATTGTCGGTGTCAAAACCGGCAGATCTCGGGTAGGGGGTGCCGAACTGTGCGTCTGAGAATCAATGGTAACAATGGACAATGGGACACAATGTTTACCCAGGTTCGGGCCCTCTTAAAGGAGGTAAAACCCTACGTCTTGCTTGATTGTATTCAATGAGTATAGGGGTTAGAAGAGTTGATCTACCTCGAGATCGTAATGGCTAAACCCTAGTTGTCTAGCCTATGAGAATTATGATAGTCTCTATGGACTAAACCCTCCGGTTTATATACACACCGGAGGGGTCTAGGGCTGTACAGAGTCGGTTTGTGGGGGAAGGAAATAACATATCCGGACACCAAAATTGCCTTCCACGCATATGGGAGTCCTACCCGGACACGGGGGAAAGTCTTCTGCTTTGATCTTCACGGCCCATCAGTCCGGCCCATACCAAATAGTCCGGACACTTGAGGACCCCCTAATCCAGGACTCCCTCAGTAGCCCCTGAACCAGTTTTCGATGACGATGTGTTCGGCACGCAGATTGTCTTCGGCATTGCAAGGCAGGTTCCCTCTCTTAAGCATTTTAAGATAACTCCCTGCACAAAGGTGTTGTATCTGGCTCTGTATAACTAATACAACCCTTAGCCACGAAGGCAAAATATCAAAATAAAACATTGTATTTTACTCACAACTTTTTCGGCAAAGCGTCATGTCTGGCTCTTTAACATTTTGAACTGTTTTCATGCCCCTCGTTTTGCGTTTCGAGGCATAGCCTCCATTGGCACGTCTTAACAGAGATCGTGCCCGCCCGTTGCGGGATCCTCATCAAAACGGTTTTGGGTAATCCAACCGCGCCATTCGCACGATTTCTTTGGGAACAAGCGAGATTTAAGGCTTGGGAGGGGGGCGTTTGGTATTTCTCCTGCCTATAAGAGGGTAAAAAATCCCTAAAAAATCCCTTCTTTTTCCCCCACACCTTCTCCTAGCTCCTGCCTTCCCTTCCTGTGAGCTCCAGCACCCAAAACCTCAATCTTTCCCACCACCACCAACCTCCCTAGCCATGTCTGGATCCGGATCCAAGGGCAAGTGGGAGGCCTCCTCCGTCACGGAGAAGGACATCAAGGATCTCCGGAGCGCAGGTTATCTGTCTACGGAGACCCCGCACAGGCTCCCTAACAAGGGTCAGGTCATCCCTACCCTGGAGCCCAGCGAGAGGGTAGTGTTCATTCCCCACTTCCTCCACGTACTAGGATTTCCCCTCCATCCCTTCGCCTGCGGCCTCATGTTCTATTACGGGCTAGATTTCCATTATCTAGCCCCAAACTTCTTCCTCCACATATCAGCGTTCATCGTCGTGTGCGAGGCTCTCCTCCCCATCCCGCCACACTTCGGCCTAGGGATTAAAGTTTTCAATCTGAAGACGAAGGTGGTCGACGGACAGCACGCGGACTGCGGCGGGGCCATAGTGAGCTAGCTTCCCAGCGCCGTCTGGCCCAAAGGGGCATTCATGGAGATGGTTAAAGTGTGGCAGCAGGAGTGGTTCTACATCACCGAACCCCGCAACGCCAACTGGGCAGCCACGCCCGTCTTCGGATCCGGACCCCCCCCCCACTAGGCTCACCTCCTGGACCGCTAAGGGCCTTGACAGGAGATCCACAGTGGAGGTGCAGATGCTGCAAAAGCGAATCACCAACATAATAGGCAAACACACCGGTCTCACAAACTTGATTTAGGTGATGCTCTTCTGCCGGACTCTTCCTTGCCAACTCCGGGCCTCCCACATGCGGGAGTTTAATCCGGAGGAGCCACAGACCTTGAAGCACTTCTTCAGCACAATGGACAAAGACATTTGGAAGCTGCTCTTCAAGGCCTAAAAACATGGCCGAAGAAGACCGAAGACATCGGTCTCGACATCAAGAATCCGGCCTCGCCGGTAAGCATGATTTTCCCAAGTACCTATTCGGTCAATAAGTTAAGATATAATGTAACGCTTGTCTTTCGTATAGGGCTGGACGGCAAAGGTTGAGCGGATCAAGTGTCCGACACCGCTGCCTGAAGACCCAGCCACACCCCAGCGAACAGAGATGCTGGTCCCGGCGCCATATCAGGCGCCGGAGAAGAAGGCCAAGAAGAAGAAGGGCAAGGAGGCCAAGGGTGGCCCCCGCCACAAGGGTCCTTCGGACGCTATGTCCGGAGAGACCGAAGCTCCCTCCTCCCATGAGGGAGACGAGGAAGAAGAAGAGGAGGAGACGGTGGAAAGCGACTCCCCTCGTAAGGGGTGGAAGAAGAAGAGAGCGGCCTCCGAAGACCCTAAGGGGGATGCGCCGAAGAGGGGGAAGATGATCCTCCAGGACAGTTCGTACTCAGATGCCGAACTGGTCCCCAAAAAGCCTCCCAGGGAGAAGCCCCTGGCCGAATTGTAAGTATTTAGATACTCACTGTTTATCTTCAGATCTCCCTTTCTATTATATAAGCCATTTTTCTATGTGTCTTTCAGCCCTCCCCGCGATCTCCCGAACACTTCGTTATCGGAGGGGAGTTCTCTGCCACCTGAGATGGCGGAGAGAAAGACGCCGACACAAGCTCCGTCGCCTATTACCATGGAGGACACCAAGGTGTCGTCCCAAAGGACCTCTCCTAACCGAGGGGGGGCGAGCGAGGCTGTCGAGAAGGCGCCCGATATTAATACATCGATCGTCGAAGACATAGGGGAGACGAACCCTACGATGATCGATGGTGGGGACCCCCAACAATCCGGGCCCCAGCCGGACAATATTCCAGGGGCCAATGTGGCTCCGGGATCAGGTGAGCAGCCCCCTTCGAAAGAGGGGGGAGGAGCATCAGCTCCGCCGACGACCTCCACCAATCCAGAGTCGCCGAGCGCTCTAGCCGAAGCACTGCAACGTGCTTCCGTCGTGGAGGAGCACCACACCCTGATGGGTGTGGTGGTAGAGACGGTTCAGTCTGCCAAGAGCGGACTGAATGAAGCCTTTACCAGCCTACTGACAGGCTTCGAGGTATGCGACGTAATGCTCTAAACGCTTTTACACACAGAGGAATATACCTGCATACAGATAGTAGCCCCTGAGGCTCTGTCCGGTGTAAAAGAAACTGGACAGAGGATCCACATAAAATTTGGGAAAGCTAACATACTTCTCTGTTATTGTAACAGGCTTCCCTGTTGGCGGCAACCGCCCAGGCCGCAGAAGTTTCCGAACTCAATCGGAAGCTTAAGTTGGCCGATGAAGAAATCGACCACGTTAACAAGCAGTTCGATGAGACGCAAGGTATGCGTATAGTGTTAAAAGTTTAGTTATATATCATAAGTGATAGTTATATTCAGAGATTAACTCATGTAGTGCTTTGATTGTGAGCATAGTTGGTGCAGCCGAGGTCGAGACCCTCAAAGGCGCCCTTGCCCAAGCTCAAAAAGTGGCGAAGGCAAACAAGGCAGCCGCTGACAAAGCGGCTGCAAAGCTGGAGACCAAGCAAGCCGCCCGCCGCCAACACGAAGCTCAGGTGGCCGAAGTCGAGCAGGAGCTGAAGGATGCCATCAGCAAATGTGAGGCTTTGGAAGAGAAGACTTCGGACCAATCATCCGAACTCACCAAAGCCCTCCAGGAGGCTAAAGAGGCACGGGTCGAGTCCCGGAGTGCTCGTGAGGAGATCCGTCAGGCGAAGCAGGTAGCGGCTGGTAAGGCCTTTCTTTTGTAGAGTATATTCGGAGGTCAAAGATATGCTTTGCTCACCCGAGTGTGGAGTTCTCCAAACGCATTTGCGGATCTACTGAGGAGTGCTGCCGATGTCGCATAGTTCTTTCAAGCCCAGGAGGGGAACTTGACCAAGAAGTTGTTCTGGTCGCAGTTTCTTACGCCGGAGCACCCGACGCCCCTGAACGACCAGCTAAAGCAGCAGATGAAGCTGCATAGGGTGGCCAGCTTGGCCGTGAAGGATTTAGTAGTCCGGCTTTGGCCAGCCGAACCAATTCCCAGTAGCTACTTCGGTTTGATGAGGCGGCTCGTCGACGCGCTGCCTCAGGTTGATGCTGTGAAGCGCTCGGCATGCATAGAGGGTGCTCGGATGGCCTTCCCCCGTGTCAAGATGCATTGGGTAAAGATGAAGGCCACCGACGTGGCGATCGCAGGCCCACCTGAAGGCAAGGACCACCGCAAGCCGGAGAGGTACTTCGAATACGTCCTGGCGGGGGCCCGAATAGTAGAGGGCCAATGCTCGAAGGACGTTATATTTGAGTACATGTATTTGGGTTGTGAAAAACTATGTTTGTGAACCCAGGCTTGTAATATATTTGTGCCTTTTATCTTAAGTGATTTTCCTCATGTGCGGCCGTTTAATTCTGACAGTTGCCACTCGTCGGCTTCAGCCCCCACATAGATGCTACGGGGGTGTTCGACATAGCGCGTTACCACACTTTATCCAACGTCTTGGTCCATGAAGGAGGTGTCCGCGAGGTGAACCAGGCAATCAGACTATGCGGCTTTATTACTTTCACTTAGCCATAGGAGTTTGATGGTGGGGCTAAGTACTAGCCCTTTGCGCGTGTGCGACAATCCAAACTAAGGTGCCTTTTCCATGTGGTTGGACGAAGACCAGCCCCTCGTATAACACGAAGTAAATCACTAACGATTTGTAATAAGTCACTGAATAGCCAACTAGCTTCTCGCTTTATCATGACAGTCAGTTTTCGGCTTTCTCTACTGAGGTATTTGACCGGACGAACCAGAAATACAATCGCAGTAGTTCTCCCTCTACTACCTTAGCCGGACGAGCGGAACGTAAGGTGGTAAGCACAGGAGTCGGGCAACCCAACTATAGACCAAATACATGATTCGGATTCGATGCATATAGTGCAATATTCGGGACGCCGAAGAGTACCCTATAGGTGTTCGGACTTGAAAACATGCGAGCCGAGTCCAGCCCCCGGTGTTAAGGCCGGACTAAAGCACGTGTGGCAATCTGAAGTAAGGAGGGAATACAGATGACAAAATAAATCAGTACCAAACAAAAGTGGTGATCAACTATTTCCTTTATATCTTGGATAATACGTCGAGACGTGCTATTACAGATAATTCCATGAATATCAAGGCTATTTTACATGCCGAGAGTTTACACAAGGAAGAGTTTTACACAGGGCCTAAAAGCAATGGTCTTAAAGATCCCGATGGTGCCCTGCCGCACGTCTGCGCCGTTTCTCCTTGGTGAGAAATCCTCTGAGAGGAAAAGTCGATGGTCGTCTATAAGAAAGGGGAGCCTGGAAAATAGCCCTTGTACGATCGTAGGGTGGGTAGGTTTTTAATGAACCTGTAGTACAAAAGAAAAGAAAAAAGAGAGAGAAGGTTAAGGTCCGAATAGGGTCAAGCCGTACAATAGACCTTTTCCTCATTATGCCTCCGGCGCTGCCCAAGGTATTTTAAGTGCGTAATTATGCATGCGCGGTACGTATGCCGCAATCTTATGGGGTGATCGGTGGAGGCGGAACTGCTATTCAAGCTCTGGATCCGCCGAGCTGTCATGTTGTACCTGTAATGTGGATCGGACTCGCTTGGCAGTGTCGGGGGTCTTAATGACCGATGAGTTGTTTGGCTTGATGAGGCCGTTCTGTACCTCAGCTGCAAGGGTCGCGGTGTGCTCCTCAGTACGGAGGGAGCGCTCCATATTTCCATTGACTGTGATGACGCTGCGCGGTTCGAGCATTTTGACCTTTAAGTAAGCATAATGTGGGACTGCATTAAAGCGGGCGAAAGGAGTTCGTCCGAGCAGCGCGTGATAACCACTGCGGAAAGGGACAATATCGAAGATCAATTCTTCACTTCGAAAGTTATCTGGAGAGCCGAATACTACTTCCAGTGTTAAGGAGCCCGTGCAGCGGGCCTCTACGCCAGGTATCACTCCTTTAAAGGTAGTGTTACTAGGCTTGATTCTTGACGGGTCAATGCCCATCTTACAGACAATGTCTTGATAATCAGATTGAGACTGCTACCGCCGTCCATAAGGACTCTAGTGAGATGGTATCCGTCGATGATGGGATCGAGTACTAGGGCCGCCGAACCTCCATGACAGATACTGGTTGGGTGGTCCCTGCGATCGAAGGTAATCAGACAAGCCGACCATGGGTTGAATTTTGGGGTGACAGGCTCTACGGTGTAGACGTCCCTTAGTGCGCGCTTGCGCTCCCTCTTGGGGATATGTGTGACATATATCATGTTCACTGTTTTCACCTCGGGGGGAAACTTCTTATGTCCCCCGGTGTTCGGAGGGCGGGGTTTGTCATCGTCATCGCTTGGAGGTCCCTTCCCCTTATGTTCGGTATTTAATTTACCGGCCTGTTTAAAAACCCAACGGTTTCTGTTGGTGTGGTTGGCAGGCTTGTCAGGGGTGCCATGAATCTGGCAAGGCCTATCTAGTATTTTGTCCAAATTGGATGGACCGTCTCTATTTCCTTTGAACGGCTTCTTCCGCTGACCGGATTTGGAGCCGCTAAATCCGGTGTTGACCGTCGTATCCTCGGTTTCTTCATTGTTGTTCCGATGCTTATTTTGCTACGTCGTGGCCTTCCATTGCCATCCCTAGCCTCAGAGGTGCCTGGGTCGCTAGTACTGTTGCTTCTACGAGCCAGCCAGCTATCTTCGCCTTCGCAGAAGCGGGTCATAAGTGCGGTAAGAGCTGCCATAGTCTTTGGCTTTTCCTCGCCGAGGTGTCGGGCGAGCCATTCGTCACGGACGCTGTGCTTAAAGGCCGCTAAGGCTTCAGCGTCTGGATAGTCGACGATTTGGTTCTTTTTTATTAAGAACTGGGTCCAGAGTTTGCGGGCTGACTCTCCGGGTTGCTGGACTATGTGACTAAGGTCATCAGCGTCCGTTGGCCGGACATATGTGCCTTGGAAGTTGTCTCGAAAGGCATCCTCCAAGTCCTCCCAACTGCCAATGGAGTTCTCTGGGAGGCTATTCAATCAGTGTCGTGCTGGTCCTTTTGCTTTAGGGGAAGGTATTTAATGGCGTGGAGATCATCACCGCGAGCCATGTGAATGTGGAGAAGAAAATCTTCAATCCATACAGCGGGATCTGTCATTCCATCGTATGCCTCGATGTTTACGGGTTTAAACCCTTCTGGAAACTGGTATTGCATTACCTCATCGGTAAAGCACATGGGGTGTGCGGCGCCTCTATATCGGGAACATCACGACATAGTTCGGATGACATCCGTGTTCGTTTCTCGGCTTGAACTTGGTTATGCTTGTCGCGCCAGGCTTGATGGCCATCGTCTCGTGTTGGAGCACGTCCCCTTGATCCGTAGATTGATCTAGTCTGGCTGGCTCTATTGTCCAGGTCCTGGCGTAAGTCGTACGTGTAGCCCGGAGCCGCTGTCACTTTGCCTCTACGGCGAGGTGGCGCGGGCTGGTGTTCGGCATAATTAGCCGCTTTGTCCCGGCCACGTGGTGCTTGATACGTCTCCAACGTATCTATAACTTTTTATTGTTCCATGCTATTATATTATCTGTTTTGGATGTTTAATGGGCTTTACTAAGCACTTTTATATTATTTTTGGGACTAACCTATTAACCGAAGGCCCAGTGCAAATTGCTGTTTTTTTCCTATTCTAGTGTTTCGCAAATAAGGAATATCAAACGGAGTCCAAACGGAATGAAACCTTCGGGAGAGTTATTTTTGGAAAAAACGTGATCCAGAGGAGTTGGAGTGGACGTCAAGAAAGAAGCGAGGAGGCCACGAGGCAGGGAGGCGCGCCTGCCCCCCTGGGCGTGCCCCCACCCTCGTGGGCCCCTCGCAGCTCCACCGACCTACTTCTTCCTCCTATATATACACATATACCCCGAAAACATCCAAGAGCACCACGAAACCCTATTTCCACCACCGCAACCTTCTGTACCCGCGAGATCCCATCTTGGGGCCTTTTCCGGCGCTCCGCCGGAGGGGGAATCGATCATGGAGGGCTTCTACATCAACACCATAGACTCTCCGATGATGTGTGAGTAGTTTACCACAGACCTTCAGGTCCATAGTTATTAGCTAGATGGCTTCTTCTCTCTCTTTGGATCTCAATACAAAGTTCTCCTCGATCTTCTTGGAGATCTATTCGATGTAATTCTTTTTGCGGTGTGTTTGTCGACATCCGATGAATTGTGGGTTTATGATCAAGATTATCTATGAACAACATTTGAATCTCCTCTGAATTCTTTTATGTATGATTTGTTATCTTTGCAAGTCTCTTTGAATTATCAGTTTGGTTTGGCCTACTAGATTGATCTTTCTTGCAATGGGAGAAGTGCTTAGCTTTGGGTTCAATCTTGCGGTGTCCTTTCCCAGTGACAGCAGGGGCAGCAAGGCACGTATTGTATTATTGCCATCGAGGATAAAAAGATGGGGTTTACATCATATTGCTTGAGTTTATCCCTCTACATCATGTCATCTTTCTTAATGCGTTACTCCGTTCTTACTCTAGATGCATGCTGGATAGCGGTCGATGTGTGGAGTAATAGTAGTAGATGCAGAATCGTTTCGGTCTACTTGTCGCAGACGTGATGCCTATATACATGATCATGCCTAGATATTCTCATAATTATGCACTTTTCTATCAATTGCTCGATAGTAATTTGTTCACCCACCGTAATACTTATGCTATCTTGAGAGAAGCCACTAGTGAAACCTATGGCCCGAGGGTCTATTTTCCATCATATAAGTTTCCAATCTATTTTTATTTTGCAATCTTTACTTTCAGTTTATATCATAAAAATACCATATCTCTATAAGATCTCACTTTTGCAAGTGGCCATGAAGGGATTGACAACCCCTTTATCGCGTTGGTTGAAATGTTCTTATTTGTTTGTGCAGGTATAAGGTGACTTGTGTGTAACCTCCTACTAGATTGATACCTTGGTTCTCAAAAACTGAGGGAAATACTTATGCTACTTTGCTGCATCACCCTTTCCTCTTCAAGGGAAAAACCAACGCAAGCTCAAGAGGTAGCAAGAAGGATTTCTGGCGCCGTTGCGGGGAGGCTTACGCCAAGTCAAGTCAATATTTGATCTCATAGCAACTAGCCATTTCTAGCGCAGTTGCCAAGTCAAGTCAAGACATACCAAGTACCCATCACAACTCTTATCCCTCGCATTACATTATTTTCCATTTTCCTCTCGTTTTCCTCTCCCCCACTTCACCCTTGCCATTTTATTCACCCTTCTTTTGTTCGTCTTTTCGTTTGCCTTGATGTCTTACTTGGCTCGTTTGCTCATTTGGTTGGAACAGTTGTTTATTTATTGCTAAACAGAGAACCTAAGATCCATGTATCCTCATCCTCTTGCTAATATTTTTAAGAGATCCAATTATGATGAACCAATTGCTAGTGAGTTTTGTGCACTAGATTATCTTTATGAAGTTTTGCTTGAAATTCGTGAATCTGAAAATTGTGATGAAGTACTTTATGGAGTGATTCATGATGGATCTTTGAATAGAAAGCATGATTGCAATGATGGTAGTATAAATTCTATTAATGTTAATTGTTCTTATAATATGCAAAACCCTAATCTTGGGGATGCTAGTTTTGCTATGTCTACTACTTGTTGCAATGATCATGATTGGGGTGATTCTTCTTATGATCTTGAAAATTTATTTAAGCCCCATGATGAATATGAGATTGATTATAATGTTTGCAATAATATTGAAAGTGGGTTTGGAAGAGTGTCAACTTTATATCCCACATATTTGGAGAATGTTCAATCTTATGAAGTTTTTGATAAAAGTGGGTTTGGAGAGGTCATGACTTTAGTTAATGTTAATCCCACTATTTTGGAAGAGTGTCAACTTTGCATACATGTGGATCGTGTTAATAATATGTTTTGTGATAGCTATATTGTTGAATTTGATTATGATCCTACATATAATTATTATGAGAGAGGAAAATATGGTTGTAGAAACTTTTATGTTACTAAATTACCTCTCGTTATGTTGAGATTGCTATTGTTTCTTTCCGCTTCCTTGCATATGCTAGTTTTTGCTTGCCTTGGTAATTTGTTTGCCTATAAGATGCCTATGCATAGGAAGTATGTTAGACTTATATGTGTTTGTCACGTGTTTTATGATGCTATGTTTGTGCTTCAATTCTTGTTTTTCATCTGAGCATCGTTGAAATCTTATGCCTAGCTAAAAGGCTTTAAAGAAAAGCGCTTGTTGGGAGACAACCCAATATTTTTTTTCTTGATGTTATAATAAATAATTCATCTAGCCTCTGTTTATATGTGGTTTTATGTTTTAATTATTGTTTGTGCCAAGTAGAACCTTTGGGAAGACTTGGGTGAAGTCTATGTGATCTTGTTGTAAAAAACAGAAACTTTTGCGCTCACGAGATTAGCTGCCATTTTTTACTGGAGAGTGATTTTAAGTTGATTATTTTTTCAGATGATTAATAGACAAATTACTCAGGTCCACCAATTTATTTCAGAATTTTTGGATTTCCAGAAGTATACGTTTGATACAGATTACTACAGACTGTTCTGTTTTTGACAGATTCTGTTTTCTATGTGTTGTTTGCTTATTTTGATGAATCTATGAGTAGTATCGGAGGGTATGAACCATAGAGAAGTTGGAATACAGTAGATATTACACCAATATGAATTTATAATGAGTTCACAACAGTACCTAAGTGGTGATTTATTTTCTTATACTAACGGAGCTTACGAGTTTTCTGTTGAGTTTTGTGTTGTGAAGTTTTCAAGTTTTGGGTAAAGATTCGATGGACTATGGAATAAGGAGTGGCAAGAGCCTAAGCTTGGGGATGACCAAGGCACCCCAAGGTAATATTCAAGGACAACCAAGAGCCTAAGCTTGGGGATGCCCCGGATGGCATCCCCTCTTTCGTCTTCGTTCATCGGTAACTTTACTTGGAGCTATATTTTTATTCACGACATGATATGTGTTTTGCTTGGAGTGTCATTTTATTTTATTTTGTTTTTCTTGATGTTTGAATAAAATACCAAGATCTGAAATCCTTAAATGTTAGAGAGTCTTCAAATAGTTACATAATTATTCGACTACTCATTGGTCTTCACTTATATCTTTCGGAGTAGTTTGTCATTTGCTCTAGTGCTTCACTTATATCCTTTTAGAGTGCGGCGGTGGTTTTATTTTGAAGAAATAGATGAACTCTCAGGCTTCACTTATATTATTTTGAGAGTCTTAAACAGCATGGTAATTTGCTTTGGTTATGAATTTAGTCCTAATATGATAGGCATCCAAGAGGGATATAATAAAAACTTTCATATAAAGTGCATTGAATACTATGTGAAGTTTGATTCCTTATGATTGTTTTGAGATATGAGGATGGTAATATTAGAGTCATGCTAGTGGAGTAGTTGTGAATTTGAGAGATACCTGTGTTAAAGTTTGTGATTCCCGTAGCATGCACGTATGGTGAACCATTATGTGATGAAGTCGGAGCATGATTTATTTATTGATTGTCTTCCTTATGAATGGTCGGGGACGAGCGATGGTCTTTTCCTACCAATCTATCCCCCTAGGAGCATGCGCGTAGTACTTCGTTTCGATAACTAATAGATTTTTGCAATAAGTATGTGAGTTCTTTATGACTAATGTTGAGTCATGGATTATACACACTCTCATCCTTCCACCATGCTAGCCTCTTCGGTATCGTGCATTGCCCTTTCTCACCTTGAGAGTTGGTGCAAACTTCGCCGGTGCATCCAAACCCCGTGATATGATACGCTCTATCACACATAAACCTCCTTATATCTTCCTCAAAACAGCCACCATACCTACCTATTATGGCATTCCCATAGCCATTCCAAGATATATTGCCATGCAACTTACCACCGTTCCGTTTATTATGACACGCTTCATCATTGTCATATTGCTTTGCATGATCATGTAGTTGACATTGTATTTGTGGCAAAGCCACCATTCATAATTCTTTCATACATGTCACTCTTGATTCATTGCATATCCCGGTACACCGCCAGAGGCATTCACATAGAGTCATATTTTGTTCTAAGTATTGAGTTGTAAGTAAATAAAAGTGTGATGATCATCATTATTAGAGCATTGTCCCAAGTGAGGAAAGGATGATGGAGACTATGATTCCCCCACAAGTCGGGATGAGACTCCGGACGAAAAGAAAAAAAAAGAGAAAAAAGAGGCCAAAAAAGAGAAAAAAGGCCCAAATAAAAAAATGAGAGAAAAAGAGAGAAGGGACAATGTTACTATTCTTTTACCACACTTGTGCTTCAAAGTAGCACCATGATCTTCATGATAGAGAGTCTCTTATGTTGTCACTTTCATATACTAGTGGGAATTTTACATTATAGAACTTGGCTTGTATATTCCAATGATGTGCTTCCTCAAAATGCCCTAGGTCTTCGTGAGCAAGCGAGTTGGATGAACACCCACTTAGTTTCTTTTGTTGAGATTTTATACACTTATAGCTCTGCTGCCTCCGTTGCATGGCAATCCCTACTCACTCACATTGATATCTATTGATGGGCATCTCCATAGCCCGTTGATACGCCTAGTTGATGTGAAACTATCTTCTCTTTTTTGTCTTCTCCACAACCACCATTCTATTCCACATATAGTGCTATGTCCATGGCTCACGCTCATGTATTGCGTGAAGCTTGAAAAAGTTTGAGAACATCAATAGTATGAAACAATTGTTTGGCTTGTCATCGGGGTTGTGCATGATTTAAATATTTTGTGTGGTGAAGATAGAGCATAGCCAGACTATATGATTTTGTAGGGATAACTTTCTTTGGCCATGTTATTTTGAGAAGACATGATTGCTTTGTTAGTATGCTTGAAGTATTACTATTTTTATGTCAATATTAAACTTTTGTCTTGAATCTTTCAGATATGAACATTCATGCCACAATAAAGAAAATTACATTGAGAAATATGCTAGGTAGCATTCCACATCAAAAATTCTGTTTTTATCATTTACCTACTCGAGGACGAGCAGGAATTAAGCTTGGGGATGCTTGATACGTCTCCAACGTATCTATAATTTTTTATTGTTCCATGCTATTATATTATCTGTTTAGGATGTTTAATGGGCTTTACTAAGCACTTTTATATTATTTTTGGGACTAACCTATTAACCAAAGGCCCAGTGCAAATTGCTGTTTTTTGCCTATTTCAGTGTTTCGCAGAAAAGGAATATCAAACGGAGTCCAAACGGAATGAAACCCTCGGGAGAGTTATTTTTGGAACAAACGTGATCCAGAGGACTTGGAGTGGACGTCAAGAAAGAAGCGAGGAGGCCACGAGGCAGGAAGGCGCGCCTGCCCCCCTGGGCACGCCCCCACCCTCATGGGCCCCTCGCAGCTCCACCGACCTACTTCTTCCTCCTATATATACACATATACCCCGAAAACATCCAGGAGCACCACGAAACCTTATTTCCACCGCCGCAACCTTCTGTACCCGTGAGATCCCATCTTGGGGCCTTTTCCGGCGCTCCGCCGGAGGGGGAATCGATCACGCAGGGCTTCTACATCAACACCATAGCCTCTCCGATGATGTGTGAGTAGTTTTCCACAGACCTTCGGGTTCATAGTTATTAGCTAGATGGCTTCTTCTCTCTCTTTGGATCTCAATACAAAGTTCTCCTCGATCTATTCGATGTAATTCTTTTTGCGGTGTGTTTGTCGAGATCCGATGAATTGTGGGTTTATGATCAAGATTATCTATGAACGATATTTGAATCTCGTCTGAATTCTTTTATGTGTGATTTGCTATCTTTGCAAGTCTCTTCGAATTATCAGTTTGGTTTGGCCTACTAGATTGATCTTTCTTGCAATGGGAGAAGTGCTTAGCTTTGGGTTCAATCTTGCGGTGTCCTTTCCCAGTGACAGCAGGGGCAGCAAGGCACGTATTATACTGTTGCCATCGAGGATAAAAAGATGGGGTTTATATCATATTGCTTGAGTTTATCCCTCTACATCATGTCATCTTGCTTAATGCGTTACTCCGTTCTTATGAACTTAATACTCTAGATGCATGCTGGATACCGGTCGATGTGTGGAGTAATAGTAGTAGATGCAGAATCGTTTCGGTCTACTTGTCGCGGACGTGATGCCTATATACATGATCATGCCTAGATATTCTCATAATTATGCACTATTATATCAATTGCTCGACAGTAATTTGTTCACCCACCGTAATACTTATGCCATCTTGAGAGAAGCCACTAGTGAAACCTATGGCCCCCGGGTCTATTCTCCATCATATAAGTTTCCAATCTATTTTTATTTTGCAATCTTTATTTTCAGTTTATATCATAAAAATACCAAAAATATTTATCTTATTATCTCTATCAGATCTCACTTTTGCAAGTGGCCGTGAAGGGATTGACAACCCCTTTATCGCGTTGGTTGCAAGGTTCTTATTTGTTTGTGCAGGTATAAGGCGACTTGTGTGTAACCTCCTACTGGATTGATACCTTGGTTCTCAAAAATTGATGTCTTCGGAGGCGTAGTCTAAACCCTAGCTGTCTAGCCTATCAGAATTATGATAGTCTCTATGGACTAAACCCTCCGGTTTATATACACATCGGAGGGTCTAGGGTTGTACAGAGTCGGTTTGTGGGGGAAGGAAATAACATATCCAGACACCAAACTTGCCTTCCACGCATATGGGAGTCCTACCCGGACACGGGGGAAAGTCTTATGCTTTTATCTTCACGGCCTATCAGTCCGGCCCATACCAAATAGTCCGGACACCCGAGGACCCCCTAATCCAGGACTCCCTCAGGCGTACGCTCCCTTAGTTAGTAAATGGACCGAGAAGGGGATTTATGGCCTGTATCTTATCACGCAAATCGAAGGGCTCAGGAAATTCGACCGGACTCTTGCCGTTAGGGCGGTTTTTTGCAGGGGGTTCTTTATTTGCCCCTGCTGGCCAGTCTCGCCCTCTACGGGGACGGTCAGCCTGGCATGTGTGGTCGTGTGTGACCTGCTCATTATTTGATGCCTCGTCATCGAAGTCAGGAAGCAGCCGCCATCGTGGGCACGACTTGGCCGTCGTGCATCGAGCTTCTAGGTCCACCTCGGCCGCGAGGATTTTTGTCCATTTTTCATTTAGCACGTTTTCGAGGGTAGAGTATTCAACCCAAATTTATTGATTCGACACAAGGGGAGCCAAAGAATATTCTCAAGTATTAGCAGTTGAGTTGTCAATTCAACCACACCTGTAAGACTTAATATTTGCAGCAAAGTATTTAGTAGCAAAGTAGTATGGAAGTAACGGTAACGGTGGCAAAAGTAACAGTAGCAGTTTTGTAGTAATTCTAATAGTGGCAACGGAAAAGTAACTAATCAAAGATCAATATGTGAAAAGCTCGTAGGCAATGGATCAGTGATGGAGAATTATGTCGGATGTGATTCCTCATGCAACAGTTATAACATAGGGTGACACAGAACTAGCTTCAGTTCATCAATGTAATGTAGGCATGTATTCCAAATATAGTCATACGTGCTTATGGAAAAGAACTTGCATGACATCTTTTGTCCTACCCTCCCGTGGCAGCGGGGTCCTATTGGAAACTAAGGGATATTAAGGCCTCCTTTTAATAGAGTACCGGACCAAAGCATTAACACTTGGTGAATACATGAACTCCTCAAACTACGGTCATCACCGGGAGTGGTCCCGATTATTGTCACTTCGGGGTTGCCGAATCATAACACATAGTAGGTGACTATTGACTTGCAAGATAGGATCAAGAACTCACATATATTCATGAAAACATAATAGGTTCAGATCTGAAATCATGGCACTCGGTCCCTAGTGACAAGCATCAAGCATAGCAAAGTCATAGCAACATCAATCTCAGAACATAATGGATACTAGGGATCAAACCCTAACAAAATTAACTCAATTACATGGTAAATCTCATCCAACCCATCATCGTCCAGCAAGCCTACGATGGAATTACTCACGCACGGTAGTGAGCATCATGAAATTGGTGATGCAGGAAGGTTGATGATGACGATGGCGACGGATTCCCTTCTCCGGAGCCCCGAACGGACTCCAGATCAGCCCTCCCGAGAGAGATTAGGGCTTGGCGGTGGCTCTGTATCGTAAAACGTGATGAATCCTTCTCCCTGATTTTTTCTCCCCGAACGTGAATATATAGAGTTGGAGTTGAGGTCGGTGGAGCCTCAGGGGCCCACGAGGCAGGGGGCGCGCCCACCCCCCTCGTGGACAGGGTGTGGGCCCCTGGTATTGATTCTTTCGCCAGTATTTTTTATTAATTCCAAAAATATTCTCCGTGAACTTTCAGGTCATTCCAAGAACTTTTATTTCTGCACAAAAATAACACCATGGCAATTCTGCAGAAAACAGCGTCAGTCTGGGTTAGTTCCATTCAAATCATGCAAGTTAGAGTCCAAAACAAGGGCAAAAGTGTTTGGAAAAGTAGATACGTTGGAGACGTATCAACTCCCCCAAGCTTAAACCTTTGCTTGTCCTCAAGCAATTCAGTTGATAAACTGAAAGTGATAAAGAAAAACTTTTACAAACTATGTTTGCTCTTGTTGTTGTAAATATGTAAAGCCGGCATTCAAGTTTTCAGCAAAGATTATGAACTAACCATATTCACAATAACACTTAGGTCTCATGTTTACTCATATCAATGGCATAATCAACTAGCGAGCAATAATAGTAAATCTCGGATGACAACACTTTCTCAAAACAATCATAATATGATATAACAAGACGATATCTCGCTAGCCCTTTCTGAGACCGCAAAACATAAATGCAGAGCACCCCTGAAGATCAAGGACTGACTGAACATTGTAATTCATGGTAAAAGAGATCCAGTCACAGTCATACTCAATGTAAACTAATAGTAATGCATGCAAATGACAGCGGTGCTCTCCAGCTGGTGCTTTTTAATAAGAGGGTGATGACTCAACATAAAAGTAAATAGATAGGCCCTTCGCAGAGCGAAGCAGGGATTTTTAGAGGTGCCAGAGCTCAAGTTTTGAAACAAAGATAGATAATATTTTGAGTGGTATACTTTCATTGTCAACATAACAACCAAGAGATCTCGATATCTTCCATGCTACACACATTATAGGCGGTTCCCAAGCAGAATGGTAAAGTTTATACTCCCCCACCACCAACAAGCATCAATCCATGGCTTGTCCGAAACAACGGGTGCCTCCAACTAACAACAGTCCTGGGGGAGTTTTGTTTGCAATTATTTTGATTTAAGCATGGGACTGGGCATCCCGGTACCAGCCATTTTCTCGTGAATGAGGAGCGGAGTCCACTCCTCGTGAGAATAACCCACCTAGCATGGAAGATATAGACAACCCTAGTTGATACATGAGCTATTCGAGCATACAAAACAGAATTTCATTTGAAGATTTAGAGTTTGGCACATACAAATTTACTTGGAACGGCAGGTAGATACCGCATATAGGAAGGTATGGTGGACTCATATGGAATAACTTTGGGGTTTATGGAAGTGGATGCACAAGCAGTATTCCCGCTCAGTACAAGTGAAGGCTAGAAAGAGATTGGGAAGCGACCAACTAGAGAGCGACAATAGTCATGAACATGCATTAAAATTAATCAACACTGAGTGCAAGCATGAGTAGGATATAATTCACCATGAACATAAATATCGTGGAGGCTATGTTGATTTTGTTTCAACTACATGCGTGAACATGTGCCAAGTCAAGCCACTCGAATCGTTCAAAGGAGGATACCACCCTATCATACCACATCATAACCATTTTAATAGCATGTTGGCACGCACGGTAAACCATTATAAACTCCTAGCTAATTAAGCATGGCATAAGCAACTATAATCTCTAATTGTCATTGCAAACATGTTTCATTCATAATAGGCTGACTCGGGAACGATGAACTAATCATATTTACAAAAACAAGAGAGGTCGAGTTCATACCAGCTTCTCTCATCTCAATCAGTCCATCATATATCGTCATTATTGCCTTTCACTTGCACGACCGAACGGTGTGAATAATAATAATAATACTGCACGTGCATTGGGCTAAGCTGGAATCTGCAAGCATTTAATACAAGGGAGAAGACAAGGTAATATGGGCTCTTGGTTAAATCAACAATAATGCATATAAGAGCCGCTCAACATTTTCATTATGGTCTTCTCCTCTCGAACCCCAAAAGAAAAGAAATGAAACTATTTACACGGGAAAGCTCCCAACAAACAAAAGAAGAACAAGAAATCTTTTTGGGTTTTCTTTTTAATTATTACTACTACAGGCATGGAAAGTAAACTAGCTAAAAGCTACAACTATTTTTTGATTTTTCTTAAGGTTTTTCAAACACACAAGAAGAAGACTAGAAAATAAAATAAACTAGCATGGATAGTACAATGAAAAAGTATGAGCACCGACAACTGGAATGAGTGTGTCAACATGAATGTAATGTCGGTGAGAAATACGTACTCCCCCAAGCTTAGGCTTTTTGGCCTAAGTTGGTCTATGGCCACAGCTGGTCTGGCAGATACCCAAAGTTGAAGCTGGGGTCATACTGGGATGCAACAGCTATTGCCTGATGAGCTGCAGCTTGGAGGCGAGCTGCCTCCGTCCTCCTCTCATACTCGTTCGCCTCCTCACTGGTTATAATATATCTCCCTTTTGTCTGAAAGTCAAAGAAAGCAGGAGCATGGAGAGCAACATGGACAGTGCGACGTCTCTCAAAGATTAGTCGGTATTGGAGGAACTGTTCATTCCTCTCAACAAACTGATGGCGAACCATAGCATTATAATCTAAATAAACAGGAGGCAATTCCATATCATTTTCATGTATGGGTATCTCAAGATAATTAACTACATGGGTTGCATAAATTCCACCAAACAAATCTCCACTAATACTGTTATGATGCAACCTTCGTGCAACAATAGCCCCCAAGTTATATTGTTTATCTCCTAATACAGCACTCTTGAGAACACTAAGATCGGGAACGCACATGTGACATGCCTCATCCTTACCGTTTATGCATCCACATATAAAGAGAGCAAAATAATGTATGGCAGGAAAATGGATGCTCCCTATGGTAGCTTGTGTTATTTCTCTAGATTCCCCCACAATGATACTAGCAAGAAATTCTTTAAATTCAGATTTGCGAGGTTCACTAACATTACCCCACTGCGGGAGTTTACAAGCAGTATTAAAATCTTCTAGGTCTATGGTATAAGATTTATCATAAAGATCAAATAGGACAGCGTGAGAATTGCGTGATGATGTAAATTTAAACCTCCTCACAAAAGAATCAGTTAGGTGGTAATATTGGGGGCACTTATCTGACATGAAGCCCTCAAGATCGGCATTACGCACATATGCGTCAAATTCCTCCTTAATTCCTGCTTGGACCATAAAATCCTCCGACGGCCATTCACAAGGCCGCACTTGAGCTTCTCTTGGTAGTTCATAGTCCGGCTCACGTATCGCGGGCCTGGGTCCTTGCTTCTTTGAGGAGCCACCTTGGTACATTTTCCTAAACATATTTCTTCCTCTAAAAAATTTCTGAAATTTTTAGTGACTCAAAATAAAAGTGAACCAAACTCAACAAGATTGATATCAACTACTCCCACAAGTGCCTAGAGGCTATATCATGCATTAAAACTACTTGGGACCATATAAATTTGACATGCAAGCTCAAGAACAGGGTCACCTAAGCAGCAAAAATTTGCAATAAATAAAGCACTAGAACAAAAACTAATTGGACCATTGGAAGAGTCACATACCGAAGAACAATCCCCCAAAGCAGTTTTGTGAGTGGAGCTTTGAGCAAGGAGATCAAAAATCGCAGCAAAACGAGCTAGAACACGAGTTTGAGCTGTGTGGTGATTTTTTCTGGAGGAAGACGAAGTGTGTGGGTGCTGGAATAAGTGGAGGGGGCCACGAGGGGCCCACGAGGCAGGGGGCACGCCCCAGGGGGTGGGCGCGCCCTGGACCCTCGTGGCCAGGTGGTGTGGCCCCCAGGTGTGTTCTCAGTGCCAATAATTCTTAAATATTCTACAAAAAATCATATTTCATTTTCGGGACATTTGGAGAACTTTTATTTTTGGGGTATTTTTTATTGCAAGGATAATTCAGAAAACAGACAGAAAATACTATTTTTGCTTTATTTAATCTAATAACAGAAAGTAAAAGGAGGGTAAAAAGGTTGTGCTTTCTAACTTCATCCATATCATGCTCATCAAAAGGAATCCACTAACAAGGTTGATCAAGTCTTGTTAACAAACTCATTCCGAATCGCATGAAACCGGAGAATTTTCGAATAGCACTAGGTTACCTCAACGGGGATATGCACATCCCCAACAATAAGAATATCATATTTCTTCTTGACAGTAGGAAGAGGAAATTAAAAACCTCCAATAGTAATTGTTGGAATTTTTCCAATAGAATTGATACTGTGGACTTGAGGTTGTTTCCTCGGAAAGTGTACCGTATGCTCATTACCATTAACATGAAAAGTGACATTGCCTTTCTTGCAATCAATAACAGCCCCTGAAGTATTCAAAAAGGGTCTACCAAGGATAATCGACATACTATCGTCCTCGGGAATATCAAGAATAACAAAGTCCGTTAAAATAGTAACGTTGCAACCACAACAGGCACATCCTCACAAATACCAACAGGTATAGCAGTTGATTTATCGGCCATTTGCAAAGATATTTCAATAGGTTTCAACTTTTTCAAATCAAGTCTACGATATAAAGAGAGAGGCATAACACTAACACCGGCTCCAAGATCACATAAAGCAGTTTTAACATAGTTTCTTTTAATGGAGCATGGTATAGTTGGTACTCCTGGATCTCCAAGTTTCTTTGGTATTCCACCCTTAAAAGTATAATTAGCAAGCATGTTGGAAATTTCAGCTTCTGGTATCTTTCTTTTATTTGTGACAATATCTTTCATATACTTAGCATAGGGATTCATTTTAAGCATATCAGTCAACCGCATACGTAAAAAGATAGGTCTAATCATTTCAGCAAAGCGCTCAAAATCCTCATCATCCTTTTTCTTGGATGGTTTAGGAGGAAAGGGCATGGGTTTCTGAACCCATGGCTCTCTTTCTTTACGGTGCTTCCTAGCAACAAAGTCTCTCTTATCATAACGTTGATTCTTTGATTGTGGGTTATCAAGATCAACGGCAGATTCAATCTCTACATCATTGTCGTTACTAGGTTGAGCATCAATATGAACATCATCATTAATATTATCACTAGGTTCATGTTCATTACCAGATTGTGTTTCAGCATCAGAAAGAGAAATATCATTGGGATTCTCAGGTGTGTCGACAACAGGTACACTAGAAGCATGCAAAGTCCTATCATTTTTCTTTTTCTTCTTCTTAGAAGGACTAGGTGCATCAACATTAGTTCTCTGAGAATCTTGCTCAATTCTCTTAGGGTGGCCCTCAGGATACAAAGGTTCCTGAGTCATTTTACCCCCTCTAGTCATAACTCTAACAGCATTATCATTTTTATTATCTTTTAATTCATTGAGAAAATCATTTTGAGCTTTAAGCACTTGTTCTACTTGAGTGGTAACCATAGAAGCATGCTTACGAATCAGTTTAAGTTCACCTTTAACTCTAGACATATAATCACTCAAGTGTTCAATCGTATACGCATTACGTTGCAATTGTCTACCAACATAAGCATTGAAGTTTTCTTGTTTAACAATAAAATTATCAAACTCATCTAAGAATTGGCTAGCAGACTTATAACGAGGAATATCACCTTCATCAAATCTATAGAGATAATTTACCTTTACTACCTGTGTCGGGTTATCAAGACCATGTATTTCTTCAATAGGTGGTAAATACTTAACATCTTCAGCTTTAATACCCTTTTCTTTCATAGATTTATTTGCCTCTTGCATATCTTCAGGACTGAGAAATAGAATACCCCTTTTCTTCGGAGTTGGCTTAGGAGTTGGTTCAGGAAGCGTCCAATCATTTTCATTACTCAACATATTATTCAATAGCAATTCAGCTTGATCAACAGTTCTTTCCCTGAAAACACAACCAGCACAACTGTCCAGGTGGTCTCTGGAAGCATCGGTTAGTCCATTATAAAAGATATCAAGTATTTCATTTTTCTTGAGAGGATGGTCAGGCAAAGCATTAAGTAATCGGAGAAGCCTCCCCCAAGCTTGTGGGAGACTCTCTTCTTCAATTTGCACAAAATTATATATTTCCCTTAAGGCAGCTTGTTTCTTATGAGCAGGGAAATATATAGCAGAGAAGTAATAAATCATATCACACAACCAGGATCAAGAGAATTAAACCATACTTTAGCATCACCCTTTAATGAGAACGGAAATAATTTAAGGATATAGTAGTAGTGAGTTTTCTCATCATTAGTGAATAGGGTGGCTATATCATTTAACTTAGTAAGATGTGCCACAACAGTTTCAGATTCATAGCCATAAAAAGGATCAGATTCAACCAAAGTAATTATCTCGGGATCGACAGAGAAATCATAATCCTTATCGGAAATACAGATAGGTGAAGTAGCAAAAGCAGGGTCATATTTCATTCTAGCATTCAAAGATTTTTCTTTCAGCATAGCTAATAATTTCTTAAGATCATATCTGTCATTGCAGGCAAGAAAATCTCTAGCAGTTTCTTCATCCATAACATAACCCTCGGCCACAACAGGCAATTCATATCTAGGGGGAGAATCTTCATCATCACTTTCATCAATATTATCAGTTTCAATAATTTCATTCTCTCTAGCCCTAGCAAGTTGTTCATCAAGAAATTCACCTAATGGCACAATAGTATCAAACATAGAAGTAGTTTCATCATAAGTATCATGCATAGCAGAAGTGGCATCATCAATAACATGTGACCTATCAGAATCAATAGCATGTGTAGGTGTCGCAAATTTACTCATAACAGAAGGTGATCAAGTGCAGAGCTAGATGGCAGTTCCTTACCTCCCCTCGTAGTTGAGGGATAAATCTTGGTTTTTTCGTCTTTCAAGTTCCTCATAGTGATCAGCAGATATAAATCCCAAGTGACTCAAAGAATAGAGCTATGCTCCCCGGCAACGGCGCCAGAAAATAGTCTTGATAACCCACAAGTATAGGGGATCGCAACATTTTTGAGGGTAGAGTATTCAACCCAAATTTATTTATTCGACACAAGGGGAGCCAAAGAATATTCTCAAGTATTAGCAGTTGAGTTGTCAATTCAGCCACACCTGTAAGACTTAATATCTGCAGCAAAGTATTTTGTAGCAAAGTAGTATGGAAGTAACGGTAACGGTGGCAAAAGTAACAGTAGCAGTTTTGTAGTAATTGTAATAGTGGCAACGGAAAAGTAACTAAGCAAAGATCAATATGTGAAAAGCTCGTAGGCAATGGATCAGTGATGGAGAATTATGTCGGATGCGATTCCTCATGCAACAGTTATAACATAGGGTGACACAGAACTAGCTCCAGTTCATCAATGTAATGTAGGCATGTATTCCGAATATAGTCATACGTGCTTATGGAAAAGAACTTGCATGACATCTTTTGTACTACCCTCCCGTTGCAGCGGGGACCTATTGGAAACTAAGGGATATTAAGGCCTCCTTTTAATAGAGTACCGGACCAAAGCATTAACACTTAGTGAATACATGAACTCCTCAAACTACGGTCATCACCGGGAGTGGTCCCGATTATTGTCACTTCGGGGTTGCCGGATCATAACACATAGTAGGTGACTATTGACTTGCAAGATAGGATCAAGAACTCACATATATTCATGAAAACATAATAGGTTCAGATCTGAAATCATGGCACTCGGGCCCTAGTGACAAGCATTAAGCATAGCAAAGTCATAGCAACATCAATCTCAGAACATAATGGATACTAGGGATCAAACCCTAACAAAACTAACTCGATTACAAGGTAAATCTCATCCAACCCATCACCGTCCAGCAAGCCTACGATGGAATTACTCACGCACGGCGGTGAGCATCATGAAATTGGTGATGGAGGAAGGTTGATGATGACGATGGCGACGGATTCCCCTCTCCGGAGCCCCGAACGGACTCTAGATCAGCCCTCCCGAGAGAGATTAGGGCTTGGCAGCGGCTCCGTATCGTAAAACGTGATGAATCCTTCTCCCTGATTTTTTTCTCCCCGAACGTGAATATATAGAGTTGGAGTTGAGGTCGGTGGAGCCTCAGGGGGCCCGCGAGGCAGGGGCGCGCCCTCCATCCTCGTGGACAGGGTTTGGGCCCCCTGGTGTTGATTATTTCGCCAGTATTTTTTATTAATTCCAAAAATATTCTCCGTGAAGTTTTAGGTCATTCCGAGAACTTTTATTTCTGCACAAAAATAACACCATGGCAATTCTGCTGAAAACAGCGTCAGTCTGGGTTAGTTCCATTCAAATCATGCAAGTTAGAGTCCAAAACAAGGGCAAAAGTGTTTGGAAAAGTAGATACGTTGGAGACGTATCACTAGGTACCATTCAACATAGGGAAGCGGAGTAGACACTCTTCCCCTCCAGCTTAAGCATGGCCACTCCGATGAGAGACGCAGTCGGACATAAGGAAGATATGGCGGAGGCCGAAGCCATGGAGGGTAGCCATGTCGCGGGAATGGAGATCCGCCGCGGCCGGCATTATACTAGGTGATTAGTTGAAGTATGTCTGAAATTATACCTCCAGGACGAGCTCTGCTTTTAGGTTAAGTATGTCTGAAATGTAATGGATTTGGTCCGGTTTATATGAAATCCGGTGTTTTGCATGAATTTCATCTCGTTAGTTCACACGGTGGTTGAAATGTATTACGGACCGCGTTGGATGACCGCCTCCCGCTTCAGTGTCCGCGGACGGATGCCGGAGCAAATTTACGAGTGAGCGTTGGAGATGCCCTAAGGCTGCAAACCAAACAACCAATGCCATTGTGGCACAAACCAAATATACTCTTAGAGATTTAGAGCAACTCCAGCCGCGCCCCCAACAGCCCCCCCAAGGCGATTTTTTAGCGCTGGTGCCCGAAAATCGGCCCAGTCGTGCCCCAGGATCTTATTTATCGCCGGTTTGGGCCGAAATAACAGCCGGCGAACCCGAGCCGAACCCGAGGCCCCGGGGGTCGCCTGGGGGGCGGCCGAAGCGAAAAGGGGTGTGGGTCTACTCTGTCGGCGAGAGAAGGCCCTTCCCCCCCCCCCCCCCCCCCCGCTTTTCCCCCCTCTGTTTCCCTCCATCCCCCCTTCCTCCCGCCATTGTCCTTCCCCTCCCCTCCATCCGACCGCCATGTCGCCGAAGAAGTACATGGCTCCCGCGCCGCTACCGATGCCAATGCCACCACCACCACCCAGCTGAAGCAGAGGAAGCAGAGGGCACCGCCGTCCAAGCCCCCGGGCATGCCTAACGCCGATTGGAAGGCGGAAGTTCAGCACCCGGAGGCTGTCACCACCGACCGGCGGAACAGGGCCAACGCCAAGAAGGCCTGGGACAGGGCGGCGCTGGTGGCGGCGGCTACGGCCGTGGCGGAGCAAGCAGATCGCGCGGCCGGACAAGCCGAGGCGTCTCGCGCGAGGATGATGAATCCACCCGGCGGCCACGGCCCGTACGCGTCCTGGAGCCAGCAGAGCATCGGGTCTCCGGCCGGATTCTCGTTGTCGCCACACCCCTGGGGTTGCACGCCCTCGCCTGGCTACGCCGACGGCGACGCGCACGGCGGGTTCAACCCCAACATCACCTTTCCACATGGTCACCCGGCCCAGCGCACGCCCTCGCCTGCGTTCGCCGGCATCCAGTACCCCTCGTACACCTACTCGCCGCCGGCCTACGCATCCTCCCCGACGCCACCTCTGTGTCGTGGCGTGCTGCTCTTCTCGCAAGCCTCCTCGTCGCATCTCGGCGACACCGACGCGACGGAGGCCGACATGGACGATATCATCACGATCGGCTCGGCCGCCGCCGCCTCCCCCGGGTTCACTGCCCAAGAGGATACGATGGACCTCAACAGCGACATGGACGGCGAGGAGGAGCCAGAGGAGGAGGAGAAAGAGGAGGAGGAGGAGGAGCTGGCGCCTGCTCCGGCAAGGAAAGGGAAAAAGAAGAAGCGGGCGGCCAGGACCGGCGAGCTGCACGTCAAGTGGGCGTCCAAAGAAGACGAGTGCCTCGCCGAAGCGTGGAAAATCGTCTGCCTCGACCCGATCACCGGCACGAACCAAAACGTCGACACGTATTGGGAGCGCATCAAGTCCGAGTTCGACGAGCGCAAGCTGGTCGACCCCTACTTCAAGGGCGTCCACATGCAGCGCGGCTTGAAGGCCATGGCGAATCACTGGGCGCTCATCCAAACGGAGTGCAACAAATGGCATGGGGTCGTCGAGGAGATCGCGGCTCGCCTGGAGAGTGGCGCCAACATCGAGGGTCAGGTATGACGCCGGTCTCTCGGTCATTCTTTCGCCGTGTGCGCCGCCGACTGTTGTTCCTCGGCGCAGATGGTGTGGATGTTCGCCATGTATCGCCAGGACAGCAGCACCGACCAAGATTTCAAGTACCTCCACGTGTTCTCCCGGATCGAGAAGTGCGAGAAGTGGGCAGAAGTCCGGCGCACCCTCACCAAGGCCAAGGAGACGTACAAGCCGGACGCGCCGACGCCGGGCACGTCCGATGGGCGCCCGGACGGGAACAAGTGAGCTAAGTCGGCGAAGGACGCCGTGTCGGCTACCGCCCGCCTGCAAGAGTCCATCGAGCACTGCATCGCCCACGCCCAGACCCGCGCCGCCCAGAGGGAAGAGAAAACCGAGGCACGATGGTCGGCGTTGATGACGAACAGCGCCGTCAAGCTCGACCTGCTCCGGACCAACGTCACCGCGAAGAAGAGGAACACCGACCTGGCTTTCCTGGTGGGGGTGACATGTCGGCAATGGACGAGCAGGTCAAGGCGTGGTACCTAGCAAAGCGTGGCCTTATCCTGAACCAGATACCGTCGACGGCGGCGCCTAACTCCCACGCCGCCGCCAAGCCCAGACGATGCCTCCACGACGCCCAGCACAGAAGCCGCGCCGACGCCGACCAACCCGCGCACGTCGACTCCCGCTAGTCCGATGCCGGAGGCCAACACCGCCGTTTGATGCATTGCCTACGCGTCATTTCTTTTGAACGCCGAACTTTTTATTGGTCGTCGAACTGTGGCAAGGTGATGCCGATCGCCGGTACTTTGTGGCGTTGATCGCCAGACTTGTGGCGTTTTTGGGTAGCGGGAATGGACAAGTTTGAATTTACGACGCCTTGGGGGCGGCACCTGGGGGCGTGGCTGGGACCTAGATCGCCCCCAGGGCCTAAAAAGCGTCGGGCGAGGCTCCGAAATAGCGCCGGCCTATGCGCTGGGGGGCGAACGAGTGGAGTTGCTCTTAGACATCATGTGAGAATCATCACCAAAAGCTTAGGCGCCTTAGATAGTGGAAGGGGGTAGAGTGGGGCGCTTTGGAGCTCGACCTCAATGGATGCCGGTTTATTTATTTATTGTGTCAAAAGGCATCGAAATTTTTGAAAATTCAAAGTTCTCAGTCTCAATTAAATCTGAAAAAATTATATAAGTAAACAAGGATGTGATGTGTGTAAAATTTCAGGACTATGAAAAAAATCATGGACTTTCAGGGAGAATAGTGCATCTACTTAAAAAGCCTCGAAATGTTTTCGTCTAGCACTCACTTTAACTTATTTCATCCTGAAAATTTACAAACTTGTGCATGTCTTTTACATATATGTGTATTTTTTTTCAAAGTTTTATGAGATGTGTATATTTGAATTTTAATCATTTCAAATTCGGCTTCCATGGAGGCCGAGCTCTCCATTGAGCATTTGGGGAGGGAGGTACTACTATATCACACCACGGTAGGCCACATACATGATCTTGTTTGCGGAATGGTCAAAAACAGGAACTACTAGTATATCACAGGGTTGGTTCACCGAGCCGGCACCTCCCCACCCCGATCTACAAGCATATAGATATAGATAACGAAGAAAATGAACGAATGAAACAATGACCAGCTAGAGGTAATACACATCTACTATTTCCACTGCTCAACAACACTTCGAACAGGCACACACGATCGCATCAGCCAAGAAACCAACCATGTGCTCTCTTCCTTGCGTCCTTTTATGATCCCTCGAGCGTTTACGAGGGAGGGAAGAAGCGGTTGAGGTTGAAGGGCAGGCTGTAGAACTCCTCGTTCCGGCTGTCCCCCTTGAAGGAGCGGAAGGGCACCCACCACGGCATCCCGCGGTCCCTGCCGGCGTCCTTCACCTCCAGCGTGTTGTCCAGGAACACGGCCACCATCAGCCCCACCGTCGGCGGCGACGAGAAGATGGTGTTGATGTAGTCGTTGAACTGCATGCATACATGTCAGGGTCACAATGTTAAAGTGGAGTTCAGGCACGCCAAGAAGATGTTTTGACCACTACGAGCCATGAGCGAGGGAGAGAGAGAGAGAGAGACGGACCCATCCAGCTTTAGTGTGCGCAGGACCACGCTGGGCAGCCATGCTGTAGCGGAAGAAGTACTCCGGCACGGACAAGCCAAGGAAGATGGACACGCCGACGATGAACAGGTTGCGCATGGAGTTCATGTTGGTGAACTGCAAGAAGGAGAGCCCCACCGCGGCTGCAGACACACAGAAAAAGCCAACAGCGATTAACCAGACTGTCAATCAAATGCACATAGTAATCGTATCAGCAGATGGGGCGGGGTAACCAACCAACTAGTCCGAACAGGACGCAGTACACCGCGGCAAAGATGGTGAACGGGATGGAGGCGAACAGCGCTCCAAATTTCCCTGCACATGGTAGAAGAGTGAGTGTTCTCTTCAGGGATAGATACTGTGTTGTTTCTCAGTACAAGAAATCATCATTCTGAAGACAGTTCAGTTCAGTTCAGATAACTCACCCAGCATGGAGAAGAAGATCATGAAGCCAGCACAGATTTGTATAACGCGTCGGCTCCCGATCCTGGTTGATCCTAGCAACCCCACGTTCTCCCTGCATTTGTTCCCGACAGTATCAATCAAGGCTGGAAAAACATTTTTGTAATGCTTCTTCGTATATCATGAATTTCTTTTGTGTAACGTACACTGAGACAGTGGAGCCGGTCCCTGTTCCAAAGAGGCCACAAAGGAGGATGCCAATTCCCTGTTGCATAGAGCATTATTACTCATCAAATCTCTTATTAGAGTAAAATTAGTTTTCAGTTTTGAACGGCATTCAGAACAGAGAAGAATAAAACAACCAGGGCTCGAAGATGATATTTACCTGCCACCCGATGCCTCTGCTCAGGATGTGGGCTGGAGGTGGAGTTGCACTTGCAAGCCGAGCTGCAGCGCTGTAAGAAGCTGTGGACTGTTGTTCAACGGAGACATTGTTAAGATCACGACTAAGAGTTGCATAGAAGAAATGGCTGCTGTCAACGAGCAATTAGGGATGTCACCTCTATTAGCGAGACCAAAACCGCAGACACCATACCGAACGATTGGCCGGCACTGAAGGTTGGTGCCCCCCACTGCAGGGGATATGGGATCTTAATCCTGGAATAAGGTCAGCACAATCATATCAGTATGAAACTCAACCGAATAATAAGTAATACTCTTTAAAATAGATTATTATTTTTCCAACTGAAGAGCTAATTTTAGAGTTATTAGATAAAAAAACAGGATGCACAGTACAGATGAACCATTTTCATGTACACGCAAGAGGTCAAGAAGATTCAAGATTTATATTGGGAAAATTGGCAAAGGGGCTAACCATGGGGCAGAAGAGATCAGATTGGCACGGTCAGTGCGGCAGTTGATCTGAGTAACCTCGGTGCTATGATTATACGCGCCACCAGAAGTGAGGATTTGAGCATAAGCCCAGACCAATGCGATACAAATGAACAGGGAGAATCGTTCCAGTATGGGGATCTCTCTTATCTGTACATTCTTCAGATACTGATAAGAAACAAGAAGGCACTAGTTAGCAATGCTGAACTTCTAATAAGGACTCATTTTAGTTTAACTGGCAAAGACTTGGATGATTAGAGTTGCTTTTCAAACCTGGGAAAGCACAACAAAGAGGATTAACATTGGCAGGCCAACCTCAACGCATCTCCCAACCTGATATACACAGTATCAAGTAAGTACCAATGCTGAACGACGTGCCACCTTTCTAGGAGAACACGCACATATACAGAGTTTGCTATTGTGGCCAAATTGAGAAACACCAAATGAAGAATCAGGTACAGAGCAGGCCATACCACAGGGAATCCTCTTTCGAAGAGACCAAAACCGAGAAGCGCAACCACCGGCGCCATTCCCAGTGGACTGAAGAATCTGAAAGTTACACCCATGACCAATCCATCAGTAAGCAAAACTGAAGTAATATGTAAATGTAGCACGCAACATGTCACTACTAATACAACTACTTGACAGTGCGTGGTTACCTGGAGAAAATACCCCAGAGCTGGCTGTAACCAAGGATGATCTGAATGCTGGAGGACACTATGAGTGCCCCCTGTATGGCCCTCATGCTCTGGAGGAACCTCTGCTGAAAGATGATTTTGATTAGACCCTACCGTTAAAGAACTTCTGAATGTGCAGATACTAGAAAGTAAAAGTGAATGAATGATTGATTGGTCACCTCGTGGTCGTCGGGTATGGCCGCGAGCGACGAGTCCTGCACGATGGCCATCACCGGGATGACGAAGGCGTAGGAGCCGCCTATGACCGTGGGCAGCCGCGTCCCGAAGAGCGACTGCAGCAGCGTGTTGATGCCGGTGACGAAGAGCAGCGTCTGCACCACCCTCACCCTGTCTCCCTGCAACCCATCGGAGATGGCGAGCCGAGAACAGCATCAGACATTGTTGGAGCTGAAACTTGTGACGGCAGGCGCCAATCCATGGAGGATGGCGCGAATCAAGAAACGCAGAGGCGCACTCACGTCGCTCCCGCCCATCATGGGTACCAGCACCGCCGGGATCATGACGGCCGTGCCCAGCGCCAGGATGTAGTGCTGAAAGCCCAGTATGATGGCCTCCCCTGAAGAACACAAGACAAGAGAAACGCCTCAGAGTGGAACCCGGACAGAGTAGCTCGAAGACTCGAAAATGCAGCAAAGCTGGGTGGATCAGAAACAAGGTTGGACGGACGGACGGGCACTCACCCCATGGAGGGTTGGAGTCGATGCAGTACTCGAACCCCTGGAGCTGCTCCATGGCCGGGTGGCTGATCTCCTCCGGCTTCACCTCCGACATCTCCCCTTGCTGGCCTCGCACCGTCGACGAGAGGAAGAAGAAAGAAAGAAGAAACGCCGCTGCTCTGTACCGCACTCCACAGGATTGCCTCCCTCCCTCGCTTATGAAGGCAGCGCACGGCGGCCCTGGCGGTGATCCCTTGTGACCGCTCCTTGTCCTCTGGCGGGGGAAGAAGACAACCGGACGGGGGCTTGCTTCCGCCGCGCACAGCACTCAAGAGCCTCAGCGCCCCTTTGCAGGAGCCCGGACGAAATCTGTTGAGGAAAAAGGCTGCGGGGATTGTGATGGTGGTGAAGTGCGAACGGCAAGAGCAATCCGCGGCACTACGATGCTAGAGATACTGCGGCTGGCTGCTAGCGTACCACTACACCACTGGAGTCGCCAGCCTTTCTCGTGCCGTGCCGTGGTGGTGCCTCTCTTTTCCTTCCCCCTAACCTTTTCCTTTTATCCTCGGGGGCTCCTCCCTCCTGGGTTAAATGCTTTCCGGTCTGTGGAGTGAGACGGTGAGTGAGTGTTCTTCCTCCCTCCTCCATGCATTGCATCCTCCCTCCCGGAGAACTGGCCGTTGGATTTTTGGCTCGGACCAAACTGCCCCCGGTAGCTCATTGCATTTCATTTCATTTCCCTACCGGCCGCCTACGAGCCTACCTAGGACATCCGCATCATAATCTACGCACTGCACTGTAGGTCTTTCTTTTCTTTTTCTTTTCCCTTTCCTTTGAACCATGTCGTGTCTTTCATCATTTTTCTACTACTTGACGACCAGACTTTACCCATGAGCCCCCGCCGTAACGTGCGGAGCGCAAAAGGTGGTAGCGGTAAATACTTACGTGCCAGTACGTCTACGTGGCTCTCCTCCTCCTATCATTGAGGCATTGACGACTCCTGCCGGTCAAGGTCCAGGAGCGACCGAAAGATCTTTCATTCTTTCTTGGCACGCGAAGGACACCTGCATTGCACGCACGTAATACGTGAGATGGAGTATCAGGCCAACTCCAGCGTTCGTTTGGGGTAGAACGGACGAATAGCGCGGCGCAACGTGCGGCCGCAAACGAACAAATGTTCGGATTTCGTCCGTTTTCGACTCATTCCCGGCCCAAACTTGCGCCGAGTTTGGGGTAAAAACAGACATCGCGCGGACGGACTGGACGCACGCCCTTGTCCTCCCTGTGGCCCGCCTTTCGGGGACACTAGCACTCCATTCGCCTTCAAACGCCTCCACGCGCTCTCCCTCGCCCCACCCCGCTGCCGGCGCCGCCACTATTCTCCGGCCGCCTCCTTACTGCTCACCCCCCCCCCCCCCGGTCGTCCATACCAAACCACGTCTCGACAATAGCTGATGGTATATATCCTCAGTGGTCAACTTTTGTTAAAACAATCTCGAACCCCCAAGGTGAGAAGAAAAAGAGATTTGCCCAAATGCAAAAGAGTGCTAGAAAGGATGTGGAGCCTGCTTTTGGTGTGCTTCAATCCCGATGGGGTATCGTTCAAAACCCTGCACTGACATGGGATGAAGGGAAGCTTTAGGAGGTGATGACTGCTTGTGTGATCATGCACAACATGATCGTCGGGGACGAGCGTGATAACGGCATTTTCGACCAAGATCAATTTGATTTTCAAGGTGAAAATGTTGAGCCCCTGCACCAAGAACCGGTCACGTTTGAACAGTTTGCCCAATTTCATCGTGAACTGCGTGATTGGCACACTCATTTGGATTTTCAAAATGACTTGGTTGAGCACGTGTGGACTCACATTGGCAACCAATATATGTATTGGTTCATTATGTTCATTCAAGACAATTTCGATTTGGTTGTAAAACTATTTTATTAGAGACAATTTCGATTGGGTTGTAAAACTATTTTTATTTTCAAACAATTAATATTTATACGTGCAAATTAGTTTTGAACATTGAAATATGAATATATGGATGTTTTTGGTCGTAGCAGACGGGATGGAATCAAGGATGCGTCCGTGCGTTGGGCCCACGGCCACCGCATCTAGGACAGGTCCGGACACGACCCATTGTCCAAAACGGTCGTGCGCTGGAGTTGGCCTCATGTAGCCCTCCTCGGCCCGTTGGAGGGGGAACACCTCCTGATGAACCCGATGGGACATACACTCACTCGGTCCAATTAGATATCCACAGCGCCACCTGACGGCCGCAGGGGATGCTTGTAGTCTTCCCGATTGTTAAAGCGCGCGGGCACGTCGGCTCATGTCCTTGTTTTCTGCCTCGCTCGCAGTAGAATACTGCGCCCGAGATGAGACACCAGCCAGGCCACGGGAAAGGAAAGTTACCGTTGGGTGCGCTGCGGTGTGGGGTTGATGATGATGAGATGTGTGTTGTGTTTGGGCTCGTGGCGAGAGAGGAGAGGAGGAGCACATAGCACGGGCAGGCAGCACCGGCGGCCCAGTTGCCTCTGGGCGGGCGCGTCACCGTGCAAGGCGACGCCCCCTCCTCCCGGCCAGCAGCCGGGGCCCCGCGTACGGCCGAAAGCGATCTCATGAGATAGCCTGCTGCTGCACGGAGTCCCGTGCAATGCCCCCGCCGCTGCGCCGGTCTACATTTGTGTGTGATGCTACCGTGGCCTGCCTGCCATGGTGGGTGGCCCTGCCTTCAATACCATTACCAAGGAAGGAGGAGGTGAAGTGAGAAGGCTCCATTTTTTTTACTGTTAGAGCAGAGAGCCGAGTTATTGCTACTGCGGTGCGAAAGGGTCCGTCTAATCCACAGGAAGTAAACTTATTACTTACTGCTGCGGCCAGGCCAACGGGAAGTCCCATTCACTTCACTGTGCTGCTGCACTGCTCTGAGCTGCCAGATCTATCTAGGGCTGGTGTGGTTGTACACGCTGCACTGTGGTGAATTGAAGGGCAAGCGCCAAGTTTGTTCGCAGTAATAACTGATGGCAGGGACGGCGGCTGCCCTGCCGGTTGGTGGTTCCATTCACCGACGAGCCAGTTTCAGGGCTGATCTCCGCTCCGTTGTGTGCTGACTGCTGCTTGTTTTTGTTTTCCCTTTTAGGCAAATCTTGTGCTGGCTCCTGACCGTTCGAGCAGCAAATGGCGTTCAAATGGCTGGGCCTTGATTACGCCGTCCAGTTGATTGACGGTGTAGCCGCGCGGTAGGACGGCTACATTGTACACATCCGTGGTCCCAGATATACATGATGAATCTAACTGATTGTTCACACCGAATGGCCACCAGCATCATCCATGCGACCAGACCGGACTCCTGAAATGTCACATGAAAATGATCAGTGGAGCAGAATCGAGATTGACTGGACTCATAGAACACAAGCAACTTGATAGGAACTTTGACGGTAAATCAGTAACGGTGATAAACTTTTCACCCTCTAGAAACGCCAGAACAGTCAATTAGGGTAGAGTAAGAACCACAGTTACGACAAGCCTAGCATTGATCTATAGGGGAAAAGTGCTCCCAGTTCTTTTAATGCATTCGTGTTAGCGCATATGATTTTTTTTTCTTTCAGAAGTCCCTTGGAGCAACTACAAAATTTGTTTCTACATTACATGATCACACAACTATGCAATCCAAAATCTCCCAATCAAATACTGACAAAATACAACAGCTATGATCTCCTGTCTGACTTGTAATCACTTGTCCGCCTTTCTTCAGCTTCTTTTCTCTTCTGTTGCCTGAAAATAAATAAGAGAACCATGTTACAATTGACATGATGCCCAGAAAGATCACGAAAATGGATAGTATTAAAGGTTGCTGCAATCTATCTTGATACAAGTCGTTCTAACAAACTATGCAGTTCAAGTAAACAAATCCTCATGTAGCTATCATGGTTCAGAGTTGAATAATTGCACAAAACCACAACTTCAGGGTCCCCCTTAGCAATACCACAGCTATAGGACTTCTTTTCACAAAACACAACTTATGAACTAATCTTTATACAAGTAACCCAAACCGGCCAATTCCATGTTGAAAAAAAAACATGACATGATGGGTCCACTCGCCAGCGCTTTGTGTGGACGCTCGCATGGGATATGCTGAAGTGGATGTGGGAACCACAGGCCAGCCTCTCATCTCCTTCCCCTTGCGTGCTTCCTCGGTTCCTCCTATCATCTTTCTATCCAGGCTCTAGCAAAGCCAAGTCGTGACGAAAAACATGGCAAGATGGTGTGCCAGCAGTTGGTGTGGTGTCTGCAGACTAGGTCCCCGGTGTACATGAGCAGCAGGGCGTAGCAACAGAAGACAGTGAAGTAGGAGCCGCCGAGTAGGTTTGTGCCTCCCGTGCGTATGTGCACAACACAGAGCAGCCCACCTCACAATCAGGCCACCCGCCACCACTACCGACACACGCCACCATGCCGTTCTGCTCTCTGTTGCAATCGTGCCGCCACCGTCACATCAGATTGGGCCAGTGGCTGGCTGTAGCAGCAAACTGAACCTGCGGAGGAGGCAGCAAAGGGACTGGTGACGGGGATCGCACCCAAGATCAAGTGGTGGTGTTGGGTCAAGGTTGTCCTCCGTCTCCAAGTCCCACTCTGGAAGCTCGGATGATTGTTGAAAGGAGGCCGGGGAGGTGGAGGTGGTTGTGGATGGGCGGCGGACTCGAACACAGCAGACGTCGGAGAACAAGTCTGTGGCAACAAGACAACATATCAGAGAAAGAGAGGTGGAGCGCCAAGGAGGTTGAGGTTGGAGCAAAGGAGAGGTCATCGAGCAGACAGGGGTTCAGCCTTGGGAAGGAGAGACAAGAGAGAAGGCTTGCAGGTAGGCCCCATGTCACCTATATTATACATGTGGCCATCCATGTTAGCACAGACGGGTGGACCCGTCTTGTCAGGTTTGCTCTCAAACATCCGAAAAACAGCTGATATGGGTCATCCGTGAAAGTTCAGACTACAAGTTGTGGTTCTGTGAAAAAAAAGGTCCAAAAATTGTGCTGAACTGTAAAAGGGATACCTAAAGTTGTGGTTGTGTAATTAACTCTAAAAAATAAGCTGAACTCTTCATTGTCGCATTAATAACATTCATTAAATAATTTAAGTTAACACTTTCAACATCAAGTTCAGCTTGGTACCATTACAATTATGCTACAACAGCGTGGATAAGTAGGCAGATTTCATCAGGAAAAAATGAGCATATAAAAGCACACGGGGCTACAGCTATGAACATTTCCATTGGTTAATCTGATTGGCAAGCATATTTTGATCAGCAGCAACGGACAAACAAAAATATGACCATATTAAGGAACAACATGTGCCATAACGGATTATGAAGGAAATAATTGTGTGGAAAGAAGAGAACTTACGCGAAAGCAGCATATCCACCAGCACCAGCATTTTCAGAAGTCAAAAGTGTGGCAGATCCACCGGCTGCTGACCGATTGTCAAGTCCACTAGCAGCTGCAGGGTTCTTAGTATCACCATCAACCTAGCCAATAACAGAAAACAGAAGCCGGTCATAAAATGTTGATTCCAAAAGAAGGTAAATGCATTGACCGAGGGAATTAGAAACCTTATCCCATTTTGACTTTTTGTTTGGCCTAGCCTCTTTCTGTACAGTATCTGCCGATGCCGGAACCGATACACCAGCTACAGCTGCTGCTGATATGGCGGCTGCAAAATATACAGATGTGAATCAGAAATACAAGATTGCCTGAAGGTAATAGTTTGTCAAAATAAAGCACGCACACTTCTTGTTTCTCGCAAGAAAAAATGCGAATGTACCTGAAATCTTCGCTATTGATGGATTGATTGGAGGTTGTACTCCAGAGCTAGTAAAATCAATTCTTGGATTTCTTTTCTTCTCCTGTTCCTTCCTCTCAAGTTCACGCTTCATATCAGCTTCTGTAGACAAATTGGCGGCACATACAAGATCGTGATTGGACTATACTTCCTCGGATAAGACCAAAGCATAAAGAACTGAAAGATTCACTGTCAACAAATGCGCACACACGGGTTGTAAGGATAGTTCACCAACAACCAGGATAGAAGGTGGTGAGTGGGAGATGTTTGGTAAAAAAAATTGAAACAAATCTGAAACTAAATAAAATGTTAGAAAAGAATACAGACACAAAACAAACGAAGAACGAGCATGGATTAGCCGCAGTAGAACACCTAGGGTTAGGACTAGAACATATGCACTTAAGGACTTACCACTAGGTGTATAACCCATCTGGAAGAGGATAGCGGGGAAAGGTATGAGAGTTCAGAAGGACGGGTACAGCGGGGAAAGGTACAACAGTTCAGAAGGTCGAGGGCAGCATCCGGGAAGAGGGATTTCTTATTGCTTGAGAAACAAAAGATACGAGGCCGACTGGCATGTCTTCGAACTCAAGGACAGCTTGGACTCTTTCCAACGAGTTACTTCTAATCTCCTCTCGACCCTACCATAACTTGAATCGGCTTGATCCTGGCCTACTCGTAACCTGCCATGACAGCCTCTTCTGAGCTTTTATGCTGCGCTGCAGCACTTTCACCAGGAATGTCTAAACAAACACCAGGAACGTCTAAACAAACCGGGACCTGTATAACCAGCTGGTTAGTTTTCCCTGGCTAGCTCAGCGCCCGTGCGTTGGTATGGAAACACCAAAAAGCTGAGGAGTTAGCCACACAGCATGGGAGATCTATGGACAAGCTTATGTGCAATTTGACCGCTGCACGGGTCTAGCGAGAAAAAATAGAGTGAAATGGAAGGGAGAGAGTTGCAGCCTTGCCAGCAGGGATGCCGCGAAGCAACTAAAACAATCATGGGAGGGTTGCAGGATTTGAATTTGAGACATGGATGGATGGGCATAGCGAAGAAGAGATACGGCCATGGTTTTGGGGTTCGGTCTGAAATTTCCAAAACACGGTTCCATAGAACCTGACCCCCTCCGCCTTGGGCAGCCGGCTTGTCAACACCATGTCCGGTGGCTCACCAGCCTTCGATAGCATTTCTTGTGCAACACTGGAGTGGATTGTACCGTCCGCAATGGCATACCGAACATGCAATGATGATTAACAGCACCTATCACGTGCATTGTGCAGGGGCATGCTCTCAGAGTACATCCAGATGAACCCTTCTCTGCCGAATTGCTCCCAATACCCTTACTCGTTGCTGGTGTCACATGGATGGGTGACTGCGCTCAGCAAGGACAGATGGAGTGTAATCGCGTGGCGCTTAAGGTGGCACTGGCGGTGGACCTAACGGTCAGCGCTTGACAAAGGCAGCAATCATGAGGGTGGCTGGACGAGTAAAGGTAGGTGGTTCTAAGAAGACGCTTAGATGAATGAGGTAGGCGTAGGTATGGTTGGAGAGGAAGGTCATGGTGGAAATGGCTCAAAGAGGGTGGTTGGACGAAGCGCATGGTAGGGAAGGGAAGTAGGAAATGTGAAGGCGGTATTGATCATAAAGTGGTGCGCAGACCAGATGGGCACCACTGCAATCACCACTGAAGGGCAACGAGTTGGTGTGGTCAAGCTGCAGAGTTCTTGAGCTCGGTATAGACTGCATGTGGTGTGTTTTTGGACTTATAAGCAGGAGTTTGGGTGGTGATTGATCAAATGCCATGATTCATCTTCCTTGTTTTAATTCATAGCTGGTTGTTATTTAGTAATACAGGGTTTGATCTACTCCCTCTGTTCCTAAATATTTGTCTTTTAGAGATTTCAAATGGACTACCACATACGGATGTATATAGACATATTTTAGAGTGTAGATTCACTCATTTTGCTCTGTATGTAGTCACTTGTTGAAATCTCTAGAAAGACAAATATTTAGGAACGGAGGGAATAGTTTCTAGTGTGAACTTATGATGATTAACAGGAGAAAAAGGGCCCTGCTCTAGGTGAATATTGCTAGAACATGTAGTATTTTGTTACCAGGGTCCAGGTACAAGCCCCAAAAAAGAAACTGTGGCTTTGTATTGCGTATGCGACAAGTACATGGGGTTCTCTATATTTTACTATAAAATAAAAACAACACTCTCCAGACAGTTTCATGATTGTCCACAACTTCTTTGATCTTCAATAGCTAATCAAGCCCGGCATACTTAGAAGTTTGAGGCAACCTGGAGGGTCATGGGATTCGATATGCCTTACAAGCAAGTGCACACACTCAAAAATTAAAAGCAGTGTGCATGTTCCTTTGCAATCACATCCCAGATGGCCGCCAAAGTGGAACTTCTATTGATTTCAACTTCATTTGTGTGACTAAATAAGTACTAGTATTATACACGAACATGGAAGCTACACTCAGATGTTCAACTATCTTTCAAAAAGGAAGACGTGGCCCAAAAGGATAGCATATTGACTATAGCATACCTATCTCATCGTAGTAGTCACTTTTATCGTACCCATATGGATTGAAAACATCTTTACTGAAGCAGGTCCCTATCTGATCAATTTCTTGGTACCGCACAGCATGCTGCAAAAAGTCAGGATTTCTGTAGTCCTTTCTGTTACGCACTTCAGCATTAAAGCTCTTTCCAGACCTTTTGTATCCAAGGAACTTGTTAATTCTTTGCTGCAGGAAAACAGTGGAACATGAGTAACTATTTACAGCCGTATTTTCATGTAAAAACAAGAAGTGTGAAGGATGTAGACATGCATTCCAAGTGGTATGGGTATCACATGGAAAGCCGTCATACTACGATAAGTTAAAGTTAACATGAAAAAAGACCCACATGAGTGCACAAGAAATAATCAAAAGTTTAAGAAACCATAATCACAAATAGGCTGCCTGAACAATATGGAGATGTATTTATGCATTAGAAAAAAGAAACGGTAAGTACAAAAAAAAGTATCTCAGAAATATCGTCTTGCAGGAAGTGGTGTGAAAATATATGAAACAGTTGTCAGCGTGTCTACCAACAGACTATTTTCACCATTTCAGATTACGCAAACAATGACATTGCCAGAAGGGAGCTGTATGTTCTGCATGAGAAATATGATGAATCTTTTTATGCTGAAAATAGTGTGGGGATAATTATTTGCTCGAAAGATAACCTGTAATGCTGTAGAACATTTTGTAGTCACGGGCGGAGGAAGGAAACGGCTCAATGGATCATCATTCTGAACATTGGTAGAAATATCAGAAGCTTCCTCCACCCTAGCATCTTCAGCTTCTGTTCCAGTTACATCCACTGGAACATCTGCCCCCATTTGGTTCTGCTCAGGTGCATCCAAATGCTGAGAAGTTTCTGATAGGACTTTTGGGGTGAGAATATGAACAGTCCCTGAGAGAACTCTTTCTTCAAGAATCCCTACAAGATAGGATAGAAATATAAAGCAGACTGGATATAAAATCGGAAGTGTAGATGTTGTAATGATTCCACAAAATGGTGAAGAGAGCCAGTAACTAAACTGAAAACACTTCTATAGATGACAGAAATATGTACGTCAAGAAAAACCAGTAGTGAAGTCAAACATAATATCAAGCGTTCCAACAATTAAAATAAAATAGAATGCATACAATTTAGTGCACATGAAAAGAAGTGTAGAGGCTGTTATGATTTGATTTTGCACAAAGGGCGAACAATACGTTCAACTTAAAACACTTCTACACATGACAGAAATATGTACTTCAAGCAACACCAGAATTGAAATCCAACATAATATCAAGAGTTCCCATTTGTTTACTGCACAACTGTTGGTATTTACTGATGATCACAAATAACAAATTATCAAAGGAGTATATCTATTAAAAATGAAGTCCCTTACAAAAAAAATGTGACACCTCTGATGCAGTCTGCGGTCAAGGGCTCAAAGGGTGTGTTTGGTTGTTGCCCAAGGTTGCCCTACCAGAAGATTGACTAGCCACAATTTTGGTTCATGTTTTGCTCGCCTATAAATTGGCCAACATTGGCTAAAAAATGAACTAGAGATGGGAAAGGAGCATTGCATGCCAAAAGGTTGGCACTCATCCAGATAAAGACCAATATTTTGGTCATAGCCAAAAAAAAATGGTAATAAGGTACTATTTGGTCACAATCCAAACAAACCCAAAGTGTTCCAAGTTTGAGTTAGCAAGCAAATGTACTCTGGACAAGATTAAAGAACCCAAATCTGCTGCCGAGGTTATTAGTAGCCAAATAATCAAATGATAACACATGGAAACAAGAATATCTGTAGCATTCTCTATTTTCATGGTTCCAGCTATGTCTTTGCTCTTCTTCAGGTCATACTTGTCAACAAATATTCTGTATATAGAATAATAGAAATAGTAAACACTTCCAGAACTTCCCACGTCAAACATTTTGGCACAAGGAAAAAATCTACACGGTTTAGAGAATAATCTATGTCGCATGTCACCTATTTCATCTCATTTTGACACAAGTTAACGTTATCTTGCATTTTCAGTCATTTGACTACTGTTAGATGATTTAAATACTTGTTTCTATGTTTGAATATTTCCTTGCATGCAATATGCAGTTATACTAGAGCATTACGAAAGAGACCATGTATTATAAATATTAGCAATGAAATGAGATATCAGGTACAGATCTGAAGCAGATGGCACATCAGATATCAGTAGCTTTTATGGACTTTCGCCACAAATATTATAAAGCGTATTTGCTATCTGGATCACATGTGTGTCATCTAAGTGTCTAACCCAGAAAGAAATTGCACACTCAAAACACGAAAGGCTGTGTACTAACATGACTCTTCACTCTTCAGTGAACAAATTAAGCAAATGTAACATAATCAAATGTTACAGTTTTTTATTTTAATTGACTCGTCGCTAAAGGAAGAGATTTCCATCTTACTGTCTTATGAATAAATGATAATACTCCATTCAGATTTCTAACCACAGCTAGTAGTGTTTCATGTTTTCTAGTGTGCCTTATCCAATTGACATTACTGGTACATGTCACCATATCTCTAATTCGTGTTCTTCTGATAGCATAAGATGTATACTTGAGGCATAACCACAAGCACCAACACCCATAGCAATCAGCAACATTGAACAAATAAAACTCTATGTGCCACCATTTCATCAAACTAATAAGACACATTAATTTGTACCGGAACGTAGGATTGCATACCGAACATAGCACAGAGTAACAATTATACAGCATGCTTACCCTCAGCATCCTGAGCATCCGAGCCCAAACTGCCTATGCCACTCATGATCTCCCCGTCCTGCAACCGAACCACAAGTAACAACGTCATCGTTAATTTAGAAAAGCAATAGAATACAGCAAAGGATTACTAATGACATACTCCCCAAGCTCTACCTCCTGGTCAGGCGACATTGCCATCTCGTCGTGCGCGTAGTCCACTATAGCAAGCGACCCGCGCCGTGGCGGGCGGGGTAGATCGGGCGGCGGGGCGGACAGCTGGGGACGAGATGGGGAGGGGGACGAAACCGCGAAGGGCAGGGGCGAACGGCGCGAGGGCAGCGGCGGAAGCGCCGGCGAGACCTGGGGGCTCGCTAGGGTTTTGCGGCCGGCCTGCTCCTCGGGAAGGGGAGGGGGCGAGTGCTCCGGCGAAGGGTTGGGGTTCGAGTTAGGGTTGGAGCTCTCGCCTCTGGCTCGAGGTGACGTGGAGGGGGAGGTTGCCGCAGCGGGCGGCGGCGGGGAAGGAGGTCCGGGCTCGTCGGCGTCCTCTTCGTCGTCATCGTTGTACATGGAGAACAGCGCGGCTATGCCCTCGGTGTCTGACGCCATGGCGATGAGGAGGGAGTGGAAGGGAGGGTCGAATTTGGGGGTGGATCGAAGGCTAGGGCGCGGGGAGGAAGAAGGCGAAATATTGCAAATCTAGGAATTTGGGAATTCAATACTAGACGACGACGGTCAGGCGGTGACGGCGCCAGGGCCCGGCTTCCAACGTCTGCAACAATTTCAAGAAAACTTAGTTGGACTTGGCTCAAATCGACACGTTATCCGGTATGTTGATCAATCAATAGCTCAAATAAAGTGCATACATACGCAATCGTCACAACCAAAACGAAAGTAAATAATACAAGTACTCCATAGTGCATGTCCTCCTAAACATTTCGTGAAACTCAATGTGGACGCCTCCTTTGACAATGACATGCGAAGGGTACGATGGGGCAGTCTTGAGAGACGGCAAAGATAAGTTTATTGCAGGAGGAAATGGAAAGATCGACTACTGCGTGGATGTTCTGATGGCAGAAGCCTTAGCTCTCAAATTTGGCCTAACATTAGCGCAAAGAGTGGGGTGTAATCGCTGTCAGGACCGGTTTTTCGGGATATTAATTTCCCAGAAAATGGCCCTTGTGCTCACCAGCCCCAGGATTACTGTTAGCTGATGAGGCATCAACTTGATACAGAAATTCCAAGCAAAGTACAAAATATGTAGTACAAGACCATTGTGGCCTATGAGTACAACACTTGGTTTCTAGTGGTTGATGGCGGAAGCGGTTTGTGGTTCATCTGCGTCTATGGGACTCCATTTCCCGCAGGAACAGCTGACCAGGATAACTCCTATCTTCGCGAGACTGCTATCGTCATTGCGTAGGTTCCGGGGCTGACATCGCAACGCTCCTCTCCAAGCAAGCGATCTGGCCAAGACAATAGTCAGGGACAAGCCAGTGAGTACTTTTGAATGTACTCGCAAATATTATGAACACGGTTATAATATAACAATGGATAATCATGCTCCGAAATATTCTATGATCATAACGTCAGTCACGAAGTAAACAAAATTCATGATGCACGCATGCAGGTTATTCATGTACAACGCGATACGGGAGTAGAAATAGTATGCACCGATCGAGTGTCTGAAGCGACGCCTCGAAAGGAAAATAAATCATGCCTTAGTCGAGCGTCTGAACGACACCACATAAAGGGCTTATGAACAAAAGAAAATAAAAAGCATGCCACAGTCGGGCGTCTGAGCGACACCACATAAAGGGCTTATGAATAAAAGAAAATAACAAGCATGTCACAGTCGGGCGTCTGAGCGACACCACATAAAGGGCTTATGAATAAAAGAAAATAACAAGCATGCCACAGTCGGGCGTCTGAGCGACACCCCATAAAGGGCTTATGAATAAAAGAAAATAACAAGCATGCCACAGTCGGGCGTCTGAGCGACACCACATAAAGGGCTTATAAGAAAATAATCGCAGCGAGTATCCAGGTGGTAGAACCGTCCCAGGGATACTCAATAATTCAAATAAAGCAAATGGTTAGTCCACAATAATAATAATCATAATCCTCATATGCCACACGTCATAATCAATGTTTTGGTTTAGCCGTTTTTCCTCCGAAGACCGACACTTGACCCATCCCAGACTGTAGTCCTTAACCATGGACACGGCTATTCGAATAGATGTATAATCTCTGCAGAGGGTGTACTCTTTACCCACGAGTAACGGATTTCTTTAGTCCATCGGGACTAATTCCGTCTACGGTCTTTTAATTGAAAACACGCCTGACCCGCACACACCAGCTTAACTTACCGGCGTCTGGAATCACCCACGACACCTGTCAAGCAAAACTCTAAGTGGGGAGGCTACAACCTCGACTTAGCATGGGATCAAATTTATATCGCGCGCTCTAAGGGGTGCCCCCCTCTCGGTCCCAACCGGAAACACCCATGCCCCCGGACCAGGTGGCATGCCTACCGGCTGCATCCGGTATCTTCCACCATGGCCTCTCTGTACGGTGTGTGCTAGGAAGGGGTTGACAACTTACTGAACCGTACCCTACCTGCGGCAGGGACAAGTGGTAGTACGAAACAAGTATGGGGGTTACTGGAACAAGACTCGATCTACGGCCGACTCAGGAGGTTCAAGTATTCCCTGTATGATTAGCATAACAAATATATTTCAACTAACAGACAGAATCACCGCTCATCATACCTCATCATGCCATACCGGACACACTCGTCTCGACGAGGAACTAGGGACAAGCTCGTGTCTACCCCAAGACAGCGACTTTCCCGGCTTTCTTCCGGTATGCACGAAAAGCTCACGAGGATGATTACTATCACCAGCATATCCATTTCTAACAGCAAAGAATCTCATTATGCACTCACGCGTATGATCGTATCGTCACATAAAATAACGAATGCACCATGCCAAGGTGGTGTTGTGACCATATTAAACAACACACAAAACTATTATGCCAGGGTTCAGAATGCTTGCCTTCAGGTTGTGGAGAGGAAGGGTGCATTCCAAAACTTTTGAAAGTTTTCTTCTCTCCCCATTTCCTATTTTTTTAAATATTCAAATAGCATATATTTCAAAAACAGTACAAAAAGTTGCCCTGAATATTTTTGAAATAAATCTTAAAATAAACTAGATGAAATTTGAGAGAGGTAGGAAAAAGAATTAATTCATTTGGAGTTGTATTTTAAAAGATATAGCCAGTCAAAGTTCTGTTTTTAATAAAAACCAGAAAAAGAAAACGTTTCGGGGGAAAATACGTTTTCGAAGCAGAGGAGACGTACTTCAGGGGTTTACACGTCCACTTAAACACGTGGTGGCGGGGCTGGGTCACTGATAGTGGGTCCAGCGGGCCCACTGGTCAGGTTTGACTAGTCCCCCGCCTTCTTCCTCCTCTGCCCGAGCCGAGGCGGGGGCTCCGGCGATCCTCGCCGGCGAACGGTGCCCTCGATGGCATCCGAGGGCGGGGATGGATCCGCCAGTCCAGGGCGGTCCTCCCGGTGGTCGAGAGGGTGGCGGGGACGAAGGGAGTCGCCGGCGGCGAGCTTTGCGGCGGACGGCGTCTCGGGAGGATTTGGGGTTTCGAGCTACGGTGGTACTTGGTCGCGTTTGAGAGGCTGGGCGGCTTCGTGAGGTCGAGGGGAGGAGGATGGTGGCACTAGATGGGAGGGGGAGGCTATGACTGCGACGAATTGAACCGGAGCGTGGCGGCGGCCGATCCTGCCGGAGGTGGGGAAGACGATGGTTCCAGACGACTTGAGCGAGGTGGCGCACTTCTACGGTTTGCCTGAGGATGCTCGAGCGAGGTTTGGGGCTATTTATCGCCGGGGAAGGTTGGTTCCCGCGGCGGCCGTGGATAAGAACGCCGGCGACCGCCGTTCTGTAGCTGCAGGACGACGTGGCGGCGACGAGCGCGTGCCGACGAGCTTGTGGATGAGCTCGGGATGTCCCAGGGGGCAGCTGGCGCACGCGGGTGGCTTGGGCGGCGCCGTCCATGGCAGAGGCGCACTGTGGCCGGCCGCTAGCCGCCGTGGCCGACCTGACGGCGGCACTGTGGGGCTCCAGGGGCGGCTCTGCGGCGAGGGAAGGGGCGGGCGTGCTGGCTGCGAGCGGGAAGGGTCAGCACGAGCGCGGGGGTGGGCGGCAGCGAGACGCGGCGGCTCGGTGCACGCGCGTGCAAAACGTGCGCTCTGGGCGCGCCCAGAGCGTGCACGCCAACTGTTCGGCAAAATGCCAATCCGTGCCCCAGGGCTCGGGTGAGGCTGGCAATTAGCAGACCTAGGTTAGGAGTAGCTAGGATCTTAGTGGACAAGGTTGCTGGGTCAGTGGATTAAGTACACAGTGTAAACTAAAAATCATGTCAAAACTGACTATGCACACCAAGTGTTTGTCAAAATGACAAGGGCTTCTAGGCAACTCTTGGGGTGGCCAAAATCTCCAGATCCTAGTCTCTTTAGGTGTAGTTGAGGATGGCAAGGTCATTTGGACAAAACCAGAAACTTACTAGTGCAAATATTTGAGAAAACCATTTTTGAGCAGAAACTAAAAGCTATCATCTCATGGACCAAAAATACTCCAATGGGTCCATCCTCCTGGACTTAAGGGTTTTGTAGGGAGGACTACAAGCAGGAAAAAGCTCATGGGCACTAGAGCAAAATAAATTAGGGTTGCAGTAGAAAAACCAAACTGGACCAGGGAGCAAAAGAGGATGATTTTCTCAAAATTTTCAAAGAACACCAATGGGTTTTTGCATGAAGTTGAAGTATATGCATCTACTGACATCCCCAAACACTTGGAAGAATTTTTAAAGAAATATTTAAATAGGTTGTAGTGCAAAAATACCTACTGGACCAGATTTGAAAATTTGGTGTAGAGCTCAAAATCTCCAATGACCAAAAGATATTTTTGCATAAAGGTGATGTGGAAACATCACATGACATCCCAAATTTTGGTGAAAATTTTGAATGCATTAATCAAATGGTTGCAGTGCAACAGAGGCTCCAAATTTACGAAAAATCATTTTAAAAGAATAAAGCTCAGGAAAAACAATTATGCAAATAAATCCACTGATAAAGAATTGTTTTATTGAGAGAGCATACAAGTCCAACAATACTTTTGGAAAGTTTCCACTTGAGGTAAAAACCCACAATATTAAAGAGAAGAGGGGTTCTGAAATCAAAAGATGAACCCAGAAAATAAAAATTTAATTTCCTGGCAAAATTTTAATTAATAAAACAAGGTCAAAATTTTGGGGTGTTACAATCGCCTAATCATCAATTTAGACAATCGGAAGGTGATTGAGACCATGTAGGACAGAGGACAGTCAGCGGGTGCGGCGGCGGCAATTTTCGATGACTGTTATCACTATGCATGTGATTTTATCATGACTAGATTCGAACACTGTAATAGAGAGTGTCGTGGAATTGTCACGGCAGATGTCCTAGTGTGAGGACTTGGTCGTGAGGCCAACACATCTATGTGACAGCTTGAGAGGGGTTGATCGGAATCGAGAGACGCTACACAAGACAAGGGTTTAGACAGCTTCGGGCCCCGGGAAACATCATCCGGTAACAACCCTACATGCTGTTTGTGGCTAGGTCTCATTATCATCACGAGGGAGTCGCCGTATCTCCGGCTCTCCTAGTTGTGTCTAGCCTTAAGATTATTTTCCGTCCCTCTTGGGGTGCCCTGGCCCTCCTTATGTAAGTTGGAGGGGCGGGTTACATGACTAGTCCTAGTAGGACTAGGATTACTCGGTTACAAGTGAAGTCCTAGTCTTGCTTCCTTTGTAGGAGAATATTCCTTATGCCTTTCATCTTAAGCCGACCTACGATAACACAAGCCGGCCTTCTGGGCCTTGAGCCTTCTAGGCCTCCGGGTCTTGTCAGTCCTCTGACCCGCCTGCCGGGTCCCCAATAAGTCACCTAGCTTCTGACGGGTCATCAGTGAATGGAGAGATCAGGGCAGGTCATCAGTGAGTCGCCAAGTCCGGTCGGGTCATATATCCGGCCGGGTCAGACCGCGGGGTATATCCCCAACATTAGCCTCCCGTTTAATTTGTATTTATCCATGTTAAACTGATCCTGCAAAATAAACACAAGAACAAAATAGATAGGTTGTGCTCCGGGTTAAAAGTTTTCCTGAACCGGTACCTGATCATCCTTAAGTCCTTGTCATTCCCTTCTCCTGGAAAATCCGGGTCAATAGACCAGCTTCATAATCAATTGGTTTCTCACAGAAATATTGTGAAGAATAATTCATTTGATTCAACTCCCAATGCTTAAAAAATATTGGTCTTGAAATACTCATCTGTTTTTCAGTCGGCTTGAAGATGTAGATCTTGCCAATTTATGATTACCAAAATCACCGGGTTACGAACAGATGATGCCGAGTCATAATTGTTGCCGACGCCGGGTCATAATTGTTGGTGACGCCGGGTCATAATTATTGGTGACGCGGGGTCAATCTGGTTTGCTCAAAACTGAGAATTTGAAGATATTTCTTTCTTATATCCATATTACCTGTAGCCCCCAAGTCTTGAGTAGAGCAAAGTGATGACTTAAGACTTGCTTCAATATAAATACTACCACTTTGAAGAAATCCATGTTGTTCATCTCAGTCACTAGTAAAAACTGAATACTCCATATATGTAGCCCCCAAGTGTCGGGTTATCATGCTTGCAGCAACCTGGGACTTGTAATTGCCTTATGCTCATAAAAACTTCAATCAGTGTAGCCCCCAAGGGCCGGGTCATTATGCAATAATGAGCAAAGACTTTGTAGATATGATCATGTAGTCTTGAACAGCAACGTGTAGCCCCCAAGGGCCGGCTCAGTAAGATAATACCGAGCTGGGACTTTATATAAACTTTATCGAAAATAACATTATATGATGTAACCCCCATCATGGAGCTTGAACCCACGTCCACAAGGTTAAGAGCTTTGTGCTTTACCAACTGAGTAGTGGACCGTTCAATATAATGATATAAGGCTTGTGTACCTTGAATTTTTGACAGAAGCAATTGGTAGCCCCCAAGGGCCGGCTCATTACGATGTGATGAGTCGGGTCTTCAACGAGGCAAGTAAGAAATGATCTTGCATTAGCCCCCAAGTGCCATGGTGCATGCTGGCAGTGACATGGGACTATTCCTTCCATTGTAGAATAACTCATATCCATTGACAACATAATAGCTATTGCGCTGAAGCGACTTTGAAAACCTCAATCATAATACTGGTTGTTGATATCATAAAAATCCATCCATGTTGGCTATTCAAGATTTAATATAATCCGGTATGAAAACCTCAATCATTCAATATCATCATGAAAATCCAGCCAATTTTGGCTATGAAAGATGTGAATACCTTATTAGTTGACAAGTAAATTCGGAGTTTAAATACTCCGCCAGAATTTTTATAACCCGGCGGCTTATAGCCTTTGAGAAAATCCAGAATGGATAACCCTTTTGAAACATCAATTTTGATGATGAGATTGAACATAGTTCTGCAAACCCTCAGAGTTTAAACAACATATACCCTGGCGACTTAACGTCAAAAGCCAAGGCGGGTAACAACCCAAACATAATATAGTCTTATGCAATTATGAAAAAGACTAGCATTAAGGCCATTTAAACCTAAACATATTGGCAACTTAAAGTTTAAAAGCCAGGGCGGGTTATCAAACCTCGCATATTCATATAACTAGGAAAATCATACCTGTAGAATTGATTTATATTGTTGGCTTATATTGCCATGCCCAGTGAGGGTAATAATCCAATGATTTATAAGCGCATGAATTCCAATGGTGCAATCCAAAATATACTAGCGACTTAACGTCCAAAGCCAGGGCCAGTTTATCAAACCCATATGTACTTATATCAAAATAAATATCATATCTGTGATATTTTTTGTCATACCGCCGGTTCATCATATACCTATGTTTGAGTTGTGCTGTGCAACACTCTCTTTCACTACTGGAATCAGCTAATTTGCCATCTGCCAGCTCTTTGCCGTCTGCTAGCTGACGGCAAAGCAGCTCTTTGCCATCAGCTACGCATAAGCAGACGGCAAAGAAAAGGCTGACGGCAAAGAAGCTCTTTCCCATCTGCCAGCTCTTTGCCGTCTGCCAGCAGATGGCAAAGAATCTTTGCCGTCCGCTGGCAGACGGCAAAGAGTGTGGTGGCCCCCACCCCCCGCTCATTTGAAAAAATGTTAACGGCCCACCTCTTTGCCGTCCGCTAGCAGACGACAAAGAGGCAAAAAGGCGGACGGCAAAGGCTGGCGGACGGCAAAGAGGGCACTTGACTATCGGCAAGTACCCCCCCGCCCGTTACTCACTTCGTCCTCGCGCGCCCTTCTCCTCCGACCCCGCCGCCGCCGCCCCGTCGCCCCGTCGCCCCGCCGCCCCGGCTCCCCGCCGCCCCACCGCCCCGTCGCCCCCCCGCCCCGGCCCCCCGCCGCCCCGCGCCCCACCGCCGCCCCGGCCCACAGCCGCCCCGGCCCCCCCGCCGCCCCGGCCCCCCGCCACCCCGCGCCCCCCGCCGCCTCCTCCACCGCCCCGCCCCGGCCCCCCGCCGCCCGGGCCCCCGCCGTCCCGCCTCCTCCACCGCCCCGCCCCGGCCCCCCGCCGGCCGGGCCCCCCGCCGCCCGGGCCCCCGCCGCCCCGCCTCCTCCACCGCCCCGCCCCGGCCCCCCGTCGCCGGCCCCTCCCCGACCCGTCGCCGCCCCCCACGGTGAGCCCCTCGATCCCATTTTTTTTCTTCTGTTTTTTTGTTTTTTTTTCTGTTTAGATAAGGTTTTTTAGTTTAAGTTTTTTCAGTTTAGAATTAATTAGTGTAGGTTATTTAGTTTAATTAGTTTAGGTTTAATTAGTTTAAATAGTTTAGTTTTAATTAGTTTAGGTTTTTAGTTTAGGTTTAGGTTAAGTAGAAGGGGGAAGAAGAAGAAGAAGAGGAGGAGGAGGAGGAGGAGGAGGAGGAGAAGAAGAAGAAGAAGACCCCGACTCCACCCCGACACCCGACCCCCTAACCCCCTGACCCCGACACGACACCCCGACCCCCTAACCCCCTGACCCCGACACGACACCCCGAAGCCCCGACCCCGAAACAGCACCCCGACCCCGACACGGCACCCCGACACCGACACGGCACCCCGACACCGACACGACACCCCGACCCCCGACACGACACCCCCGACACCCCGACACCCCGACCCCGAGACCCCGACCCCGACACCCCGACCCCGAGCCTGACCCGACACCCCGACCCCGACACCGACACGGCACCCCGACCCCGACCCGACACCCCGGCCCCGAGACCCCGACCCCGACACGGCACCCCGAGACCGACACGACACCCCGACCCCGACACGGCACCCCGAGACCGACACGACACCCCGACCCCCGACACGACACCCCCGACACCCCGACACCCCGACCCCGAGACCCCGACCCTGACCCCGACCCCGACACCCCGACCCCGAGCCTGACCCGACACCCCGACCCCGAGACCCCGACCCCGACCCCGACCCCGACCCCGACCCCGACCCCGACCCCGACACCCCGACCCCGAGCCTGACCCGACACCCCGACCCCGACACCGACACGGCACCCCGACCCCGACCCGGCACCCCGACCCGACACCCCGACCCCGAGACCCCGACCCCGACACGGCACCCCGAGACCGACACGACACCCCGACCCCCGACACCTCCCGAAAAGGTGTTCTTTGGCCTTCCAGAAGCCGACGGGGTCATATATTTGTGAATTATTAGTTAGGTCATATATCTTTCGATTTTGTTATGAAAAACATCATATATAATTGTGTTGATCGGGTAGTTTTAAATGTGCAGTTGTTTCATCGCTGCGAGGTTTGGTGTTCGACGACCTCGCCGTGCGTTTGACGAGCTCTGCCCCTTCGTTCGTGGGTGAGCACAAATGACATGTCCTCCTCCCCCATTAATTATTTGATCTATTCCGATGAAACTTGATAGCTAGATATATATGTGTCTTGAATCATCAGTATGCGTAACCAATATGTGTCTCCCATTCGAAAGCGTCATAGTTATAAATATGCATGCATTTGCATATTTATAACCTTGATTCTTTCGAATTGTCCAACGCTATCCATGGACAGCCCGAGTATGTTTAGATTGGGTTCGTTTTCCCATATGCTTTGCTCCGGATCCGACGCATAAATTTCGTCAGTGCCTCCCCTGTTGTTCTCCGGGTACACATCCTCTCTGTTTATTGCAGAGACGTGTATCAGGAGAACAGCGGGGAGGTTCTGCCGAAATTTTGCGTAGGATCCGGGGCATAGCATGGGAAAATGAACCCAATCTAAACATACTCGGGTGGGATTAGGACCTATCATTACCTATTAGAGTGTAGGTTGCATGGACGTAATAAAATTGACAAAGTAGATCAACTGATGAATACATACATGGTGAATTATATATATATATATTTGTTGTGTGTCTAGTAGCTCTGAAAGTCAAGATGAGTGATCGTGCGTGGATGTACACCGGTCACACTGGTCAGAACAAATGGAGCACTGAATGGTTCACAAAAACCAAGGGGTTTGTGCGAGCCGCATTTGCAAATGGCCAGAGGAAAACCTGGTGCCCCTGTTTACGGTGCGGCAATTGGGAAAAGAGGACAGAGGCTGAAATGGGCAAACACCTGCAGAAGAGTGGTTTTACGCCCGATTATACGGTGTGGACATTTCATGGTGAGTCTGCCCAACGTGACCGAGCTGAGGTGGATCGTCGTCGCACCGACGAGCATGGTACCGGGATGGAAAACATGGTGCAAGACTTTGATGATGCTCGGGATTCGGACGAGGAGATGGAGGAATCTGCAAAGGCCTTCAATGAAATGTTGGAGTCTTCAAAACGTCCGCTCCATGAGCACACTGAGCTTTGTCAGTTGGATGCCATCTCACAAGTAATGGCTCTGAAGGCTCAGTTCAACTTGGGCAGAGAATGCTACGATGCAATGATGACAGTATTTGGACGCTTTCTACCCAAAGGCCATGTAATGCCTGCAAACCTGTACCAGTCGGACAAAATCCTCCGTGCACTGAAGATGCCCTATGATAAGATACATGCCTGTGAGAAAGGATGTGTCTTGTTTAGGCTTGACTATGCGGACTTGAACTATTGTCCCATTTGCAAGTCTTCCAGGTATGTTGTGGTAGACAACGGTATGGGTGAGAAGACACAGACCAAAATCCCCGTTAGTGTTCTTCGGTATATGCCAATCGTACCAAGACTTCAACGTCTTTTCATGGTCGAAGAGACAGCCAGACAGATGACATGGCACAAAACGGGCAAAAGAACCGAACTAGATGCAGATGGGAATCTGATGATTGTACACACATCGGATGGTGTTGCGTGGAAAAAGTTTGATGAATTACATGGTGACAAAGCGGCAGATCCGAGGCATCCTCGAGTCGGCATCAGCACGGATGGGTTCAGTGTGTTTGGTATGACGGCAGCCCAATACAGTTGTTGGCCCGTATTTGTCTTTCCACTCAATCTCCCCCCCGGACAGATTATGCAAAGAAAGAACATTTTCCTGACGTTGATAATTCCAGGGCCCAACTATCCGGGGAAAAATATGAATGTGTACATGCAACCGCTTAAGGACGAATTGCAAGAAGCCTGGGATAATGGGTTCAAGACATACAATGCCTATAGCAAACGGAACTTCATAATGCGTGTCTGGTACATGTACTCGACGCATGACTTGCCGGCGTATGCGCTATTCGTTGGCTGGTGTGTGCATGGAAGGTTCCCGTGCCCCACATGCAAGGGAGCTCTTGAGTTTCGTTGGCTTCAGGCCGGTCGCAAGTTTTCTTGCTTCGACATGCATAGACAGTTCCTGAATCCTCGCCATAAGTTCAGGAAAGACAAGAAGAACTTCATCAGAGGTAGAGTTGTCAAAAACTCTGCACCACATGCATTGACAGGCCAACAGACCCTGGATCAGTTAAACGCTCTCGAGCCAGATCCAGAGCGTCCAGGGTACTTCAAGGGGTATAATTCTAAGCACGCCTGGACTCACAAAACATGCTTATGGGATCTGCCTTACTTCAAAGACCTCCTTTGCCCACACAACATCGACGTGATGCACACTGAGAAGAATATCGCCGAGGCACTTTTTGGTACATTGTTCGGCATAGATGGGAAGTCAAAGGATAATACTAAGGCTAGAGTCGATCTGGAGGCGCTATGTGATAGGCCGTTACAAAACATGAAAGAACCGAAAGGAAAGCAGAACTGGACGAAGCCAAAGGCATGGTTGAATCTTGGAAGGCCAGCTATGAGGGAAATTATCTTGTGGGTGAAAATGCAGTTGATGTTCCCCGATGGGTATGCAGCGAATCTACAGAGGGGAGCCAGTCTTGATAAATTGAAGATATTTGGTCTCAAGAGTCATGATTGGCACATATGGATTGAGCGGGTAATGCCGGTGATGTTGCGTGGCTTCATCCCCGAGGATGAATGGCTAGTACTGGCAGAACTCAGCTATTTCTTCCGTGTTCTTTGTGCGAAAGAACTATCGCCTGGCGTGCTAGAAGAAATGGAAGAGTTGGCGCCGGAGTTGATCTGCAAGTTAGAGAAGATCTTTCCACCGGGCTTCTTTAATCCAATGCAACATTTGATTTTGCATCTCCCGACCGAGGCAAGATTGGGGGGGCCCGTGCAAAATCGTTGGTGCTACCCAACTGAGAGGATGCAGAAGACGCTTCGACAAAAATGTAAAAATAAACGTAGAATTGAAGCATCGATGGCTGAGGCATTCATCACTGAGGAGGCGGCAAACTTCGTGACAGCACACTACGAAGCCAAAAATCGTCATTTGCATAATCCGAAGCCTCGGTACAATGCTGACGACCCTAAAAAGGGTGGATCCAACCTCAGCCTATTCAAAGGGAATCTCGCACCAGCCAGTGTTTCAAATCCAGTATCTTTGGATAACGAACAATGGCGGACCATTTCGTTGTATATCTTCAACAACCTGATAGAAGTGCGGCCGTACATCGAGTAAGTTCTCGGTACATAGTTTCGCAACTTCTATTTCCTTTGAACTGCTCTTATTCCTGGATATTTCATACAGTCGATATGTCGCCTTATTCTCGTATGGAGCGGTGATCCAAAAGGATTCTGTCGAAGAGTATGAGCTTCTCGCAAAGCAAGGAGGCGGCTATCCCGGTTTCATCTCTTGGTTCAAACAAACGGTAATTTCTATTAGACTTGTAGGCTAATTTGTAGGCGGCTATCCCGGTTTCATTCGCTAATTTGTGCGTAATGCAACAATCCTTTCATATTAAACTTGTAGGCTAATTCAGAGTCTATGGACGCCGAATTGAGACAAGTGGCTAATGGTTTTGACTATAAGGTCCGTTCATTTGACAAATACGACATCAACGGGTATCGCTTTCGTACCTATGGCAAAGAGCTATCTATGGCCGACCGAAAGTCTACAAATTGTTGTGTATCTGCTATTGGCGAAGGAGGTACCGAGTATTATGGGAGAGTTGAAGCAATTTATGAACTTCTATTCTATGGTGAAAACCCACCGAATGTCGTAGTCTTCAAATGTTATTGGTTTCAGCCGAAGGAGACTAGAAGGACTCATGAACATATAGGGCTAGTTGAAATCAACCAAAGCACCCATTTAGATGTTCCTGATGTCTATATTACGGCTCAACAGGCGACCCAAGTATTCTATCTACCGTGGGCCTGCCAAACTAATCCAAATCTAAAAGGTTGGGATGTCGTTTATGAAGTGCCGCCACGTGCTAGACTATCTCCCCCAAAGGAAGAGGATTATGAACCTCACATTAACCCAGACACATATGAAGGAGAATTCTTCCAAGAGACACGTCTTTCCAAAAAGCGTTTCAAGAACCGCTATACTTCACCCCAAAACATTGAAGTAGACAGCGACAGTGAATCCGACATCACCCCAGAGGAGGAACAAGAAGAGCCGGAACAAGAAGAGGTTACTGCTGCGGATGACCTGTCATTGCTTGACCGATTACGTCAAGGTGGCCTTGCACATGTTGATGCCACTGAACCCTATGAGCCCGTCATTGATTATAGTGATGATGATGATTATGCATTTATTGATGATACTGATCGAGATTATTAGTAGTGTCAGGTATTAAATTTTTTAATGTTGTACTTGATGATGATACACTTAAGTGATACACATATTATTATTCATGTCGGTCTTTTTTTTATGTTGTACTAATTTCGTTTACTGTTTGTCATGGCAGGTGTTGAAAGATGGTGGGCGCTGGTCGGGAGCGCGCCAAGGCCCCTTCTTCGTCGGCGCGTGGTCTGAGGTCTTCGATTCCAGACGTACCTCTCCGCCGAGCGTTGCTGGACAGTATGTCCACACCGCCGGGCCCTTCTTCGTCGACCGCGGTGCCCAGCAGGGGACGAGGTAGGAAGAGAGGAGGTGGGGCACGTGGTCGCGGGAGAGGAGGTAGGGTGACTGCTAGGGCACCTTCCTCGCCGCCACCCCCAGCTGTTTCACCCGAGCACGTGACTGCTAGGGTGGACTCGTCCGAGGAGGAGGCTACACGGACTCCGGTCCACGAGCCTCCGGTCCACGGGTCTTGGGCCCACGAGCCTCGGGTCGACTGGCCTTCGGCCCATAAGAGTTCGGCCCACGAGACCCCGGAGGAGCACACGTCCGGATGGGGTACCTGGCCGGATCAGCCCGAGGAGCCGAGTGGCCATGCTGATGATGGCGGGGAGCCGATTGATCTTGAGGAGGAGGGTGGCACCGTCTACCAGCGTGGTGCTACACGGCTCCCGTCCGTGCCGGCGACCCGCGAGCAGAGGTGGTTGATCTTCCCTGATGGGGAGAGGTACGTAAGTGCATTTAATATTTTTGTACCTTCTGCATTCACGTTTCTTGAAATAACTAATGCGTTGGCCTTGTCATGTTGCAGGGGTTGGGACCACCATCATAGTGTCCGCCGGCCCAACTCCGTCCTTGGAGTTCTTTGCCGGCAAAACTTCCCGGGGTTTGTCACGTTGCCTGGTGAGGGTCGGCTTCCAGAGCTTGGGTTGAGCTGGGAGCACTACGTGGCTGCCCCGGCCCCGCCGGATGTCATTATCGACGGTGTCGTGTGCGACACGAGGGCAGACATGGTGATCAGGACGTTCTGGGTAATTTCTCCTTTACACATTTCAAAATCTTCAACTAGCTAGTTATTAATTGTACTAATCAATATTGTCTCATTTGATTGCAGACATTCTACAGGTGTGAGGAGGGATACGAGGAGGACAGCGCAAATGTTATCCAGAACGTCTGCAAGCGCCTACTCCAGAACTTACGGCACGAGGCTCGGGTGCAGGCTGTTCGAGACTACTACGCCTTGCGTGGTATCAAGAAGACCAAGCCGGCGTGCCGCGATAAGTTCCTGAGTAAGGAGCAGTACATGAAGGTAATTCTTAAGGCCTTCTACTTAAGTTCCTTCATTTAGTAATTCTTAGCCGTAGCGCTCAAGTTTCTATTTGCTAACTTATAGGCGCCTCCGAGATGGTGTGCGGATCGGATGGATTGTTGGGAGGTGTTGGTCGATGAGTGGTGCTCACAAGAATGGCTAGCCCTCCACAACCAGGCCAAGGACAAACGTGCCCAAATGGAAGGTGTGCCACACCATCAAGGCAGCTCCAACTTATATCAGTTCGGGCGCAACTGGGTATGTGGTTTGCTTCATGATTCATGCAATTCATTCATCATGCTAGCTTGAGCCCTTTAATTACTAATTTTCATTGTTTCTCTCTTTCAGGCACGCTACAATAAGGCGGATAAGGTGCCAGAGGTGTACGACCCGTATGCCATGGCCCACACTGGCTCTTTCAAGAAAGTCAAGGCTTTCTCTCAGTCTGACCTCGATGATGCAAACAACTTCACCAACATCTCCTCCCACAACAAGCTCGTGAGATATAGAGATGAGGGGAAGGCGAGGAAAGGGGAGGACTTTAACCCGAGCCTGGGTCCCATTGATCCAGAGCTGGTGATGATATCTGGTGGCGGGAGGTCCCATGGCTCCATAGCCATTGGAGATGGACTTATCCGTTGTCCTAGCACTCTCCCGGAGATCAAGGCGCGCCAGTCGAGCTCCGCTCCTGAGACAAGGCCTCGTGAACGGCCAGTGCAACTCGCCATCAAGGTTAGTGATACGTACTCAGTTATCTTTCTCCATTACATTGTGTGCGCTTCCATCAATGATTACAAATGGTCATGTGAGTGGTGTTGCAGGCTGCTATACAGACTGAGAGAGATAGAACGGAGAAACTTCTGGCGGAGGCGGCGGAGAGGCAGCGGGAGATGGAGGAGAGGACGAGAAAGATGATGGAGGAGGAGAGGGCACGGAATGACATGCAGGCAAGGGCCATGTACGAGCTCCTTGTGGTAAGTTTCTTCTGCAGATTACTTGCTAGTCTTAACATTTGAGTCTCATTACTAACTAGTATGACTCTGTTCTGAAAACCAAATGTGCAGTCTGTGTGCGAGAAGTCCAGTCAGCCCGCTCCGCCGATGCCAGTGATTGCTCCTGGGAGCACGGTGAGTTTAGTTTGAATGGACATTACTTGGTAGTCTTAACATTTGAGTGTCGTAATGCTAACGAGACATTGGAAATGATCTTTGGTGCAGCTTAACTCCAGAAACGCATCGCACGATCCTTCTCCAGGTAGCGGCACTAGCCACCCCGCTCCTACACCTCCCTGATCACGGTAAGTTTCTCTAGTGTTTTGCTTAACAAATGCATAAAGACCTAGACTTAGCTTTATTTCCTCCAATATGCTTACCATAATGACCTAGAGTTAGCTTATTTTCCTCCAAAATGACCCATTTTACCTAGGTTAGCTTATAAATGATGCAGTTCATCCAAGTTAGCTCAAAAATGACCCATTTTACCTAGATTAGCTCCTAAATGATCCATTTTTACCTACGTTAGCTTTAAAATGGCCCATTTCACCTACGTTAACTCCAAAATGACCCATCTTACCTAGGTTATCTCATAAACGATCCATTTCAACTAATTTAGCTCATAAACGATCCATTTGACCTAAGTGAGCTAAAAAACGATCCATTTCACCTAAATTAGCTCTTAAATGATCCATTTCACCTAAGTTAGCTCAAAAAGATCCATTTCAACTAAATTAGCTCTAAAATGACCCATTTTACGTAGATTAGCTCCTAAATGATCCATTTTACCTACGTTAGCTTTAAAATGACCCATTTCACCTAGGTTAGCTCCAAAATGACCCATTTCACCTAGGTTAGCTCCAAAATGACCCATCTTACCTAGGTTAGCTTATAAATGATCCAGTTTATCCAAGTTAGCTCTAAAATGACCCAATTTACCTGAGTAGCTCCTAGGTTAGCTTATAAATGATCCAGTTTATACTTCTTGTTCTAGTCTTCTTCTTGTTCTAGTCACCTATTTCTAACTTTCTTATTTACCATTTTGCAGATTTCATTCACTTCATGGAAGCTAGCTTGCGATGATGGAGTGCTTGCTTTTCCTTTGATGAAACTTTGCATTGTATCTAGCTTGCTATGATGGAACTTGCTATCTTGATCATACTTTGCATTGTAATATATATATGGATGGAACAATGTGTATGGATGGAACTTGCTTATGTATGAACAATGTGTATGGATGAAACTGATGTGATATGTGATATGTGATATGAAACTTATGTGCTGGATATGTGATATGGAAATATATCTATATATGTCATATATATTTTCTGTGCAAATTGTGGGATTTAATAAAAAACAGAAAAACAGCCAATATGTAGGCTCTTTGCCGTCTGCCACCGACGGCAAAGAAGCCACATGGCAGCCAACTGTGCTTCCTGGGAGCTGACCCATTTGGTCAGTTTGCCTACAGTGGCAGACGGCAAAGACTTTGCCGTCCGTGGCAGACGACAAAGAATCTGCACTTTGCCATCAGTGGCAGACGGCAAAGAACCTGCCATCTAGTGACGTGTAGATGACATCATAAGGCGGACGGCAAAGACCAGAGAAATTTTGCCGTCTGCGGCGGACGGCAAAGGTCTGCCGTTAGCCACTTAACGGACTGACAGCGCAATTATTGCCGTCCGCCCTCTTTGCCGTCCGCCGCAGACGGCAAAGAGCCTTTGCCGTCCGCCTCCAGGAAGCAGACGACAAAGCAGCTGTTTACCGTAGCCTTCTTTGCCAGAGCCTTTTGCCGTCCGCGGCTGACGGCAAAGGTCTTTGCCGTCCGCCTTTCGAGCCTTTGCCGTCCGCTGTGGCAGACGGCAAAGTAGCTGTTTCCTGTAGTGTTTGGTCCTTTTAACCCGAGCATTAAGCCTCCAAGTAGGTCAGAGCTATGCTCATATGAAGTTATAATATTGGCTTGATAGCCGGTTTACCAAGGTAATCAGAGTTGTGCTCTTATGAAATTATCATATTGGCTTGATAGCCGAATTACCAAGGTAATCAGAGCTGTGCTCTTATGAAATTATCATATTGGCTTGATAGCCGAATTACCAAGGTAATCAGAGCTGTGCTCTTATGAAATTATCATATTGGCTTGATAGCCGAATTACCAAGGTAATCAGAGCTGTGCTCTTATGAAATTATCATATTGGCTTGATAGCCGAATTACCAAGGTAATCAGAGCTGTGCTCTTATGAAATTATCATATTGGCTTAGCCGGATCAAGAGGGTAGTAACGCTATGTTCTCTTTGGTGAATACACCTATGTTTGAATAGGAAGCCCCCAAGTGATTTGTAAGAGTGGCGTTGCGCCGGATCAAGAGGGATATTCACAGCTATGCTCAATGAGCAGGAAGCCCCCAAGTGACCATCTGAAAGTGTGGCGTTGCGCCGGATCAAGAGGGATATTCACAGCTATGCTCAATGAGCAGGAAGCCCCCAAGTGACCAATGATATGATAAGCCAATAAGGCAGGTTACCCATGTTTGAACCGCACATCATGGCAGCAAGTTCTCTTTGGCAACCTTTAATTTTTCTGAGAAACTCGAACTTGCGAGAGATGAATTCTTTTTTGAGCCGGAATTTTAAACCAGATATTGAGAGCTTCAAGCTTTGTGAGAGACAGATTTCCCTTGAGTCAGATTTTAAACCGGAATCCTTCATTTTAAGCCAGAAATTTTCCGACGGCCTTTAAATTTTCATTAATAGAACAGTAGCCCCCGGGGCCGGGTTATTTTCCCTCCAATGACCCGGAGTTCTTGAATTCACTGAAACCGGCCAATTCTGCCGAGTCATGTCATTGTAGCCCCCGAGTCTCAAGACGACTCGAGGATTTGGCTTGAGATTCTTCATACTTGGCCGTGATATAAACCAGCATATAGTTGAACAGCGGAATGATGAAATTTATGTAAACCCGAGGTTTGAAGCGAATTGACAATCTTCGCAACACTCATTGCACACTTCCGGTATGAGTTATTCAATAAACCTCCGTGATATGATGGTCACTTTTACAGTAGACAATTTTGTCCTGCATAAAAAACCCTCACAAAACAAAGTAATTGCTCTTTCAAAGAAAGCAATATGTAATATAAAAATATACTGGATGGCCTTCACCTGATACGTCAAGCCAGTAATTATCCACCGTGGAGTTGATGATCACCATGGTGAAGCTGAAATCAATCATGGTTGAGTCGGCCGCGGGAGCAGACAGATGAGCCGGCCACGGCGTTGTAAGTCGGTGCGGATGGGCTAATCAATCGCAGGCGCGGTAAGCCGCGTGGACGGGCGAGTCCATCGCAGGCACGGTAAGCCACGCGGACGGGCGAGGCAGCCGCGTCGTGTTGATGTAGTGGGGGCGGCGACTTGCACATGTATCCGTCCAGCAGCACGGCACGAACGCGCTAGTGCAAAAATAATATTGGCGCACACCCCTTTGCGACACCTTTGTAATGAATAATGGTCCTGCGAAAATTTACCACATACCAGAGTAATTGTTCTTTGATGAAAACAATATGTTTAATAAAATAAACTTGGATGGATATCACCTGGCATTTTTTGTCAGATAAACAGAGACGGAGCAGACCAAGTTTCAATACGCAGATAAATCCAGCAGCCCAACGCTAGTTCAAATTGCCTGGCATCGTTGGCGTGATTCTGGGCAGATTTTATCTCCTCATTGGTGTAAATGGTAAAGTAACAATAGTACCCTGCTCGTCTTTCCTTTCTTTACTTTCTTTTTCTCTTCTGGCCAGCACTAACTACTGGAGCAGCGGGGAGCCAGTGCGCCCGGGGACGGAGGTAGAAGTGAGGCTGGGCCCTTCAACACACTCGAAAATCCCTGAGCTCAAATCACCAGCAGGAAAAAACCCATAGCAAGTATGTTCTCTGTATCCGCGGAAACTGAAACTTGCGTTTCTTCAGTAGTCAATTGAGTTGAAGCAGAATGTTTGTGGGCATAAATATTCAGAAACCCCCACATCAGCAACAATTTAACTTGAGCACTAGAAACTTCCTGGCATCATTAAACTGATGGAGTTGTTTCGCCAGCATGTACATCCTTCCGTTTCTAAAATATCAAATTCCATTGTGGAAAAGAGCATCTTTTGGTCCTTCGGTTTGTTGCAGTTTATCTTCAGTTTCTATTGTTTGACAATAGGCCTCAGTGACAGAAACAAGCCACCAGCTCAAGGCAAGGGACAACGGGGGCAGGTCGAGACGGATTACGCCGCAACGGAGAAGGCGACTCGCGGGCACAGACGACTCAGCAAGGGCAGGGGTACTCGGGAAGAGTCCCAACGCGGACGGGTGTACAAGAGGCCGGCGAGGTCCGATGGCAACCTGGACGGGAGGCGACTTCGTCAGGAGGTAGGGCGGCAGCGGCGACTCCAGGCCGGTTGGCGCTGCGGCTTGCAGTAGCGGCTCTAGGCTGGTCGGCGCGGGGCGGCTCTCCGCAAGGGTGAAACGGCGGCGGAGGCGCGAGGCGCCGCACGACTCAATAAGGTGGCTCGGGGGAGCGGCGAGGTTGGCCTGGCGCGGTCGACGGCGGCTCGACGCCGCGGACTAGAACCGCGGGCGCGAGCTCGTGCGCGGCCGAGAAAACCCACAGCGAGACGACACAAGGCGAGAGCAAGATGCAGCAACGGGGGCTCGCAGTAGAAAACGGGCGGCTCGGAGGAGGCAAACCACAAAGGCGGCGCGGAGCTGGCGCATGGATTGCGGGGGTCGGGGCTCGAGCAACAGGTTGGAGCAGCGGTGGCCACTCGGAGCAGCGCACGGCGGCCTCAGCAGCAGATACGGCTCGGAGGGCCCCGGCAAATCCGCAGCGAAGGAGCGGACCGATGATGCTCCGGTGGCGGGCGGAGCGAAGAGGCCACAGGGGCGAGCGATGTGGGGATCGACCATGGTGGCTCAAAGGCCACGCCAACCAAGGGAGGCAGCGCAGAAGCCGGGTCAACTCTGTCTTCACTTCCAGATCGTGATTGATTTCTTCACGTGAGGGCGAATCCGTGTCTCTGCCTGTTTCCGGTCATAACTGTCTTCGGCGAAAAAACTTAAGCCACCGTGACTCGAAGTGACTTTCGTTCCTGGCACTTGACATCTCGGCGGAAATTGCGATTGGACTGATCGCTGAATACGGCGCACAGCAAGCCGTCGAAATTCTCTTGAACCTTTGTCGATCTCGGCGGATCGTACAACACGATGGCGGCGTGCACAGATAACCCAAAACAGTCTTAATCTCATGCCCCGCCGCCGCATAACACTTCGTCAATCTTGACTGATGAACTTATAGTTGACATGAATTTTCCACGCCGGTTTGAGCCGTAAAATTGCGAACTTCTCGAACCCTAGAAAATATCCCTTCAAGAACTCAACACCACCGTGCGCAGGCCCCACGGTGGGCACCAACTATCGTGGAATTGTCACGGCAGATGTCCTAGTGTGAGGACTTAGTCGTGAGCCAACGCATCTATGTGATAGCTTGAGAGGGGTTGATCAGAATCGAGAGACGCTACACAAGACAAGGGTTTAGACAGCTTCGGGCCCCGGGAAACATCATCCGATAACAACCCTACATGATGTTTGTGGCTAGGTCTCATTATCATCACGAGGGAGTTGCCGTATCTCCGGCTCTCCTGGTTGTGTCTAGCCTTAAGATTATTTTCTGTCCCTCTTGGGGTGCCCTGGCCCTCCTTATATAAGTTGGAGGGGCGGGTTACATGACTAGTCCTAGTAGGACTAGGATTACTCTATTACAAGTGGAGTCCTAGTCTTGCTTCCTTTGTAGGAGAATATTCCTTATGCCTTTCATCTTAAGCCAGCCTACGATAACATAAGCCGGCCTTCTGGGCCTCCGGGTCTTGTCAGTCCTCTGACCCGCCTGCCGGGTCACCAATAAGTCACCTGGCTTCTGATGGGTCATCAGTGAATGGAGAGATCCGGGCAGGTCATCGGTGAGTCGCCAAGTCCGGCCGGGTCATATATCCGGTCGGGTCATACCACGGGGTATATCCCCAACAGAGAGGCAAATAAAGTAGCACATGAACTTGCTAGATTAGCTAGATTTTCTACGACTTTAGATTGGTTTAAGGAATCTCTCAATGAAATTGTAATGATTCTCACAAATGATGTACTGGTTATTTCTAATGAATAAAGTCTCGTTTTAACTTAAAAAGTACTCCATAGTGCATGGACGAAATATAAACGATGTCCATGTTGAGTTGCGAAAAGATGCAATCTAACGAATAATTTGATCCATCGTTTAGATTTCAGGTGAAAACATGTTGTCCCTATAGCACTTCACCAACCAAAAAGCAACTGATGTTCATAAGTTCAACATAAAATCCAGTTCAACAGTCCAAGCAAAAGAACCCCTCCCGGACCGGTTGTCTATGCCTTCTCCCTCATCAATATTTCGCCACCTCTTCCGCAGTGTCAGCCTCCTCCGTCTGTACCGCCAAGCACTTCAACATCTTTGCACAGACGGTTTGCACGATCTTCGCTGCATCGGTATCCAATTCATACATCTTCATGGTCAACCCTCCTCTTTTTAAGCTTGGTCTTCTTTTTCTTCAAGCTTGATATTCTTCTCTAACGCTGCCATGAAATGTCAAGCCTCTCTGCCTTCTTTTCCTCCTGATGTCATACCGTTTGACACGTGTCTCATTCTTCTTCGCCATGATGTCCTCGAACCCCTTCGTCGTCTTAATAACCACTCCTTGTTGCTTCTCCTTCTCTTCTCACTTCCTCCCCCGAATCCCCCTTTTGACCTTCTTGGTCGACTATTCTTTTATTGGGTCGGTTAGATCTCCATCTTTGTCCTCATTGCCGATGTCGGCGGTCTTGACAAAATGGGCAATTGATAGGAGCCACTTGAGTTACATGTTCAACTCCAAACAACAATGCATGAGGATGAAGTGCTTCTTCTCTATCCTCAAGTACAATGTGCACGCATGGGAGGGCTAACAAAATAGGACGTGGTCAACAAGTTGCATATCCGGCCAAACGACCAATACATGAAACAACTTACTTGCTCGGTGATTTGTACATCACTTGGCAGTCTGTTTAACAGTGTTTTCTAATGGTCGCGGTACTTGTTGGTGAACTCCTGGATGGTGTACCATCGATGGGTGAGTGACTTTGGCGTATGATCTTAGATCGCTTTCATGTGGCACGGATCAAAGTTCTTGTTCATGTACCCAAGCATGGACACTAGACCAGAAGGTTGAGCCCCCTTGCTCCGTGACTTGAAATAGATAGACGCTAGTGGCCAACGAGGCATCAGACAACAATCTGCCCACCCTCAAATTGAAACTTTCTCCGCCATTCGTCTTCTTTTGGTTGGCATCGGCCGGACATCGTCTAAATCAAGGCTCATCTGGTTGGTGTACGAGTCAGGTTGTTGGGTGTGTGTGCCCGTTTGCTCTGTGTACATCTCCGACTGTGAGTCATACACTTGTCTGTACTCATAAGCCCCCTCCGCCGTGGATGAGTCTCGAGATGTTTGTGCCCACCTGGATAATGCATGGAACATGATCAGAAATTGGCTTTGCAAGACTAAAAGGACAGGGTTTGGATAGTTCTGGGTTCATGATTCTGAGGAGAAGCACCAATCAAACTTCTCAAGCAAAGGGGACTCTTGCATATTACTTCAAGTGAAGTTTCTTCCTTTCAAAGGAATTTCAACTAATCCAAATGCACTTATGAGGCATTGAAGTTTATCATTGCTACTTGTGATAGGCGTTGGGATTTCCCCAAAGAGGAAGAGTGATGTAGTATAGTAGCAGACAATATTTCCCTCAGTTAAGAACCAAGGCTATCGAACCAGTAGGAGACACATGCAAACAAATGTAAGCAGCACCTGCACGCGTGCGCACACACACACAAATACCAGCACCCAATGCGGCCAAGAGGGTTGTCAATCCCCTTGTGCTCGTTAATTGTAAGGATTAATTATGATAGTGATATATAGATAAATATAAAAGGAAAACAAAAGTAAAAAAATCGCAGCAAGTATTTTTAGGGTTTTAGTAAATATAAAGTGAATGGACCCGGGGACCCATAGCATTCACTAGAGGCATCTCTCTCATGAGCATAATAACAGTGAGTAACCAAATTACGGTTGGGCAATTGATAGAATAACACATAGTTATGATGATTCTTCATGGCATGATCAATACATAGGCATTACGTCCGAGACAAGTAGACCGATATCTATCTGCATCTACTACTATTACTCCACCCCAAAACCGCTATCCAGCATGCATCTTAAAGTATTAAGTTCATAACAAACAGAATAATGCTTGAAGCATGATGACATAATGAGACAAAGTAAGACCACTTAATATGTTTGAACCCCATCGTTTTACCCTTAGTACAATATAATACATTCCTTGATACTCCTCCTGTTAGAGAGTAAGGACACCGCAAGATTGAACCTACTGCCAAGCACCTCTCCCACTGAATATTGAAGATAAGTCAATCTAATTGGCCAAAATAGATAGATAGATCGGAGAGAAATACAATGCTATAAAATCACACATGGATAAATCTCAGAAAAGACTCAAATACTTTCAATGAATAACCTGATCATAAACCCACAATTCATCGGATCCCGACAAACATACCGCAAAAGTTTACATCGGATTTATCTCAGATGAGATCATTGTATTGAAGATCGAGAGAGAGGTTTAGTTACTGCCATGGACCTATAAGTCCCGTGGGAACTACTCACACATCATCATGGAGGCAACAAGGTTGATGAAGATAGCCTCAGTGATGGATTCCCCTCCGATAGAGTACCGGAAAAGGCCTCGAGATGGGACCCCCAGAGGCTTGCGGCGACGGAAGAATTGTTTCGGGACCTCTCGTCGGGGGGTTTGGATATATGGGAATTTATAGCGCTGGAATTAGGGTAAACAGAGCAAGGGGCCCACAGAGGGGGCTGGGCGTACCCCTACCCTGCCGCACCGTCTTATGTCATCTGGTCTCCTCCTAAAGCTTCTAGGGTTAGTTTTGGTCCAGAAAAAATCGTCAAAAAGTTTCATCATGTTTGGACTTTGTTTGGTATGGATTTTATGTAAAACCAAAAACAAGCAGAAAAACAGCAACTGGCACTGGGCACTGAGTTAATAGGTTAGTCCCCAAAAATGATATAAATCGCATATAAAGCATAAAAGATTGATAATATAATAACATGAAATAATAAAAAATATAGATACGTCAGAGACGTATCAATCATATCTTGCAAATTACCTCCAAGCTTGTTTTTGTCTGCAAGGTATGTTATATTGAAGTCTCCCACTATTAATCAACCCATGTTGTCAGGACGTGAATGTTGTGGAACCAATCAATAAAAACAACTCTTTCATTGGGTTGACATGGCCCATGGATGTTGGTGAGGATCCAGGAGCTACCATTTAGGGTTGGTGTGAATTCGATTGAGATGGCAAATTATTTTGAAACACTTTTGGCCCCCTCGTGAAAGAGATTATGATTTCAAGCCACCAAAAGCCCTCCATATGGAGGGAAGGAAATCAAACTTGCTTATTCTTCTTGGACAATTTTTTATCTGAGTATAGTCAACCAAATCTCTTTTTGTTTCTTGTAAACATATGATATCACAACATGACCCCTCAATTTTGTTAGATAGAGCTAGCCATTTAGCTTTGACATTCATGCTTCTAATATTCTATTTAAAAAAATCCATTTTCTTTCCATGAGAAGGGTGATTAGTAGCAGTAAGCTTCATAAACAGTCCAAGAGACTGGTCCGCCAAAGTGCCTATTCACACAGACAAAAAAAACCAGAGCATTACATTCCATAACCAAAAGCAGAAAACAGTCATTTCCATGTTCCATCTTAAATCTTAACAACTAAAATTATTACATCTTTCCAAAAGGCCAACATATTAATATATGACATAAGTTGTATCTTCACTAGTGGACCTTATTCTTTATTTTTCTGCAATTGATCTCTCTTCCCTCCCTCCTTGTTCTTCTTCTTCTTCTCTTCCTTGCTCTTGAGAAGCTCTTCCGTAGAGTCCTTTGGGGGTTCCTTACGAAAGGTAGTGTTAAGATTTTTGACTATTTTCCATTAAGATTATGAGGGTCTCCATGACATGCCATATACTCCCTCTGTTCCTAAATATAAGTCTTTTTAGAGGTTTCAAATGGACTACAACATACGGATGCACATAGACATATTTTAGAGTGTAGATTCACTCATTTTATTCCGTATGTAGTCTCTTGTTGAAATCTCTAAAAAGACTTATATTTGGGAACGGAGGGAATAATTTTTATTTGTGCACTCTTTTCTTTTGAAGCCATATAGTTTGGATTTTCATGGTTGGCATGCAAGGTGGTTTATCAAACTATAACGGCATGCAAAACCATTTTATCATCCAAGAAAGTAATTGAACTATAATTTAAAAGGCTTAGAGAAAATCGTCAACTTATGCAACATGGAGTTTTTGTGATATGTGTTTTTCTAGATGGTTAAATTAAATTATTCTTTGTTTTACCTTATGGTCATGCCAACGCATCCAAGATTGCCTAATTTAAAGTGGGCAACTATTACTCAATCGACTAAGAAATAGTTATTTCTTCATCGACATGCATAAAACGTCCTATAATAAGCATCACATTCTTTTTGTACTCCCTCCGTAAACTAATATAAGAGCATTTAGATTACTCAGTAATCTATAAATGCTCTTATATTAGTTTACAGAGGAAGTATGTACTTAAATCTCAATCATTAGATCTAGTGGTTCTTAGAATCAACCTATCACTGGTACAACGAGCTGCTATACAAACGGTTTTTAACCCCTTTCCACGACGGCATTTTAAACCAATGCCTTGCTAGTGTGGGCGATAGGGGGGTCCTTCCCACACGACTCAGAAACCGTCGAGAATAGGGAGTAGTAATGCATATGTTTTCCAGAACAAAGCGTATGCGATGCCCGCATCTATCCCAAACGCGATTCTTCACACAACTGTTTGTGATATATCGAATATCCAAACGCTCCATCCTTACTATTCGTGTGTGCTGACATTACCATCACAGTCGGTATTCCGTGGTGCTACATTTATGATGCGCGTCCCATCACAAACAGTTCACGGTTATAGAACGTGTATGATAAGCAGACAATCACACACATTCACTTCTCCCAAACCGTATGTGATAAATAATTAAGAAGATTAGTTAATCATCGTACGAGTGTCAGATAGGATTACGAGACATTGGACCATCATAACGGTGTCGTACAGGGTAACTATCGCACACGCTCTTCTGTGGTGCGGCGTTTATGATGCGTACCACATCAGAAATAGTTCATGATTGTAAAGCATGTGCGATAAGGCGACTATCACAAACATTTAGTTTCTCGCACCGTTTGTGATATTGTCTGCCATCACACACGCTTTGCAAATGGCAACTATGTGCATGGTCGCACGCGTTTCCTCTCTGTGAACTGTGTCGGATTATGGTGTATATCACACACGTTTGTGTTGTACCGACCATGTGCACCATAACGACCCGCGAAGCATAATTTCACCCCAATTTAATTACTTCTATTTAAAATTGTACCGAAATTGAATTTGAAAGTAGGCTATAGCTTTACTCATATCCATCAGGCTCAAACAACCAATGCATTATTCGATTCATGGGTACATATGTTCAAGAATTACATAAGCACCAAATAAAGAATGATGAACCTTAAAGACGATAAAAAAGAGGCGAAAGACATTCTGTTTTCTGAACAAGGTGAAGTGGAATGCCCATATTGCGTCCTCCTCCATGCAGAAGGCACACACGACTCTATTCCAAACCCTTGTGATGGCCGACCGCCCATCCTTCATTGTCTTCATGAACACATCTAGATAGTCATCGTGTTCTGATAGAAATACTTTAACCTTTGCATGCCCACCAATCATGTAGTTTGAGAGGTAATCTTGAGTAAACTGCTTTGGAAACCACTGTAAAGGAAAAAGATTCAGAAATTGTCATCTAACTTATTATGGGCAGTAAAAAGAAGGCTGCAAAGTTCTTACTTACCATCCCGCAGTTCACTGTTGTCTTAGATAAAGTGTAAACAAATAGTTTAATTGCCATCTTTTGACCCATTTTACTATCAATCTTTATCAGCTTCCTCACTTGACACTGGTACAATTACGTGCTGTACAAACGGTTTTTACCCCATTTCGCGACGGAGTTTTAAACCGTTGCCTTGTCAGTGTGGGCGATAGGAGGTCCTTCCCACACGACCCAGAAACCGTCGGGGATAGGCGAGCATCTACTGATGATTGCCATAGAATAAACGTATGAGAAGTCGCGCCTGTCCCACACGTTACGTCTCGACGTTATGTTTCTGATCCGAGAGACATCCGAAACGATTATGCCGCTATAGTCGTGTGGTAAAGGTGGATATCACAAACATTTAATCTACCGATGTGTTTGAGATAGGTACGTTATCGGACACGATTCAAAAATATATGTGTGCGGTGCCTCTACTATCGCCAACGTGTCCATTTTCATAATTGTGTGCGATAGGTATTCCTATCACACACAGGCTCCATATATGCATCGTCTTATTTTTGTCCAATATTAGAGACCCATATGAAACAAAATCGTGTGTGCGTCCGTCGAGCATCGCAGACGTTTCACGCCAAAGAACCGTTTGTTCTCTATTGTTCCATTGCACACGTTATTTTATTTCTAACCGTGTGTACATTATTTTATCCGCTCCTGTTTAATTTTATTTTTCTCTGTAATTTATTGTTCGAATTGGAAATTTTGAAATATGAAACGTGGAATTCAAATTCTCAGCACAATGGTTCAACAACCACCATAAATAAAATTCTCAGTACAATATGTTTAATAATTACAGGATTAGGCAACAATTAACTATGGTGAACCACAATATTTAGAGGCGGTAAAGGTGAAGAGACAAGTGTAAATCATTTTGGTTGCCGGTGGTGTTGAAGAAGTGAAATGCCCATAATGTGCCCTCCTGTATGCCATAGGCATGAACAACTTTTGTCCAACCCCCTGTGACGATCGCCCGCCCATCCTTCACCGCCTTCAGGAAGACTTCTAGACCATTATCATGGTAGTATGAATTATATACTTTAACCTTAGTTGCCTCCACTCCGGTCATGTAGTTTGCAAGGTAATCATCAGTAAATTGCTTCAGAAACCACTGAAAAGAGAAAACTTTTAGATATTCATGTCTAATAGAGTAACTCGTTGTGGGCAGGGTGAAAAGGCAACACATTACTTACCATCCTAAAGTTCACTGTTGTCTTGGACAAAGTGTAAATAAAGAGCTTAATTCCCATCACCCGTCTCTTTCGCCTAACAATCTTTCTTAGTCTCCTCACTTGACGCTTGTTCATGAATATCTCATTGCCCCATACGCAAAAGGGATCGAAGTGTGGATCAGTACCGCTGATATATGTACCGACAGGCAACCAGTAAATGTTAGAAGCTAAATTGTGATTGCACAAATGATGTAAAATACAACTACCTCCGTTCCTAAGTACAAGTATTTTTAGAGATTTCAATATGAACTACGTACAGATGTATATAGACATAGTTTAGATTAGAATGTAGTTTCACTCATTTTGCTCCATATGTAGTCTATATTGGAATCTATAAAAATACTTATATTTAGGAATAGATGGTGTATAAGACATGGGATGCAGCTAACCTCGACGGCAAACAACAGCATCGCCCATTGTAGCCCTGCGTAAGTACATGGAAAGGCAGTGTTAACTACAACAGGGTTAACATCCACCAAAAATAGCAAATGGTAATAAAACGACAACATCTGTAGTGATATCTTCATTGCGAAAGAGTAGCACGGTAGCAAGGGACAAATTAAAAATGGATAAAATTGTTTACTACAACAGGCACGTTTCACTACAGACAACCTAGTGTAGCCATTGAAACTGGTACTGATAGAAATGAAATTGACAAAGTTAAATATCGCAAGGCAGGTGCTGCTAGAGCGGAGAATGGCCCTGATGTCTATAAAAATGTAGGGGAAATAGATAAGACGGGTTAGGCGTGTTTACTACAACATGCTTAATACATCAACATACAAAACATGGCCATTGCAACTGGTATTGGTAAGATTGAACTGGCCAGTTCATACTTGGTAAGTCCCGAGGAGTAGTTGCTGGGGCACTTCATATGGGCAAGAGCCAGCCCCAATGAGGGAGTCTTGGACTAAGGGGTCCTCGGGCGTCCGGCCTGTTATTCATTGTGCCGGACTGATGGGCTGTGCAGATACGAAGGCCGAAGACTATACCCGTGTCCAGATTGGACTTTCCTTGGCGTGGAAGGCAAGCTAGGCGACCGGCTGTGAAGACTCCTTCTTATGTAACCGACTCCATGTAACCCTAGATCTCTCCGGTGTCTATATAAACCAGAGATCATAGTCCGGATAGGGGGCATTCATTACCATATTCATATAGGCTAGGCTCCTAGGGTTTAGCCATTACGATCTCGTGGTAGATCAACTCTTGTAACACTCATATTCATCAAGATCAATCAAGCAGGAAGTAGGGTATTACCTCCATAGAGAGGGCCCGAACCTGGGTAAACATCGTGTCCCCCGTCTCCTGTTACCATCGATCCTAGACGCACAGTTCGGGACCCCCTACCCGAGATCCGCCGGTTTTGACACCGACATTGGTGCTTTCATTGAGAGTTCCACTGGGCCATCGGCAAAGGGCTCGATGGCCCCTTCGATCTTCAGTAATGACGTTGTCCAGGGAGAAACCTTCCTCCCCGGATAGACCTTCGTATTCGGCGGCTTCGTACTGCGGGACAACTCGCTTGGCCATCTGGAGCAGATCAACAACTATGCCCCTGGCCATCAGGTCAGATTCAAAAGCTTGAACTACATCGCGGATATCCGTGGAGACTTGATCTTCAAGGGATTTGAGCCCGCGGCGATCGCTCCCCCTCACCCCGATGAACGTGACTTAAATCTATCATCAGATCACACCCAGGAGATGGTTCCTGCTGCTGCAACGGCCTTAGAGCCAAAGCAGATCATGCCATCCGAGGCCGCAGAGTCCGCGGTGTTGGAGCCGCACACGGACTCAACGCCCTGCAATAGTCGCTTTAACGGAACTTCGGACTTGTCTCCGGCTATACGTTCTGGACTGTGTACGCCCGCGGACACCGAGCTAGATCGGTTATCGATCTTCGAGTTCAGCGCCGCTGACGTTTTCCAGCACTCGCCTTTGGGCAACGTGCTAAAATCTTTAAAGAATTTGTCCTTGGAGAAGGACTCACAGCCGAACTACGTCCGGTTCGAGCTAGAGACGGATGACGAAGAATTTTGCTTCCCACCCGCCACCCACTTCATAGCCACCGTCGATGACTTAACCGACGTGCTTGACTATGGCTCCGAAGACATTGACGGTATGGACGACGATGCCGATAAGGAGCAAGGCCAAGACCCGCCATTCACCGGACGTTGGACGGCTACCTCTTCGTACGACGTGTACATGGTTGATACACCCAAAGTATCTGGCGATGACAAAGAAGAGTCAGATGCGAATAAAACCTCTAACACGCAGTCCAAACACCGACGCCCCAAACGCCGTCCTAAGCCTCGTCGCTCAAAGGACGGCAACACCGGCACCGGAGAAAATAGTACTCTAGGCGACACCGAAAACAATGAAGACCCTGTCGGAGCTGCATCCGATCAGGAGGAACACGGCAACAGGCAAGACAACCCAGATGAACAGGCCATAGAAGATGACTCGGAGGACAATAGTTACCGTCCACCCTTCGAGGAGGAGACAAGCCTCGGCAACGAAGACTTCATCGTGCCTGAGGATCCTCTGGAGCAGGAGCGCTTTAAGCTTCAGCTCATAGCCACTGCAAGGAGCCTGAAAAAGAAACAACATCAACTTCAAGCTGAACAAGACCTGCTCGTCGACAGATGGACTGGCGTCCTGACAGCCGAAGAATACGGCCTCAAGCGCCCAGCCAAGAGCTACCCGAAACGCAGACTGCTACCTCAATTCGATGAGGAAGCACCGGAGCACACGTCTCCCTCGCGTAATGCGGAACGATCACCACATGGTCAAGACAGGGCGGCCGACCGGCCACCCCACGGTCGGGATAAAGCGTCAACTCAGGCCGAACAGCAGCCTACCCCACCGCCCCGAAAAAATAGAGACAAAAGAGTTCGGGGTCACACGTACGTCCTCCGGCAAACACTGGACAGTAGAGCAGGACATACAAGATCGATCTACGGATCACGAGGACGTGCTTCGAGGTACGACGACGGCTACCTATTCGGACGTGACAAAACTAACCACGCCCGAGCTGAATGCCGCAGACGGACTCAATTAGAGCTCCGCCGCGATGCGGCCCGCTATAGAGGCGCCACACACCCTCTCTGCTTCATAGACGAGGTGCTGGATCACGAATTCCCCGAGGGGTTCAAGCCTGTCAACATTGAAGCATACGGCGGCACAACCGATACCGTAGTATGGATCGAGGATTTTATTCTCCATATCCATATGGCTCGAGGAGATGACCTCCACGCCATCAAATACCTCCCATTAAAGCTCAAAGGACCAGCTCGACACTGGTTAAATAGCCTGCCCGAGAATTCCATCGGCAGCTGGGAGGACTTGGAAGAGGCTTTCCTTGATAACTTCCAAGGAACTTATGTCCGACCACCAGATGCCGATGACTTAAGCCACATAGTTCAACAACCTGGAGAATCAGCCAGAAAATTCTGGACTAGATTACTAACCAAAAAGAACCAGATCGTTGACTGTCTGGATGCCGAGGCCCTAGCAGCCTTCAAACACAGCATCCATGACGAATGGTTAGCACGCCACCTCGGCCAAGAAAAGCCAAGGTCCATGGCAGCCCTCACGGCACTTATGACCCGCTTCTGTGCGGGAGAGGATAGTTGGCTGGCTCGCAGTACAAACACAGCCAACGAAACAGGCTCCTCCGAGGCCAAAAGCAGCACCGACAAGCTCCGGCGCAACAGACACAAACGCCAAAGCAATGGCGATAACACCGCTGACACTACGGTTCACGCCGGATTCAGTGGCTCCAAGTCCGGCTAGCGAAAGAAGCCCTATAAAAGGAGCATCAGAGGACCATCCAGCTTGGACCGCATACTCAACCGTCCTTGCCAGATTCATGGCACCCCAGATAAACCGGCCAACCATACTAACAGAGATTGTCGGGTCTTTAAACAAGCTAGCAAGATAAACAACAGAAACAAGGAAGGGGAATCACAGCGTGAGGACGATGACGAGGAGCCCCGGCAGCCGAACACTGGGGGGCAAAAGAAACTCCCCCTCAAGTCAAAACGGTAAACATGATATACGCTACACACATCCCCAAAAGGGAGCGCAAACGCGCACTTAGGGACATCTATGCGTTAGAGCCAGTCGCCCCGAAATTCAATCCGTGGTCGTCATTCCCGATCACCTTCGACTGCCGAGATCATCCAACCAGCATCCGCCATGGCGGTTCAGCCGCACTGGTCCTCGACCCAATCATCGACGGATTTCACCTGACACGAGTCCTAATGGACAGCGGTAGCAGCCTCAACCTGCTCTATCAGGATACAGCACACAAAATGAGCAGAGACCCCTCATGAGTCAAGCCCACGAAGACTACTTTTAGAGGAGTCATACCAGGCGTAGAGGCCCGTTGTACGGGCTCAATAACGCTGGAGGTAGTATTCGGTTCCCCGGATAACTTCCGGAGCGAAGAACTAACCTTCGATATCGTCCCATTTCACAGCGGCTATCACGCCCTGCTTGGACGAACCGCATTCGCTAGATTTAACACAGTGCCACATTACGCTTACCTCAAGCTCAAGATGCCCGGTCCACGTGGCGTCATTACAGTAAATGGAAACACGAAACGCTCCCTCCATACAGAGGAGCACACCGCCGCCCTAGCAGCAGAAGTACAGAGCGGCCTTCTCAAGCAGCATTATAATCCAGCTGCCGAGCCCATGGACATCATTAAGAGGGTCCGGACCACACCGCAACAGGACAGCTCGGCTCGTCACGAGCCGAATTAGCAATTTGGCCTCCGTCCCAGCCCCGATGAGGCCATGGCATTAAATACCGCGCGTACATAAATTACGCACTCAAAACCCCATGGGTATTGACGGAGGCATAACTCGTTCGCAATCCACAGTACGGCTTGACCGACCCTGGGATTCGCATGCTTTTACTTTTTCTTTTTTTACGGTTTCCTTCTCTTTTCGAGGTCTACACGGACAACCCGCCAGCAGAACACACCAAGGAAGCAGGGAGCTCTGGCTTACAAGGGAATCCCCAGGTGGTCTCTACTAAACTATTGCCATAATTGCTTTTCATACTCGCATATAGCTCGCCCCTGGTGGCAGCGTGTTAAATAGCCTTACTTGCTTATCACATTACTTGTACAAAGTACGCCTCAACGTACTAGTTACACCACACTGGTGAATACACGGTAGCGTCAGCTTATTACTTGATTTTCCCGTTTCCTCACCTCAGTATTAATTACTCATTACACACGTACACCATGGTACGTATTACTACGCCAGGGGCTTCATTACACCCCGCATCACGACAATAAAAGTCCGAACACTTTTACAATATAGTTCGGCACCCCGAACTTATAGCATTATATGCATCGGCTCCGAATCATGTCTTTGGTCAATAGTTGGGTTGCCCGGCTCCTGTGCTTACTACCTTACGTTCCGCTACATCGGCTAGGGCAGTAAAGGGAGAACTACTACGATTGTGTCCCGGTTCTTCCGGACGAGCACCTCAGTAGAGAAAGCCGAAAACTGACTGTCATGATGCGGCGAGAGCCAGTCAGCTATTCGACAGGTTCCAAATCGTTGGAGATTTTTTCCGCTTCTTGCGAAGAATCGATTCTTCCGATTAGGCATGAATAAACGCCCCTAATTCAGCCTTACGAACACCAGGGGCTTCGCCAACTTTCTCAATTGTCAAACTCCTATGGCTAAGTGAGGGCGGTAAAGGCCGCATAGTCTAGTTGCCTTGTTCGTTGCGCTAAACACCTCCTTTAAGGGCCAGAATGTGGAGTAAAGAGTGTTTAGATTCATCCCGAACACCCCCGTACTATCTACGTGGGGGCAGAAGCCGACGACTGGTCAACCCTCAGATTTAATAAACGGCCGCACAGGAGGTAAAATCTAAATGATAAGCATTATGCTACATAACATCCTTGTTCCATATTACAGGACAAGGTAATATACATGTTCTCATGGGAATATAACATCCTTCGAACATTGCTCCGCCACAAGGCGACCCCTCCAGAACGCCATCAAAGTAGTGCTCGGGTCGACGATGCTCCTTGCCTTCCGGTGGTCCCTCGGTCATCAGCTTCTTGGCATCCAGCTTCGCCCAATGCGTCTTGACGCGGGCAAAGGCCATATGTGCACCTTCAATACAGACCGACCGCTTTACGGCTTCGAGCCGCGGACAGGCACTCACAAGGTGATGCACAAGTCCGAAGTAGCTGCTAGGTATAGGATCGGCAGGCCACAGCCGGACTATCAGGTCCTTCATGGCTAGCTCTGCCAACCTTTGCAGCTCGACCAACTGCTTTAGCTGGTCGCTGAAGGGCATCGGATGTTCGGATCCCAGATGTTGGGACCAGAATAGCTTCTCCGTGGACATCCCTTCTTCGGCTCTATAATGCTCGGCAGCATCTGACACACTGTGCAGCAGATCCGTAAACACCCCTGGAAAATCCAAATTCAGGATAAGTACAAGGAAACGTTTCTTCTACATACTTGCTACGCATGGTGACAGACTTACCCGCCATAATCTTCTTGGCCGCCTGAATTTCCTGGAGGGCGTTTTGGGCTTCGGCTCGTGCATCCTGCGCGCTCTGGCGGGCCTTGGCCAATTCGAACTCTTGCGCCTTATAATTACGCTCCAAGGACTCAAATCTCTCTATCGCACCCTGGAGCTCTTGCTGCGCCTCGCCAACCCGGGCCTCGTGCTTCTCGCGCGAGGCGCGTTCCTTGGCCGCCTTGTCCTCGGCCTCGGCTAGCACCTTTTTAAGGGCTGCAACCTTGGTCGTGGCCCCTAATAAAGTTTATGATACTTTAGTCCGGACGGACTATTCATTTTTTTCGAAATGTACCCACAGGTTACTGCATACCTTGGTTATCCTCCAGCTGCTTCTTCACGAGGCCGAGCTCCTCCTCGGCCCGCTCCAGTTTCTGCTTCAGTCCGGAGACCTCCGCAGCATGAGCAGTGGTAGCCTGAAGTGATACCTGCTTATTCACATAGACAACTCATGTTAGACTCCTGCGATATTTATTCTTGATCCTCTGTTCGACTTTTCTTCCCGAACACCAAACAGAGCATCAGGGGCTACTGTCTATGCTGTGATATTTTTCCTACAATCACATTACTTACCTCAAAGCCCGTTAGAAGGCTAGTGCAGGCTTCGGTCAGTCTGCTTTTGACGAACTGAACCTTCTCTATCACCGTGTTCATCCACAATAGAGGCGCCTCGTAGCGCCTCCAGCAGATTATCCGGCGCCTCTGGTTGGACAGAGGTCACCGGTGGAAGAGGCACATTCCCTCCTTGCAGGTAATGCCGTTCGCTGGACCCTGGAGCCGTGTAGATCTCCGGAATGGTATCCGGCTTAGGTCCAAAGGGAGCTCGGGCCCCGTCACCAGTCCCCACGGGGACTTCTTTCCCCGCATGTCCGGCGGCCGAAAAGTCATCCTGGGGCGTCACCCCGATTATCTCCGGAATCTCCCCCCGGCCTGGGAAAGTCTTTTTGGACACCACCTCATCATCACCCTTGGGTGAGATGGAATGAGCAGGTGGCGGAGATATGCTAGCCATCTCCTTCGAGTCCAGCGAATCCTCAGTCGAGGATTGCGGGGAGCCATCGCGTGCCGGACTGCAGTAACAAGGCTTACAATATGTCAATACTACAAACCAGGAAGGCCATACGTTTGTGGATTCTGGTACTTATGAAGCGACCCGAGGCTTGGTCCGGCGAGGTCGCTCCAGACTGCTATCTATATCCCACACGGAATTATCCGTTTGGGAGCCTTTGACCCTCTTAGGCGCTTTCGCCTCCGGATCCGGGGGGCCGCCCTCTTCTTCCTCCCCACCTCAGGTGGGGAATCGTTTTCTTCTTCTTCCTCTTCGTCGTCGTCATCGGACGAAGAGGAAGTCTCGTCCTCGGTCGACATGTCCGGAGCGCCTTTTTGGCAGGGGCCTTTCTTGGCCCCTTTGGCCGCTTTCTTGGCCGTCTTCTCTGGCACGTCATACGGCGCCGGAAACAACATCTTCGTCAGAAGTGGGAATTCTTCCTCCTCAGGAAGCGGAGCCGGACAGTTAATTTGCTCTGCCACCTTGATCCAGGCCTGGTAAAGTAGGTGGAGGAGCTCAGTATCCATCCTCAAAATATGCCGTGAAGGGTATACCTCGAAAACATTAAAAGACTTACCAGATTGGCCTGGCGCTTTGAGCTAAGCCCGCGATTTTTAGTCGTGGGCGGGGGCGTCTCGCCAGCCTTGAAGAGCGCTTTCCAGATGCCTTCGTGCATTGTGCCGAAGAGCCCTCGCAGCATCTGGTGCTCGGAGGGGTCGTACTCCCACAAGTAGCAAGTCCGGTGTTGGCATGGAAGGATCCGACGAATGAGCATAACCTGGATCACATTCACAACCTTGATCTTCTTGGTTATCATGTTCTGGACGCATGTCTGGAGCCCAGTTATCTCGTCCAAGGATCCCCAGGTCAGGCCCTTCTCTTGCTAGGAAGTGAGCCGCATCGGAACCCCGGATCGGAATTCGGGGGCTGCTACCCAATCGGCGTCACGCGGCTCAGTGATGTAAAACCACCCCGACTGCCATCCCTTCACCATCTCCGCGAAGGAGCCTTCGGGCCAGGTGACATTGGGCATTTTGCCCACCATGGCGCCTCCGCACTCTGCTTGTTGACCGCTCACTACCTTCAGTTTCACGTTGAAGGTCTTCAGCCATAGGCCGAAGTGAGGCAGAATGCGGAGAAAGGCTTCGCACACAATGATAAATGCTGAGATATTGAGTATAAAGTTGGGGGCCAAATTGTGGAAGTCCAATCCATAGTAAAACATCAATCCACGGACAAATGGATGGAGGGGAATCCCAGCCCGCGAACGAAGTGTGTGAGAAACACAACCCTCTCATGGGGCTCGGGGGTAGGTACGATTTGCCCTTTTGCCGGGAGTCGGTTAGCAATTTCCTTGGCTAAATAGCCGGCCTCCCGGAGCTCCACGATGTCCTTCTTCTTAACGGAGGAGGCCATCCACTTGCCTCCAGCTCCGGATCCGGACATGATTGGAGTACCTTCTCAAACAAGGAAAAGCTAAAGCTTGGGCGCTAGAGCTCGAGGACGGAAGGACTGAAGATGAAGAAGGGTGTGGGTAAAGGGAGAGTGTCCTTATCCCCTTATAAAGGCCGCGAATATCAAGCGCCTCCCCACTCGTCCTAAAAACTCGCCTATTCCCAAGGGTTGTATAAACGACACGGTTGAGTTACCCATTCCCGCATTGATGAGAATCCCGCAATAAGGGACACGATCTCTGCTTCGACAAGATGTGCCAATAGCAACCGCGTCTCGGAACGTGGGATGGCAGATGAAAAATGGTTCGAAATTATGACCGGACAGACGCGATGTCGTGTTGTAAAGAAGCTGTCAACATATTAGATTCGTGCAAATATTATATTCTCTCTGCGGTTGTGTATGATGTACAACAGGTCCGGATACAATCATCACGTCCGAAGACTATCTTGGAGTTCGGAAAAAGGGGAACCCGCCTTGCAATGCCGAAGACAATCTGCGCGCCAGACTCCTCGTCATTGAAGCCAGGTTCAGGGGCTACTGAGGGAGTCCTGGACTAAGGGGTCCTCGGGCGTTCGGCCTGTTATTCATTGGGCCGGACTGATGGGCTGTGAAGATACGAAGGCCGAAGACTATACCCGTGTCCGGATTGGACTTTCCTTGGCGTGGAAGGCAAGCTAGGCGACCGGCTGTGAAGACTCCTTCTTATGTAACCGACTCCATGTAACCCTAGATCTCTCGGTGTCTATATAAACCGGAGAGCATAGTCCGGATAGGGGGCATTCATTACCATATTCATATAGGCTAGGCTCCTAGGGTTTAGCCATTACGATCTCGTGGTAGATCAACTCTTGTAACAGTCATATTCATCAAGATCAATCAAGCAGGAAGTAGGGTATTACCTCCATAGAGAGGGCCCGAACCTGGGTAAACATCGTGTCCCCCATCTCCTGTTACCATCGATCCTAGATGCACAGTTTGGGACCCCCTACCCGAGATCCGCCGGTTTTGACACCGACACCCAAGTCGGCCGCAGCGGAGGCGAGGTGTTCCTCTAGATCGAAGCGTGGATCGGTGCCGCTGACATGTGTACCTACAATAAGCAAGTAAATGTTAGAAACTAAACTGTAATTGCACAAATGATGTAAAATACTGTAAGACATGGGATGCAGCTAATTAACCTCGACGGCAAACAACATCATCGCTCATTATGGCCCTGCGTAAGTACATGGAAAGGCATGTTAACTACACATGGTTAGTGATATGTCTCCATCGTATCTACTTTTCCAAACACTTTTGCCCTTGTTTTGGACTCTAACTTGCATGATTTGAATGGAACTAACCCGGACTGACGTTGTTTTCAGCAGAATTGCCATGGTGTTATTTTTGTGCAGAAATAAAAGTTCTCGGAATGACCTAAAACTTCACGGACAATATTTTTGGAATTTATAAAAAATACTGGCGAAAGAATCAAGACCAGGGGGCCCACACCCTATCCACGAGGGTGGGGGGCGCGCCTGCCCCCCTGGGCGCGCCCCCTGCCTCATGGGCCCTCTGGTGCTCCACCGACCTCAACTCCAACTCTATATATTCACGTTCGGGGAGAAAAAATCAAAGAGAAGGATTCATCGCGTTTTACGATACGGAGCCGCCGCCAAGCCCTAATCTCTCTCGGGAGGGCTGATCTGGAGTCCGTTCGGGGCTCCGGAGAGGGGAATCCGTCGCCGTCGTCATCATCAACCTTCCTCCACCACCAATTTCATGATGCTCACCGCCGTGCGTGAGTAATTTCATCGTAGGCTTGCTAGACGGTGATGGGTTGGATGAGATTTATCATGTAATTGAGTTAGTTTTGTTAGGGTTTGATCCCTAGTATCCATTATGTTCTGAGATTGATGTTGCTATGACTTTGCTATGCTTAATGCTTGTCACTAGGGCCCGAGTGCCATGAGTTCAGATCCGAACCTATTATGTTTTCATGAATATATGTGAGTTCTTGATCCTATCTTGCAAGTCAATAGTCACCTACTATGTGTTATGATCCGGCAACCCCGAAGTGACAATAATCGGGACCACTCCCGGTGATGACCGTAGTTTGAGGAGTTCATGTATTCACTAAGTGTTAATGCTTTGTTCCGGTACTCTATTAAAAGGAGGCCTTAATATCCCTTAGTTTCCAATAGGACCCCGCTACCACGGGAGGGTAGGACAAAAGATGTCATGCAAGTTCTTTTCCATAAGCACATATGACTATATTCGGAATACATGCCTACATTACATTGATGAACTGGAGCTAGTTCTGTGTCACCCTATGTTATAACTATTGCATGAGGAATCGCATCCGACATAATTATCCATCACTGATCCAATGCCTACGAGCTTTTCACATATTGATCTTTGCTTAGTTACTTTTCTGTTGCCACTGTTACAATTACTACAAAATTGCTACTGTTACTTTTGCCATCGTTACCGTTACTTCCATACTACTTTGCTACTAAATACTTTGCTGCAGATATTAAGTTATCCAGGTGTGGTTGAATTGACAACTCAACTGCTAATACTTGATAATATTCTTTGGCTCCCCTTGTGTCGAATCAATAAATTTGGGTTGAATACTCTACCCTCGAAAACTGTTGCGATCCCCTATACTTGTGGGTTATCAAGACTATTTTCTGGCGCCGTTGCCGGGGAGCATAGCTCTATTCTTTGAGTCACTTGGGATTTATATCTGCTGATCACTATGAGGAACTTGAAAGACGAGAAAACCAAAATTTATCCCTCGACTACGAGGGGAGGTAAGGAACTGCCATCTAGCTCTGCATTTGATTCGCCTTCTGTTTTGAGTAAACTTGCGACACCTAAACCTGCTTCTGCTATTAATTCTGATATGTCGCATGTTATTGATGATGCCACTTCTGGTATGCATGATACTTATGATGAAACTACTTCTATGCTTGATAATACTGTGCCATTAGGTGAATTTCTTGATGAACAACTTGCTAGGGCTAGAGAGAATGAAATTATTGAAACTGATAATATTGATGAAAGTGATGATGAAGATTCTCCCCTAGATATGAATTGCCTGTTGTGCCTGAGGGTTATGTTATGGATGAAGAAACTGCTAGAGATTTTCTTGCTTGCATGATAGATATGATCTTGAGAAATTATTAGCTAAGCTGAAGGAAAAAATCTTTGAATGCTAGAATGAAATATGACCCTGCTTTTGCTACTTCACCTATCTGTATTTTCGATAAGGATTATGATTTCTCTGTCGATCCTGAGATAATTAATTTGGTTGAATCTGACCCTTTTTATGGCTATGAATCTGAAACTGTTGTGGCACATCTTACTAAATTAAATGACATAGCCATCCTTTTCACTAATGATGAGAAAACTCGCTACTACTATATCCTTAAATTATTTCCCTTCTCATTAAAGGGTGATGCTAAAACATGGTTTAATTCTCTTGATCCTGGTTGTGTGTGTACTCCCCAGGATATGATTTATTACTTCTCTGCTAAATATTTCCCCGCTCATAAGAAACAAGCTGCTTTAAGGGAAATATATAATTTTGTGCAAATTGAAGAAGAGAGTCTCCCACAAGCTTGGGGGAGGCTTCTCCAATTACTTAATGCTTTGCCTGATCATCCTCTCAAGAAAAATGAAATACTTGATATCTTTTATAATGGACTAACCGATGCTTCTAGAGACCACCTGGATAGTTGTGCTGGTTGTGTTTTCAGGGAAAGAACTGTTGATCAAGCTGAACTGCTATTGAATAATATGTTGAGTAATGAAAATAATTGGACACTTCCTGAACCAACTCCTAAGCCAACTCCGAAGAAAAGGGGTATTCTATTTCTCAGTCCTGAAGATATGCAAGAGGCAAAGAAATCTATGAAATAAAGGTATTAAAGCTGAAGATGTTAAGAATTTAATTACCACCTATTGAAGAAATACATGGTCTTGATAACCCGAGACAGGTAGTAAAGGTAAATTCTCTCTATAGATTTGATGAAGGTGATATTCCTCGTTATAAGTCTGCTAGCCAATGCTTAGATGAGTTTGATAATTTTATTGTTAAACAAGAAAACTTCAATGCTTATGTTGGTAGACAATTGAAACGCAATGCTTATATGATTGAACACTTGATTGATTATATGTCTAGAGTTAAAGGTGAACTTAAACTGATTAGTAAACATGCTTTTATGGTTACCACTCAAGTAGAACAAGTGCTTAAAGCTCAAAATGATTTGCTCAATGAATTAAATAATAAGAAAAATGACAATGCTGTTAGAGTTATTACTAGAGGGGTTAAAATGACTCAGGAACCTTTGTATCATGAGGGCCACCCTAAGAGAATTGAGTAAGATTCTCAGAGAACTAATGTTGATGCACCTAGTCCTTCTAAAAAGAAGAAAAGGAAAAATGATAGGACTTTCCATGCTTCTAGTGAACCTGTTGTTGACACACCTGAGAATCCCAATGATATTTCTATTTCTGATGCTAAAACACAATCTGGTGATGAACATGAACCTAGTGATAATATTGATGATGATGTTCATGTTGATGCTCAACCTAGCAATAACAATGATGTAGAAATTGAACCTGCTATTGATCTTGATAACCCACAATCAAAGAATCAACGCTATGATAAGAGAGATTTTGTTGCTAGGAAGCACAGTAAAGAAAGAGAACCATGGGTTCAGAAACCCATGCCTTTTCCTCCTAAACCATCCAAGAAAAAGGATGATGAGGATTTTAAGCGCTTTGCTAAAATGATTAGACCTATCTTTTTGCGTATGCGTTTGACTGATATGCTTAAAATGAACCCTTATGCTAAATACATGAAAAAATTGTTACAAATAAAAGAAAGATACCAGAAGCTGAAATTTCCACCATGCTTGCTAATTATACTTTTAAGGGTGGAATACCTAAGAAACTTGGAGATCCGGGAGTACCAACTACCATGCTCCATTAAAAGAAATTATGTTAAAATTGCTTTATGTGATCTTGGAGCCGGTGTTAGTGTTATGCCTCTCTCTTTATATCGTAGACTTGATTTGAATAAGTTGACACCTACTGAAATATCTTTGCAAATGGCTGATAAATCAACTGCTATACGTGTCGGTATTTGTGAGGATGTGCCTGTTGTGGTTGCAAACGTTACTATTCTAACGGAATTTGTTATTCTTGATATTCCCGAGGACGATAGTATGTCAATTATCCTTGGTAGACCTTTTTTGAATACTGCAGGGGATGTTATTGATTGCAACAAAGGCATCGTCACTTTTCATGTTAATGGTAATGAGCATACGGTACACTTTCCGAGGAAACAACCTCAAGTCCACAGTATCAATTCTATTGGAAAAATTCCAACGATTACTATTGGAGGTTTTGAATTTCCTCTTCCTACTGTCAAAAAGAAATATGATATTCTTATTATTGGGGACGTGCATATCCCCGTTGAGGTAACCTAGTGCTATTCGAAAATTCTTCGGTTTCATGCGATTCGGAATGAGTTTGTTAACAAGACTTGATCAACCTTGTTAGTGGATTCCTTTTGATGAGCATGAGACGGATGAAGTTAGAAAGCACAACTCTCTGTACCCTCCTTTTACTTTCTGTTATTTAGATTAAATAAAGAAAAAAATATTATTTTCTGTCTGTTTTCTGAATTATCCTTGCAATAAAAAAATACTCCGAAAATAAAAGTTCTCCAAATGCCCTGAAATTGAAATATGATTTTTTCTAGAATATTTAAGAATATCTGGCACTGATAACACACCAGAGGGAGCCACCACCTGGCCACGAGGGTCCAGGGCGCGCCTACCCCCTGGGCGCGCCCCCTGCCTCGTCGGCCCCATGTGCCCCCTCCACTTATTCCAGCACCCACACACTTCGTCTTCCTCCAGAAAAAATCACCACACAGCTCAAACCCGTGTTCTAGCTCGTTTTGCTGTGATTTTCGATCTCCTTGCTCGAAGCTCCACTCACAAAACTACTTTGGGGGATTGTTCTTCGGTATGTGACTCCTCCAATGGTCCAATTAGTTTTTGTTCTAGTGCTTTATTTATTGCAATTTTTTGCTGCTTAGGTGACCCTGTTCTTGAGCTTGCATGTCAAATTTATTTGGTCCCAAGTAGTTCTAATGCATGATATAGTCTCTAGGCACTTGTGGGAGTATTTGCTATCAATCTTGTTGAGTTTAGTTCACTTTTATTTTGAGTCACTATTTTTTTTAGAAATGTTTCAGAGAAAGAAAATGATGAAGAGATTGTTGAGAGACTCTTCGAGCCGAAGCTCGAAGGATAAGCAAAGTGAGGAGGATAAGAAGCCCAAATATAATCTTCCTCGCACCGTGGAAGTTCATCCGTGTGAATGGCCTTGTGGTGAGTTCTTGAGAACAGCCGGGATTCATGATGATTTTTATTATTTGGCTGAGAATGCAGGCCTCACCGACTTCCTCCGCGACCAGCGCGAACAGTATCTCCTCCTCACTTATATTTTTGTGCAAATTTTTCATTTCCATGCTAGGAGATCGCCACCTTCGGTGGATTTTTATTTATATGATGAGCTTAAGGAGATGTCACTGTATGATTTTTGTCGGGTATGCAAGATACCTTTTGAGGGCAGCATAGAGGAACCACACCATAATGATGTAGAGGGATTTATTAATGAAATTGCTGTAGGGGAAACGAGGAAGGTCTCTGTCGGTGTCAAAACCGGCGGATCTCGGGTAGGGGGTCCCGAACTGTGCATCTAAGGTCGATGGTAGCAGGAGACAGGGGACACGATGTATACCCAGGTTCGGGCCCTCTCTATGGAGGTAATACCCTACTTCCTGCTTGATTGATCTTGATGAATATGAGTATTACAAGAGTTGATCTACCACGAGATCGTAATGGCTAAACCCTAGAAGTCTAGCCTGTATGACTATGGTAATGAGTATCTCCCCTTTTGTACGAAGTCCTCCGGTTTATCTAGACACCGGGAGGATCTAGGGTTACACAAGGTCGGTTACAAAGAAAGGAATCTACATATCCGGTCGCCAAGCTTGTCTTCCACGCCAAGGAGAGTCCCAGCCGGACACGGGTGCAGTCTTCGGTCTTCGTATCTTCACAGCCCATCAGTCCGGCCCATGGCTAACAGGCCGGACGCCCGAGGACCCCTTAGTCCAGGACTCCCTCAGTAGCCCCTGAACCTGGCTTCAATGACGAGGAGTCCGGCGCGCAGATTTGTCTTCGGCATTGCAAGGCGGGTTCCCTTCTTTCTGAACTCCAAGATAGTCTCCGGATGTGATGACTGTAGCCGGACCTGTAACGCACACACCATACACAACTGCAGAGAGAATATAATACTCCACGAGTCCAATCCGCTAATAACTTTTTACAACACGACCTCACGTCCCCCCGGTCATAATTTGGAACCGTTTTGTGTCTGCCGTTCCACGTTTCAAGACGCGGTTGTCATTGGCATGTCTTGTCGAAGCAGAGATCGTGTCCCTTTATTGCGGGATTCTCATCAATACAGGTTGGGTAACCCAACCGTTCTGTTTACACAACCCTTGGGAATAGGTGAGTTTTGAGGCGAGTGGGAAGGCGTTCAATATTCACTGCCTTTATAAGGGGATAAGAATTCGCCCTTGTCTACTCACGCCTTCTCCTTTCTCTCCCCTTCCATCCTTGAGCTCCAGCGCCCAAGTCCCCATCTTTCTCCATCTTAGAAAAGCATCCGACCATGTCCGGATCCGGAGGTCAAGGCAAATGGATGGTCTCCTCCGTCAAGGAGAAGGACATTACTGAGTTTCGGGCGGCTGGGTACTTGGCGAAGGAAATCGCCCACCGTCTTCCAGCTCAGGGGTAAGTCGTCCCCACGCCGAAGCCCAACAAGAGGGTGGTATTCATCCCTCATTTCCTCCGCGGGCTAGGGTTTCCACTTCACCCTTTCGTCTGCGGGCTAATGTACTATTACGGGATAGACTTTCATGATCTATCCCCGAACTCCTTCCTCAACATCTCGGTGTTCATCGTCGTGTGTGAGGCCTTCCTCTGCATCCAACCCCACTTCGGGCTATGGCTCAAGGTTTTCAACGTGAAGCCGAAGGTAGTGGACGGCCAGCACGCGGAGTGCGGGGGAGCCATGGTGAGAAAGCTGGCCAATGTCTCCTGGCCAAAAGGCACTTTCGTGGAGACTGTTAAGGAATGGCAGAAACAATGGTTCTACATCACAGAACCCCGCGGCACAAACTGGGCCGCGGCCGCCGAATTTAACTCCGGCGCTCCCATGCGACTCACCTCCTGGGTCGAGAAGAGCCCGAACTGGTGTTCGCCAGATGAGCTGATAGCGCTGCAGACGTGCATTCAAAGCATGGTGGACAAGAATGTCAAACTTGTTGATGTAATCCAGGTGATGCTAGTTCGCCGGATTCTCCCGTGCCAGAGCCGAAGCCTCCCGCTATGGAAGTTCAATCCGAAGAAGCACCATACCCTGAAGAGGCTCTTCGAGACCACTCACGAAGATGCCTGGAAATTGCTCTTCAAGGGCAACGAGATACCGCCAGCCACGGATTCGGACTATGGACACGACATTAACCACCCTGCCAGCGAGGTGAGTTTCCAACACGTCCTCTACTTGTCTGCTCTAAGGAAGATATCCGAGCTTTTACCATCATTGCTTTTTTAGGAATGGATGAAGAGGACGAAGCAGATCCAGTGTCCGGCTCCGCTGCCTGAAGAACCAGTCATCCCGCGTTTAGTGAAGATGCTGGTGCCGGCGCCCTATAAGGCGTCGGAGAAGAAGGCCAAGGGGGTCCGGAGTGGCCCCCGTCGCAAGTGCGCTTCGGGCGCGACGTCCGTAGACGAGACCCGCTCCTCCGCCGCCGAGGATGACGACGATGAGGAGGAGGAGGAGGACAACCCTCCCCATGACGAGGGAAGGAAGAAGAGGGCAGCCTCCACGAACCTGGAGGCGGGGACGCCCAAAAAGGGGAAGGGCTCTTTTGCGGACAAATCCGCGTGGGACATCGACAGCAGTCCGGAGCGACACTCCCGCACCAAGCCTCAAGCTACTTCGTAAGTGCTATGACTCCCGCATACCCGTATGTCCAGCCTCTCTATTTCAATGTATTGACATGGTTAATTATGCTATCGCAGTCTGGCCCACAACAGCTCCCAGCGATCCTCGTCAAGAGGCTCGTTGGACTCAAAGGAGATGGCCAGCGAGACACCGCCAGCCGCCTACTCTCCCAAGGCCAAAGGGGATGATGAGGTGCTCTCCCAACGGACCTTCCCAGGCCGGGGAGAGGATCAAGAGGTGCCCGAAGATGATGCCCTGTCACCGAACACCAGGGGGAACCAATCCCCCGGGAGACTGGGGAGGAGGGCCGTACTCAGTTCAACCCTTAATCAGACTTGATTCCGGAGACCGATACGGCTCCGGAATCCGACACGCAACCTCCTTCGAAAGAAGGGGGTATGCCTATTCCACCAGTGACCCCTGTCCAACCAGGGGCACCAGATGATCTGCTGGAAGCGCTGCGAGGCTCTTCCATTGCGGATGAGCACTGTGTTCTTATGAGAACGGTGATTGAAAGGGTTCAGTCCGTTAAGAGCGGACTAGCCGAAGACTGCAGCAGCCTGCTGACAGGTTTTGAGGTAAGCGACGCAAAAGGAGAAAATCCCAATATAGACAGTAGCCACTGAGACACTGTCGGGTGTTCGGAAAGAAAAGCCGGACAGAGGATCAATCCTTTTATTGCAGGAAACTAACTAAATTTGTCTGGAATAAATATGCAGGCGTCGCTGCTGGCCGCGGCCTCACGTGCTGCCGAAGTCTCCAATCTAAAGCGGAAGCTGGAGCAGGCCGAGGAGGAGCTCGGCCAGGTGAGGAGGCAGCTCCAGGAGAATCAAGGTATGTAATAACCCGAGAAATATGCGAAGAGTAAAATGTATATTGACCAAAGTGTCATGATATGTATAGGAGCGACGAGCGAGGTCGAGGCCCTGAAGAAGGCCCTGGGCGAAGCCGAGGGGAAGGCTGTCAAGGAGCAGGCTGCCCGTAAGAAGCTCAAGGCCCGGGCCAACGAGGTCCAACAAGAGCTCCACGACGCGGTGAAGAAGTATGAGACCTTGGAGCGTGATGTGTCGGCTAAAGAAGCCAAACTCTCCAAGGCTCGGCAGAGCATGAAGACGGCCCGGAATGAGGCCCAGGGCGCCCTCCAAGAGATCCAGGAGGCGAGGAAGATTGCGGCGGGTAAGGCATTCAGTATGCAAAGCAAATATGCGAAGAGGAAGTATCTTTTACTAACCCGGATTCGGAGTTCTCCAGGGGCTTTTGCTAATCTGCAGCGAAGTGTGTCCGACGCCGCGGAGTTCTTTCGAGCCGAAGAAGGGAGTCCCACGGAGAAGCTATTCTGGTCGCAATATCTTGTGCCAGAGCATCCCGTGCCCTTCACCGATCAGCTGAAACAACTGGTGGAGCTGCATAGGGTGGCCGGACTAGCCATGAAGGATTTGATAATCCGGCTATGGCCAGCTGAAGCTATGCCCGACAGCTACTTCCGACTCGTGAGGCGGATGGTGAACGCCTGTCCTCGGCTGGATATCGTCAAGCGATCGACCTGTATTGAAGGTGCTCGTATGGCCTTCGCTCGTTGCAAGATGTGGTGGGCGAAGATGAACGCCGTCGAGCTGGCCAGGGGGCCGCTAGAGGGCAAGGAGCACCGCACACCTGAGCGCTATTTTGCGGATGTCCTAGAAGGGTCTCGCATTGTGGCAATGCAGTGTGGGCAGGACATTATTTTTGAATGAATACATTCGTGTTGTCTTTGCCTTGTATGATGAAACAAAGTCAGTTTGTGTTATGTTTTAATTTTTCCTCCTGTGCGGCCGTGTTTTATGGAATCTGAGGGTTGGCCAGTCGTCGGCTTCTGCCCCCACATAGGTAGTACGGCGGTGTTCGGGATGGAATCTAAACAATATTGATCCAATTGTATGGTCCTTGAAGGAGTTGTTTAGCGCAACGAACCAGGCAATCAGACTATGTGGCTTAAACGCCCTCACTTAGCCATAGGAGTTTTACAATAAAACATAGGCGCCGCCCCTAGTTTTCGATCCAGAGTGCTATGGGCACCTGATCGGGAAGTACCAATCCTTCGCGTAATGCGGGAGAAATCTCCAACGATTTGTAACCTCCGAACAGCTGACCGGCTCTCGCTGCATCATGACAGTCAGTTTTCGGCTTTCTCTACTGAGGCGCTCCGTTGGATAAACCAGGGCACAATCGCAGTAGTTCTCCCTTTACTACCTTAGCTGATATAGCGGAACGTAACGTAGCAAGCACAGGAGCCGGGCAACCCAACTATTGACCAAAGACATGATTCGGAGCCAATGCATATAATGCTATTCGGGGTGCCGAACTATACTATAAAAGTGTTTGGACTTTGTTGCCGTATTGTGGGGCGCCTGGGAGCCCCTGGCAAAATATGAAACGTACCAAAGTGTACGGGTGCTAGAAGATAGGTTATTTAAAGGAAAACAGAAAGAAAGCAGAGGTAATATCTTGGGCCCTTAAACTTGAGCCACGAACTGTTTCCATTATAATTGGGTTAATGCGTCAAAGCGCATTGATACAAATGGTGTGATAAGCAACCGGCTTTTAACATGCCATGACCAAAGGCGAGCTACATATGGGTCCTGACAATAGGTAGAGTAGCCGTTAATCGGACCTCTAGAACTTCCCCTGTACGTCTATGCTTCTTGCCATCCTGGTGTTTTTATCCTTTGACAGGACCAGTAGTCGGGTCATCCAAGAAGGCTTATGCAAAATAAACCTGAAAAAGGGAAAAGGAAATAGTGACAATATATGTATGTCCGGGATCGGTCGAGCCGAACTGTGGATCACAAGCTAGCTGTGCCTCCGTCGATGCCCATGGGATTTCTAGTGCGTAATAATGCATGCGTGGTACGAATGCCACTACCTGATCGGGGCTGGGACGGAGGCCAAATTGCTAGTCGAGCTCTTGATGAGCCGCGCTGGCCTGGTGCAGCGTAGTCCGGACCCTCTTTACGATGTCCAGCGGCTCAGTAGCCGGATTATGGTTCTGCTTGAGAAGGCCGCTCTGTGCTTCTGCTGTGAGGGCGGCGGTGTGCTCCTCTGTACGGAGGGAGCGTTTCGTGTTTCCGTTGACCGTTATGACGCCACGTGGACCGGGCATTTTAAGCTTAAGATAAGCATAGTGCGGCACTGCATTGAACCGAGCGAATGCCGTCTGTCCGAGCAGTGCGTGATAACCACTGCGGAATGGGGCGATGTCGAAGATTAACTCCTCGCTTCGGAAGTTGTCAGGGGATCCAAAGACAACCTGTAGTGTGATTGAGCCTGTACAGTGGGCCTCTACGCCTGGTATGACTCCCTTGAAGGTAGTCTTCGTTGGCTTGATCCTTGACGGATTAATGCCCATTTTGCGCGTCGTGTCTTGATAGAGCAGATTGAGGCTGCTACCACCGTCCATGAGGACTCTCGTTAGGTGGAATCCATCAATGATTGGGTCCAGGACTAGTGCGGCTGATCCGCCATGCCGGATACTGGTCGGATGATCCCGACGATCAAAAGTGATCGGGCATGATGACCATGGATTGAACTTGGGAGCGACTAGCTCTATCGCATAGACGTCCCTTAGTGCGCGTTTGCGCTCCCTTTTGCGGATGTGTGTAACATATTGATGTCTACTACACAACCTTCTTCTTGTAGACGTTGTTGGGCCTCCAAGTGCAGAGGTTTGTAGGACAGTAGCAAATTTCCCTCAAGTGGATGACCTAAGGTTTATCAATCCGTGGGAGGCGTAGGATGAAGATGGTCTCTCTCAAGCAACCCTGCAACCAAATAACAAAGAGTCTCTTGTGTCCCCAACACACCCAATACAATGGTAAATTGTATAGGTGCACTAGTTCGGCGAAGAGATGGTGATACAAGTGCAATATGGATGGTAGATATAGGTTTTTGTAATCTGAAAATATAAAAACAGCAAGGTAACTAATGATAAAAGTGAGCAGAAACGGTATTGCAATGCGTTGAAACAAGGCCTAAGGTTCATACTTTCACTAGTGCAAGTTCTCTCAACAATAATAACATAACTGGATCATATAACTATCCCTCAACATGCAACAAAGAGTCACTCCAAAGTCACTAATAGCGGAGAACAAACGAAGAGATTATTGTAGGGTACGAAACCACCTCAAAGTTATTCTTTCGGATTGATCTATTCAAGAGTTCATAGTAAAATAACACGAAGCTATTCTTTCCGTTCGATCTATCATAGAGTTCGTACTAGAATAACACCTTAAGATACAAATCAACCAAAACCCTAATGTCACCTAGATACTCCAATGTCACCTCAAGTATCCGTGGGTATGATTATACGATATGCATCACACAATCTCATATTCATCTATTCAACCAACACAAAGTACTTCAAAGAGTGCCCCAAAGTTTCTACCGGAGAGTCAAGATGAAAACGTGTGCCAACCCCTATGCATAGGTTCATGGGCGGAACCCGCAAGTTGATCACCAAAACATACATCAAGTGGATCACGTGATATCCCATTGTCACCACAGATAAGCACGGCAAGACATACTTCAAGTGTTCTCAAATCCTTAAAGACTCAATCCGATAAGATAACTTCAAAGGGAAAACTCAATCCATTACAAGAGAGTAGAGGGGGAGAAACATCATAAGATCCAACTATAATAGCAAAGCTCGCGATACATCAAGATCCTATCACCTCAAGAACACGAGAGAGAGAGAGATCAAACACATAGCTACTGGTACATACCCTCAGCCCCGAGGGTGAACTACTCCCTCCTTGTCATGGAGAGCGCCGGGATGATGAAGATGGCCACCGGTGAGGGATCCCCCCTCCGGCAGGGTGCCTGTCGGTGTCAAAACCGGCGGATCTCGGGTAGGGGGTCCCGAAGTGTGCATCTAAGGCGGATGGTAACAGGAGGCGTGGGACACAAAGTTTACCCAGGTTCGGGCCCTCTCGATGGAGGTAATACCCTACTTCCTGCTTGATTGATCTTGATGATATGAGTATTACAAGAGTTGACTACCACGAGATCGTAGAGGCTAAACCCTAGAAGCTAGCCTATGGTATGATTGTTGTTGTCCTACGGACTAAACCCTCCGGTCTATATAGACACCGGAGGGGGCTAGGGTTACACAGAGTCGGTTACAAAGGAGGAGATCTACATATCCGTATTGCCAAGCTTGCCTTCCACGCCAAGCAGAGTCCCATCCGGACACGGGACGAAGTCTTCAATCTTGTATCTTCATAGTCCAACAGTCCGGCCAAGGATATAGTCCGGCTGTCCGAGGACCCCTTAATCCAGGACTCCCTCAGTAGCCCCTGAACCAGGCTTCAATGACGATGAGTCCGGCGCGCAGATTGTCTTCGGCATTGCAAGGCGGGTTCCTCTTCCGAATACTCCATAGAAGATTTTGAACACAAGGATAGTGTCCGGCTCTGCAAAATAAATTCCACATACCACCGTAGAGAGAATAATATTTCCACAAATCTAATCTGCTGACAGCTTTTCATAACGTGATGTTTTTCCATATCTGGTCATGATGAATCGTTTTTCCGAGCCTGCCACTGCATGTTTTGCGAGGTGGTTTTATTGGCACGTCCTGTCAAAGCAGAGATCGCGTCCCTCTTTTCACGGGATTCTCATCAATACAGGTGCGAGTAACCCAATCGCGCCATCAATTAGGGCGCTTGGGGGATAAGCGGTTTTACCGGGCAAGTGGGGAGGCACAGAATACCTGCTGCCTTTATAAGGGGATAAGAACACCCATTCGCAACCACGCCTTCTTCTCCCCGATCCACTTTCCTCCGCCCGAGCTCTAGCGCCCAAGCGTTCGTGTCCTCTGCCCACAAAGGCCTTCCGAAAATGTCCAGATCCGGAGCAGGAGGGAAGTGGATGGCCTCTACCATCTGGGAGAAGGATATCAAAAAGCTTCGGGAGGCCGGGTATCTGGCCAAGAAAATCGGCCACCGTCTCCCGACGGTGGGACAGATCGTCCCTACTCCGGAACCCCATGAGAGGGTTGTATTCCTTCCTCACTTTTTCCGCGGGCTAGGGTTTCTCCTTCACCCGTTTTTTCACGGCATCATGTATTACTACGGGATCAATCTTCACGATCTGTCACCTAATTCCTTCCTCAACATCTCGACATTCATTGTCGTGTGTGAGGCTTTTCTCCGCATCTCGCCACACTTCGGCTTATGGTTGAAGATTTTTAATGTGAAGCCCAAGGTAGTGGGCGGTGAGCACGCCGAGTGCGGGGGCGCTATGGTGAGCAAGATGCCCAATGTCATATGGCCAACATGCACCTTTAACGACTCTGTCAAGGAGTGGCAACAGCAGTGGTTTTACATCACTGAGCCGTGTGGCATGGAATGGGCCGCTACTCCCAAATTTTGATCCGGGGCCCCCTTGCGGCTTACATCCTGGGTCAAGAAGGGCCTGAACTGGTCCTCGTCCGATGAATTGACGGTGCTCCAAACGCGCATTAAAGATATGGGAGACAAGAACATTGAACTTGTCAATGTAGTCCAGGTGATGTTAGTTCACCGGATCCTGCCTTGTCAACACCGGACTTACAATCTATGGGAATTCGACCGCGCCAGGCACCAAACCCTATGAGAGCTTTTTGGCTCCTCGCACAAGGACATCTGGAAGGTGCTTTTCAAATCCAGCAAATCTTGGCCGGACTCCGGTGAAGACCGCGGGTACCAACTGTCCCGCCCTGCAAGTTCGGTGAGTCATCATACTTTCATCCACATAACCCAAAGGAAGCGCTTAACGTGTTTTCTACAACTCTCCCAGGGCTGGACGAAGAAGGCGGAGCAGATCCATTGTCCGGCCCCGCTGCCTGAAGAACCGGCCATCCCACTTCTGACGAAGATTCTGGTCCCGGCGCCCTACAAGGTGCCGAAGAAGATGGCCGAGACGGAGGCCAAAAAGACCCCGGGAGGTCTTCATCGCCGTGACACTTCGGATACTGATTGAAGATGAATCCCCTACGGGAGGAAAGAAGAATAGGACGGCCTCCGTACACTTGGAGTCCGTGCCGCCCAAAAGGGGAAAGGCTCCTCTTCCGGAGGAGTCCACTGCCGCCGCCGGCAGCGGCCCGGCGTGGGATCCCAGGGCCCAGCCCCTGGTGACCTCGTGAGTATACAAAATCCAAGTACGTCTATGCGTCCGGATTTGTCATGGAATGGCATTTTAACCTGAGCCATATTTTTTGTAGTCCGGCGAGGTCCCGTACCAAACGATCCTCATCAGAGGATTCGCTAAGCTTGGATGCTATGGAGAGCGGGACGCCCCCAAAGGCCCCTTCCTCCGAACAGGTGGATAACACCGAGGCTTCGTCCTAGAAGGACCCCAGCCAAGGAGGAAAGGGGAAGACTGCAAAGGCAGTGCCGGGAAGTCAAACTTCAGGGGCTGGACACATGGGGGAGAAAATTCCCATGGGAGCTGATGGCAGGGACCATCTGGAATTCGGCTCCCAGCCGGATATAGCTCCGGAGACCAATACGGCCCCAGAGTCAGGCAGGCAGCCTCTCTCAGCTGGAGGGGACATGCCTGTTCTGCCAGCAACCTCTGTCCAACCAGAGGTGTCGGATGCTTTGTTGGTGGCACTGAAGAGCGCCTCCATCGTCGACGAACACCGTGCCCTTATGGGTGCGGTGATTGAGAAGATTCAGTCTGCTAAGAGTGGACTGAATGGAGCCTGTATCGGCCTTGTAAAAGTTTTTGAGGTATGTTTTATGAGGTTTCGAAGAGTGTCATGGTATGGATAGTAGCCCCTGATACAATGTTCGGTGAAAGAAAGAACCGGACAGAGGATCAAATTCATGTTCGCAGGAAGACTCACTGAATGACATTTATTTCTCTTCTGTTATAAGCAGGTGTCTGTAGCGGCTGCTGCCTCTCGTACTGCGGAGATCTCTGGACTGAATCAAAGTCTAGAGCGGGCCAAAGAAGAACTTGGCCAATTGAAAATGCAGTTGGGAGATAAACAAGGTATGCACAAATCCTGTTCGCGTTTATTGCGAATAAATTTGCAGTATGAGAAAATAAGCTTCATAATTTGTGCTAGGGATGGTGACCGAAGTCGAGGCTCTTAAAAGGGCTGTGGCCGAGGCCGAGAAAAAGGCAGCCACAGAGCAGGCTCTTCGCGAGAAGCACGAGGCCAGGGTTATTAAAGCTGAGCAGGAGCTGCAAGAGGCCGTGAAAAAATGCGAGACCTTGGAGGAGAGTTTAACGGAGAAAGAATCCGAACTCGCCCAGGCGCATCAGGCCATGAGCGATGCCCGGGGGGAAACCCAAAGCGCCCTTCAGGGGATCCAGGAGGCGAGGAAGATCACGGCGGGTAAGGCTTTTTCCTTGTAAAGCAAGTTTTTGAGGAGAAGATTATATTTCTAATTTTGAAATCGGATTTCTCCAAGGGTGTTTGCGGAGCTGCCCCACAGTATATCGGATGCCGCCCAATTCTACCGGGCCGAAGAAAGGAACACCGCGGATAAGCTTTTCTGGTCGCAGTATTTGGCACCGAATTATCCGGTGCCTTTTGCCGATCAACTGAAACAACTGGTCGAACTGCATAAGGCGGCCGAATTAGCCATGAAGGACTTGATTATCCGGCTATGGCCCGCCGAGCCAATTCCAAGCAGCTACTTCGGGCTCGTGAGGCGGCTTGTAAGCGCTTGCCCTCGACTTGACATCATCAAGCGGTCGGTCTGCATAGAAGGTGCACGAATGGCCTTCGCCCGCGCAAAGGTGCACTGGGGGAAGATGGATGCTGAGAAGCTGATGACCGAAGGGATGCCCGAGGGGAAGGAGCACCGTAAGCCCGAATTATATTATGAAAGTGTCCTTAAAGGATCCTACCTTGCAGCGGAGCTATGCACCAAGGACATTATATTTCCATGAATGCAAATCATGTTGTCCTTTGGAATGTTTAAACAAGGTCATTTATATTATTTGTTGCTTTGTTATATAAAAGTTTATCCATCTGCGCGGCCGTTGTATATATTAATCCTGAGAGTTGGCCAGTCGTCGGCTTCTCCCCCACGTAAGAAGTACGGGGGTGTTCGGGATAAACCTGATCACTCTTTATCCCAGTTTTGGGTCCTTCGAGGGAGGTGTTCAACACAGCAAACAAGGCAATCGGACTATAAGGCTTTATCACTCTCACTTAGCCACAAGAGCTTTAGGAAGGTAGGCGCAGCCCCTGGTGCTCGGAAGACCGCACGGGGGGCTCTATAAGCACCTGATCGGAAGAAAAACCGATCCATCGCACGCTGCATTGGTTATGGCAATATGCGGAAGAAATCCTTAAAGATTTTGTACCTCTCGAACAGCTGACCAGCTCTCGCCATATCATGACAGTCAGTTTTTGGCTTTCTCTACTGAGGTGCTCGTCCGGAAGAACCGGGACACAATCGCAGTAGTTCTCCCAGTGCTACCTTAGCCGATATAGCGGAACGTAAGGTACCAAAACATGGGAGCCGGGCAAACCCAACTATTGACCCAATACATGATTCGGAGCTGATGCATATAATGCTATAGGTTCGGGGTGCCGAACTTCCGCGAAGGTGTTCGGACTTTATTGCCGTGTTATGAGTAATACGAAGCCCCTGGCATATTTTTAAGGCATATCGCTGTATACAGATGCCACTTGATAAAAGAATTTCAATAAGAAATAACAGCAGGTAAGCGTCATGCAAATCCACATGTTGTATTTAAATAGTACGTCTATGCGTATGAGTACAGGTAATGTGATAAAAAAGGAATATGACCGCGGAACCTGCTGAGACCGGGGGGAAGAAGCTGAGTCCGGATTCGGAATATAGCCGGATGGTCATTTTGGGGAATGTCTAAGGATTCCCCTGCGCTTTCAAGCTGCCTCCGTATCACCCATCCTGGTCTGCGCAAAGGTGAACCTGCAAAGGAAATGTAAGAAATTTTTGCGTGCCGGAGAGCGGTTGAGCCGCCGAGTGCGACCTGTCCTGGCCTTCGCCAGAGCGTTTAATCAAACTCTGGACGAGTCGGGCTGTCCTTCCGTGAAGTAGTTCGGAGTCCCTTAACAGTGTCCAGGAGCCTGGACGTTGACTCGAGGTTCGGCTGCAAGGTGCGGCTCGTTGCTTCTGCTCTGAAGGCGGTGGTGCCATTAACCGTGATGACGCCGCGTGGACCGGGCATCTTGAGCTTACGGTAGGCATAATGCGGCACCACGTTGAATCGAGCGAACGCGGTTCGTCCGAGCAGTGTCTGATAATCACTTCGGAAAGGGATGATTTCGAAGATTAACTCTTCGGTACGGTAATTTTCTGGAGATTCGAAGACTACCTCAAGGGCAATGGAGCCTGTACAGCTGGCTTCCACACCTGGTATAATGCCTCTGAAAGTGGCTTTAGTGGGTTTGATCGACAAATGATCGATGCCCATTTTGCGCACTGTGTCCTGGTAAAGCAGATTTAGACTGCTGCCTCCGTCCATAAGGATTTGTGTGAGGTGGAACCCGTCAATTATTGGGTCGAGGACTAGTGCGCCTGGATTGCCCTGATTGGCGTTAACCGGACGATCCGTGCGGTTGAAGGTGACCGGGCCTAGGTTATATTGTGGGACGACTAGTTCCGTTAAGTCGGCATCCCTAAGGGTGCGTATCCGACCCGAGTTGGGATTTTGAGTGGTGTTTACCACATTCACCGATTGAATATGCGGGGGAAATTTCTTTTGCCCTCCTGTGTTCGGTGATCTAGGCTCTTCGCCGCCATTATCGCTTTGAGACCCTCCTTCTCCATGTTTGGCGCCTGCCCTGCCGGCTTGTTTGAAGACCCAGCATTCTCTGTTTGTGTGGGTGGCTGGCGTTCCTGGGGTGCCATGAATTTGGCATTGGCGATCGAGTATACGGTCCAGACTGGATGGACCCGAATTGTTATTTTTGAGTGGCCCTTTCCGCTGACCGGTCTTTGAGCCCCTAAACCCGGCATTGACTGCCGTCTCTTCGGCGTTTTCACCGTATTTGCGGTGCTTGTGTTTGTTGCGTCGTGGTTTGCCGTTGCTATCCCTGGCTTTTGGTGTGCCAGGTTTGCTTGCTGTATTGTTACTATGAGCCAACCAGCTATCTTCGCCCGCGCAAAAGTGGGTCATAAGTGTCGTGAGGGCTGCCATGGATTTTGGCTTCTCTTGACCGAGGTGCCGGGCGAGCCATTCGTCACGGATGTTATGCTTAAATGACGCTAAGGCCTCTACATCCGGACAGTCGACAATTTGGTTCTTCTTGGTTAGGAACCTGGTCCAAAATTTTCTGGCCGATTCCCCTGGTTGCTGAATTATATGGCTCAAGTCATCAGCATCCGGTGGTCGCACATAAGTGCCCTAGAAGTTGTCAAGGAACGCATCTTCCAAATCCTCCCAACTGCCAATGGAGTCTGCTGGCAAGCTATTCAGCCAATGCCGAGCTGGTCCTTTGAGTTTTAGTGGGAGGTACTTGATGGCATGTAGATCATCACCGCGAGCCATATGGATGTGGAGGAGGAAATCCTCGATCCATAATGCGGGGTCTGTTGTACCATCATATGATTCAATGTTTACGGGTTTAAAACCCTCCGGGAATTCGTGATCCATTACTTCATCAGTGAAGCATAGGGGGTGTGCGGCGCCTCTGTGCCGGGCTATATCACGACGCAGTTCATACGAGTCTTGTCTGCTGTATTCGGTCCGGCCGGATTTGCTTTTAGTATATCTGGCATGACGGTCATCGTCCCGCGTTGGGGCACGCCCCCGTGATCCGTAGATCGATCTCGCGTGTCCTGCTTTGTTTTCCAATACGTCTCGCAGGTCTCGCGTATTGCCCTGGGCCTTGGGATTTTTGTTTGGATGGCGGCGGGGTGCGGGCTGGACTTCGGGCTGGTATGCCCCTCTGTCTCGGCCACGAGGTGGCCGATCAGCCGCATCATATGCTGGTGATGTAGGTTTCAATGCTTCATCCTCGAGTTGGGGTAGCAACCTGCGCTTTGGATAACTCTTGGTTGGGCGCTCGAGTTCGTATTCCTCGGCCGCCAGGACTTCAGTCCATCTATCCGCTAGCAGATCTTGATCAGCTCGAAGCTATTGTTGCTTTTTCTTTAGGCTGTTTGCTGTGGCTATAAGCTGGCGCTTGAAGCGCTCCTGCTCGACAGGATCCTCAGGCACGATAAATTCTTCGTCGCCGAGGCTCACTTCGTCTTCGGAGAGAGGTATGTAATTGTCATCCTCTGATTCTCCGTCTGCTGCCTGTTCTGGAGGGCTAGCTTGTTCATCCTCCCGCTTGAGATCTGGCTGGAGGGGATTGTCATCATCTTCGGCGCTATCCGGAGCGTTATTGTCTCTTGGGCCGGTATCGCTGCTATGGCGGGATTTAGAGCGGCGCCGCTGACGTCGATGCTTGGATTGCTGCTTGGAGGGATTATCCTCCGTTGTCTTATCGCCATCGCCTTCTTTGGGGGTGTCCACCATGTAAATATCATATGATGAGGTGGCAGTCCAGCGCCCTGTGGGTGGTGGTTCCTGTTCGTCTCCTACGTTGTCGTCCATACCGTCGATGTCTTCGGAGTCGAAATCGAGCATGTCGGTTAAATCGTCGACAGTGGCTACTAAGTGGGTGGTGGGTGGGTCGCGAATTTCTTCATCGTCCGCATCCCATTCTAGCCGGACATAGTCCGACCAAGGTTCTCCCGACAAGGAGAGAGACCTTAATGAATTTAGCACATCGCCAAAAGGCGAGTGCTGAAAGATATCCGTAGAGGTGAACTCCATGATCGGCGCCCAATCAGATTCGATAGGCACGGACGCAGGGGGTTCGAGGCCTGTGGCCAGGGGTGGATCCGAGGATCCGGCGACACAGGTCGCATAGGAGGTGAAGTCAGTATTCGGCTCTATCGCCACTGAGTGTGTGGCCTCCGAGGCGGGGTCCATCCGCCCGTCCTCGGACGGCATAATTGACTCCGGATCTAAGGCCGGAGGAGGCATAGGTGTGATTTCCTGAACACCGTCCGGCGGCAGAGCTAAGTCATGCTCGTCGTGACTGTGCGGCGCACCTGACATGTGCTCGAATCCGTCAAAGATCAAGTCTCCGCAGATATCGGTAGTATAGTTCAAGTTTCCAAACCTGACCTGATGGCCAGGGGCGTAGCTCTCGATCTGCTCCAGATGGCCAAGCGAGTTGGCCCGCAGTGCAAAGCTGCCAAGCACGAAGATCTGTCCGGGGAGGAAAACCTCACCCCGGATCACATCGTTGCTGATGATCGAAGGAGCCATCTAGCCTTACGGTGACGGCACAGTGGAACTCTAAATGAAAGCACCAATGTCGGTGTCAAAACCGGTGGATCTCGGGTAGGGGGTCCCGAACTGTGCGTCTAAGGCGGATGGTAACAGGAGGCGGGGGACACGATGTTTACCCAGGTTCGGGCCCTCTCAATGGAGGTAATACCCTACTTCCTGCTTGATTGATCTTGATGATATGAGTATTACAAGAGTTGATCTACCACGAGATCGTAGAGGCTAAACCCTAGAAGCTAGCCTTTGGTATGATTGTTGTTGTCCTACGGACTAAACCTCCGGTTTATATAGACACCGGAGGGGGCTAGGGTTACACAGAGTCGGTTACAAAGGAGGAGATCTACATATCCGTATTGCCAAGCTTGCCTTCCACGCCAAGGAGAGTCCCATCCAGACACGGGACGAAGTCTTCAATCTTGTATCTTCATAGTCCAACAGTACGACCAAGGATATAGTCCGGCTGTCCGAGGACCCCTTAATCCAGGACTCCCTCAGTGCCGGAACAGGGTCCCGATTGGTTTTTGGTGGCTACAGAGGGTTGCGGCGGCGGAACTCCCGATCTATTCTCTTCCTTGAAGGTTTTAGGGTATATGGGAATATATAGGCGAAAGAAGTCGGTAAGAGGAGCCACGAGGGGCCCACGAGGGTGGAGGGCGCGCCCAGGGGGGTGGGCGCGCCCCCTGCCTCGTGCCTTCCTCGGTTCTTCCCTTACGTACACTCCAAGTCTTCTGGATTGCTTTCGTTCCAAAAATAACTCTCCCGAAGGTTTCATTCCGTTTGGACTCCGTTTGATATTCCTTTTCTGCGAAACACTGAAACAAGGGAAAAAACAGGAACTGGCACTGGGCTCTGGGTTAATAGGTTAGTCCCAAAAATAATATAAAACTGTTTAATAAAGCCCATAAACATCCAAAACAGATAATATATAGCATGAATACTTCATAAATTATAGATACGTTGGAGATGTATCAGCATCCCCAAGCTTAATTCCTGCTCGTCCTCGAGTAGGTAAATGATAAAAGAAATAATTTATGAAGTGTGAATGCTAGCAGATGCATAAGTTTGATCAATGATAATTTCAATCACCTTTTCTAGCATCATTATATGTCATAACAGTAGCTTAACTCATAGAACTTTTCATGATCAAGTAACAAACTATTCACATGTTAAAGTATAGATCATAAACTTTCTTGAAAACTAACAAACCGTGTTATTAGTCATCAAACAATTACAATTCATTTTATTTTCAGGAAGAGTCTATGTCAGAGCTTTGATTCAGCAAACTTCACATACTCAACTATCATTTAGTCTTTCATGATTGCTACCACTCAAAGCATATTTTTAGAACAAATAGTATTCATCGAACACAGAGAAAGATAGGGGCTTAATGTTTCGCCTCCCAACCTTTTACCTCAAGGGTAATGTCAACAGTAATAATTCATGCTCAAATATATTTGAATGGCCATATATGCTTAGATCTTTCCATCACATGATGCTTGCCAACTAAAGAGTAGGTTGGAATGAGAAGGAATACTACTGACTCTTGCATAAAAGTAAAAGATAGGCCCTTCGCAGAGGGAAGCAGGGATTTGCAGAGGTGCCAGAGATCGAAGCTAAAATAGAGATGAAAATAATTTTGAGAGGTATGCTTTCATTGTCAACATAATGACCAAGAGTTCCCAATATCTTCCATACTAGATACATTATAGGCGGTTCCCACGCAGAAAGGTAAAGATTTTACTCCCCCTCCACCAACAATCACACTCCACGGCTTGTGCAAAACAATGGGTGCCGTCCAACTTTCAACAATCCTGGGGGAGTTTTGTTTAAATTATTTGCGAATTTGTTTTTGATCTTTTGATCATAGGACTGGGCATCCCAGTTACCAGCCATTTTCTCGTGAATGATGAGCGGAGTCCACTCATCTTGAGAATAACCCACCTAGCATGGAAGATACTGCTAGCCCCTAGTCGCTGCATGAGTGATTCGGGCATACAAAACAGATTATTATTTGAAGGTTTAGAGTTTGGCACATGCAAATTTACTTGGAACGGCAGGTAAATACCGCATATAGGTAGATATGGTGGACACTCATGGAAGAAACTTGGTTCAAGGATTTTGGATGCACAAACAGTATTCCCGCTTAGTACAGATATTTTGGCTAGCAAAGGATTCTAAATAGCAAGCACCACATGTTAGAGGATCCATAACAATATAACTTATACAAATATACCCAAGCATAACTCATTATGTTGTCTTCCTTGTCCAACTTCAACTAATTTGCTCAGGTTTGAAAATAATTAATGGGGCTCACAATCATAGAAGATGTCCAAGATAGTATATTTATATGTGAAATCTCTCTTCCTTCAATATTCTTTCATGAATTGTTCAAGTGACCAATACAATGTTTGCTAACCTTCAAAAAATTTACCACCTCTACCTCTTATATGTGAAGGCATTACTCCCCATGGGAAAGGCATATGAAACATATATAATTTCAGATTTATGACATTCAAATCATTCAACTATTTACTCATAGGATATAAGTGAAGCACACGAGTAAATGACAAACTACTCCAAAAGATATAAGTGAAGATCAATGAGTAGTCAAATAATTATTTAGCTATGTGAAGACTCTCTCTCATTTAAGAATTTCAGATCTTGGGATATTATTCAAACAGCAAGCAAAGCAAAGAAAATAAAATGACGCTCCAAGCAAAACACATATCATGTGGTGAATAAAAACATAGCTCCAAGTAAAGTTACCGATGGATGAGGACGAAAGAGGGGATGCCTTCCGGGGCATCCCCAAGCTTAGACACTTGGTTATCCTTGAATATTACCTTGGGGTGCCTTGGGCATCCCCAAGCTTAGGCTCTTGCCACTCCTTATTCCATAGTCCATCGAATCTTTACCGAAAACTTGAAAACTTGAAAACTTCACAACACAAAACTTAACAAAAAATCTCGTAAGCTCCGTTAGTATAAGAAAATAAATCACCACTTAGGTACTGTTGTGAACTCATTCTAAATTCATATTTGTGTAATATCTACTGTATTCTAACTTCTCTATGGTTCATACCCTCCGATACTACTCATAGATTTATCAAAATAAGCAAACAACACAATGAAAACAGAATCTGTCAAAAACAGAACAGTCTGTAGTAATCTGTATCAAACGTATACTTATGGAACTAGAAAAATTCTGAAATAAATTGGTGGACCTGCGGAATTTGTCTAGTAATCATCTGCAAAAATAATCAACTAAATAGCACTCTCCAGTAAAACGTTTTAGCTAATCTCGTGAGCGCTAAAGTTTCTGTTTTCTACAACATGATCATAAAGACTTCATCCAAGTCTTCCTAAAGGTTCTACATGGCACAAACAGTAATTAAAACACAAAACCACATCTAAACAGAAGCTAGATGAATTATTTATTGCTAAACAGAACCAAAAATCAAGAAACTAAAATAAAATTGGGTTGCCTCCCAACAAGCGCTTACGTTTAACGCCCCTAGCTAGGCATGATGATTTCAATGATGCTCACATAAAAGATAAGAATTGAAACATAAAGAGAGCATCATGAATAATATGACTAGCAGATTTAAGTCTAACCCACTTCCTATGCATAGGGATTTTGTGAGCAAACAACTTATGGGAACAATAATCACCTAGCATAGGAAGGCAAAACAAGCATAACTTTAAAACTTTTAACACATAGAGAGGAAACTTGATATTATTGCAATATGTAGAAGCATATGATCCTCTCTCATAATAATTTTCAGTAGCATCATGAATGAATTCAACCATATAACCAGCACATAAAGCATTATTTTCATGATCTACAAGCATAGAAATTTTATTACTCTCCACATAAGCAAATTTCTTCTCATGAATAGTGGTGGGAGCAAATTCAACAAAATAACTATCATGTGAAGCATAATCCAATTGAAAATTAAAATCATGATGACAATTTTCATGGTTATCTTTATTCTTTATAGCATACGTGTCATCACAATAATCATCATAAATAGGAGGCATGCTTTCATCATAATAAATTTGCTCATCAAAACTTGGGGGACAAAAATATCATCCTCATCAAACATAGCTTCCCCAAGCTTGTGGCTTTGCATATCATTAGCATCATGGATATTCATAGAATTTGTACTAACAACATTGCAATCATGCTCATCATTCAAATATTTAGTGCCAAACATTTTAATGCATTCTTCTTCTAGCACTTGAGCACAATTTTCCTTCCCATCATTTTCACGAAAGATATTAAAAAGATGAAGCATATGAGGCAACCTTAATTCCATTTTTTTTGTAGTTTTCTTTTATAAACTAAACTAGTGATAAAACAAGAAACTAAAGGATTCGATTGCAAGATCTAAAGATATACGTTCAAGCACTCACCTCCCCGGCAACGGCGCCAGAAAAGAGCTTGATGTCTACTACACAACCTTCTTCTTGTAGACGTTGTTGGGCCTCCAAGTGCAGAGGGTTGTAGGACAGTAGCAAATTTCCCTCAAGTGGATGACCTAAGGTTTATCAATCCGTGGGAGGCGTAGGATGAAGATGGTCTGTCTCAAGCAACCCTGCAACAAATAACAAAGAGTCTCTTGTGTCCCCAACACACCCAATACAATGGTAAATTGTATAGGTGCACTAGTTCAGCGAAGAGATGGTGATACAAGTGCAATATGGATGGTAGATATAGGTTTTTGTAATCTGAAAATATAAAAACAGCAAGGTAACTAATAATAAAAGTGAGCACAAACGGTATTGCAATGCGTTGAAACAAGGCCTAAGGTTCATACTTTCACTAGTGCAAGTTCTCTCAACAATAATAACATAACTGGATGATATAACTATCCCTCAACATGCAACAAAGAGTCACTCCAAAGTCACTAATAGCGGAGAACAAACGAAGAGATTATTGTAGGGTACGAAACCACCTCAAAGTTATTCTTTCGGATCGATCTATTCAAGAGTTCATAGTAAAATAACACGAAGCTATTCTTTCCGTTCGATCTATCATAGAGTTCGTACTAGAATAACACCTTAAGATACAAATCAACCAAAACCCTAATGTCACCTAGATACTCCAATGTCACCTCAAGTATCCGTGGGTATGATTATACGATATGCATAACACAATCTCATATTCATCTATTCAACCAACACAAAGTACTTCAAAGAGTGCCCCAAAGTTTCTACCGGAGAGTCAAGACGAAAACGTGTGCCAACCCCTATGCATAGGTTCATGGGAGGAACCCGCAAGTTGATCACCAAAACATACATCAAGTGGATCACGTGATATCCCATTGTCACCACAGATAAGCACGGCAAGACATACTTCAAGTGTTCTCAAATCCTTAAAGACTCAATCCGATAAGATAACTTCAAAGGGAAAACTCAATCCATTACAAGAGAGTAGAGGGGGAGAAACATCATAAGATCCAACTATAATAGCAAAGCTCGCGATACATCAAGATCCTATCACCTCAAGAACACGAGAGAGAGAGAGATCAAACACATAGCTACTGGTACATACCCTCAGCCCCGTGGGTGAACTACTCCCTCCTCATCATGGAGTGCACCGGGATGATGAAGATGGCCACCAGTGAGGGACCCCCCCTCCGGCAGGGTGCCGGAACAGGGTCCCGATTGGTTTTTGGTGGCTACAGAGGCTTGCGGCGGCGGAACTCTATATCTATTCTCTTCCCCGAAGGTTTTAGGGTATATGGGAATATATAGGCGAAAGAAGTCGGTAAGGGGAGCCACGAGGGGCCCACGAGGGTGGAGGGCGCGCCCAGGGGGGTGGGCGCGCCCCCTGCCTTGTGCCTTCCTCGTTGCTTCCCTTACGTACACTCCAAGTCTTCTGGATTGCTTTCGTTCCAAAAATAACTCTCCCGAAGGTTTCATTCTGTTTGGACTCCGTTTGATATTCCTTTGCTGCGAAACACTGAAACAAGGGAAAAAACTAGAACTGGGCTCTGGGTTAATAGGTTAGTCCCAAAACTAATATAAAAGTGTTTAATAAAGCCCATAAACATCCAAAACAGATAATATAATTGCATGAATACTTCATAAATTATAGATACGTTGGAGACGTATCACATATATCATGTTTACTGTTTTCACTTAAGGGGGAAACTTCTTCTGTCCCCCTGTGTTCGGTTGCCGGGGCTCCTCGTCCTTGTCCTTGCTTTGTGATCCCTTTTCCCCATTCTCGGCGTTTAACTTGCCGGCCTGTTTAAAAACCCAACAGTCTGTTGGTATGATTGGTTGGTTTTTTCTGGGGTGCCATATATCTGGCACGGGCGATCGAGTATGCGGTCAAGGCTGGATGGTCCCTGATTGTTTCTCTTGTATGGTTTCTTCCGCTGGTTGGACTTGGAGCCACTGAATCTGGCGTTAACTGTAGTGTCGTCGGTATTATCACCATTGCTTCGGCGTTTGTGTCTGTTACGTCGGAGCTTGCCATTGTTATTCTTAGCCTCAGAGGGCCCTGCCTTGCTCGCTGTGTTTTTGCTGCGAGCCAACCAACTATCCTCACCCGCGCAAAAGCGGGTCATGAGTGCCGTGAGTGCTGCCATAGATTTTGGCTTTTCTTGGCCGAGGTGGCGGGCAAGCCATTCATCGCGGATGCTATGTTTAAAGGCCGCTAAGGCTTCGGCATCTGGACAGTCGATGATCTGGTTCTTTTTAGTTAGGAACATAGTCCAGAACTTCTTGGCTGACTCCCCGGGCTGTTGAACTATGTGGCTTAAGTCATTGGCGTCTGGCGGTTGAACATATGTACCTTGGAAGTTGTCGAGAAAGGCTTCTTCCAGGTCCTCCCAGCTGCCAAAAGAATTCTCGGGCAGACTATTTAACCAGTGCCGGGCTGGCCCTTTTAGTTTTAGTGGGAGGTATTTGATGGTGTGAAGATCATCCCCGCGGGCCATGTGGATGTGGAGAATAAAGTCCTTGATCCATACGGCGGGATCGGTTGTTCCATCGTATGATTCGATGTTTACGGGTTTGAACCCTTCTAGGAATTCATGATCCATTACTTCATCAGTGAAGCAAAGAGGGTGCGCGGCGCCTCTATATCGGGCCACATCGCGACGTAGCTCTGATGGAGTCCCTCTGCGGCATTCGGCCCGGGCGTGATTGGGTTTATCACGTCCAAATAGGTAGCCGTCATCGTGTGTCAATGCTCGTCCTCACGATCCGTAGATCGATCTTGTATGTCCTGCTCTATTGTCCAGGTCTTGATGAAGGTCATATGTATAGTCCCGAGCTGTCTTATCCCTGCCTTTACGGCGAGGTGGGACAGTCTGGTTTTCGGCTCGGGCTGCAGTTTTATCCCGACCGCACGGTGGCCAATCAGCCGCGTTGCGTGATGCTGGTGCAAGATCTGGCGCCTCATCGTCGAACTGAGGTAGTAATCTGCTCTTCGGGTAACTTTTGGCTGGGCGTTTAAGTCCGTATTCCTCGCCTGCCAGGACATCGGTCCATCTGTCATTGAGCATGTCTTGATCAACTTGAAGCTGCTGCTGCTTCTTTTTCAGGCTCCTCGCAGTGGCTATTAGCTGAAGTTTAAAGCACTCTTGCTCCAGGGGCTCCTCAGGCACGATGAAATCTTCGTTGCCGAGGCTCACCTCCTCCTCGGAGGGCGGACGGTAACTACCGTCCTCCGAGTTTTCTTGTATGGCCTGTTCGTCAGGGCTGGCATGCCCTGATTCCCAATTGTCTTGTTCAGCAGTTTGTTCATTGGGTTCTTCTGTGTCTTCGGCACCATCCGGAGTGTTGTCGTCTCCTGTGCCGGTGTTGTTGTTGTCCCTGCTGCGGCGGGATTTAGAGCGGCGCCGCTGACGCCGGCGCTTTGGCTGTGTTTTAGGAGGGTCCTCCTTTGTTGGGTTTTCTTTGTCATCGCCACTATTATTTTTCGGCGTATCTACCATGTAGACGTCATATGAGGAAGTGGCCGTCCATCGTCCAGTGAACGACGGGTTTTGGGCCTCCTCGTCTCCGGCATCGTCGTCCATACCGTCGATGTCTTCGGAGTCATAGTCAAGCGTGTGGGTTAAGTCTTCGACAGTGGCTATGAAGTGGGTGGTGGGTGGGATGCGAAATTCTCCTTCATCATCAGCCTCCAGTTCGAACCAGACATAATTCGGCTGTAAGTCCCCCGCCAAGGACAAGTTTCTTAACGAGTTTAGCACATCGCCCAAGGGCGAATGCTGGAAGATGTCTGCGGTGCTAAACTCAAAGATCGATAAGCGATCCAGTTCGGCGTCCACGAATGCACATGGCTCGGAAGTTATGTGTCAGGACCCCGATTCCAAGTCACATTGATCTAGACGGTAACACCTCATATCACTTTGCGGCCTCACGCACGGTATTCCCACGGGTGTCGCCTTACCATGGCCCGGGACCGTTTGCGCCTTTTGGCTCACGTATATGATAGTGTCGCTAGCATCCATACGACAGAGAACCCGGGCCGACATGACTAGTCGTGAACCCAAAGTGGCACTAACTTACGGGGACAGGCATACATGAATCAACATCGAGCATGCCGGTCAGCAGCGTGCGAATCCGGGCTGTAGCACTGGGCTAACAGGACTCCGGTGAACCGGGCTGTAGCAGGCTAGGCAGGACTCCGGATGTCACCGCGTGACATTTCCCCGAAGGGACAGACACAGGAACAAAGTGAATCACATGCCGGCCAGTCAAGTGTTTCGGAGCAGTAGTGCTGGGCTAGCAGGACTCCGGTGAACCGGGCTGTAGCAGACTACTATGGCTCATGGAAGCACAAGACTACATTTCCCCATAAGAGAGGCTACCAAGGATAAACAACTAGGTTGTCGGATCCCACACATACCAAGCATTTCAATCATACACGCAATATGCTCGATATGTGTAAATACAACATGGCATCACAACATAACTCTACGACTCTAGTATTTATTCATTAGGCTCCGAAGAGCCAGATATTACAAACATGGGTCTCATGACCCAACATTCAGAGCATACAAGTCAAAGCACATGCGGAAGCTTAACATGTCTAAGTACAGACATCTATAAATGAAAAAGGCTGAGAAGCCTGACTATCTACCAGATCCTGCCGAGGGCACAAGATCGTAGCTGAGGTATCAAGCTAAACGTCGAAGTCCACACGGAACTACTAGCGAGACCGACGTCTCTCTGCAAAACATAAAATAAGCAAACGTGAGTACAAATGTACCCAGTAAGACTTACATCAGAACTATCTACATATGCATCGGTATCAACAAAGGGGGTGGTGGAGTTTGACTGCAGCAAACCAGCTTTGACTCGGCGGCTATCCTGAACTACGACTGCAAGTAACTCTTTTGAGGTGGCGCACACGAGTCCACATATTCACCATATCAATACACCACTATGGATCCGCTCCCGTCTCCCTACGAGAACGCCATCCATAGCACTCACGCTTATCTTGCGCATTTTGGAGTATCCACTTTCACTTGTCTATGAACTGTTATAGGCAACCCAGAAGTCCTTTACCGCAGACACGGCTATTCGAATAGATGATGTTAACCCTACAGGGGTGTACTTCGTCACACACGCTCTCGCCACTTACCACCATGTACACGTCGTGTACCTTGGCAACCTTCAAGCGGAAGCTTGGCGAGGGAGTCGGCCACGACCTGACTAACCACACAAGTCTCTCATCCAGGTTTATCGCCTATTCGGGTTCCATCCGCAAGGAGATCCGGCCGGGGTATCGCTCACGGCCCCAAACGATGTGTGCAGGGTTCCCGAGCCGACCATCCGGGTGCCACTCGGTACACCAGGCCACGTGTGCCTAGTCTGTCCCAAGCCCACCTGTACCGGGTGCCACTTGGTAGACTACTAACACTACCTACAAACACCAGAAACTAGTTGCAACTCCTGGACAGAGATCAAGTTGATTAATAAGTCGAGAGGGGTCGAGTTACCGGAACCCAATGTGTGGTAGTAACTGTTCATGGATCACAAACACAGAACTCAGTTCCTGAGGACGGTTTCAATGAGACAACCCACCATGTACTCCTACATGGCCTCTCACCGCTACCTTTACCAAATCGTGTTCACACACTTAGCTCTCACACAGTAGGACATGTTCACAACTCTCCAATTCATTCCCGATGAATCAGACCTGACACAACTCTAAGCAATAGCAGGCATGACAAACAAGCATGAATGAGTAGGCACATCAGGGCTCAAACAACTCCTACTCATGCTAGTGGGTTTCGTCTATTTACTGTGGCAATGACAGGTCATGCAGAGGAAAGGGGTTCAACTACCGCAGCATGTAACAGTTGAAACGTTGTTGTCCTAATGCAGTAAAAGAGAGCAGGAGCGAGAGAGTGGGATTGTATCGGAATGAACAAGGGGGTTTTGCTTGCCTGGAACTTCTGAAGATAATATAGTTCTTCATCGGTGTCATCGATCTCATTGCCGGAATAACATCTACTGAAGGGGACAATTACTGGCAACAGAGAGGAAACACAATCAATGCAATGCAACAATATGATGCATGAATGTGACATGGCAATATGCTGTGATTTGAGCTAATGCAGCTAGCAACGATTTAAATGGAGTTGGTTTGAACACTAGATTCAAATTTGAACTCCACATGAGGCATTTCAAATACCATTAATTGAAATTGTCATATACAGTGGCTGTAAGTTGTTAAAACATGCATGAGAATGCCATAAACAGATTCTTCATATTTTTCTGATAATTTTTCATATATAAATTATCTCATTTGGAGTTACGGTTTATTTTCTATGATTTTTAGAAGTTTAAACAATTTTCTCGAATTTCCTGAATAAGAATAATCCAGAAAATGAGTTACTGCATCAGCATTGCGTCAGCTGGTCAACTGGGGCGGTCCAGGTCAAACCTGACCAGTGGGACCCATTGGTCAGTGACTCAGAGCTGGTTTGGGTGGATGATAGGTGGGACCGGTCAACGCTGACTTGGTCAAAGTCTAACTGACACGTGCGGTCCGCAAGATTAGCACTAATCTAAACCGAAGTTAAACTAACCTAAACAGGCACAAGGCCCACATGGCAGTGGCTCCGAGGGGTCAGTTAGGCGCTAATGACGGTGCCACGTCACCAGCCACCGGAGTTGGACGCCGGCGACCTCACGGTGCGGCGGCGGCTTGCCGGAATCGCGCTGTGGCCGTCGGATGGACGTGCCCAGGGCACCGGGCGATAGCCCTTGCTCCTGCGCATCTAGCGGAGGCAGCAGCAGGATACGGGGTCACCGGAATCGACGCCGGCGACGAGCCGAGCGGCGGCCGGAGCTACGGGCATGAAGCAATCAGCGCTAGGGTGAGGGAAACGGCAGGATTTTGTTGTCTACGACGTCTACGCAACCTCACTAGGCCTCTAGGAACACGCTCCCGACCATAAGGTCACCGGAGCATCAACGGCGTGGAGCTCGGGCGGCGGTGCTCCTCGGCTTCCATGAAAACGGCGGCCAGAGCTCGAAATCGAGCACGGGAGTAGGGGGAAAACAATGCGGGGCTCACATGGAGGTCGTTGAGCTTCTCAGCGGCTCGGGGGAGGCGTCGAAGGTGACGAACAGGCGCCGGCGATCTCGGCGGCTGAAGGTTGAAGATGACTGCGGCGGTGAGGACGTTCGGGGCGTCCGGCGATGCGTGGTTCGGTGGGGACGTCGAGGACGAAGAGGCGGAGTTCTTGGCACAGTGAGAGGGCGAGGGAGGTACGGTGGTCAGGCGGGCGACAGCGGCGAGCTCGGTGGCTCTCGGGCGGCTGCTGGAGAAGGGGCAAAGGAGAGGGAGAGAGTGCAGCGAGTGAGGGAGAGGAGAGAGGGGCTTCGAGCCATCTCCAGGCGCGGGATTGGGTTGACGGAGAGCGCGACACGACGAAGCAGGAGGTGGCGCAGCGCGTGCGTGCGCGCGGTGACCACGCGTCTGTCCTTCTGTCCAGGGAGGAAGACGACAGGGAGGCTGCGGTGGTGGGTTGGGCCAGGAAAAAGAACTGGGCCGGCTCTGCTGCAGGTAAGCGCCAGGTAAGTCTTTCTCTCCTCTGTCTTTTATTCATTTGTTTTCTATTTTCTATTTCTGCTACTGTTTTTGAATTTGGTTTGCTAACCAAATTATTTTTGCAGCTTCTGGAGATTAGTGTGGATGATAGATGCATTATTACAGGGCCCCACACATAATTCCAGAATTATCGGAGCAATAAATAATATGCATAGCATTTAGTTGCTCCAATTCAAATACTTAATGAATTCATTCAAAAATCCAGATATGTCCTAAAAATATGTGCATCATTTTTGGCAGAGGTATCCACCTTAACCAAAAATCATGAACTTTTCTCAAGGCATTTTGGATTCTTTGAAAATCATTTTAAGTTGAGCCTATTTGATTTAATTTGGTGCTAGGGTTTGTTCATCCCCAATTCAGATTTAAATGAAATTTAGACATGATGCAGCAACCAAGCTAGTCGAAGTGCATAGCAAGGCTAGGGACGTGACATTATGACCAGAGACGAGTCCGGAGTTCCGGTGACAAAGACGTCGTGTGACTTTAGGTCTATGTTCGGCTCCAACGCTATGGAATCTGCGGCTTCTGAGGTGGGGTCGAGCCACCCGTCCTTGGTCGGCGCAATATGCTCCAGATCTACGGCCAGAGCAGTTACAGGAGCAACCTCCTGGATGCAGCCCGATGACAGATTTAGGTTGTGTTCATCGGGGTGACTAGGAGCGGTCACCGCGGTCTCGAATCCGGTGAAGATCAAATCTCCACGGATGTCCGTGACGTAATTCAAGCTCCCAAATCTGACCTGATGGCCAGGGGCGTAGCTGTCGATCTGCTCCAGGTGGCCAAGCGAGTTGGCCCGTAGTACGAGGCCGCCAAACACGAAGATCTGTCCGGGGAGGAAGGTTTCCCCTTGGACAACATCGTTGTTGATGATTGAAGAGGCCATCAAACCTTTTGAGGACAACATAGTGGAACTCTCAATGAAAGCACCAATGTCGGTGTCAAAACCGGCGGATCTCGGGTAGGGGGTCCCGAACTGTGAGTCTAAGGTCGATGGTAGCATGAGACAGGGGACACGATGTTTACGCAGGTTCGGGCCCTCTCTATGGAGGTAGTACCCTACTTCTTGCTTGATTGATCTTGATGAATATGAGTATTACAAGAGTTGATCTACCACGAGATCGTAATGGCTAAACCCTAGAAGTCTAGCCTGTATGACTATGGTAATGAGTATCTCCCCTTCCGGACTAAGTCCTCCGGTTTATATAGACACCGAGAGGATCTAGGGTTACACAAGGTCGGTTACAAAGAAAGGAATCTACATATCCGGTCGCCAAGCTTGTCTTCCACGCCAAGGAGAGTCCCATCCGGACACGGGAGCAGTCTTCGGTCTTCGTGTCTTCACAGCCCATCAGTCCGGCCCATGGCTAACAGGCCGGACGCCCGAGGACCCCTTAGTCCAAGACTCCCTCAGTCTCCGATGCAAGAATCACTAGCATACATTTTCCTGTTCTACGTTACTTTGCAATATTTGCTAGTAGATGTTTAATTGGTCGTGGGAACAGTGGGGGCCTCAGTGCCCCTGGCCTCACCATCTTGCGCCATGCTTTACTCTGTGATAGAACCTTCAGTTTAGGCGCTATGGTTGCTAAGTGGTTGAGTCTAAACCATACAAAGGGCCCCATTCTTGGAGGTATCTTTGCTTCGCGCCTTGCTCACACTTTAATGTACCTATTAGGCATTATGAGAAAGAAGAAAAGTTGTTGCCTCCTGTTTTTCTAGATTATAAGAGTATTGTAGCACATGATTTTATTGTGAAAAATAACAAGAAACGGCTTAAGTATAATTTGATATTTGATAAAAATTATTGTGAGTTTATTACCTTGCCTGCGCCCTCTTTGTTCAACATATTTTCAGGCACGTACCTCATTTTGCCGGAGGCCATCCACACGTACTTGAGCGCGACACCTGCTCCAGAGCCTGAGCCCGAGCCACTGCTTGACCCTTATCGGCAGTCAGCTTATCAGTGGGATCCAGAGGAGATCGCCAAACAGTGGCACCCAGTGGACACTCCTCAGTACCCCGGAGAGAGCAGCTTCGATCCTTGGGCATAGACCAACTTAGGACAAAAGCCTAAGCTTGGGGGAGTACGTATTTCTCACCGACATTACATTCATGTTCACACACTCATTTTAGTTGCTGGTGCTCATACTTTTTCATTGCACTATCCATGCTAGTTTATTTTTCTTTTCTTGCTTTCTTCTTGTGTGTTTGAAAAACCCTAAGAAAAACAAAAAAAATTAGTTGTAGCTTTTGGCTAGTTTACTTTCCATGTTGGTAGTAGTAACAATTAAATGAAAACCCAAAAAGATTTCTCATTCTTCTTTTTGTTTGTTGGGAGCTTTCCTGTGTAAATAGTTTTATTTCCGTTCTTTTCTTTGGGGGTCGAGAGGAGAAGACCATGATGAAAATGTTGAAGTGGCTCTCATATGCATTATTGTTGATTTAACAAAGAGCCCATGTTACCTTGTCTTCTCCCTTGTATTAAAATGCTTGCAGATTTCAGCTTAGTCCAATTGCACATGCACTATTATTATTATCCACACCGTTCGGTCGTGCAAGTAAAAGGCAATAATGACGATATATGATGGACTGATTGAGATGAGAGAAGTTGGTATGAACTCGACCTCTCTTGTTTTTGTAAATATGATTAGTTCATCGTTCCTGATTCAACCTATTATGAATGAAACATGCTTGCAATGACAATTAGAGATTATAGTTGCTTATGCCATGCTTAATTAGCTAGGAGTTTATAATGGTTTACCTTGCGTGCCAACATGCTATTAAAATGGTTGTGATGTGTTATGATAGGGTGGTATCCTCCTTTAAACGATTCGAGTGGCTTGACTTGGCACATGTTCACGCATGTAGTTGAAACAAAATCAACATAGTCTCCACGATATTTATGTTCATGGTGAATTATATCCTACTCATGCTTCCACTTAGTGTAGATTAATTTTAATGCATGTTCATGACTGTTGTCGCTCTCTAGTTGGTCGCTTCCCAGTCTCTTTCAAGCCTTCACTTGTACTAAGCGGGAATACTACTTGTGCATCCACTTCCATAAACCCCAAAGTTATTCCATATGAGTCCACCATACCTTCCTATATGCGGTATCTACCTCCCGTTCCAAGTAAATTTGTATGTGCCAAACTCTAAACCTTCAAATGAAATTCTGTTTTGTATGCTCGAATAGCTCATGTATCAACTAGGGCTGTCTGTATCTTCCATGCTAGGCGGGTTATTCTCAAGAGGAGTGGACTCCGCTCCTCACTCACGAGAAAATGGCTGGTCACCGGGATGCCCAGTCCCATGCTCAAACCAAATCAAAATAATTGCAAACAAAACTCCCCCAGGACTGTTGTTAGTTGGAGGCACCCGTTGTTTCGGGCAAGCCATGGATTGATGCTTGTTGGTGGTGGGGGAGTATAAACTTTACCATTCTGCTTGGGAACCGCCTATAATGTGTGTAGCATGGAAGATATCGAGATCTCTCGGTTGTTATGTTGACAATGAAAGTATGCCGCTCAAAATATTATTTATCTCTATTTCAAAACTCGAGCCCCGGCACCTCTACAAATCCCTGCTTCCCTCTGCGAAGGGCCTATCTATGTACTTTTATGTTGAGTCGTCATCCTCTTATTAAAAAGCACTAGTTGGAGAGCACCGCTGTCATTTGCATCCATTACTATTAATTTACATTGAGTATGACTATGACTGGATCTCTTTTACCATGAATTACAATGTTTTGTCAGTCCTTGATCTTCAGAGGTGCTCTGCATTTATGTTTTGCAGTCTCAAAAAGGGCTAGCTAGATACCATCTTATTATATCATATTATGATTGTTTTGAGAAAGTGTTGTCATCCGAGTTTTATTATTATTGCTCGCTAGTTGATTATGCCATTGATATGAGTAAACATGAGACCTAAGTGTTATTGTGAATATGGTTAGTTCATAATCTTTGCTGAAAACTTGAATGCCGGCTTTACATATTTACAACAACAAGAGCAAATAGAGTTTGTAAAAGTTTTTCTTTATCACTTTTAGTTTGTCAACTGAATTGCTTGAGGACAAGCAAAGGTTTAAGATTGGGGGAGTTGATACGTCTCCATCGTATCTACTTTTCCAAACACTTTACCCTTGTTTTGGACTCTAACTTGCATGATTTGATTGGAACTAACCCGGACTGACGCTGTTTTCAGCAGAATTGCCATGGTGTTATTTTTGTGCAGAAATAAAAGTTCTCGGAATGACCTGAAACTTCACGAAGAATATTTTTGGAATTTATAAAAAATACTGGCGAAAGAATCAAGACAAGGGGGCCCACACCCTTTCCACGAGGGTGGGGGGCGCGCCTGCCCCCTGGGCGTGCCCCCCTGCCTCATGGGCCCCCTAGTGCTCCACCGACCTCAACTCCAACTCTATATATTCACGTTCGGGGAGAAAAAAATCAGAGAGAAGGATTCATCGCGTTTTACAATACAGAGCCACCGCCAAGCCCTAATTTCTCTTGGGAGGGCTGATCTGGAGTCCGTTCGGGGCTCCGGAGAGGGGAATCTGTCGCGGTCGTCATCATCAACCTTCCTCCATCACCAATTTCATGATGCTCACCGCCGTGCGTGAGTAATTTCATCATAGGCTTGCTGGACGATGATGGGTTGGATGAGATTTATCATGTAATCGAGTTAGTTTTGTTAGTGTTTGATCCCTAGTATCCATTATGTTCTCAGATTGATGTTGCTATGACTTTGCTATGCTTAATGCTTGTCACTAGGGCCAGAGTGCCATGAGTTCAGATCTGAACCTATTATTGTTTTCATGAATATATGTGAGTTCTTGATCCTATCTTGCAAGTCATTAGTCACCTACTATGTGTTATGATCCGGTAACCCCGAAGTGACAATAATAGGGACCACTCCCGATGATGACCGTAGTTTGAGGAGTTCATGTATTCACTAAGTGTTAATGCTTTGGTCCGGTACTCTATTAGAAGGAGGCCTTAATATCCCTTAGTTTCCAATAGGACCCCGCTGCCACGGGAGGGTGGGACAAAAGATGTCATGCAAGTTCTTTTCCATAAGCACGTATGACTATATTCGGAATACATGCCTACATTACACTGATGAACTGGAGCTAGTTCTGTGTCACCCTATGTTATAACTATTGCATGAGGAATCGCATCCGACATAATTATCCATCACTGATCCAATGCCTACGAGCTTTTCACATATTGATCTTTGCTTAGTTACTTTTCCGTTGCCACTGTTACAATTACTACAAAACTACTACTGTTACTTTTGCCATCGTTACCGTTACTTCCATACTACTTTGCTACTAAATACTTTGCTGCAGATATTAAGTTATCCAGGTGTGGTTGAATTGACAACTCAACTGCTAATACTTGAGAATATTCTTTGGCTCCCCTTGTGTTGAATCAATAAATTTGGGTTGAATACTCTACCCTCGAAAACTGTTGCGATCCCCTATACTTGTGGGTTATCAAGACTATTTTCTGGCACCGTTGCCGGGGAGCATAGCTCTATTCTTTGAGTCACTTGGGATTTATATCTGCTGATCACTATGAGGAACTTGAAAGACGAGAAAACCAAAATTTATCCCTCAACTACGAGGGGAGGTAAGGAACTGCCATCTAGCTCTGCACTTGATTCGCCTGCTGTTTTGAGTAAACTTGCGACACCTAAACCTGCTTCTGCTATTAATTCTGATATGTCGCATGTTATTGATGATGCCACTTCTGCTATGCATGATACTTATGATGAAACTACTTCTATGCTTGGTAATACTGTCCTATTAGGTGAATTTCTTGATGAACAACTTGCTAGGGCTAGAGAGAATGAAAATTTTGAAACTGATAATATTGATGAAAGTGATGATGAAGATTCTCCCCCTAGATATGAATTGCCTGTTGTGCCTGAGGGTTATGCTATGGATGAAGAAACTGCTAGAGATTTTCTTGCATGCAATGATAGATATGATCTTGAGAAATTATTAGCTAAGCTGAAGGAAAAATCTTTGAATGCTAGAATGAAATATGAACCTGCTTTTGCTACTTCACCTATCTGTATTTCCGATAAGGATTATGATTTCTATGTCGATCCTGACATAATTACTTTGGTTGAATCTAACCCTTTTTATGGCTATGAATCTGAAACTGTTGTGGCACATCATACTAAATTAAATGATATAGCCACCCTTTTCACTAATGATGAGAAAACTCGCTACTACTATATCCTTAAATTATTTCCGTTCTCATTAAAGGGTGATGCTAAAACATGGTTTAATTCTCTTGATCCTGGTTGTGTGCGTAGTCCGCAGGATATGATTTATTACTTCTCTGCTAAATATTTCCCCGCTCATAAGAAACAAGCTGCTTTAAGGGAAATATATAATTTTGTACAAATTGAAGAAGAGAGTCTCCCACAAGCTTGGGGGAGGCTTCTCCAATTACTTAATGCTTTGCCTCATCATCCTCTCAAGAAAAATGAAATACTTGATATCTTTTTTAATGGACTAACCGATGCTTCCAGAGACCACCTGGATAGTTGTGCTGGTTGTGCTTTCAGGGAAATAACTGTTGATCAAGCTGAATTTCTATGGAATAATATGTTGAGTAATGAAAATAATTGGACACTTCCTGAACCAACTCCTAAGCCAACTCCGAAGAAAAGGGGTATTCTATTTCTCAGTCCTGAAAATATGCAAGAGGCAAAGAAATCTATGAAAGAAAAAGGTATTAAAGCTGAAGATGTTAAGAATTTACCACCTATTGAAGAAATACATGGTCTTGATAACCCGACACAGGTAGTAAAGGTAAATTCTCTCTATAGATTTGATGAAGGTGATATTCCTCGTTATAAGTCTGCTAGCCAATGCTTAGATGAGTTTGATAATTTTATTGTTAAACAAGAAAACATCAATGCTTATGTTGGTAGACAATTGAAACGCAATGCTTATATGATTGAACACTTGAGTGATTATATGTCTAGAGTTAAAGGTGAACTTAAACTCATTAGTAAACATGCTTCTATGGTTACCACTCAAGTAGAACAAGTGCTTAAAGCTCAAAATGATTTGCTCCATAAATTAAATAATAAGAAAAATGACAATGCTGTTAGAGTTATGACTAGAGGGGGTAAAATGACTCAGGAACCTTTGTATCCTAAGGGCCACCCTAAGAGAATTGAGCAAGATTCTGAGAGAACTAATGTTGATGGACCTAGTCCTTCTAAAAAGAAGAAAAAGAAAAATGATAGGACTTTGCATGCTTCTAGTGAACCTGTTGTTGACACACCTAAGAATCCCAATGATATTTCTATTTCTGATGCTGAAACACAATCTGGTGATGAACATGAACCTAGTGATAATATTGATGATGATGTTCATGTTGATGCTCAACCTAGCAATAACAATGATGTAGAAATTGAACCTGCTATTGATCTTGATAACCCACAATCAAAGAATCAACGCTATGATAAGAGAGACTTTGTTGCTAGGAAGCACGGTAAAGAAAGAGAACCATGGGTTCAGAAACCCATGCCTTTTCCTCCTAAACCATCCAAGAAAAAGGATGATGAGGATTTTGAGTGCTTTGCTAAAATGATTAGACCTATCTTTTTGCGTATGCCTTTGACTGATATGCTTAAAATGAACCCTTATGCTAAATAAATGAAGGAAATTGTTACAAATAAAAGAAAGATACCGGAAGCTGAAATTTCCACCATGCTTGCTAATTATACTTTTAAGGGTGGAATACCTAAGAAACTTGGAAATCCGGGAGTACCAACTATACCATGCTCCATTAAAAGAAAGTTTGTTAAAACTGCTTTATGTGATCTTGGAGCCGGTGTTAGTGTTATGCCTCTCTCTTTATATCGTAGACTTGATTTGAATAAGTTGACACCTACTGAAATATCTTTGCAAATGGCTGATAAATCAACTGCTATACCTGTCGGTATTTGTGAGGATGTGCCTGTTGTGGTTGCAAACGTTACTATTCTAACGGACTTTGTGATTCTTGATATTCCCGAGGACGATAGTATGTCAATTATCCTTGGTAGACCTTTTTTGAATACTGCAGGGGCTGTTATTGATTGCAACAAAGGCAATGTCACTTTTCATGTTAATGGTAATGAGCATACGGTACACTTTCCGAGGAAACAACCTCAAGTCCACAGTATCAATTCTATTGGAAAAATTCCAACGATTACTATTGGATTTTTTGAATTTCCTCTTCCTACTGTCAAAAAGAAATATTATATTCTTATTATTGGGGACGTGCATATCCCCGTTGAGGTAACCTAGTGCTATTCGAAATTCTCCGGTTTCATGCGATTCGGAATGAGTTTGTTAACAAGACTTGATCAACCTTGTTAGTGGATTCCTTTTGATGAGCATGAGACGGCTGAAGTTAGAAAGCACAACTCTCTATACCCTCCTTTTACTTTCTGTTATTTAGATTAAATAAAGCAAAAATATTATTTTTTGTCTGTTTTCTGAATTATCCTTGCAATAAAAAATACCCCGAAAATAAAAGTTCTCCAAATGCCCTGAAATTGAAATATGATTTTTTCTAGAATATTTAAGAATATCTGGCACTGAGAACACACCGGAGGGAGCCACCACCTGGCCACGAGGGTCCAGGGCGCGCCCACCCCTGGGCGCGCCCCCTGCCTTGTGGGCCCCACATGGCCCCCTCCACTTATTCCAGCACCCACACACTTCGTCTTCCTCCAGAAAAAATCACCCACAACTCAAACCCGTGTTCTAGCTCGTTTTGCTGTGATTTTCGATCTCCTTGCTCAAAGCTCCACTCACAAAACTGCTTTGGGGGATTGTTCTTCGGTATGTGACTCCTCCAATGGTCCAATTAGTTTTTGTTCTAGTGCTTTATTTATTGCAAATTTTTGCTGCTTAGGTGACCCTGTTCTTGAGCTTGCATGTCAAATTTATTTGGTCCCAAGTAGTTCTAATGCATGATATAGTCTCTAGGCACTTGTGGGAGTATTTGCTATCAATCTTGTTGAGTTTAGTTCACTTTTATTTTGAGTCACGAAAAATTTCAGAAATGTTTCAGAGAAAGAAAATGATGAAGAGATTGTTAAGAGGCTCTTCGAGCCAAAGCTCGAAGGATAAGCAAAGTGAGGAGGATAAGAAGCCCAAATATAATGTTCCTCGCACCGCGGAAGTTCGTCCGTGTGAATGGCCTTGTGATGAGTTCTTGAGAGCAGCCGAGATTCATGATGATTTTTATTATTTGGCTGAGAATGCAGGCCTCACCGACTTCCTCCGTGACCAGTGCGAACAGTATCTCCTCCTCACTAATATTTTTGTGCAAAATTTTCATTTCCATGCTAGGAGATCGCCACCTTCGGTGGATTTTTATTTATATGATGATCTTAAGGAGATGTCACTGTATGATTTTTGTCAGGTATGCAAGATACCTTTTGAGGGCAGCATAGAGGAACCACACCATAATGATGTAGAGGGATTTATTAATGAAATTGCTGTAGGGGAAACGAGGAAGGTCTCCGATGCAAGAATCACTAGCATACATTTTCCTGTTCTACGTTACTTTGCAATATTTGCTAGTAGATGTTTAATTGGTCGCGGGAACAGTGGGGGCCTCAGTGCCCCTGACCTCACCATCTTGCGCCATGCTTTACTCCGTGATAGAACCTTCAGTTTAGGCGCTATGGTTGCTAAGCGGTTGAGTCTAAACCGTACAAAGGGCCCCATTCTTGGAGGTATCTTTGCTTCGTGCCTTGCTGCACACTTTAATGTACCTATTAGGCATTATGAGAAAGAAGAAAAGTTGTTGCCTCCTGTTTTTCTAGATTAGAAGAGTATTGTAGCACATGATTTTATTGTGAAAAATGATAAGAAACTGCTTAAGTATAATTTGATATTTGATAAAAATTATTATGAGTTTATTACCTTGCCTGCGCCCTCTTTGTTCAACATATTTTCAGGCATGTACCTCATTTTGCCGGAGGCCATTCACGCGTACTTGAGCGCGACACCTGCTCCAGAGCCTGAGCCTGAGCCACCACTTGACCCTTATCGACAGTTAGTTTATCAGTGGGATCCGGAGGAGATCGCCAAATAGTGGCATGATACGTCTCCAACGTATCTATAATTTATGAAGTATTCATGCTATTATATTATCCATCTTAGATGTTTTATATGCATTTATATGCTATTTTATATGATTTTTGGGACTAACCTATTAACCTAGAGCCCAGTGCCAATTTCTGTTTTTTCCTTGTTTTTGAGTTTACAGAAAAGGAATACCAAATGGAGTCCAATTGACGTGCCAATTTTTGATGATTTTTTATGGACCAAAAGAAGCCCCTAGAGTAAAAGAGTTCGGCCAGAAGAGTCCCGGGCTGTCCACGAGGGTGGGGGGCGCGCCCACCCCCCGTGGGCATAGGCCCCTATCTCGTGGACGACTCAGAGACCCCCCTGACGTGAGACCTACGCCAAAAATTCCTATAAATACAGAAACCTCCAGAAAATAACTTAGATCAGAAGTTCTGCCGCCGCAAGCCTCTGTAGCCACGAGAAATCAATCTAGGCCATCTCTGGCACCCTGCCGGAGGGGGCATCATCACCGGAGGCCATGGAGGAGGATCTCGGAGGGGCCATCATCACCATGAAGGCCAAGGACCAGAGGGAGAAGCTCTCCCCATCCAGGGGGAGGCCATGGAGGAGGAAGCACAAGGGGGAGAACCTCTCCTCCTCTCTCTTGGTGGCGCCGGAGTGCCATCTGGAGGGGAATCATCGTCGCGGTGATCGTCTTCATCAACATCACCATCATCATCACCATCCTCATCTATTTTATGCGGTCCACTCTCCCGCACCCCGCTGTAATCCCTACTTGAACATGGTGCTTTATGCCACATATTATTATCCAATGATGTGTTGCCATCTTATGATGTTTTGAGTAGATATCCTTTGTCTTTGGGTTGATTGATGATCTAGATTGGTACGAGTTGTATGTCTTATTTTGGTGCTCTCCTATTGTGCCCTCCATGTCGCGCAAGCGCGAGGGATTCCCGCTGTAGGGTGTTGCAATACGTTCATGATTCGCTTATAGTGGGTTGCTTGAGTGACAGAAGCATAAACCCGAGTAAGGGGGTTGTTGCGTATGGGATTAAGGGGACTTGATGCTTTAATGCTATGGTTGGGTTTTACCTTAATGATCTTTAGTAGTTGCAGATGCTTGCTAGAGTTCCAATCATAAGTGCATATGATCCAAGAAGAGAAAGTATGTTAGCTTATGCCTCTCCCTCATATGAAATTGCAATGACGACTACCGGTCTTGTTAACAATTGCCGAGGATAATTCCGCATACCGACCCATCATTATTCCACACTTGCTATTTATAATATTTTGTAATATATTCTAACTTTATGATAACAGCACCTACTTTTATGTTTTAGCTCTCCGATATCATGCAAAGTTATCCTCTTCATACCCACAACATAGTTTTATTTCTCGTTTCTAGTTGGAAGCAAACGTTCAGTGTACGTAGAGTTGTATCAGTGGCAGATAGGACTTGAGAGAATATTGATCTTACCTTTAGCTCCTTGTGGGTTCGACACTCCATACTTATCACTTCCACCTTTGGGAATTGCTACGATGATTCCCTGCACTTGGGGATTATCAAGCTCTTTTCTGGCGCCGTTGCCGGGGAGCAATAGCGTGGGGTTGATATTCTCGTGTGTGCTTGTTTGATTTCTTCACTAAGTAGATTTTGTTTTTCCTATTTGTTTCTGTTTAGTTGTGGGTGAAACATACAAAAAAAATTTAAGAATGAAAATACAAAAAAAATTACTTGCCTCTCATGCCTAAAAAGTTTTTCAATAAGAGAAGTGATTGGAAGGTTATGCATTGGAGAAGTGAGGGTCGACCTTGAACACTTGTGTTCATGCTCATGGAAACAATGTAAAAAAATTCATGGAAGTTTCTCTGAAAATATTTATCCCCTTGTATATATCCATTGTATTATAAAAATAATGTGCCAAGCTTTGGTTTTAGGATGATTAGATTGCTTGTTTACTATGTGCAGTACAAAAACAGAAACTTTGGCTGTAGTGCGTCAATTTAATTTTTTACTGGAAAGTCAAATGGGTCTGAAACTTTTTGCACATTACTTCTGTACAAATTTTTTAAATTTTCATATATTTTTAGAATTTGTTGGAGTTACAGAAGTTTACTAAACTTCCAGATTACTACATACTGTCCTGTTTTTGACAGATTCTGTTTTCTATGTGTTGATCGCTTATTTTGATGAATCTATGGGTAGTATAGGGGGGTATGAACCATGGTGAAGTTGGAATACAGTAGATAAAGTGCTAATGTGAAATTGGATGAGTTTGCAACAGTACCTAAAGGTAGTGATTTGCTTTAGTATACTAACGGATCTCACAAAGTTGTTGTTAAGTTTTTGTGGATGAAGTGTTCGAAGAACGAGGAGTTACCGATGTGAGAAGAATAAAGAGAGGCAAGAGTTCAAGCTTGGGGATTCCCAAGGCACCCCAAGTAAATATTCCAAGGATACTCAAGCATCTAAGCTTGGGGATGCCCCGGTTGGCATCCCATCTTTCTTCTTCGACAATTATCGGTATACCTCGGTTTTTGTTTTGTTCACATGATTTGTGTCCTTTGTGTTTTTCTTTTTCTTTAAGAACCATGCTAGTATGAGATGTCCCTTCATAAATTAATAGAGTGATTCATGTGCTTCACTTATATCTTTTGAGTATGACCTTATAAAATGCTCTTTGTGCTTCACTTAAATGTTTTGAGTATGGTTTTATAGAATGCTTCGTGTGCTTCACTTATAAATTTTGAGCTTGGATATTGGTTAGTCTATATTAATTGTAGAATGCTCCATGAACTTCACTTATATCTTTTGGAGTATGAATAATACTATCATCTAAAGCGGGTTTGGAAGAGTGTCAAATTTAGGAATTAGTGATCCCACTATTCCGAATGAGAAGAATTTTGCTTATGTGGAGAGTAGAAAAATTTCTATGCTTGTAGATCATGAAAAGAATGCTTTATGTGATGGTGACATTGTTAAATTCATTCATGATGCTACTGAAAGTTATTATGAGGGAGGAATATTTGCTTGTAGGAGTTGCAATAATATTAAGTTTCCTCTCTATGTGCTTAAAGTTTTGAAGTTATACTTGTTTTGCCTTCCTATGCTAGTTGATTCTTGTTCATATAAATTATGTGTTCACAAAATCCCTAGGCATAGGAAGTGGGCTAGATTCAAATGTGCTAGTCGTATTCTTCATGATGCTCTCTTTATGTTTCAATTCTTTTCTTTTATGTGAGCATCATTGAAATCATCATGCCTAGCTAAAAGGCATTAAAGAAAAGCGCTTGTTGGGAGACAACCCAATATTTACCCTTACTGTTTTTGTGTGTTTACTGATTAAGCTACTGTAGTAATCATGTTTTATAGCTTTTTGTTTCAATAAAGCGCCAAGTAAGACCTTTGGGAAGACTTGGGTGAGAGTTAATGTGATCTTGCTGTAAAAAACAGAAACTTTGCGCTCACGGGATTAGCTACCATTTTTTTTACAGAAGAGTTCTTTTGAGTTGATTCTTTTTGCAGAAGGTTAATAGACAAATTCCTCACGTCCAACAATTTATTTCATAATTTTTGGAGTAGCAGAAGTATGGTTTCTGTTCAGATCATTACAGACTGTTCTGTTTTTGACTGATTCTGTTTTCATTGCATAGTTTGCTTGTTTTCTAGTTTCTATGGCTTATATTTCTCAATATAATTTGTAGAAATGATATGGTACAGTAGGCATTGTGTGAGAACAATTATGAACCTTGTCTTTGACAGTACCAAAGTGAATGGTTTACTCTTTATCATACTAACCTATCTCACAAAGTTCCGTTAAGTTTTGTGTGATTGAAGTTTTCAAGCTTTGAGTAAGATATCGATATGAGGAGAATAAGGAGTGGAAAGACCCTAAGCTTGGGGATGCCCAACGCGCCCCAAGGTAATATTCAAATAAGACTCAAGCGCCTAAGCTTGGGGATGCCCCGGAAGGCATCCCCTCTTTCGTCTTCAAAACTATCGGTATACCTTACTCGGAGCTATATTTTTATTCGTCACATGATATGTGTTTTGCTTGGAGCGTATGTTCAATTTTACTTGCTGTTTGAATAAAATCATTGGATATGAAATCTTGAATGAAAAAGAATCCTCCCATGGCTAGTTAATTATTTGACTACTCAGTGTTCTTCACTTTTATCTTTTTGGAGTAGTTTGTCATTTACTCATGTGCTTCACGTATATCCTATGAGTAAATGGCTGAATGAATTGAATATCATAAATCTGAATTTATATACGTTTCATATGCTTATAACATGGGGAGTAATGACTTCACATATAATAAGTATAGGTAGTAAACTTATTGAATGTTAGCAAACGCAGAATTGGTCACTTGAACAATTCATGAAAGAATATTGAAGGAAGAGAGATTTCACATATAAATATACTATCTTGGACATATTTTGCAATTGTGAGCACTCATTAAAATATGACATGCTAAAAAGTTGATGTTGGACAAGGAAGACAACTTAATGGGTTATGTTTTCCTATATCCGAAATGTTATATTGTCTTGGATCATCCAACATGTTGAGCTTGCCTTTCCCTCTCATGCTAGCCAAATTCTTTGCACCAAGTAGAGATACTACTTGTGCTTCCAAACATTCCTTAACCCAGTTTTGCCATGAGAGTCCACTATACCTACGTAAGGATTGAGCAAGATCCTTCAAGTAAGTTGTCATCGGTGCATGCAATAAAAATTGCTCTCTAAATATGTATGATCTATTAGTGCGAAGAAAATAAGCTTTATACGATCTTGTGATATGGAAGCAATAAAAGCGATGGACTGCATAATAAAGGTCCCTATCACAAGTGGCAATATAAAGTGACGTTCTTTTGCATTAAGATTTTGTGCATCCAACCATAAAAGCGCATGGCAACCTCTGCTTCCCTCTGCGAAGGGCCTATCTTTTACTTTTATCTTCTACCCTTATACAAGAGTCATGGTGATTTTCACCTTTCCTTTTTACACCTTTTCCTTTGGCAAGCACTTTGTGTTGGAGTGATCCAGATGTATATATCCACTTGGATGTAGGTTTTCATAAAGTATTATTGTTGACATTACCCTTGAGGTAAAAGGTTGGGAGGCAAAACTATAAGCCCCTATCTTTCTCTGTGTCTGATTAAAACTTTGAACCCATAAATATCACATGAGTGTTAGCAATTGTGAAAGACTATGTGATAGTTGAATATGTGGGATTTGCTAAATCAAAGCTCTTACATAGACCCTTCCTGAAAATAAGATGAATTGCAATTGTTTGATGACTAAGAGCACTGTTTGTTAGTTTTCAAGAAAGTTTATGATCTATACTTTAACATGTGAATAGCTTGTTACTTGATCATGAAAAGTTTTATGAGATGAGCTACTGTTATGACATATAATGATGCTAGAAAAGGTGATTGAAATTATCATTGATCAAACTTGTGCACCTGGTAGCATTCACACTTCATAAATTATTTATTTTATCATTTACCTACTCGAGGACGAGCAGTAATTAAGCTTGGGGATGCTGATACATCTCCAACGTATCTATAATTTATGAAGTATTCATGCTATTATATTATCCATCTTAGATGTTTTATATGCATTTATATGCTATTTTATATGATTTTTGGGACTAACCTATTAACCTAGAGCCCAGTGCCAGTTTCTGTTTTTTTCCTTGTTTTTGAGTTTTACAGAAAAGGAATACCAAACGAAGTCCAATTTATGATGATTTTTTATGGACCAAAAGAAGCCCCTAGAGTAAAAGAGTTCGGCCAGAAGAGTCCCCGGCTGTCCACGAGGGTGGGGGCGTGCCCACCCCCCTTGGCATGGGCCCCTATCTCGTGGACAACTCGGAGACCCCCTGACGTGAGACCGACGCCAAAAATTCCTATAAATACAGAAACCTCCAGAAAATAACCTAGATCGGAAGTTCTGCCGCCGCAAGCCTCTGTAGCCACGAGAAATCAATCTAGGCCCTCTCTGGCACCCTTTCGGAGGGGGCCATCATCACCGGAGGCCATGGAGGAGGGTCTCAGAGGGGCCATCATCACCATGAAGGCCAAGGACCAGAGGGAGAACCTCTCCCCATCCAGGGGGGCCATGGAGGAGGAAGCACAAGGGCGAGAACCTCTCCTCCTCTCTCTTGGTGGCGTCGGAGTGCCATCGGGAGGGGAATCATCGCCGCGGTGATCGTCTTCATCAACATCACCATCCTCATCAATTTTACGCGGTCCACTCTCCCGCACCCCGTTGTAATCCCTACTTGAACATGGTGCTTTATGCCACAAATTATGATCCAATGATGTGTTGCCATCTTATGATGTTTTGAGTAGATATCCTTTGTCTTTGGGTTGATTGATGATCTAGATTGGTACGAGTTGTATGTCTTATTTTGGTGCTGTCCTATTGTGCCCTCCGTGTCGCGCAAGCGTGAGGGATTCCCGCTGTAGGGTGTTGCAATACGTTCATGATTCGCTTATAGTGGGTTGCTTGAGTGATAGAAGCATAAACCCGAGTAAGGGGGTTGTTGCGTATGGGATAAAGGGTACTTGATGCTTTAATGCTATGGTTGGGTTTTACCTTAATGATCTTTAGTAGTTGCGGATGCTTGCTAGAGTTCCAATCATAAGTGCATATGATCCAAGAAGAGAAAGTATGTTAGCTTATGCCTCTCCCTCATATGAAATTGCAATGATGACTACCGGTCTTGTTAACAATTGCCTAGGATAATTCCGCACACCGACCCATCATTATTCCACACTAGCTATTTATAATATTTTGTAATATATTCTAACTTTATGATAACAGCTCCTACTTTTATGTTTTAGCTCTCCGATATCATGCAAAGTTATCCTCTTCATACCCACAACGTAGTTTTATTTCTCGTTTCTAGTTGGAAGCAAACATTCGGTGTACGTAGAGTTGTATCAGTGGCAGATAGGACTTGAGAGAATATTGATCTTACCTTTAGCTCCTTGTGGGTTCGACACTCCATACTTATCACTTCCACCTTTGGGAATTGCTACGATGATTCCCTGCACTCGGGGATTATCATGGCACCCAGAGGACACTCCTCAGTACCCCGGAGAGAGCAGCTTCGATCCTTGGGCATAGACCAACTTAGGCCAAAAGCCTAAGCTTGGGGGAGTACGTATTTCTCACCGACATTACATTCATGTTTACACACTCATTTTAGTTGTCGGTGCTCATACTTTTTCATTGCACTATCCATGCTAGTTTATTTTTCTTTTCTTGCTTTCTTCTTGTGTGTTTGAAAAACCCTAAGAAAAACAAAAAAAATTAGTTGTAGCTTTTAGCTAGTTTACTTTCCATGCTGGTAGTAGTAATAATTAAAAGAAAACCCAAAAAGATTTCTCGTTCTTCTTTTTGTTTGTTGGGAGCTTTCCCGTGTAAATAGTTTTATTTCCTTTCTTTTCTTTGGGGTCGAGAGGAGAAGACCATGATGAAAATGTTGAAGTGGCTGTCATATGCATTATTGTTGATTTAACAAAGAGCCCGTGTTACCTTGGTTTCTCCCTTGTATTAAAATGCTTGCAGATTCCAGCTTAGTCCAATTGCACGTGCACTATTATTATTATCCACACCGTTCGGTCATGCAAGTAAAATGCAATAATGACGATATATGATGGACTGATTGAGATGAGAGAAGTTGGTATGAACTCGACCTCTCTTGTTTTTGTAAATATGATTAGTTCATCGTTCCTGATTCAGCCTATTATGAATGAAACATGTTTGCAATGACAATTAGAGATTATAGTTGCTTATGCCATGCTTAATTAGCTAGGAGTTTATAATGGTTTACCTTGCGTGCCAACATGCTATTAAAATGGTTGTGATGTGGTATGATAGGGTGGTATCCTCCTTTGAACGATTCGAGTGGCTTGACTTGGCACATGTTCACACATGTAGTTGAAACAAAATCAACATAGCCTCCACGATATTTATGTTCATGGTGAATTATATCCTACTCATGCTTGCACTCAGTGTTGATTAATTTTAATGCATGTTCATGACTGTTGTCGTTCTCTAGTTGGTCGCTTCCTAGTCTCTTTCTAGCCTTCACTTGTACTAAGCGGGAATACTGCTTGTGCATCCACTTCCATAAACCCCAAAGTTATTCCATATGAGTCCACCATACCTTCCTATATGCGGTATCTACCTCCCGTTCCAAGTAAATTTGTATGTGCCAAACTCTAAACCTTCAAATGAAATTCTGTTTTGTATGCTCGAATAGCTCATGTATCAACTAGGGCTGTCTGTATCTTCCATGCTAGGCGGGTTATTCTCAAGAGGAGTGGACTCCGCTCCTCACTCACGAGAAAATGGCTGGTCACCGGGATGCCCAGTCCCATGCTCAAAGCAAATCAAAATAATTGCAAACAAAACTCCCCCATGACTGTTGTTAGTTGGAGGCACCCATTGTTTCGGGCAAGCCATGGATTGATGCTTGTTGGTGGTGGGGGAGTATAAACTTCAACATTCTGCTTGGGAACCACCTATAATGTGTGTAGCATGGAAGATATCGAGATCTCTCGGTTGTTATGTTGACAATGGAAGTATGCCGCTCAAAATGTTATTTATCTCTATTTCAAAACTCGAGCTCTGACACCTCTACAAATCCCTGCTCCCTCTGCGAAGGGCCTATCTATTTACTTTTATGTTGAGTCATCATCCTCTTATTAAAAAGCACCAGTTGGAGAGCACCGCTGTCAATTGCATCCATTACTATTAATTTACATTGAGTATGACTATGACTTACCATGAATTACAATGTTTAGTCAGTCCTTGATCTTCAGAGGCGCTCTGCATTTATGTTTTGCGGTCTCAGAAAGGGCTAGCGAGATACCATCTTATTATATCATATTATTATTGTTTTGAGAAAGTGTTGTCATCCAAGATTTATTATTATTGCTCGCTAGTTTATTATGCCATTGATACGAGTAAACATGAGACCTAAGTGTTATTGTGAATATGGTTAGTTCATAATCTTTGCTGAAAACTTGAATGCTGGCTTTACATATTTACAACAACAAGAGCAAATAGAGTTTGTAAAAGTTTTTCTTTATCACTTTCAGTTTGTCAACTGAATTGATTGAGTACAAGCAAAGGTTTAATCTTGGGGGAGTTGATACGTCTCCATCGTATATGCTTTTCCAAACACTTTTGCCCTTGTTTTGGACTCTAACTTGCATGATTTGAATGGAACTAACCCGGACTGACGCTGTTTTAAGCATAATTGCCATGGTGTTATTTTTGTGCAGAAATAAAAGTTCTCGGAATGACCTGAAACTTCACAAAGAATATTTTTGGAATTTATAAAAATACTGGCGAAAGAATCAAGATCAGGGGGCCCACACCCTATCCACATGGGTGGGGGGACGCGCCCCCTGCCTCATGGGCCCCCTGGTGCTCCACCGACCTCAACTCCAACTCTATATATTCACGTTCGGGGAGAAAAAAATCAGAGAGAAGGATTCATCGCGTTTTACGATACGGAGCCGCCGCCAAGCCCTAATCTCTCTTGGGAGGGCTGATCTTGAGTCCATTCGGGGCTCCGGAGAGGGGAATCCGTCGTGGTCGTCATCATCAACCTTCCTCCATCACCAATTTCATGATGCTCACCGCCGTGCGTGAGTAATTTCATCGTAGGCTTGCTGGACGGTGATGGGTTGGATGAGATTTATCATGCAATCGAGTTAGTTTTGTTAGGGTTGGATCCCTAGTATCCATTATGTTCCGAGATTGATGTTGCTATGACTTTGCTATGCTTAATGCTTGTCACTAGCGCCTGAGTGCCATGAGTTCAGATCTGAACCTATTATGTTTTCATGAATATATGTGAGTTCTTGATCCTATCTTGCAAGTCATTAGTCACCTACTATGTGTTATGATCCGGTAACCCCGAAGTGACAATAATCGGGACCACTCCCGGTGATGACCGTAGTTTGAGGAGTTCATGTATTCACTAAGTGTTAATGCTTTGGTCCGGTACTCTATTAAAAGGAGGCCTTAATATCCCTTAGTTTCCAATAGGACCCCGCTGCCATGGGAGGGTAGGACAAAAGATGTCATGCAAGTTCTTTTCCATAAGCACGTATGACTATATTCGGAATACATGCCTACATTACATTGATGAACTGGAGCTAGTTCTGTGTCACCCTATGTTATAACTATTGCATGAGGAATCGCATCCGACATAATTATCCATCACTGATCCAATGCCTACAAGCTTTTCACATATTGATCTTTACTTAGTTACTTTTCCGTTGCCATTGTTACAATTACTACGAAACTGTTAATGTTACTTTTGTCATCGTTACCGTTACTTCCATACTACTTTCCTACTAAATACTTTGCTGCAGATATTAAGTTATCCAGGTGTGGTTGAATTGACAACTCAACTGCTAATACTTGAGAATATTCTTTGGCTCCCCTTGTGTCGAATCAATAAATTTGGGTTGAATACTCTACCCTCGAAAACTGTTGCGATCCCCTATAGTTGTGGGTTATCAGTTAGCATCCGCCGAAAATAGCAAATGGAAATAAAATGACATCATCTCTAGTATATCTTCATTGCGGAGAGTAGCACGATAGCAATGGGACAGATTAAAAAATGGATACAACTGTTAATTGCAACAGGCTTAACAACATCCTAAGTCATGTTTTGTAAGTTTGTAGCTGCTATCAGTAAAATTGAGCTGGACAGTTCATACTTGAACATCACACAGTGTGGTGTACTGAAAATAATAAGGCACGTTTAACTACAGGCAACCTAGTATAGCCATTGAAACTGGTACTGATAAAAATGCAATTATGCTTAAACATCGCAAGGCAAGTGCTGCCAGAGCAGAGAATGGCCCAGTTGTCTATAAAAAGGCAGGAAAAATAGCTAAGACATGTTAGGCCTGTTTACTACAACTAGGTTAATACATCAAACGTACAAAACATATCCATTGTAGCTGGTAGTGGTTAGTGGTAAGATTGAACTGGTTAGTTCATACTTGGTAAGTCTTGAGGGGTAGTTGTTGGGGCACTTCATCTTCGCCAGAGGCAGCCCCAAGTCAGCAGCAGCGGAGGCGAGGTGTTCCTCCGGGTTGAAGCGCTGACCAGTGCCGCTGACATGTGTACCTACAGGCAACCAGTAAATGTTACTCCCTCTGTTTCGAAATACATGACGTTTTACGTCTGCACGTTGAAATCTCGTAATGCTACGAAATATTCACGTTTTCCATTTATACCCTCGACCACATCGCTCTTAGTATCTCTCTCACTCTCTTTGTCTCCCTCACCCGTATCGCTCTCTGCCTCTCTCCCATCGCATCTCCCTCGCCCGTGGTGCCGTTGCATCTCCCTGGCCCACGTCGCCGTGCATCTCCCTCGCCTGTGTAGCAGCCACATCTCCCTCGCCTGGGCCGCTGCATCTCCCTTAACTGCGTCGCCGCTGCCCTCTTTCTCTCGCATCGTCCCTGCTTCATCGTCCCAAGATTCGATTTTTACCGCCGGAGGAGCTGCTCGAGTAGGAGGAGCTGCGGGAAGAGGACCTGTGGCGGTGAGGAGCTGCTGGATCTGTGCGGCTGTGGGGAGCTGCTGCAGCTGTGCGGCGGTGACGAGGAGCAGTAGGCGATGCCGAGCGCTGATGTGCCGAAGGAGAGGAGGATGCTGAGCAGCTAGACCCACGACGGCACCTCCGCCCCGCCCCCGCGCTTGAGCGTGTCGTACACCACCTGACACAAGGATGCGGTCGAACACCACCTGCGGCACCTTGTCGTCGCTGCGGCCGCCGCCGTCCTCCTCCTCCTCGCGCGCGGCCTCCATGAGCGACTCCTTGAGGAGAAGCTGCTGCGTCAGGTGGCGAGAGGATGGACGTGGTGGCCCGGCTGTGTGTCCATGGATCATGACTCCTTGAGGTATTGCTCTCTCTTCCTCTTGCTATCTCTTCTCCGTGCAAAACTTAATGTCAGATGCTAGGAGTAGTGCTAGCAAATTGACATTCTGGTGATTTTGTGTACTGCTAGGAGTAGTGCTAGCAAATGTTACGGATGCTAATGTCAGATGTGAGGCCTTAATTGCCTACCAAGCTCTCTGTAATCAACCAAGCAGCACTAGCACTCCAACATTTCTTCAGAGGTTTACTGTCGATGGTCGATTGTTTTGCTTCAGTTGTCGTTCGATTCAGAGTTCCAATCCTCTGTTGTGCTTATAGGGCGATGCTGACAGTGGTCCTTGTGGTGCCCGACGCTGACGTCATGCTCGTGGTGCCTGACGCCTGCTGCGTCATTCATTCATTCAGAGGAGTATCATCTGCGCGTCCGATGTGGAATTGCATGTTTTGGAGTCTTGTTTGGAATTAAAAGAGGCTCTTTCTACTGTACTCCAACATCTGTGAGCTTGGTACGGTTTAGAGTAGGACTAATTTTACTACTCATCTTGCAATAGTACTGTTGTTTCCTCACCAACATCTGTGCTACTGTAGTTTTGGCTAAATTTGCAATGAGTTAATGGAGTATTGTACTCCTCTTGCAACAGTACTGTACTGTACTCATCTTACAGTAGTTAGTGAGTACTCCGATAGTACTTACTATAGTTTCTCTCCATCTTCTCTCCATTTTAACTGAAACTTTAATTTAAACTTTAAAATTAACTAAAGCTTTACTTGAAAACTGCAATTGTTGTGTTGTAGTTTCTGTATTGTTTTGGAGTAGTGGTTGCAAAATTTGGAGTAGCCACACTGGTACATGTCGGTGCTATACAAACGGTTTTTAACCCCTTTCTGCAACGACATTTGGAACCATCGCCTAGTGAGTGATGGCGATAGGGGGGTCCTTCCCACACGACCCGGAAACCGTCGGAGATAGGGAGCCTTGATGCATACAGTTGTCCCTATATAACCGTTTCCGATATCTCGAATATCCCAAACGCTTCATCATTGCTACTCGTTTGTGCTTGCATTGCCATCGCAGTCGGAGTTTTGTGGTTTTACCTAAAACCAGGCAAATTCCAGGCACGGGAGTTTTCCAGGCTGATTTCATGCACGGGAGTTTTATGATGCCTGGCACATCACAAATAGTTCATGATTATAAACCGTGTACGATAGGTAGACAATCACACACATTTAGTTTTCCCGCACCATATGTGATAGTGTCTGACATCACACATGCTTTGCAAACGGCACCTGTGTGCATTGTTACACACGTTTCCTCTTTGTAAACCGTGTCGGATTATGATGTATATCGCACACGCTGTGCTTTATTAATCGTGCCGTAATGACCTGCACACCGTAATTTCTCCCTAATTTAATCGCTGCTATTTAAAATTGTACCTAATTTAAACTTGAAAGTAGGCTCTAGCTTTATTCATATCCATCAGGTTCAAACAACCAATGAATTATTCGATTCACAGGTACATATGTTTAAGAATTACATAAGCACCAAATAAAGAATGATGAACCAAGGTTCTATACTTGTAGTACTACAGATGGTAAAGAAAGAGGTGACAAACATTCCGGTTGCTGAACAAGGTGAAGCGGGATGGCCCTATTGTGCTCTCCTGGATGCAGAAGGCATGCAGGACTCTAGTCCAACCCCTTGTGATGGCCGGCCGCCAATCATGTAGTTTGAGAGGTAATCTTGAGTAAACTACTTCAGGATTCACTGCAAAGGAAAAAAGATTCAGACATTGTCATCTAACACAACTCATTACGGGCAGTAAAAAGAAGGCTACAGGGTTCTTACTTACCATCCTGCAGTTCACTGTTGTCTTGCATAAAGTGTAAACAATTAGTTCAATTGACGTCTTTGGACCCATTTTAATAACAACCTTTATCGGTTTCCTCACTTGATGCTGGTTCATGAATATCTCATTGCCCCAGAAAGGGTCGAAGTGTGGAACTTTGGCAATGATATATGTACCTGAAAGCACCAAGTTAATATTAGAAGCTAAACAACAAGTGAAAAATGATGTAGTACAACACTCCCTCCATCCCATTATATAAGATTTCATTACATGTATATCTAGACATCATCAAAACATTAAGGTAACACTCTTCCTTGTTGCTATGTAGCCTGGGATTGCATATTTAGTCATTCAGTACAATGTATGTTGCTATGTAGCCTCAGATATATTAAATATGGCCCTAGTTAACCTACTGATAAATGGGTTACTTATATATTCAGTGAAATGTCCGATTCGACGATTAATCCCTTATCAGCCCCAGACTATATGGTACCAGCTTGTAACACCCCGCATGTAACTTGCCATATTTGTAACTCCGACTCTTGCCATTTCCGGCTATGTGATATGTTTTTCCCTCCGTTGTTGGGTTTTGTCTTTCGTTTTGTATTTTGTCATGTCATGCATTTTCATATCATGTCATCATGTGCATTGCATTCGCATACGTGTTCGTCTCATGCATCCGAGCTTTTTCCCCGTTGTCCGTTTTCCAATCCGGCGCTCCTATCTCCTCCGGTGCACCCATCTAGTTTTCTTTCGTGTGCGTGTGTCAAACTTTCTCGGAATGGACCGAGGTTTGTCAAGTGGTCTTAATATACCACCCGGAGACTACCGGTCAAGTTTCGTTCCATTCGGAGGTCGTTTGGTACTCCAACGGTTAACCGGGCATCCGCAAAGTCCATTTGAGTGTCCAGCAAAAACCCCCTCTAAAACCAGCCCAAAACCCACCAAACTCTCTTCCATGCTCTAGGTCGTTCGATCACGATCGTGTGGGCGAAAACCGCACCTCATTTGTAGTCTCCTAGCTCCCTCTACCTATTTATATGTGGGCATCCCGAAAAACGAAATCTCAGACGAACCATAACCCTCTCCCTCCGCGCCGCGCCGGACGCGTCCGCCCGCGCCGGACAACGTCCGCCGCCGCGCCCCGACCAATCAGAGCGCGACACGTGTCCTCCGCCGCCGTCTCGCCCGCGCCCCGCCGCCGCGGCCCGCGAGCCCACGGCCGGCCCGCCCCGGGCCGCACCGGGCCCGCGCGCCTCGCCACCCGCGCCGCCGGGCGCTGCCGGCGGCCCCCTCCTCCGGCGCCGCCGCCTCGTCTCCTCCTCCCTCCGGCCGCCGCCGCACCTCCCCGTCGCTCCTCTTCCTCCCGCCGACGGCGAGCAGCCCGAGCTCGAGCGAGATCTCGATCTGGAACGTGCGTTGACTTTTCTCCTCGCCTCTCTTTTTTTCTAAGTCCCAGAATTCATCAGCATGTGCCTATGTTCCCGATGCCGTGACTTCTTGCATGTAGCTCCGATTCGTGCGTGTATTATGTCAAATTGTTCGCCTCGTGATACTCTTCATTTTGTTCAATTGCACCATGTTCATTAGAGGTCATCTTGATGCCCAAATCTTCGTTGGAAGAGGGCTAGTTGCTGTTAATCTCTGGTTCTTATCAGAACTTGGTGATTTGTCATTTTTGTATAATTTATTCTGTGCATCTTTTGAGCATGAGCTCTACATGTGTTTTGAAGTATGCCATGCCATCTTTCCAGTGGTATAGTACATGTATTTTGTGACCTCTGTGGTGACTAGCACAGGCATGCAAAGTAGGCCCCGTAATATTTCTGATTTCAGGGACAGTGATTTCTCCAAGTCTTTGTCTGCTGTAATTTTGTTGCCATGTAAACTTGATGCTACAGAGAGATCCATGCATATTTTGGAGATGTTCAGTAAGGATGTTTTGTAGATATAGTTTTAATTGATCCATTCCTGCAATTGGTTGCAATTATAGAGTGCCATAGCATGACTCAATCTTGCTCTACTTTTGCTATAAACTATTTCTGGCAGATTCTTAACATGATTTGCAATCTTGCCAAGCTTGTTTTAGTTGATCCATACAAGATATGTAATTGTTCTTGCCATGGATAGCTTCATAAACATGCCATCTTGCTGTAGGTATGCTTGGTTTATCATGCATTGCTCTTTAGTGAGTGCATCAAGCTCACAAAGAGGCCTACATATTAATATTTCTGCCATGCTCTGTTTTCTGCCAAGTCTGAAACCTGATAACGAAACTTGCTATGTTTGCATGCTTGCCATCATTTCTTCTGGTCCTTTTTGGCTTATGGTCAGTAAGGGACTTTTGTCAAGTGCATTTAGTAGAACACTACCATGCCTTGTTTTGCTATGTTAAGTTCCTTTAGCATGTTGATTTCGCGCTCTGAACATGGCTACCTGATGCTGATTTCTGCCATGTCCAGTTTTTCACCAAGTCTGTGAACCTGTAATCTTTTGCTCTTTTGCCATGCTTGTTTGAGCTTGATATGTTGTGAACTAGCCGTAGCTCAGTGTTCATCTTTTGTCAAGCATCTCCTGAAAATTACTACCATGTGCTTTGTTGCTATGTTGGGGTGCTGTAACTTTGTTACTTGTTGTATTTTAAGTGCTATCTTGCTGTTTATCGCAGATTAATGTCATTCTTGTTTTGCTTGCCATTTGCAAACCGTGCATCCGATTCCGGTGATCTTTATATCGATTTCGACCGAAATCATCTCATCTTTCCAGTGGCATGATTGGTTTGCCAAGTTACTGCCATGTTCATCATTTTCCTTCCGGAGCTCGCATATGCATCGCATATCATATCTTGCATATCATACATGTTTTGCATCATGTTGCTTGCGCATTTCTCGTTGTTGATTGTGGTTCCGTTTGCTTGTGCTCTTGTCTTGGGTAGAGCCAGGAGAAGAGTTCGTGAACGAGGAACCTGTCGAGTACACTTACGAGGATCAAGCTTTCGACAACTCTGAGAATCTTGCAGGCAAGATGACCACCCCTCGAAATCACTTCTATCTTTGCTATGCTAGTTGTTCGCTCTATTGCCATGCTCGCTACCTATCACTTGCTATATCATGTCTCCTATTTTTAGCCATGTCAGCCTCTAACCATCCTCTCCTAGCAAACCGTTGTTTGGCTATGTTACCGCTTTTGCTCAGCCCCTCTTATAGCGTTGCTAGTTGCAGGTGAAGTTGAAGTTTGTTCCATGTCGGAACATGGATATGTTGGGATATCACAATATCTCTTATTTAATTAATGCATCTATATATTTGGTAAAGGGTGGAAGGCTCGGCCTTATGCCTGGTGTTTTGTTCCACTCTTGCCGCCCTAGTTACTGTTATATCGGGATTATGTTCCTTGAGTTTGCGTTCCTTACGCGGTCGGGTGATTTATGGGACCCCCTTGACAGTTCGCCTTGAATAAAACTCCTCCAGCAAGGCCCAACCTTGGTTTTACCATTTGCGACCTATACCTTTTTTCCCCCGGGTTTTCGCGAGCCCGAGGGTCATCTTATTTTAACCCCCCCGGGCCAGTGCTCCTTCGAGTGTTGGTCCGAACTGAGCAGACTGCGGGGCCCCCTCCTGGAAACTCGAGGTCTGGTTTTTACTCGTAGGATGTCTCATCCGGTGTGCCCTGAGAACGAGATATGTGCAGCTCCTATCGGGATTTGTCGGCACATTCGGGTGGCTTTGCTGGTCTTGTTTTACCATTGTCGAGATGTCTTGTTAACCGGGATTCCGAGACTGATCGGGTCTTTCCGGGAGAAGGTTTATCCTTCGTTGACCGTGAGAGCTTATGATGGGCTAAGTTGGGACACCCCTGCAGGGTATTATCTTTCGAAAGCCGTGCCCGCGGTTATGAGGCAGATGGGAATTTGTTAATGTCCGGTTGTAGATAACTTGTCACTTGACCCAATTAAAATACATCAACTGCGTGTGTAGCCGTGATGGTCTCTTCTCGGCGGAGTCCGGGAAGTGAACACGGTTTTGCCGCTGCAGCTCCACCTTTTTGCACCTCCTTGTCCTACAAGCTTAAATAGTCTTGATCTCGCGGGTGTGAGATTGCTGAGTCCCCGTGACTCACAGATTCTACCAAAACAGTTGCAGGTGCCGACGATGCCAGTGCAGATGATGGCGTCGATCTCAAGTGGGAGTTCGACGAGGAACGTGGTCGTTACTATGTGTCTTTTCCTGATGATCAGTAGTGGAGCCCAGTTGGGACGATCGGGGATCTAGCATTTGGGGTTGTCTTATTTCCATCTGGTTTTGACCGTAGTCGGTCTATATGATTGTATTTTTGGATGATGTATGAATGATATTTATGTATTGTGTGAAGTGGCGATTGTAAGCCAACTCTTTATCCCATTCTTGTTCATTACATGGGATTGTGTGAAGATGACCCTTCTTGCGACAAAACCACTATGCGGTTATGCCTCTAAGTCGTGCCTCGACACGTGGGAGATATAGCCGCATCGTGGGCGTTACACAGCTACCGATATCCTAAACAGTGAGTACATATAAGCAACGCGATGAAACTAACCTCGATGGAAAATAACACTGTTCTCAATATTGTCCTGCATGAGTACATATAAAGGCATGTAAGCACAACAGGCTAAACATCAACAAAATATATCCATCGTAGACAACATAATCTACAAATGATAGCTTCAGTGTGCAGGCTTAAGCACGCTAGTTAAGCAAAACAAGAAGTGGAAAGGTGTGTTAACTGCATCAGGCATAACATTTAAAAACAAGCAAATAGTCATTCAAACTGGTATTGTGCAGGTCTAAATTACACTAGTTATTGTTAAAAAAACGAAAAGGCATGTTAACTGCAATATCCTTAACAGCAACCAAATATCATAATTCATAGCGGTATTGTTGAAACTGTTATTGATGAAATTGAACCGCACGGCAAATAGTTGCACATATAGAGTATCACATTGTGAAGAACTAAAATAAACAAGTCATAAGGCCATCTCTAGCCGATCCTTTAAAAGTTAAAGGACTAAAACCCTTAGTGGATATATATATATACTCCAGCAATTTTTGGCCTTTTCTAGTCGATCCCCTAAACTTAACGTTGTAAGCTTCAATTTGATCAAGTTCAAAGCAGGTTCAATCGAAAGTAGCATGCATTCAAACATAAACATAGATAGTTTTGCATAACCGAACATAAAACATAAATTTAAACTAAGCTAAACTACTTTCGGTCTAAGTAGAGGTCGAGCCAATCCTTCCTCGTCATGTACGGTGTGCCGCGAGCCGGGTCCGGGCCGGTGCCATCGTCGGGGTCGTTGGGGAAGGTACTCCTCCACTCGTCGACGTTGATCTCCTCGTCCTCGAGGTCCACCTCGACGCCCTCCGCGCCGCCATCTCCACCGCCTTCGACCTCGTCATCGGAGGAGAGCGCGATAACCTTGTCGCCCTCCGCTCCACCATCCTCGCTACCTTCGACCTCATCATCGGAGGAGAGCGCGATAACCTCGCCGCCCTTCACGCCGCCAAAGATCGCCCGCTCCGCCTCCACAAGCTCCGGATGCTGCCGGCGGAGCTCTTGCATGTAGGACTCGTCGGCGGCCTCGGCCTCGAGGCGCTCCCACGCCTCACGGTCCTCCTGCGCCATAGCCGAGCTCACCACCCCTCGCTCCGGCGGAACGAGATCGACCGGATGTGTGCTGAAGGGGAAATTAAGCCTAGCCACCGCGCGTGGTAGCGGACCTGCCAGCGGTCGTACTCCATGGCCGCGAGCTCGGCCGTGTGGAAGATACCGAGCCACCAGCGGGTGTGGGTCTCCCGATCTGTAATCTCGGCGACCCACATCCCCCACCGCCGCTGCCGGACCCTGAGGTAGGACCTCGTCAGCTGCCGGGTCCGAGGGAGGACGGGGATGTCCTCGAACCGGCGTAGGGGCGCGGCGGCAGGCGGATCAGGGGACCGGCGACGGCGGATCGAGCCTGCGAAGGACGACGGGGACACCTCGGCGGCCACCTCGCCGGTGTCGGGCGAAAAGGCCGCGATAAACCTCTTCTTGGCCATTGGCTCCTCGAGCTCCCCGGCACACATGCAGAGGTTGAGGATGGGAGTCGCCGGCGACCTACCAATGGTTTCGAGGGTTGTGTGTGTCTGTGTGAGTGGAGGTTTTGGGGAGTGTGTGGTGTGTGTGGAGGGGGGGTGGGGGCAAGGTGGTGTTTGAGGAAATACTGCGGCAACTAAATTTTTTACTAGGCGGGAGTATCAAGGCGGGGCTACTGAAAATTTGGATCAAGGGCGAGCAGATATTTTTGAGATTGCGAGGGATGCAGAGGCGGGTGTAAAATGTCGGGGCTACTGAAAATTTGAATCAAGGGACTGAAGCAGAGCGGGAGTAACAGACATCGCACACGGTCCGCACATACTAATCGTGTGCTATCAAACATTAAAACCTTCCAGGCGGTAGATATTTTTGAGATTACGAGGTAGTAATATTTTCGAGATTGCGAGGGATGCAGAGGCGGGAGTATTTGGGGAGCGAGCTAGTGTGCTTGACACGTCGGCTGTGGACTGTAGCCGACACACCTTCTTGTGTAAGCCATAGGCATACTATATACCGACAGTGCTCCAGGATATTTTGTACTACATCTCACACGGTTGGTGATAATAAGCTGTGTGGGATCTAATTGATTTTTCATCTTGATTTGAATTACATAATGCGGTCACAACGGCAAAGGACGGTGTTTGAATTGCTAGAACTTTTATCTGCAGTGAACATGCAACTATATGTGTGTCGTAAAAGATTTGGAATTATTCTGGGTTCGTTTGGACATTTTATACATTAAACTGGTTTTCTAGCCATTTCAGGTGCACAATTCAAAATTAAACTACATGCACATGCTCCGGTTTAGATAAATTGGTTGAAAAATCAAATCTGTGTCCTTGGGTGCATGCTTAGGTCCCATGCAAGAAATGGGAATGAATTTCAAACACCAGGGCATTGTTGATTGCCGACAAAACATTGAGATACCTGGTTTTTAAATTCTAGTAAATCCAAAACTCGTCTGAAATTCATGAAACTTGGTATGGTATCATGGAGCAGCATCAACATGCCATGGTAAAAAAATTGTCCCATTTGGGGCAGGTTTGGGTATAAGCTTCTCACAAACCATAGCTTCTCACAACAAGCGTGATGGTTTCGGTACGGAACGTGCCACCTTTGGGGACGAAACAATATCCGTTGCCTCCTATCGCTTTCAAATTTTTTCTAGTGCCAACATAGAACAACAGGAGTGTTGTGTTAAGTTTTGGAATTTTTTGGGGTTCGTCTGGACATTTTTATACATTAACTGGGTTTTCTATGCATTTTATGTGCATAATTCAAAATTGAAATACATGCACATGCTCCAGTGCATATAAATTGGTTGAAAAATAAAATCTGTGTTCTTGGGTGCATGCTTAGGTCCCATGCAAGAAAAGGGAATGAATTTCAAACACCAGGGCACTGTTGATTGCCGGCAAAACGTTGAGATACCTGGTTTTTAAATTGGGACAATTGCATTTTTACCCCTAGTTGGTTCCTACCCACGGGTTTTGCCCTTACTTTTCGAGTTTGCTCAGTTTTGCCCTTACTTTTTCCGTCGTGGTCCCTCGAATGCCCTTTGACCGTTTGACCAAAACTTTGAAAATTCATAACTAATTCATATGAACTCATAAAAATGAAAATAAGATATCAAAATGTTCAGATAAACATTACCTTTATGTGCATATCATTTGCATTCAGGAAAAAAGCACCCTTTAAACTACCCGAGGTAATTAATATTAACATTATTAAAAATAAAAAGGTATAAACAATATTTTTTTCATGAATAAAAATTACATGCAAATGTAGGTGATGTTTTCTGAACACCCAGATATCTTATTGCATTTTTCTGAGTTTGTATCATCTTGTTAAGAATGTTCAAACAACTTTGACCATTATTTGGAAACTTCATAACAAGTTGATACAAACTCAGAAAAATGCAAATAAGATATCAGGATGTTCAGAAAACATCACCTAGATTTGCATGTAATTTTTATTCATGAAAAATATATATTGTTTATACCTTTTTTTATAATGTTAATAACATTAATTAACTCAGGTAGTTTAAAGGGTGCTTTTATCCTGAATGCAAATGATATGCACATAAAGGTAATTTTTATCTGAACATTTTGATATCTTATTTGCATTTTTTTGAGTTCATATGAATTAGTTTTCAAAGTTTTGGTCAAACGGTCAAAGGGCATTCGAGGGACCTCGACGGAAAAAGTAAGGGCAAAACTAAGCTAGCTCGATAAGTAAGGGCAAAACCCGTGGGTAGGAACCAACTAGGGGTAAAAATGCAATTGTCCCTTTTAAATTCTAGTAAATCCAAAACACGTCTAAAATTCATGAAACTTGGCATGCTATCATGGAGCAACATCAACATGCCGTGGTAAACTTTTTGTCCCATTTGGGGCAGGTTTGGGTATAAGCTTCTCACAAACTAGAGCTTCTCACAACAAGCGTGATGGTTTCGGTAGGGAACGTGCCACCTTTGGGGACGAAAGGATATCCGTTGCCTCTTATTGCTTTCAAAAAATTTCTAGTGTCAACATAGAACAACAGGAGTGTTGTGTTTAATTTTGGAATTTTTGGGGTTCGTTTGGCCTTTTTTATACATTAATTGGGTTTCTGGAGATTTAGTGTGCATAATTCAAATTTGAACTACAAGCACATGCTCCAGTGCACCAAAGTTGGTTGAAAAATCACATCTGTGTCCTCGGGTGAATTTCTAGGTCCCATGCAAGAAATGAGAATGAAATTCAATCACCAAGGCACTGTTGATTGCCGACAAAACATTGAGATACCTGGTTTTTAAATTCTACTAAATCCAAAACTCGCCTGAAAATTCATGAAACTTGGCATGCTATCCTGGAGCGGCATCGACATGCCGTGGTAAATTTTTTGTCCCATTTGGGGCAGGTTTGGGTATAAGCTTCTCACAAACCAGAGCTTCTCACAACAAGCGTGATGGTTTCGGTAGGGAACGTGCCACCTTTGGGGACGAAACGATATCCATTGCCTCTTATTGCTTTCAAAAGTTTTCTTGTGTCAACATAGAACAACAGGAGTGTTGTGTTTAATTTTGGATATTTTCGGGGTTCGTTTGGCAAATTGGGTTTCTGGGCATTTAATGTGCATAATTCAAATTTGAACTACAAGCACATGCGCCAATGCACAAAAGCTGGTTGAAAAATCACGTGTTTGTCCTTGGGTGAATTTCTAGGTCCCATGTAAGAAATGGTAATGAAATTCAAACACCAAGGTACTGTTGATTGCCGACAAAATATTGAGATACCTGGTTTTTAAATTCTACTAAATCCAAAACTCGTCTGAAAATTCATGAAACTTGGCACGCTATCCTGGAGCGGCATCAGCATGCCGTGATAAATTTTTTGTCCCATTTGGGGCTGGTTTGGGTATAAGCTTCTCACAAACCAGAGCTTCTCACAACAAGCGTGATGGTTTCGGTAGGGAACGTGCCATTTTTGGGGACGAAACGTTATCCGTTGCCTCTTATTGCTTTCAAAAGTTTTCTAGTGTCAACATAGAAAAACAGGAGTGTTGTGTTTAATTTTGGAATTTTTCGGGGTTCGTTTGGCCTTTTTATACATTAATTGGGTTTCTGGGCATTTAATGTGCATAATTCAAATTTGAACTACAAGCACATGCTCCAGTGCACCAAAGTTGGTTGAAAAATCACATGTGTGTCCTTGCGTGAATTTCTAGGTCCCATGCAAGAAATGGGAATGAAATTCAAACACCAAGGCACTGTTGATTGCCGGCAAAACGTTGAGATACCTGGTTTTTAAATTCTAGTAAATCCAAAACTCGTCTGAAAATTCATGAAACTTGGCATGCTATCATGGAGCGGCATCAACATGCCGTGGTAAAATTTTTGTCCCATTTGGGGCAGGTTTGGGTATAAGCTTCTCACAAACGAGAGCTTCTCGCAACAAGCGTGATGGTTTCGGTAGGGAACGTGCCACCTTTGGGGACGAAATGATATCCGTTGCCTCTTATTGCTTTCAAAAATTTTCTAGTGTCAACATAGAACAACAGGAGTGTTGTGTTTATTTTGGAATTTTTCAGGGTTCGTTTGGCCTTTTTTATACATTAATTGGATTTCTGGGCATTTAATGTGCATAATTCAAATTTGAACTACAAGCACATGCTCCAGTGCACCAAAGTTGGTTGAAAAATCACATGTGTGTCCTTGTGCGAATTTCTAGGTCCCATACAAGAAATGGGAATCAAATTCAAACACCAGGGCACTGTTGATTGTCGGCAAAACGTTGGTTTTTAAATTCTAGTAAATCCAAAACTCATCTGAAATTCATGAAACTTGGCATGCTATCATGGAGCGGCATCAACCTGCTGCGGTAAATTTTTTGTCCCATTTGGGGCAGGTTTGGGTATAAGCTTCTCACAAACCAGAGCTTCTCACAACAAGTGTGATGGTTTCGGTAGGGAACATCCCATCTTTGGGGACGGAACGATATCCATTGCCTCTTATTGCTTTCAAAATTTTTCTAGTGTCAACATAGAACAACACGAGTGTTGTGTTTAATTTTGGAATTTTTCGGGGTTCGTTTGGCCTTTTTATACATTAATTGAGTTTCTGGGCACTTAATGTGCATAATTCAAATTTGAACTACAAGCACGTGCTCCAGTGCACAAAAGCTAGTTGAAAAATCACGTGTTTGTCCTTGGGTGAATTTCTAGGTCCCATGCAAGAAATGGTAATGAAATTCGAACACCAGGGCACTGTTGATTGCCGGGAAAACATTGAGATACCTTGTTTTTAAATTCTAGTAAATCCAAAACACGTCTGAAATTCATGAAACTTGGCTTGGTATGATGGAGCAGCATCAACATGCCGTGGTAAATTTTTTGTCCCATTTGGGGCAGGTTTGGGTATAAGCTTCTCACAAACCAAAGCTTCTCACAACAAGCGTGATGGTTTCGGTAGGGAACGTGCCTCCTTTGGGGACGAAAGGATATCCGTTGCCTCTTATTGCTTTCAAAAAATTTCTAGTGTCAACATAGAACAACAAGAGTGTTGTGTTTAATTTTGGAATTTGTGGGGTTTGTTTGGCCTTTTTTATACATTAATTGGGTTTCTGGGCATTTAATGTGCATAATTCAAATTTGAACTACAAGCACATGCTCCAGTGCACCAAAGTTGGTTGAAAAATCACATGTGTGTCCTTGGGTAAATTTCTAGTTCCCATGCAAGAAATGGGAATGAAATTCAAACACCAAGGCACTGTTGATTGCCGGCAAAACGTTGAGATACCTGGTTTTTAAATTCTAGTAAATTCAAAACTCGTCTGAAAATTCAAGAAACTTGGCATGCTATCATGTAGCGGCATCAACATGCCGTGGTAAAATTTTTGTCCCATTTGGGGCAGGTTTGGGAATAAGCTTCTCACAAACCAGAGCTTCTCACAACAATCGTGATGGTTACGGTAGGGAACATGCCACCTTTGGGGACGAAACGATATCCGTTGCCTCTTATTGCTTTCAAAAATGTTCTAGTGTCAACATAGAACAACAGGAGTGTTGTGTTTAATTTTGGAATTTTTCGCGGTTCGTTTGGCCTTTTTTTACATTAATTGTGTTTCTGGGCATTTAATGTGCATAATTCAAATTTGAACTACAAGCACATGCTCCAGTGCACCAAAGTTGGTTGAAAAATCACATGTGTGTCCTTGCGCGAATTTCTAGGTCCCATGCAAGAAATGGGTATGAAATTCAAACACCAGGGCACTGTGGATTGCCGGCAAAACATTGAGATGCCTGGTTTTGAAATTTTAGTAAACCCAAAACTCGTTTGAAATTCATGAAACTTGGCATGCTATCATGGAGCGGCATCTACCTGCCGTGGTAATTTTTTTGTCCCATTTGGGGCAGGTTTGGGTATAAGCTTCTCACAAACCAGAGCTTCTCACAACAAGCGTGATGGTTTCGATAGGGAACGTCCTACCTTTGGGGACGGAACGATATCCGTTGCCTCTTATTGCTTTCAAAAATTTTCTAGTGTCAACATAGAACAACAGGAGTGTTGTCTTTAATTTTGGAATTTTTCGGGGTTCGTTTGGCCTTTTTATACATTAATTGAGTTTCTGGGCATTTAATGTGCATAATTCAAATTTGAACTATAAGCACATGCTCCAGTGCACAAAAGTTGGTTGAAAAATCACATGTGTGTCCTTGGGTGAATTTCTAGGTCCCATGCAGGAAATGGGAATGAAATTCAAACACCAGGGCACTGTTGATTGCCGGCAAAACGTTGAGATACCTGGTTTTTAAATTCTAGTAAATCCAAAACTCGTCTGAAATTCATGAAACTTGGCATGCTATCATGGAGCGGCATAAACATGCCGTGGTAAATTTTTTGTCCCATTTGGGGCAGGTTTGGGTATAAGCTTCTCACAAACCAGAGCTTCTCACAACAAGTGTGATGGTTTCGGTAGGGAAGGTGCCACCTTTGGGGACGAAACGATATCCGTTGCCTCTTATTGCTTTCAGAAAATTTCTAGTGTCAACATAGAACAACAGGAGTGTTGTGTTTAATTTTGGTATTTTTGGGGTTCGTTTGGCCTTTTTTATACATTAATTGAGTTTCTGGGCATTTAATGTGCATAATTCAAATTTGAACTACAAGCACATGTTCCAGTGCACCAAAGTTGGTTGAAAAATCACATGTGTGTCCTTGGGTGAATTTCTAGGTCCCATGCAAGAAACGGGAATGAAATTCAAACACAGGGCACTGTTGATTGCCGGCAAAACATTTAGATACTTGGTTTTTAAATTCTAGTAAATCCAAAACTCATGTGAAATTCATGAAACTTGGCATGCTATCATGGAGCGGCATCAACATGCCGTGGTAAATTTTTTTCCCATTTGGGGCAGGTTTGGGTATAAGCTTCTCACAACAAGCGTGATGGTTTCGGTAGGGAACGTGCCACCTTTGGGGACAAAACGATATCCGTTGCCTCTTATTGCTTTCAAAAATTTTCTAGTGTCAACATAGAACAACAAGAGTGTTGTGTTTAATTTTGGAATTTTTGGGGTTCGTTTGGCCTTTTTTATACATTAATTGGGTTTCTGGGCATTTAATGTGCATAATTCAAATTTGAACTACAAGCACATGCTCCAGTGCACCAAAGTTGGTTGAAAAATCACATGTGTGTCCTTGGGTAAATTTCTAGTTCCCATGCAAGAAATGGGAATGAAATTCAAACACCAAGGCACTGTTGATTGCCGGCAAAACTTTGAGATACCTGGTTTTTAAATTCTAGTAAATTCAAAACTCGTCTGAAAATTCATGAAACTTGGCATGCTATCATGTAGCGGCATCAACATGCCGTGGTAAATTTTTTGTCCCATTTGGGGCAGGTTTGGGTATAAGCTTCTCACAAACCAGAGCTTCTCACAACAATCGTGATGGTTATGGTAGGGAACATGCCACCTTTGGGGACGAAACGATATCCGTTGCCTCTTATTGCTTTCAAAAATGTTCTAGTGTCAACATATAACAACAGGAGTGTTGTGTTTAATTTTGGAATTTTTCACGGTTCGTTTGGCCTTTTTTTACATTAATTGGGTTTCTGGGCATTTAATGTGCATAATTCAAATTTGAACTACAAGCACATGCTCCAGTGCACCAAAGTTGGTTGAAAAATCACATGTGTGTCCTTGCACGAATTTCTAGGTCCCATGCAAGAAATGGGTATGAAATTCAAACACCAGGGCACTGTGGATTGCCGGCAAAACATTGAGATGCCTGGTTTTGAAATTCTAGTAAAGCCAAAACTCGTCTGAAATTCATGAAACTTGGCATGCTATCATGGAGCGGCATCTACCTGCCATGGTAATTTTTTTGTCCCATTTGGGGCAGGTTTGGGTATAAGCTTCTCACAAACCAGAGCTTCTCACAACAAGCGTGATGGTTTCGGTAGGGAACGTCCCACCTTTGGGGACGGAACGATATCCGTTGCCTCTTATTGCTTTCAAAAATTTTCTAGTGTGAACATAGAACAATAGGAGTGTTGTCTTTAATTTTGGAATTTTTGGGGTTCGTTTGGCCTTTTTATACATTAATTGAGTTTCTGGGCATTTAATGTGCATAATTCAAATTTGAACTATAAGCACATGCTCCAGTGCACAAAAGTTGGTTGAAAAATCACATGTGTGTCCTTGGGTGAATTTCTAGGTCCCATGCAGGAAATGGGAATGAAATTCAAACACCATGGCACTGTTGATTGCCGGCAAAACGCTGAGATACCTGGTTTTTAAATTCTAGTAAATCCAAAACTCGTCTGAAATTCATGAAACTTGGCATGCTATCATGGAGCGGCATCAACATGCCGTGGTAAATTTTTTGTCCCATTTGGGGCAGGTTTGGGTATAAGCTTCTCACAAACCAGAGCTTCTCACAACAAGCGTGATGGTTTCGGTTGGGAAGGTGCCACCTTTGGGGACGAAACGATATTCGTTGCCTCTTATTGCTTTCAGAAAATTTCTAGTGTCAACATAGAACAACAGGAGTGTTGTGTTTAATTTTGGTATTTTTGGGGTTCGTTTGGCCTTTTTTATACATTAATTGAGTTTCTGGGCATTTAATGTGCATAATTCAAATTTGAAGTACAAGCACATGTTCCAGTGCACCAAAGTTGGTTGAAAAATCACATGTGTGTCCTTGGGTGAATTTCTAGGTCCCATGCAAGAAATGGGAATGAAATTCAAACACAGGGCACTGTTGATTGCCGGCAAAACATTTAGATACTTGGTTTTTAAATTCTAGTAAATCCAAAACTCATGTGAAATTCATGAAACTTGGCATGCTATCATGGAGCGGCATCAACATGCCGTGGTAAATTTTTTTCCCATTTGGGGCAGGTTTGGGTATAAGCTTCTCACAACAAGCGTGATGGTTTCGGTAGGGAATGTGCCACCTTTGGGGACAAAACGATATCCGGTGCCTCTTATTGCTTTCAAAAATTTTCTAGTGTCAACATAGAACAATAGGAGTGTTGTGTTTAATTTTGGAATTTTTCGGGGTTCGTTTGGCCTTTTTTATACATTAATTGAATTTCTGGGAATTTAATGTGCATAATTCAAATTTGAACTACAAGCACATGCACCAGTGCACCAAAGTTGGTTGAAAAATCACATGTGTGTCCTTGGGTGAATTTCTAGGTCCCATGCAAGAAATGGGAAGGAAATTCAATCATCTGGGCGTTGTGGCTCGGCCGGAAAGATTGAGAAACTTGGTTTTTTAATTCCTGTAAATCCAGAACACGCCTGAAAATGATGAAACTTGGCATGGTGTCATGACATGGCACCAACATGCTGTGGTAATTTTTCTGTCCGATTTGCAAAGGCGCACACATTAACAATCAACAAAGTCATTTTGGAAGAAATGTTGTGACATTACAAATCAGAAACACAAGTATTATTGAAACCGTGGGCGTTCTACTTACCAATTACGTGTTGCCACACGTCCCCTTTTTTATTGGCTAGGAGGCCGTACGGGGTAGCTATTTGAGTACGGGAGGCGTGCGATCAAACCCCTGCGCGTGCTCATCGGGAGGAGAGCCCTTTGACCGCTACCCGCCGCGCACCTCTCTCCCAACGTCTCCATTAATGACGCCCGAGCTCCTGTTCTACGACGTGGCTATATGTCTCACTGGACCGAGATTTAAGAGAGAAAAATGAAAATCTGAAAAGAAAGTTTTGCAGGATCTTGATGTAAGATTCGACGGACCTATATAGCATTGACTGCGACTTATAGCAAGCATGATGAATATAAGGACGATGAAAGTGGATAATAATCGTCTTACATATTTAGGAACATAATTTAAAAAAGCCACATGCGACAACGCCCGAAATACACAAGGACAAAAGAAGAAGGAAGACAATGATCTGGCTCGCTGATCTCTACTTTCTTGATGCATTGCTGCAGCCCGTGGGAACTAGTCTCCGCGGCGAGCGGCGATGAGCTCTTTCTTGTCCTCAAGATGCTGCTTGAGAGCATCCACAGATTCCTCCACCAGCCTTCTATGCTCGATGCGCAGCATGGCATTCTTGTCCATAAGTTTCTCGATGATGACGCCAGTCCTCTTCAACAAGGCAGTGGTCTCCTCCTGCTGCTCCGCACTTCCGATGATCTTTGCCCTCAGCAGGTCACACTCGGCCCGGAGCTTCGCATTGCTCTCATTTAGTTGCCGGATGACGCCAATAGCCTGTTCAAAAGAGGCTTTCATGTCGTCCTGCAACCTCGCCCACCCGGAGATCTGATCCATCTGGCTATGGATGATCGCATGCATGCTCCTGTAAGAGTCCTCGCCTGCCTGCGAGACATTTTCCCAGGCCACCGCGGCACGGGAGGACATTTCTGCTGCATTCACGGCCCGGCGAGACATCTCTTCTGCTTCCGCGGCGCGGCCGGACCAGTCTGCTGCATCGACGGCGTGGCGGGACCTCCGTGCTGCTTCGGCGGCACGGCGGGACCAATGTGCTGCTACCGCCGCGCGGCGGGACATGTCAACTGCGTTCATGGCGAGGTGGGACATCTCTCGTGCTTCCGCTTCCATGCTCGCATCTCCCTGGTGGCAATCTCTCGACCCAGAACTCACGCTAGCCATGGCAGACGCAAGGGAACGATGATGAATGCCTTGCTTGCTTTTGTGGGTTAGGAGTTGAGGAGGAATGTGCAGTCATCTTGGAGCAGTAGTATTTATAACCGAGTACTAATACACTCCTAAGTGGGAAACCGTTTAGGTTTTGATCGGTGAGAACAGGTTTGCAATTTGAAATGTGACGGGACACATGCTCAAAATTTACTGACGGTTATAAGTGCGGCACTATTCCCGGAAGGCGTAACGTGGGCACGTACGCCTTCTCGGCCGTGCACATGGCGTTTGCACCATAGGGTGCACTGCAATAGGCAACGTCAGCACACGTCTTGTTCCAACAACTGTGCGTGCTCATTATTACCATCGCGCACGCTTCTTTTAATTAGAATGTGTGTGCCCGTCTAGCGCACACAAGTTGATCTATCTAACTGTTTCAGTTTGTTGTGGCTAATCGCAAACAGTTCACCCATGTGAAGTGTATGCCATCAATCGCAGACACTTTTTTTGCTAATAATCACAGACACTTTGATCTGGCTGACCCGTTTATGTTCTGTTGCCTAATCGCAAACAGTTAATCCTTCTGAAGCGTATGCCCTCAATCGCACACACCTTTATCTAGCTGCCCGTTTCTATTGTTCCTCCTCATCACAAACAGTTCATCCGAGTGAACCGTATGCTGTATATCGCACACGCCTTCATCTGGCTGCCCATTTATTTTGTTCTGCCTCATCGCAAACAGTTCATTGAACTCAGTCGTATGCCCTGCATCGCACACGCAACTAAAATCTGAACCGTGTTTGATGGCTCCGCCATCACAAACATTTTGCACTTTTTTGACGGTTCTTTTACACCGTCATTTGCGATTATTGCATCGCACATAGTTTCGTCGAAGGGTCTCTGATCGTAGTGTCGCGTTAGCAGCATCCTGAAGTAGTGCAAACAGATCCGGTATTTGGAGTACCTGAATAATCAGATTTGGAGTTTCTGATTTGCAGTCAGATTAGCTTGGAGCAGTAGCAGTGCTTGCCCTGCTCTTCTCCTTTCAGTTAGTGAGTTGCAAAATCTGAATTAACTGAAACCTTTCAATTTCTTTAATTAAATTAACTGAAATCTTTTTCTATTAATTAAACTAACTGAAACCTTTTTTTGTTAATTAAACGAAACCTTTTGCTGTTTAGTGGAGTAAATTAGTGTATATTGCTCTTCTCCTCTCCTCTCTCTTCTCTTCCCTTCTCTTCTCTTCTCTTCTCTTCTCTTCAGTACTTGGGAGTAGGAGTACAGTGTAGGACAACAGTAGTATTACCCAGTGGCAATTCTAGTAGGAGTAGTTCTTGGATCTGTTCTCTTCTCCTTTCTTTTCTTGAATTTGAGTACTCCTGGACATTAGTACTGTCTTGTTTATTAATAAAGCATTGGAGTACTCCCGGACATTAGTACTCCATGGAATTACTCACTCCAATAGCTTAATCCAGTTACTTACTCTCTTCTTATCTCTCCTCTCTACTCTTCTCTTATCTGGAAATTAAACCTTTTCTGTTAATTAAATCTAAATTAAACCTTTTTAATTAATTAAACTTGAATTAAACCTTTTTAGTTAACTAACTTAAATTAAACCTTTTCTATTAATTAAATCTAAATTAAGCCTTTTCAGGTAATTAAATCTAAATTAATTCCTCTCCTCTTCTATTCCACTCCTTTCCTCTCCTAGTCCTTTCCTCCTAAGAAAGTAAGAGAATTCACTCCACACAAGCCGATGCAAACATATGGAGTAAAAATGATCATTCAAATGGAGCAAAAAATCCACTCCACACAATCCTTGCAAACATACTCAAATATGGATTATAATCATACTCCACACAAATAATCACAAGGATGCAACAAGCATACACCACAAGCCTCATCTCAAGTCTCTTGACAACAATCATCTCAGGTCTCTTGACAACAATCATGTCAGGTATTTTGACAACAAGCATCTCAGGTCTCTTAACAACAATCATCTCAGGTCTCTTGACAACAAGCATCTTGGGTCTCTTGAAAACAATCATCTCAGGTCTCTTGAAAACAATCATCTCATGTCTCTTGACAACAATCACCTCTGGTATCTTGACAATAAGCATCTCGGGTCTCTTGGCAACAAGCATATCAGTTCTCTTGACAACAAGCATCTCAGGTCTTTTGACAACAAGCATCTAAGGTCTCTTGGCAACAAGCATCTCGGGTCTCTTGGCAACAAGCATCTCAGGCCTCTTGGCAACAAGCATCTCAGGTCTCTTGGCAACAAGCATCTAAGGTCTCTTTGCAACAAGCATCTCAGGTCTCTTGACAACAAGCATCTCAGGTCTCTTGACAACAAACATCTAAGGTCTCTTGGCAACAAGCATCTCAGGTCTCTTGACAACAAGCATCTAAGGTCTCTTGGCAACAAGCATCTAAGGTCTCTTGGCAACAATCATCTCAGGTCTCTTGACAACAGGCATCTAAGGTCTCTTGGCAACAAGCATCTCAGGTATCTTGGCAACAAGCCTCTCGGGTCTCTTGGCAACAAGCATCTCAGGTCTCTTGGCAACAAGCATCTCATGCCTCTTCCATTACTGAACCCTCGCCATTAGCCCTAAGTTGTGTAGGGCATTTGCGTAAACCTCTTGAGGGCATGACAGTCTTGGAGGTAGCTGCCCAAGACCCTCAAGCCTTTCCTTGTTCACATGTGGTGTTTTATACCCATTGCCCCTGCATGATTCAGGATCTCAATCATGCACGTTTGCAGAGTTAGGAAAATTGTGTTAAGCTTGTAAACCTCATAGCCTTCAAATTCCTCCAAAACACCATTAATAAGGTCTTGTAGTGTTTTAGGACTCAGACAATCTGTCAGGGATTGCAGCGAGTTGAAAAACCCAAGGTCAAGCACATTCAAATTAGGACTGTTGTGTCGGTGGGAACGAAACCTATGGGATCAGTGGAATCCCTTCTACGATCGGCAGGCACGGGGTTGTTAGAGAGCAGGTCCAGGAGCCAGCACAAAGATCGTTTACCCAGGTTCGGGCCGCGAGGATGCGTAATACCCTAGTCCTGCTTTGGTGAATGTATTCAGTGTTCTTGAGGTTTCGAAATAGCTACGGTGGCTGTGTAGTTCCAAAGAGCCGAATCCTTCTCCAGTATGCCCCGGGCCTCCTTTTATAGTCGAAAGGGGCTGCCACAGTGGCATACAGGAGGTGGAAAGGTCTACAGTGCGCAAGCTTATCGCCTGGCATTAGGGGACAAAACGCATTAAATGCGCTACTTAGGTGTCCACTAGCTTTATCGGGGATGGGTACGAGTCCCGTCCCGTCCGTCGCCGCTCCATCTCGCTTCGACACGCGCCCAGGCCAGCGATGCGTGCGGTGCCATGTAGGCAGGCAGGCTGCTGAGGTGGCACGGTGGTAGGGTCTTCACGAAGATCTGCATGCCACCACACATGTGCTTGCTGAGTCGGTGTAGAGGCCGCCCGTCGCCACGCAGGTGCCTGCCCAGCTGGTTGAGCTAGCAACTACTTGGGGACGGCGGTGGCATCTTGGCAGACGCGGGCCTGGCTGCGGCCCCGCTGATGTCCTCGGCAAGGGCCTTGCCGGGGGCCCCGGCAAGGGTCTTGCCGTGATGTTGCGGTCGTCCCCGGCAAGGCGCTTGCCGGGGGTCTTGTGGATTTCCTCGGCTAGGATCCGCCGAGGGTCGTCGTCTTCTGGTTCTCATCTGATCTCATGTATCCATGATCTTGACAAAGATCTGCATGCCACAACGGAGGTGCCTCCCGAGCCCTGGTTCAAACGTAGCTGTTGACGGAGTCCGGAACCCTTGGGCTCAAGGGTGGCTCACTCCGCTGGCGTTGGGCGAGCTGCCCCAGCAAGGCTCTTGCCGGGGCTGCTGAGGCTGCCCCGGCAAGGGTCTTGCCGGGGGAGCCTGCTTCGCCCCTCTGCCCTTTGTGTTCTTGGTCTTGGCGTTGCCTTGACCGTCTTGTGCTCCGGCTTCCCTCCTCTGCCCTGCTTAGTGTGGCCGTGGCGCGCGGCTCTGACTGCCTGTGCACAAGTAAAGGGGTCAAAAGAAGAGCCCCTACTTTTGTACACCGATAGGAGCCCCCGGGCCTGGGCCACACATAAGCGCGATGCGTTGTTGGGCCAGGCCCAGAACAGTGCGTGGGGAGGTGGGGCGGATTTTTACCGCAGTAACCGTTTCGTCCACTGCGCTTCCCCACGAGCCGCGTTGAACGCGCGACGTGGAGGATCGTGCGTGACGTGGGGGCCATGCATGGGGTGGTTCCCGCACGCATGCATCACATCGCAGTTAATGGGAAAAGAGGCGGCCCACGCCTTCCCCGTAAAAAGGAATAACTGCAGGCACGCTGCTCATTTACCCTTCATGCTTTCCCCAATCTCCGAACTGCCGTCCCCTTCTTCCTCCTTCTCAAGCTCTTGCCTTCGCTCGCCGCCGCCGCGCCTTTGCCATCCTCCATTCCTCACTTCCCGCAGCCGCCATGGCACCCAACACCAGCACAGGCAAGGGAGTGGCCAAGGACGCCGGGGAGAAGGAGCCGCCGGAGAGCGGGTTGGCGGTGCGGCAACGCAGCACGCCTACTTCCCGTCGACGATCGACGCGGTCGAACTCCGGGACTACTTCAAGAACCTGTGGGGGTGCAAGACGAGAAGCAAGACGATGGGGCATCCGGCCACGTGCGTCATCCCCGCCGCCTTCGCCGAAGCCGGCCCGAATTGGTACCCGTTCTTCGTCGACTACTTTTCTTGCGGCCTATGCCCTCCTTCTGTGATTTCTTCAGCGAAATCATGCACACCTACGGCTTCCACCTTCTAGATTTTACTCCAAATGTCGTGGCGTGCATGGCTCTTTTCGCGAACCTCTGCGAGGGTTTCGTCAGGGTGCATCCCAACACGGCGCTCTTCCGCCACTATTTCTTCCCTCGCATCCAAAAGGGGGGCGCCATTTCTGGTTGCGTCGCCTGGATCCCTAGGACCCAGGAGAAAGAGACATATCCGGACGGCGCCCAGAAGGAGAGGTGGGAGGAGTGGCGAGGCCGGTGGTGCTGGATTGAGGAGAAGGACCTACCAGCATTCTGCGAGGTTCGCCAGGCGCCGCCGGTCCACAAAAGCGACTGGAGCGATGTCGATGTCGACGACAAGAAGCTCACGGTCGCCACCACCAGGATCCTTCGTCTCACCGAGGCCAGGCACACCCTTGAGATGATCGGGGCGGATTTCATCCGTCGCTGAATCGCTCCGCTGCACAACAAGGGGAGTCCAGCCTGGCTTTTTACGTACACCGCCGACATCATGAGGCTCCGACCCGGCTTGGACCACAACTTCACGGTGATGGGGCATGCCCACTTCTGCCAGCGGCTCTTCCAGCTCGACGTGAACCACGACGGCAAGGTCGAGCGGTCCGGCAAGGCCGCGAAGGCCGGCAAGGTTGCCAAAGGGCCCTTGTTTAAGTTGCCGGCGGGGGTGGTCCTGCTGTGCAACAATTCGCGTCAGAGCGACATCATCGCCATGATGCCGGAGTTCAACGCGCACGGCCTCGTCCCAAATTGGGCCGAGCCGCCGGAGGACTAGGTGCAAGAGTTTTTCGACACCTTGGAGGAGAAGTATGTCACCACCGAGCCGCGGCTCGTCCAGGACACCACCCAGGCGGAGCTGGACTATATCGCCGCCAGGGCGGTGGAGGCGAAGCTCGCCAAGGAGGCCGGCAACGCTAGCGGCGTGGAGGACAAGGCCACGGCAGCCACGGAGGAGAAGGAGCTCGCCCAGTGGGCGGAGGCCGCTGGGGAGGCCAGCAGCGCCGGCACCGGGGCCCCTCTCGTCGAAGATGTGGTCGACGAGTCGTCGTCGGAGGAGGCCGAGGCTGTCGACCCTCCGATTACGGGGAAAGGGCGAGTCCTACGGTGGGCCACCTCTGGCGAGCCGGTTCGGCCTGGCAAGGCCGTACAACCGCGGCAAGCCCAGGAGGGGTCCGCGTGCCAGACAAGGGCCGCGGCGGCGAAGAAGCTGGTGAAGGCTGCGGTGGCGAAGAAGAAAGCATCTGCCTCTTCTTCGTCCAAGCGCCCACGTACCCCATCTGCTTCCCCTCCCCCCGCAGATGATGACGCGGAGGTTGTCTTCGATTTTGGGTCCCTCAGCCCAAGGAGGAAGAGGAAGGCAGCAGAGGAGGAGGTGGAGGACGAGTAAGTATCTTGTTCCCTTTTTCTTGCCATCTCCGTCTCCTCAATCTGTGCCGCTTGTCTTAATTTGTTCTTCTTCTTTGCAAGGATGCGGAGATGCTGGCCCAGAGGGTGAAGAGGGCCAGGGCATCGGCGAGCGGCCAGCCCCCGACAGGCACTTCTGGTACACTGCTGGTGGTGTTGAGCAGCCCGGACAGCAGCCCCCGGCACAGCCCCCAGTGTAAGTTTATCACTCACTCCTCATCGACGTGTGTCGGGGGTACGATCCTTTGGCGCTGACCTTGTCGTGGTTGCAGGAGGAGGACAGCAGCAGGAGGAGCCACAGAGGGCTACCCCCAACATGCCACCCCCATCAACCACGCCGCCCCAAAGGGCGTCCCCGGCAAGGGCGCCAAGCACAGAGCCCATGCACACGGAGGAGGAGGCGAACTCGGGCGCTGGTGGCTTCGCCTCGGTGCCAAATATTGGCGGGGAGGGGACCTCTACTTCCCAGCCCGGCACTGGTAAGCCACTCGCCTTCCGTCCCTGTTCTTTTTCTGTTCTTTCTGAATCTTGGTCTTGGCTTCGCCTCATCCCCTTCTCGGTATCCAGATCGTCCCTCGGTGGATCCGGAGGATATAGACACCATCATCGAGGATGTCGCCAAGGATGCCGCGATGGAGGCCGAGAAGATCGCCACCGAAGAGGCCGCCAAGGGTGCCGCCAACGAGCCGGCCGAGGAGCCTGGCAAGGCTGCTGCCGAGGAGGCCGGCAAGGGGCCTGCCGAGGAGGCCGGCAAGGCCGCTGCCGAGGAGGAGGTGGTTGACGACCAACCTTCCTCCTCCGCTGCCTCTGGCTCAGGCAGGTACCTGAGGGTGAGTGACGACCTGTTCGTCCACATCCCAGGGACGGCGGGCACCGGGGCGCCCGTCGAGGGGGAGGTGTTTGAAGACGAGGTGCTCGCCGCCACCGGGCTTGAGGTTGTTGACGAACCGAGTGCCGGTGGCGGCGGTTCCCAGGAAGGGCGGCTCCTCCAGGCCATGGGCACCAACTTCCAGAAGCTTTGGGCGCTTCACCGCGCTCAACTGGACAAGGCCAAGTCCAGGATGGCGGTGGTGGACAAGGCGGAGGCGGACCTCGAGGGGCATGTTGCCGAGGCGCAGGCTTGGTTCCGCCAGGCCCACAAGGACCTGAAGGCCGCCCAGGACGAGCTGGCCAGGCACGAGGTGGAGCTCACCATGAAGCGGGCCGACATCGAGAAGGCCCAGGAGACGGCGAAGAACTTGGCCACCGAAGCCGAGGCCGCTCGAACCCAGCACCAGGCCGCGCTGAACTCCCAGGAGGAAGACCTTGCTGTGCGTGAGGAGAAGCTTGCCGCAACGCTCCGCGGCAAGGATGAGGAGGTGGAGAAGCTCGTCGTGCAGCAGACCCAAGAGCAGGAGCAGAGGCACAAGGAGGCACTCAATGCCCAGGCTCTGGTTCACGCCGGCAAGATGAAGGAGCTGGAGGTGGAGCAGGACAGGCTAAAAGGCCAGGTCCTGAAGCTGTCCAAGGTGAAGGACACGCTCAACAGTGCCCTGGTGGAGGCGCAGGGCGCAGTCCTCGACAAGGCAGGGCAGCTTTTCGAGGCCAACAACTCCATCAAAGACCTCAAGCTGAAGCTGGAGGGTCTCGAGGGGACGCTCTCGGAGGCCAAGGCCCGGGAAGGGACCCTGGCCAAGAATCTGGAGGCCGAGAAGCAGGTGCGGAAGAACGAAGCCGCCAACCACAAGGATTTTGTGGAGGGTGTTAATCGCTGGATCGGCCACCTCGAGGACGTCGCCGGCAGGATCACCATGCAGCTGGCCACCATGGGTATGCCAAATGCGAGGTATGCCCCAGATCGCAGCACGACCTCCAATGCCAGGCTGACCCTATTCTTCGAGGGTGTCCTCGGGGCCCTGGAGCAGCTCCACTCCAACCGGGCGGCCTCTCTGGCCGACGAGTCTCGGAGGCTTTGCCGGGGTGCCATGACCAAGGTCCTCACCAAGGTGGCGTACTGGAACCCCGACCTCGACTTCGACGCCGCACTGGAGAGCTTGCCGGAGGGTGCTGACCTCACGGCGCTAAAGGAGCGTATCATGCCCATCATCAGCTGCATCGACGGAATCGAGAGGGTGGAGGGCCAACGCCGGGATTAGGCACCCCGTTTCTCATCACCGCTGCAGGTCCATGACGAAGACAATTTCTATCTTTAGTTAGAACCGCAGCAACAATGGATGTAATATAACTCTGCAGTACTTTTGATATTATGCATGTTACTTTCCTGTTCAATCCCCCTTTGTATGTTCACCCTACGCTAATCGGGTAGGCTTGCCGGCGCGTAAACCCAGGGCGGCTCCTCGGGGACGGATCCCCAATGGCCTGCCGGGTGTGCTTGCTGCCAGGCGAACCACCTTACCGCTCTCAACGCGGCCGCTCGAACTGTCGAGCTTGACTCGAGTCAGAATCGAGAGCGTTGCCAATTGCGGAAGGCTACCGTGCTATTCTCGACGCGGCCGCTTAAGTTGTTGAGCGGACTCAAAACAGAGTAAGGGCGTTGCCAATCGCGGAAGGGCCCCCTTGCGTGCAGGTTTTCCATACATAGGGCAGGACCTTCGAGGATAATAACCTTATTTAAAAAGGAAATATTTAAAGTTCGGCGTGACTTAGCTTTTCTGTCGTTGCACGGGTGTCCATTGCATCTGTAGATGGTGCCGCCAAGCTTTGTCGCCTTCTTCCTGGGAAGCCATGGCGACGAAGGACTGCTAGGCTAACTGCTAGACCAGATTCTCACAACTGCGCCCCTACCTGGCGCGCCAAAGATGTCGGTGGCAATGACACCTATGGGATCACTGGAATCCCTTCTACGGTCGGCGGGCGCGGGGTTGTGAGAAGAGTAGGTCCAGGAGCCAGCACAAAGATCGTTTACCCAGGTTTGGGCCGCGAGGATGCGTAATACCCTAGTCCTGCTTTGGTGGATGTATTCAGTGTTCTTGAGCTTTCGAACTAGCCACGGTGGCTGTGTAGTACCAAAGAGCCGAATCCTTCTCCAGTATGCCCCGGGCCTCCTTTTATAGTTGAAAGGGGCTGCCACAGTGGCATACAGGAGGTGGAAAGGTCTACAGTGCGCAAGCTTATCGCCTGGCATTAGGGGACAAAACACATTAAATGCGCTACTTAGGTGTCCACTAGCTTTATCGGGGATGGGAACGAGGCCCGTCCCGTCCGTCGCCGCTCGGTCTCGCTTCGACACGCGCCCAGGCCAGCGATGCGTGCGGTGCCATGTAGGTAGGCAGGCTGCTGAGGTGGCGCGGTGGTAGGGTCTTCACGAAGATCTGCATGCCACCACGCAGGTGCTTGCTGAGTCGGTGTAGAGGCCGCCCGTCGCCACGCAGGTGCCTGCCCAGCTGGTTGAGCTAACAGCTGCTTGGGGACGGCGGTGGCATCTTGGCAGACGCGGGCCTGGCTGCGGCCCCGCTGATGTCCTCGGCAAGGGCCTTGCCGGGGGCCCCGGCAAGGGTCTTGCCGTGATGTTGCGGTCGTCCCCGGCAAGGCCCTTGCCGGGGGTCTTGTGGATTTCCTCGGCTAGGATCCCGCCGAGGGTCGTCGTCTTCTGGTTCTCATCTGATCTCATGTATCCATGATCTTGACAAAGATCTGCATTCCACCACGGAGGTGCCTCCCGGGCCCTGGTTCCAACGTAGCTGTTGACGGCGTCCGGAACCCTTGGGCTCAAGGGTGGCTCACTCCGCTGGTGTTGGGCGAGCTGCCCCGGGAAGGCTCTTGCCGGGGCTGCTGAGGCTGCCTCGGCAAGGGTATTCCCGGGGAGCCTGCTTCGCCCCTCTGCCCTTTGTGTTCTTGGTCTTGGCGTTGCCTTGACCGTCTTGTGCTCCGGCTTCTCTTCGGCTTCCCTCCTCTGCCCTGCTTAGTGTGGCCGTGGCGCGTGGCTCTGACTGCCTGTGCACAAGTAAAGGGGTCAAAAGAAGAGCCCCTACTTTTGTACACTGACATGTTGGCAGGTTGTTGTATTATTCTGATGTCAAGTCCAGTTTTTGCGACAGCTGCTAGAAATTCCTGGTCATTTGGCAAGATATGGGGCTTAGCATTATCCTGCTGAATGTAGATGGTCTGTCCAGCATCACTTTCAGGCCAAACTGCTTGTATCGCTGGCAAGACCTTCTCTATCAGGAACTCCCTCATCACTTTTCTGTCGACCTTTATTGACTTTGTCTGTATTGTACCGCTAGGCCTGTTATCACTTCTCCTCTGAGCAGGAACTTCTTTCACGAATGGCCAGATACCGATTTTCCCAGAGAAGGTCACATTTCCTTCATTGTCCCACCTTGGCCTAGCAACGGCCGTTAAGAACATCACCTTGCCAATACAATTGCCATGTATAGGCCTCATAGGCTCCTCCTCCCCATCCAGCAGATAGTAGGTCTTATTTTTCTTCGTCATATTGAACCATTTCTCATCAATGTGCACAACATTATGCATTGTCTTGAATTTAGGCCTTGAAGTTTCTATCGTTGTCTCATCAAGCATTGACATACAAAATTCCATCCTATCCTTCTTTATCTTTTCTTTTAGAGCTGGCTTCACACAGTTTGTGTGTCTCTTAATCAAACTCAGCTTGAACTTTCTATGCAGTGTGGTAGGGCTACGTCCGAGTTGCCAAGCTAGAGATCTGATAGTTGACCTCTTGTTTAGTGGGATGGTAGGGATTTGCTCTAAATTGATGTCCTTTGGCTTTCTTCCAGAGTTTCCATTTCTCTGATCAGAAACATCCACCTCTAAACCTTTTGAAATTTGCTCCATCGCCTTCTGTCAAACTCTTTGTATACTCCTCACTTCTACCTTAAAAAATTGTGCAAGGTCTTTCTTATCATTTCTTTTGAATTTGCCACCCCTGCTCATGCACACTGCATGCAATGCCACATAAGTAGCATATTTTTGCTCGTTAGTGAGGGTTTTCTTTTTTCTAACTCCTTGCTCAACAACTGCAACAAGAAACAAAACAATGAAAAAATATATTAGTCCATGCTGAAATGATCAAATGAAATACAACAAGAAATGATCAAATCATGAAATGCTCAAATGCTCAAATGATAAATTGATCAAATGATGAAATGCTCAAATGATAAATTGATCAAATGATGAAATGCTCAAATGATAAATTGATCAAATGATGAAATGCTCAAATGATAAATTGATCAAATGATAAATGAGCTACTGTTCATTTTTAGAAACTAGAGTTACTGTTCATTTTCAGAAACTTGCTAAATGAGCTACGCTTACTGTTCATTTTCAGAAACTAGAGTATTCAGTTTGATCTAAACTTCATATTTTTCTTGGATTATTCAGTTTGATCACTACTTGATACGTCTCCGTCGTATCTATAATTTTTGATTGTTCCACGCCAGTATTCTACAACTTTTACATGCTTTTGGCAACTTTTTATACTATTTTTGGGACTAACATATTGATCCAGTGCCCAGTGCCAGTTCCTGTTTGTTGCATGTTTTTTGTTTCGCAGAAAATCCATATCAAACATAGTCCAAACGGAATAAAAACTGACGGATATTTTTTTGCAATATATCTGATTTTTGGGAAGTGGAATCAATGTGAGACGATGCCCGAGGGGGCCATGAGGCAGGGGGCGCTCCCCAGGGGGGCAGGCACGCCCCTGACCCTCATGGCCACCTTGTAAGGCGGTTGGTTCCCTTCTTTCGCCGGAAGAAAGCTAATATCCGGATAGAGATCGTGTCCAAAATTCAGCCCAATCGGAGTTACGGATCTCCGGGAATATAAGAAACAGTGAAAGGGCAGAATCTGGAGCACAGAAACAGAGAGAGACAGAGAGACAAATCCAATCTCGGAGGGGCTCCCGCCCCTCCCACGCCATGGAGACCATGGACCAGAGGGGAAACCCTTCTCCCATCTAGGTAGAAGGCCAAGGAAGAAGGAGAAGGAGGGGGGCTCTCTCCCCCTCGCTTCCGGTGGCGCCGGAGTGCCACCGGGGCCATCATCGTCCCCGCAATCTACACCAACAACTTCACCGCCGTCATCACCAACTCTTCCCCCCTCTATACAGCGGTGTAACCGCTCTTTTACCCGCTGTAATCTCTACTTAAACATGGTGCTCAACGCTATATATTATTTCCCAATGATGTATGGCTATCCTATGATGTTTGAGTATATCCGTTTTGTCCTATGGGTTAATTGATGATCGTGATTGGTTTGAGTTGCATGTTTTATTATTGATGCTGTCCTATGGTGCTCTCCGTGTCGCGCAAGCGTGAGGGATTCCTGCTGTAGGGTTTGCAATATGTTCATGGTTTTTTTATTGTCTGCGTTGCGTGAGTGACTGAAACACAAACACGGATAAGTGGGTCATGGCGTATGGGAATAAAGAGGACTTGATACTTTAATGCTATGGTTGGGTTTTACCTTAATGATCTTTAGTAGTTGCGGATGCTTGATAGAGTTCCAATCATAAGTGCATATGATCCAAGAAGAGAAAGTATGTTAGCTTATGCCTCTCCCTCAAATAAAATTGCAATAGTGATTACGGGTCTAGTTATCGATTGCCTAGGGACAAATAACTTTCTCGTGACAAAAGCTCTTTACTAAAACTAATTTAGTTGTGTCTTTATCTAAACAGCCACTACCTTTTATTACGCGCTCTTTATTATCTTGCAACCTATCCAACAACACCTACAAAGTACTTCTAGTTTCATACTTGTTCTAGGTAAAGCGAACGTTAAGTGTGCGTAGAGTTGTATCGGTGGTCGATAGAACTTGAGGGAATATTTGTTCTACCTTTAGCTCCTCGTTGGGTTCGACACTCTTACTTATCGAAAGAGGCTACAATTGATCCCCTATACCTGTGGGTTATCAAGACCTTTTTCTGGCGCCGTTGCCGGGGAGTTATAGCGTGGGGTGAATATTCTCGTGTGTGCTTGTTTGCTTTATCACTAAGTAATTTTTCTTTGCTATTCTAAGTTGTTCTCTATCTTTAGTTTTGGATATGGAACATGAAATACCAAAAAAAAGGTGTACTTGCTACTCATGGAGGCGGGGAACCTCCTAAAACCCTCGATGCTGGTTATGTGAAAAATATTATGTACTACTTTGATAATCCTGAGAAAACCCCATTCAATTATGTAATGGGAGACACGTTGGATCAACGTGAATACTTTAGGGATTATCGCTTGACTCAAAATTGGAAACTATTATGGGATCAAATTCATATGTTGCATTGGTATGCTCGGGAACTATGCTTGAGATATGATTATACTTGTTGCTCTAGGATGAAGGCTCCACACCTTCCCTTTCCTACAAATTTAATGATGATAAAACCTTGGCTTCTTATGCTAATGGTATATATTATTACTATGATGTGGAACAAATAGAAGAATTAGTTGCTTTTATGGGTGCTTATGAAATTGAATCTTTGTTTAAAGAGTGTGAAAATCTTGATGATGATGTTTACAGACCTGAAAATTTTTCTATACTTAAATATTGCTATGAGAATTATGAATTCAATTCCGATATTGATGATTTTATTGAGAGAGTCTCCGCTGTCCAAGAAGAGACTAATATTTTGCAGGAGTCTATGGAAGAAGGAATTCATGAAACCGTGAGCTCATTGGATGAAAAAGATGATGAGGAGAGCGAAGAACAAAAGGAGGAAGAGCGGATTAGCTACCCGTGCCCACCTTCTAATGAGAGTAACTCTTCAACTCATACATTGTTTAATTTCCCTTCGTGCTTACCGAAGGATGAATGCCATGATGATTGTTATGATCCCGTTGATTCTTTTGAAATATCCCTTTTTGATGATGCTTGCTATGCTTGTGGCCAAGATGCCAATATGAATTATGCTTATGGAGATGAAATTGCTATAGTTCCTTATGTTAAACATGAAATTGTTGCTATTGCACCCACACATGATAGTCCTATTATCTTTTTGAATTCTCCCGACTACACTATATTGGAGAAGTTTGCACTTATTAAGGATTATTGATGGGTTGCCTTTTACCGTTGCACATGATGATTTTGATGAATATAATATGCATGTGCTTTCTGCTCCTACTTGCAATTATTATGAGAGAGGAACTATATCTCCACCTCTTTATGTTTCCAACATGATAAAATTGCAAGAAACTGTTTATACTATGCATTGGCCTTTACTATGTGTGCATGAATTGTTCTTTTATGACATGCCGATGCATAGGAAGAGAGTTAGACTTCGTCATTGCTTGATATATGTTGCTTTGTGCTCACTACTAAATTCTAAATCATTGCTTTGATATACCTTGGGATCCGGGTGGATCCATTACTTGAGTACTATATGCTTAGCTTAATGGCTTTAAAGAAAGCACTGCCAGGGAGACAACCCGGAAGTTTTAGAGAGTCCTTTATTTCTGTTGAGTGCTTTTACATAGTTTAAAAAAATAAAAAATAAAGAGGGGAACCTAAAACTTTTTCAAAAAGAAAGGCGAAAGTGAGAAAGACGAGCATTGTTAAAGTGGGAGCTAGCCTTGAACTTTGTTCATGCTCACGGAAACTTTGTGAATATTGATTACAGAAAATTTTCAACAAAAATAATTACCCCCTTGTACAATTCCATTGTATAATAAAAATAATGTGCCAAGGTTTGCCTTTAGGATGTTTACAATGCTTGTTGGTTTGTATGGTGCAGGACAGAAACTTTGGCTGTAGTGCGCAATTTTACATTTTTTACTGGAACGTCAAATGGTTCTGAAACTTTTTGTACTGTCTTTCTATACAAATTGTTTATGTTTCCTAATTTTGGCCGAATTTTTGGAGTAAAAGAGGTATGGTGAATGTTCAGATTACTACAGACTGTCCTATTTAAGACAGATTCTGTTTTTGATGCATAGTTTGCTTGTTTGATGAAACTATCAATTTCTATCAGTGGATTAAGCCATGGAAAAGTTATATTACAGTAGCTACAATGCAAAAACAAAATATGAATTGGTTTGCAACAGTACTTAGAGTAGTGATTTGCTTTAATATACTAACGGATCTTATCGAGCTTTTTGTTGAGTTTTGTGTGGATGAAGTGTTCGAAGATCGAGGATGTCTCGATGTGAGGAGAAGGAGGAGAGGCAAGAGCTCAAGCTTTGGGATGCCCAAGGCACCCCAAGTAAATTTAAGGAGACTCAAGCATCTAAGCTTGGGGATGCCCCGGAAGGCATCCCATCTTTCTTCAACAAGTATCGGTATGTTTTCGGATTTGTTTCGTTCATGCGATATGTTCCAATCATGGAGCGTCTTTTGCATTTAGTTTTCACTTTTCTTTTATGCACCATGCTGGTATGAGATTGTCCATGGTTGTTTTATAGAATGCTCATTGCACTTCACTTTATCTTTTGAGTATATAATGCTTCATGTGCTTCACTTATATCTTTTGAAGTTTGGATTGCCTGTTTCTCTTCACATAGAAAACCGCCATTTGTAGAATGCTCTTTTGCTTCGCGGGCATATCTTTTGTAGAAAGAATTAAACTCTCTTGCTTCACTTATATCTATTTAGAGAGTTGACAGGAATTGGTCATTCACATGGTTAGTCATAAAAAACCTAAATAAAACTTGTAGATCACTGAATATGATATGTTTGATTCCTTGCAATAGTTTTGCGATATAAAGATGGTGATATTATAGTCATGCTAGCAGGTAGTTGTGGATTGTAGAAATACTTGTGTTGAAGTTTGTGATTCCCGTAGCATGCACGTATGTTGAACCGTTATGTGATGAAGTCGGAGCATGATTTATTTATTGATTGTCTTCCTTATGAGTGGCGGTCGGGGACGAGCGATGGTCTTTTCCTACCAATCTATCCCCCTAGGAGCATGCGCGTAGTACTTTGTTTTGATAGCTAATAGACTTTTGCAATAAGTATGTGAGTTCTTTATGACTAATGTTGAGTCCATGGATTATACGCACTCTCACCCTTCCATCATTGCTAGCCTCTTCGGTACCGTGCATTTCTCACCTCGAGAGTTGGTGCAAACTTCGCCGGTGCATCCAAACCCCGTGATATGATACGCTCTGTCACACATAAGCCTCCTTATATCTTCCTCAAAACATCCACCATACCTACCTATCATGGCATTTCCATAGCCATTCGGAGATATTTGCCATGCAACTTCCATCATCATCATATACATGACTTGAGCATTTATTGTCATATTGCTTTGCATGATCGTAAGATAGCTAGCATGATATTTTCATGGCTTGTCTGTTTTTTGATGTCATTGCTACGCTGGATCATTGCACATCCCGGTACACTGCTGGAGGCATTCATATAGAGTCATATCTTTGTTCTAGATATCGAGTTGTAATATTGAGTTGTAAGTAAATAAAAGTGTGATGATCATCATTATTAGAGCATTGCCCCAGTGAGGAAAGGTTGATGGAGACTATGATTCCCCCACAAGTTGGGATGAGACTCCGGACTTAAAATAAATAAATAAAAGAGGCCAAAGAAGCCCAAATAAAAAAAAGAGGCCAAAGAAGCCCACCAAAAAAAACAAAAAAATGAGAGAAAAAGAGAGAAGGGGCAATGCTACTATCCTTTTACCACACTTGTGCTTCAAAGTAGCACCATGTTCTTCATATAGAGAGTCTCTTGAGTTATCACTTTCATATACTACTGGGAATTTTCATTATAGAACTTGGCTTGTATATTCCGATGATGGGCTTCCTCAAATGCCCGAGGTCTTCATGAGCAAGCAAGTTGGATATGCACACCCACTTAGTTTTCAGTTGAGCTTTCATACACTTATAGCTCTTAGTGCATCCGTTGCATGGCAATCCCTACTACTCGCATCGACATTAATTGATGGGCATCTCCATAGCCCATTGATTAGCCGTGTCGATGTGAGACTTTCTTCCTTTTTTGTCTTCTCCACACAACCTCCACCATCATATTCTATTCCACCTATAGAGTTATATCCATGGCTCATGCTCATGTATTGCGTGAAAGTTGAAAAGGTTTGAGAACATCAAAAGTATGAAACAATTGCTTGGCTTGTCATCGGGGTTGTGCATGATTTGAATATTTTGTGTGGTGAAGATGGAGCATAGCCAGACTATATGATTGTGTAGGGATAACTTTCTTTGGCCATGTTGTTTTGAGAAGACATGATTGCTTTATTAGTATGCTTGAAGTATTATTGTCTTAATGTCAAATGATAGACTATTGCTTTGAATCACTCATGTCTTAATATTCAAGCCATGAATAGATACATGATCAAGATTATGCTAGGTAGCATTCCACATCAAAAATTATCTTTTTTATCATTTACCTACTCGAGGACGAGCAGGAATTAAGCTTGGGGATGCTGATACGTCTCCGTCGTATCTATAATTTTTGATTGTTCCATACCAGTATTCTACAACTTTTACATACTTTTGGCAAATTTTTATACTATTTTTGGGACTAACATATTGATCCAGTGCCCAGTGCCAGTTCCTGTTTGTTGCATGTTTTTTGTTTCGTAGAAAATCCATATCAAACAGAGTCCAAACGGAATAAAAACTGACATAGATTTTTTTGGAACATATCTGATTTTTGGGAAGTGGAATCAACGCGAGACGATGACCGAGGGGGCCACGAGGCAGGGGGACCCTCGTGGCCACCCCGTAAGGTGGTTGGTGCCCTTCTTTCGCCGCAAGAAAGCTAATATCCGGATAGAGATCGTGTCCAAAATTCAGCCCAATCGGAGTTACGGATCTCCGGGAATATAAGAAACGGTGAAAGGGCAGGATCTGGAGCGCAGAAACAAAGAGAGACAGATCCAATCTCGGAGGGGCTCTCGCCCCTCCCACGCCATGGAGACCATGGACCAGAATGGAAATCCTTCTCCCACCTAGGGAGAAGGCCAAGGAAGAAGGAGAAGGAGGGGGGCTCTCTCCCCCTCGCTTCCGGTGGCGCAGGAGTGCCACCGGGGCCATCATCGTCACCGCAATCTACACCAACAACTTAACCACCGTCGTCACCAACTCATCCCCCCTCTATGCAGCGGTGTAACCCTCTTTTACCCGCTGTAATCTCTACTTAAACATGGTGCTCAACGCTATATATTATTTCCCAATGATGTATGGCTATCCTATGATGTTTGAGTAGATCCGTTTTGTCCTATGGGCTAATTGATGATCGTGATTGGTTTGAGTTGCATGTTTTATTATTGGTGCTGTCCTATGGTGCTCTTCGTGTCGCGCAAGCGTGAGGGATTCCCGCTGTAGGGTTTGCAATATGTTCATGGTTTGCTTATTGTCTGTGTTGCGTGAGTGAGTGGAACACAAACACGGATAAGTGGGTCATGGCGTATGGGAATAAAGAGGACTTGATAGTTTAATGCTATGGTTGGGTTTTACCTTAATGATCTTTAGTAGTTGCGAATGCTTGCTAGAGTTCCAATCATAAGTGCATATGATCCAAGAAGAGAAAGTATGTTAGCTTATGCCTCTCCCTCAAATAAAATTGCAATAGTGATTACCGGTCTAGTTATCGATTGCCTAGGGACAAATAACTTTCTCGTGACAAAAGCTCTTTACTAAAACTAATTTAGTTGTGTCTTTATCTAAACAGCCCCTACTTTTATTTACGCGCTCTTTATTATCTTGCAACCTATCCAACAACACCTACAAAGTACTTCTAGTTTCATACTTGTTCTAGGTAAAGCGAACGTTAAGCATGCGTAGAGTTGTATCGGTGGTCGATAGAACTTGAGGGAATATTTGTTCTACCTTTAGCTCCTCGTTGGGTTCGACACTCTTACTTATCGAAAGAGGCTACAATTGATCCCCTATACTTGTGGGTTATCACTACTTGATCATATTTTTCCTAGAGTATTATCTAAACTTGATCATGCAAAATGATCACTACTTGATCATATTTTTCCTGGTGTATTCAGTTTGATCTAAAGTTGCTAAATGAACTGTTCATTTTTAGAAACTGGAGTACTATTACTATTGCTGTTACTATTGTTGTTTTAGTTAACTTGGAGTAGTTCACTATTGTTCCATGATCTAACTTGGCGTATAACATTTGCAGATGAGTATTAACACTTGCAGAGTACCAAATGAATTTGTTAATACCAAACTTTGGTGGTAAACATTGTTAATACCAAATGAATTTTTTAATTGCTCAACACTTGCTTGCTACTCCATTATAGGCGTACAAATGAACTATTGATTGTTCATGGCAGGAGTACTGGAGCTCACCGACTGCATCTTGACCTGGATCGATGCCCTCTTCCTCTTCCATGTTCATATCATCTTGGAGTATGTCTTCTTCTTCGGCTGGAGTGCAATTGAGATCAAAATCCATGCCTCTTCCCTGACTATGTATATTTCCTTTTTTAGCTACTGCCTATTCTGAAGTTGGTGCAATGGAGCCTGGAGCTGCACCTTCTGGACCCGGAGCCTGTTCAGGTACTGTCACAATATAAGTTCATGCAACATCAAGCACTATAGTACTCCAACATCATGCAATTCTACTCCTATCATGAAAATGATGTTGCATGATGTTGTAAAAGTGATTCTGCTCCTATAGTACTTCATCATGCAATTCTACTCCTATCATGAAAATGATGTTGCATGATGTTGTAAAAGTGATTCTTCCCCTGTAGTACTTCATCATGCAATTGTAGTCCAACATCATGTTATTCTGTTAATGACACACCAACATCATGCAACTCTTTCAGTAGTACTGCACTTTTACTCCATTGCATTACTGATTTTTGGAATGCTCCAACATCATGCAACTACTCCAACATCATGCAACATCATGCTCCAGTACCGATTTTTGTCATGCTAATTTTTGTTGCTACAGCCCTCAACACCATGCAACTGAACTGCCCATTTTTGGACCTGTTGAACGACCAGGACCTGAAGGCGACGGCGATCTGTAGTACCTGGAGGTGGAGCTGGCGAGGCCCTGGGAGGGTGACGGCAATCTGCAGCAAGGCGCTGGCCTTGGGATGACGAGGTGGGGATCTGCTGGCCCAGGATGACGAGGGGGATCTGCTGGCCCAGGAAGACGGGGAGGATGGGAGGGGATCTGCTGGGTGAGATGGGAGGCGATGGAGGTGGAGGATCCATAGGTGGGGGCGATGGAGGTGGAGGATCCAGAGGTGGAGGTGATGTAGGTAGAGGATCCAGAGGTGGGGGGAGATGGAGGTAGGCGGATCTGAAAGACGACCTGGGTGGAGATCGAGGAGAGAATTCAAAACTGAAGGGTAACCTGGTCATTTCGCTGCTGTTTCACCTGGTCGGAAAAAATCCCCAGCGTCATGTATTTCGAAACGGAGGGAGTAGAAGTTAAAGTGCACTTGCACAAATGATGTAAAAACACTATAAGACATGGGGTGCAGCTAACCTCGACGGAAAACAAAAACACCGCCCGTTATGGCCATGCGTAAGTACATGGAAAGGCATGCTAAGTACAACAGGGTTAGCATCCACCAAAAATAGCAAATGAAAAATAAAACGACAACATCTCTAGTGATATCTTCATTGCGAAGAGTAGCACGGTAGCAAAGGGACAGATTAAAAAATGGATACAACTGTTAATTACAATATGCTTAACAGCACCCTGAGTCATGTATTGTAAGTTTGTTGCTAGTATTGGTGAAATTGAGCTGGACAGTTAATACTTGAACATCACACAGTGTTCAGTACTGAAATAAACAAGGCACCAACATGCTTAATACATCAACCATACAAAACATAGCCATTGCAACTGGTATTGGTAAGATTGAGCTGGTTAGATCATACTTGATAAGTCCTCGGGGGTATTTGCTGGGGCACTTCATCTGGGCCAGGGCCTGCACCAAGTCGGCGGCGGCGGAGGCGAGGTGTTCGTTCGGGTCGACACGCACAGCGGCCATCGCGCCATCGACCGCCATCAGCTCCTTGACCTCCACGTGATATGTGGTTGGGCTTGCGTGGCGATGCTCTGGAGTAGGGGCGGTGGGGATTTGGAGGCATGAGGATGTTTCGCAGGTGCCATTTAAGCAATCAGGTCGGGGCTATGATAGAGATTGGTGGGTTACCTGACTAGATCGATGATGATCGGGCAGAACATATATGTGGTTGAAGCTGTGCTTCTGGTGGCGGCGATTTGAGCTGCCGGGAGGGGGGCAGGGTGGGGAAGATACTGCGGAAATGTGATGGGTGGGGATGTGGTGGGAGGACTAAATTCTGAAATCGCGCGCCTAATGAAAATTTCGCTGCGAAACTTGAAACTTGGGCGGGGGGAACACACAACGCAGAGGAAGCGCATAAAATACTCATGTGCGAGAAAAGAGAAAACTGGCGGATCTTGTCTCCAAAAAATCTCTAAACGACACATTTGTGGCTGACTCTTGCCACACATATCCTTGAAATATCTGCCCATTCCTTGTAAAAGGCATGAGAATTTACTAAATACCATGATCATGGTTTTCTAGACCGTTTTTGCACCTTTTCATGCACCGATTGTTTGAATTTGAATTATGTGCTATAATGCCTAGAAAAGTCACATAATCACCTAAATATGGTAAATGAGCCCGAAAAAATGCCAAATTTGAACACGTTGCATTGGAGGGGGTATGTTGATCGTAGAAAAAAACTAAATGACAAACTAGGCAGGAAATTTGGATTCCCCTTCAATCTCGCTGATTTACTATCGCACACGGTTCATCTCCGTCGCCTCTACGAACCTTGTGCGTTCACCCACACATCCAAAAGCAAAAAGAAAACCCTCACCCCCTGCCCACTTTATCCCCGCCCACTCGTCACGCACTCCTCCGCAATTTTGCACCTCATAATCAACTTCTATCGTGGCGGCCACCCTAAGCTCGATGACTGTTGTCAGCGGGTGGAGGTCGCGCTTCAAACGGCACTGGATTTTGCACCTACCGCTTGCCACCGCTTATCTGCACTAACTTTCTAGACTCTGGTCGATTGGGGTTTTCTGCGGGATTGGGCTGGAGATTTTTCTCCTGGAAATGGTAATTAATTTCGTGAAATATTCACTCATCTCTTATTGCATTCCTTCAGTCATTGTTAATCAACCGGCGGAAATCGCCGTGGATTCATTTTTCCTCTAGCTGATTCGAGTTGTTTCATTCAAGTGTCCATGGTGCGAGCACAAATCAGGCAAGTGTGGCCGCGGCCAGTCGGAAGCGAAGTTCTATCTCACCATTCTAGATGACTTCAAGGAGCGCTCGGTATGTTCAATCTCACCCTACCACGGTCGACATGGCCTAAATTTATGAACATATAGCATATATTGCTACATTTGGATAAAAGGTACGGTGTCACATGCAGCCTAGACGTCGAAGACATTTTTTTCTTCTAAATTAGGTAAATTAATGATGTATTTTTTATTCAGTTACTCTCATATTTGATCAAGTCTTTATTACATTATCTATTTTTAATTATATATTTCTATACTTTGCTTTCAGCTATATATTGTTCTGTTCTCTCCATTACTCCCATATTTGCATGTTGCCCTGTTATTTCAATATATCTAATTTACTATCTTAATTTTCGTTTCAAGCAGCACATCTCTTGCTTTGCAAGAACACGAGTAGAAGGAAATCTTGGGCTTTACTTTGTTATTGACTCCATGGTTGCCATATTGACCATGCAACTTGGATTTACAATGAAAGTTAGCGTAAAACTTGATAAAGATGGTCACTCCTATTTTGATGCGGACCTTTGGAGAAAAATTTCGAAGTTTTATGAACTGAAAGCTGGCAATAAAATTCTAGTGCATGCACCACAGCCCGGTCTAATTAACATGGATATTTACTTCCCCAACGTCATCAGCTGATCATAGTCTGATGGAGGTTAGTGTTCTTTCAACATTCTCCATGCTGGCATATTACTTAGCAAAATTGGGGTATTTGTTCTGACTAACTTATCACTATTTAAGCAACCAATTGTGATTTCATTTTCTGACTCCGTTCCTAGGCAGTAACAGATTCTATTTACCAATTTATGCCCACTGTATATATTCTTCTGCCATGTTCTGAATAAATAATACCTTTCCACCTTTTAAGTAGGATATGTTGGATGCATAGTTAATGATCTGTATGTTACTCGGCATACCAAATTTCACTGGAAAGACTTGAAGCATGTCATAAAATTTGTTGATAATCTGACAGAGATAGCATAGCGTATGAATGTTGGATTTTGGATGGGATTAATTCTACCTATGGTGCACACATTGAACAAGACCAATTGTGTGCACAAAACACTGGTACAAAGTCTTATTTTCATGTTGATCTTCATAAACTATATATATCTTCAACGATATGTTACAATTAGTTTTATTCTACATTGCAACAGAAATTGCCCGCTGCAACTATTCCTGAATCGATTTCCCGGCGTGGTCTAATTACCCTTGTGCCTGCTAATAATGCCAAAGTGATTGCAAGGTTCTGCATTTCCCGCAGAAATGGAACCATTCAGGTTAACAAGTTCTCACTTGTCGTGTCAATGCATCCACATTGGAAAATTGGAGACACGGTTCTACTCATGATCTACCAAGGCACATGAGGGTTCTTTGTTTTCATTGACGAGATGCCGAGTCGCCGTGATGAAGCTGCTTCCAGCGGATAGTTGTGGTTGTTGGCCCTCAGCCTTTTTAAAATGTGCTAGTTGTTACTATGTTAAGTATGTAGATATGGACCATATGGTTCTCAAAATTGTTAAGTACCATGTTACCAAGATCCGCCTTTTGTTGATTTGTGTCACCACTATATATATGTTACTCAGATGTTGTTAGCCAAGTTCTTAAATTTTCATGGAAAGTATTAGTATCGAACATAGTTCTTTCAGTTTAAGCGTGTGCCGGGTAGAGTAGAGGATGTCCATGTTTTCGACGTGGCGATCAACACGAATGTCCAGAAGGCATTTTCATATCAATTACCCATATTGCAAATTCAAAAAATATACAGATAGGCCAGCCCATACAATTGATATATTTGACATGCATGAAGAAATCAATCGAGCATATAGGCGCGCGCACAAAAGAGTTACTGTGCACCTGGCGCCGATCCAACACGCACATCAGCCATCGTCCATCAGCGTATGAATGTATCGAGAAGAGGGGTCTAGAGGGGGGGTGATTAGACCCTCAACAAGTAAAACTGGCAATTTTTAGGTTGTTCAAGTTGAGGTGGAGTTTTAAGCATTCACAATACATTTCAAGCAAGCATGGCAAGAGTATATGCACCAGAAAGAGTAAAGCGTGCTATTTGCAAGAATGTAAAGGGATGGGATTTGAGTGTGCAAACGCAATGAAGACACGAAAATTTTTGGCATGGTTCCGATAGGTGGTGCTATCGTACATCCACGTTGATGGGCACTTCAACCCACGAAGGGTAACGACTGGGCGAGTCCACGGAGGCACGAAGAAGCAACCTTTTCTATCCCACCATGGCCATCGCCCATGAAGGACTTGCCTCACTCGGGTAGATCTTCACGAAGTATGCGACCTCCTTGCCCTTACAAACTTTTTGGGTTCAACTCCACAATCTTGTCATAGGCTCCCAAGCGACACCTAACCAATCTAGGAGACACCACTCTCCAAAAGGTAATAGATGTTGTGTTGATGATGAACTCCTTGCTCTTGTGCTTCAAATGATAGTCTCCCCAACACTCAACTCTCTCTCTCATAGATTTGGATATGGTGGAAAGATGATTTGAGTGGAAAGCAACTTGGGGAAGGCTAGAAATCAAGATTCTTGTGGTAGAATTGGTATATCTTGATCTCAACACATGAGTAGGTGGTTCTCTCTCAGAAAATGTAAGCTGGAAGTGTAGGCACGTTCTGATGGCTCTCTCACATATGGAGAAGGGGTGGAGGGGTATATATAGCCTCCACACAAAATCCAACCATTACACACATTTGACCAAACTCGGTTAGACCGAATAGAAGAACTCGGTGAGACCGATTCAGTTCAAAATGTGAACGTTAGGAATCTCGGTGGGACCGACTGGAACAACTCGGTGTGACCGATGTGCTAGGGCTTAGGGCAAACATCATCTCGGTGGCGCCGATTGCATCAACTCGGTGAGACCGAAGTGAAGCAATGAGCAAACAGAGAAGATGTCATGCAAACTCGGTGGGACCGATTGCTCATTTCGGTGAGACTAAAATGTTACAAAAGGAAACAGAGAGTTTGCAAGGCCATCTTGGTGAGACCGAGATCCGTATTGGTGTGACCGAAGTGTTTAGGGTTTCTGGCAGTGGCTATGTCATATGAACTCGGTGGCTCCGGGTAGGATGTTTCAGGGGGCCGAGTTTACTTTGAGTTTTGGACATATTTGGAATGAGAAAGTGGTTGAGGGCTTTGGAGCAATATCATTAAGAATTTTGAGCAAGTAGACCATTAAGCAGCACCTCATCCCCTTTTAATAGTATTGGCTTTCCTATGGACTCAATGTGATCTTGGATCACTAAAATATAAATGAAGAGTCTTGAGCTTTTTGCCAATGCATGTCCTTGACACCTTGAAGGGGTTCCACATCCTCTTGTCCTCTCCACGCTATTGTTGAATGTCTGAAATATACTAGATAAAAAGTTAGTCCAACAAGAGATATGTTGACATTTATTACCAAAATGACCTAGGGAGCACTTGTGCTTTCAATATTCCCCTTTTTGGTAATTGATGACAACATACATCAAAGCTTTAGGTAAAATATGTAAAGAGTGACAAGTAAAGCTTTGGAAAGACATGTAACATGCATAAGGATAGAGTGTATTAACATGTGAATGCATAATCATGACAGAGTAAGCAGAGAGTTACATGTATCTTGGCTATATGCAGCAAAGCAAATGATATGATTGGGAAATGTACCTCAATGTTTATGAATCCCTCTTGCAAACAATATGTACATCAGCAAGAGATCCTCATGCACATGAGTGTGATGCATATACTTACCTTGTGGTCTTGAGCTGACTTTGGAAAGAGTGGACTTGAGAAAACATGGTTAGATAATAGAAGAACACTTCTAATAAAGCATGTTAAGAAAACACAAGAATACCAAGACTGGGATGGCATGTAAGAGGTGAGTACTGAGTACTTCATTTAGATATAGACATGTCCCCAAAGATCTAAAGATATGCAATGAATTCCGAAGATTTTTCTCCCCTAGACATGGAATCCTTCTCCCGTTGAATCTGATATTGGATAATGGGAGAAGATAGGGTGAGATAAAATAAGAGCACAAATAGGGTAATATCAACTAAAATCAGAGCAACAAGGATTTTCACATAGCAATAGCTAGGATCAAACAAATTGACATGTCTTTCCCTCTAAAAGACATGTGACTTCTCTCCTCTTTTGTTGCCAAGCATCTAGAAGAGCTTAGATGTGCTCATGTGATAAGCTTTGATGTGCTCGCTCTCCCTCTTTGACATCAATTTCCAAGAAGGGTACTTCTGGAGAATGAGTCAAGTAGGTGTGGTCCTTGAGAGTCACTACAAAGCAATAGGTAGTTTGTGATGCTGATAGAGAGAAGAATCATTGAGTGGAGCTGAAGAAAATAGGCAATAAGAAATGGCAAAACATTTTCTCAGGGTTGAAATCGGTGACGCCGATTTGTTTTTCATCGGTGACGCAGAGTTAACAGAGTCATAGAAGGTCCCGATCGGTGAGATCGCAGTAGTCCATGTCGGTTGTATCGATGAATTATTTACAAGGAGTCCTTGTATTTTGGTTGAGCCGATGGGTTTGGATCAGAGGGGCCGAGTTCAACACAGAGTAAAGATTTTGTCAACTCAGCTCACTTGGCAAATGAAATCTCACGAGGATTTGCAAGGAATTAATAGAAAGATTTGCAATGAATTTTCAACAGGGTCATAGAAGAAAAGCAGAAAAGAGATCTAGATGAAGTTGTTTTTGTGTTGTATTAGAGAGAGACATAAAAACAAGAAAATCATGCAAATGAAAAAAATCAATTAAACAAAAAATCACCAGGGAACTTCATCTAGGAAAGGGTCGGCGACAAAGTCACCTATGTTAGAGTATATTGACTTAGGAGTCAAGTGAGGTCACTTGATCATAGGTCATACTCATCGTTTAAGCTCAAAATGGGGTTACCATTTTTTGTTTAAGCATTTTGATGTATTCACACCTTGTTGAGTTTCTTTGGCTCATGACTTGGAGCAAAGCTTCTCTAAGGTGGAATGACATACCTTGGGTTGTGGTGTTGATCTTGATCATGTAGTCGAACTTGTGTTGGATGCTCAAGGTTGATGTAGTCCATCAAGAGTTGGGAGCACCTCTAGTAGTTTGAGCTCGTCTTCCTACATGGGTTAGTCTTGCAAGGAAGAGCACTTGTGTATCCAAAATGACAAACATGAAACTTGATACCAAATGAAATTTGATATATTGCAATTGTCAAAGGATATGTTGAGAGAGATTGTGCTTCCTTGAATTCAACAACCATATCATAGGTACTTGGTGATGTAGGGATTGCTCAAAATATGAGTGATTTGCAATCCCATAGATTTGGGTTCATCCAAGTACCTGCAAGGGTTAGATAACATGCAAGGGTACAAGTAGTGATCCAAGACATATGATCATCAACACAAGAGAAATATCAAGGATTAGTGATAAAAGGCCCATGCCTTGCATGTTCCCAAATGGAGCTTCTACTCCAAGTTTGAGGCATCAATGATATTCAATTCACCTCTCAAACGGAAAGTACTTTCCCATCAAGCGGTTTGGTAAATATATCCGCCAATTGCTTATCGGTACGAACATGCTTAAGATTGATGTCTCCTTTACCAACATGATCTCGATGAAATGATGACGAACTTCAATATGCTTAGTTCGAGAATGTTGCATGGGATTGTGAGCAATCTTAATAGCACTTTCATTATCACAAAGCAATGGAACATGCTTCACATGTATCCCATAATCCTTAAGGGTTTGGGTCATCCAAAGTAATTAAGCACAACATGATCCGGCGGCAATGTATTCCGCTTCGGTAGTGGATAAGGATACCATGTTTTGTTTCTTGGAGGACCAAGATACAAGGGATCTACCAAGAAATTGACAAGTACCCTAAGTGGACTTTCTATCAACCTTGTCACCGGCATAGTCCGAATCGGAGTAGCCAACAAGATGAAAAGATGACCTCTTTGGATACCAAATGCCAAAGTTTGGTGTATGAATTAAGTATCTCACTATCCTTTTCACGACCTTAAGATGACATTCTTTAGGGGCCGCTTGATATCGTGCACACATGCACACACTTAGCATAACATCGGGACGAGAGGCACATAGATATAACAGTGAACCAGACATAGAGCGGTAAACCTTTTGGTCAACCGGTTTGCCATCTTTGGTCAAGTCAAGATGTCCACTAGTAGGCATGGGTGTTTTCATACCTTTGCTTTCTTGCATGTTGAACTTCTTGAAAAGATCCTTGGTATACTTTGTTTCAGAAACAAAGGTACCTTCCTTAGTTTGCTTGATTTGCAAAGCAATGAAAGATTTGAGTTCACTCGTCATAGACATCTCAAACTTCTCCGACATTAGCCTTCCAAACTTTTCACTAAAATGGGGGTTAGTAGAACCAAATATGATATCATCCACATAAATTGGCACACAAATAATTCACCATTAACCCTTTTAGTAAAAAGTGTAGAATCAATCTTCCCAATTTTAATGCCTTTATCAATAAGAAACTTGGTCAAGCATTTATACCATGCTCTAGCACTGGTACGCGTCGGTCCTAAACAAACGGTTTTTAACCCCTTTCCGCGACGGCATTTCGAACCGTCACCAAGTGAGTGTGGGCGATAGGGGGGTCCTTCCCACGCGACCTAGAAACCATTGGGGATAGGGAGCCTTGATGCATACAGTTGTCCCTATATAACCGTTTCCGATATCTCGAATATCCCAAATGCTTCATCCTAGCTACTCGCTTGTGCTGGCATTGCCATCGCAGTCGGAATTTTCTGGTTCTGCCTAAAACCAGGCAGATTCCAGGCACGGGAGTTTTCCCGGCAGATTCTAGGCATGGGAGTTTTATGATGCCTGGCACATCACAAACAGTTCATGATTATAAATGTACAATGGGTAGACAATCACACACATTTAGTTTTCCCGCACCGTATGTGATAGTGTCTGACATCACACACGCTTTGCAAACGGCAACTGTGTGCATGCTTGCACATGTTTCCTCTCTGTGAACCGTCTCGGATTATGGTGTATATCGCAAACGTTTGTGTTTTACCAACCGTGTGTGCCGTAATGACCTACACAACGTAATTTCGCCCTAATTTAATTGCTGCTATTTAAAATTGTACCTAATTTAAACTTGAAAGTAGGCTATAGCTTTATTCATATCCATCAGGTTCAAACAACCAATGCATTATTCGATTCACAGGTACATATGTTTAAGAATTACATAAGCACCAAATAAAGAATGATGTACCAGGTTCTATACTTGTACTATTACAGATGGTAAAGAAAGAGGCGACAGACATTCCAGTTGCTGAACAAGGTGAAGTGGAATGGCCCTATTGTGCTCTCCTGAATGCAGAAGGCATGCAAGACTCTAGTCCAACCCCTTGTGATGGCCGGCCACCAATCATGTAGTTTGAGAGGTAATCATGAGTAAACTGCTTCAGGATCCACTACAAAAGAAAAAAGATTCAGATATTGTCATATAACACAACTCATTACGGGCAGTAAAAAGAAGGCTACAGGGTTCTTACTTACCATCCTGCAGTTCACTGTTGTCTTGCATAAAGTGTAAACGAATAGTTCGATTGACATCTTTTGACCCATTTTAATAACAATCTTTATCAGTTTCCTCACTTGATGTTGGGTCATGAATATCTCATTGCCCCATACGCAGGAAGGGTCGAAGTGTGGATCTTTGGCAATGATATATGTACCTAAAAGCACCAAGTTAATATTAGAAGATAAACAACAATTGAAAAATGATGTAGTACAACACTCCATCCATCCCATTATATAAGATTTTATTACATGTATATCTAGACATCATCAGAACACACTGGTGCGCGTCGGTCCTAAACAAATGGTTTTTTACCCCTTTCCGCGATGACATTTGGAACCGTCGCCAAGTGAGTGTGGGCGATAGGGGGGTCCTTCCCACACGACCCAGAAACCGTTGGGGATAGGGAGCCTTGATGCATACAGTTGTCCCTATATAACCGTTTCCGATATCTCGAATATCCCAAACGCTTCATCCTAGCTACTCGCTTGTGCTCGCATTGCCATCACAGTCGGAATTTTGTGGTTCTGCCTAAAACCAGGCAGATTCCAGGCACGGGAGTTTTCCAGGCAGATTCAAGGCATGGGAGTTTTACGATGCCTGGCACATCACAAACAGTTCATGATTATAAATGTACAATGGGTAGACAATCACACACATTTAGTTTTCCCGCACCGTATGTGATAGTGTCTGACATCACACATGCTTTGCAAACGGCAACTGTGTGCATGCTTGCACATGTTTCCTCTCTGTGAACCGTCTCGGATTATGGTGTATATCGCAAACGTTTGTGTTTTACCAACCGTGTGTGCCGTAATGACCTACACAACGTAATTTCGCCCTAATTTAATTGCTGCTATTTAAAATTGTACCTAATTTAAACTTGAAAGTAGGCTATAGCTTTATTCATATCCATCAGGTTCAAACAACCAATGCATTATTCGATTCACAGGTACATATGTTTAAGAATTACATAAGCACCAAATAAAGAATGATGTACCAGGTTCTATACTTGTACTATTACAGATGGTAAAGAAAGAGGCGACAGACATTCCAGTTGCTGAACAAGGTGAAGTGGAATGGCCCTATTGTGCTCTCCTGAATGCAGAAGGCATGCAAGACTCTAGTCCAACCCCTTGTGATGGCCGGCCACCAATCATGTAGTTTGAGAGGTAATCATGAGTAAACTGCTTCAGGATCCACTACAAAAGAAAAAAGATTCAGATATTGTCATATAACACAACTCATTACGGGCAGTAAAAAGAAGGCTACAGGGTTCTTACTTACCATCCTGCAGTTCACTGTTGTCTTGCATAAAGTGTAAACGAATAGTTCGATTGACATCTTTTGACCCATTTTAATAACAATCTTTATCAGTTTCCTCACTTGATGTTGGGTCATGAATATCTCATTGCCCCATACGCAGGAAGGGTCGAAGTGTGGATCTTTGGCAATGATATATGTACCTAAAAGCACCAAGTTAATATTAGAAGATAAACAACAATTGAAAAATGATGTAGTACAACACTCCATCCATCCCATTATATAAGATTTTATTACATGTATATCTAGACATCATCAGAACACACTGGTGCGCGTCGGTCCTAAACAAATGGTTTTTTACCCCTTTCCGCGATGACATTTGGAACCGTCGCCAAGTGAGTGTGGGCGATAGGGGGGTCCTTCCCACACGACCCAGAAACCGTTGGGGATAGGGAGCCTTGATGCATACAGTTGTCCCTATATAACCGTTTCCGATATCTCGAATATCCCAAACGCTTCATCCTAGCTACTCGCTTGTGCTCGCATTGCCATCACAGTCGGAATTTTGTGGTTCTGCCTAAAACCAGGCAGATTCCAGGCACGGGAGTTTTCCAGGCAGATTCAAGGCATGGGAGTTTTACGATGCCTGGCACATCACAAACAGTTCATGATTATAAATGTACAATGGGTAGACAATCACACACATTTAGTTTTCCCGCACCGTATGTGATAGTGTCTGACATCACACATGCTTTGCAAACGGCAACTGTGTGCATGCTTGCACATGTTTCCTCTCTGTGAACCGTCTCGGATTATGGTGTATATCGCAAACGTTTGTGTTTTACCAACCGTGTGTGCCGTAATGACCTACACAACGTAATTTCGCCCTAATTTAATTGCTGCTATTTAAAATTGTACCTAATTTAAACTTAAAGGTAGGCTATAGCTTTATTCATATCCATCAGGTTCAAACAACCAATGCATTATTCGATTCACAGGTACATATGTTTAAGAATTACATAAGCACCAAATAAAGAATGATGTACCAGGGTTCTATACTTGTAGGGATAATTAGATTTATGCCCCTAGTTGTGTCCCACTCGTCTGTTTTACCCCTAATTCCCAAAAGTCACCGGTTCTGTCCAAGTCACTTTGCTCCTCTTATGCTTTTGCCCTTTGACCGTTTGACCTTCAGTTTGAAAACTTCATAACTAATTCATACTGAATCAGAAAAATGCAAATAAGATACCAAAATGTTCAGAAAAACATCACCTATATGTCAGTGTAATTTGCATTCATGAAAAAAGTGTTGGAAAGTGCACATCCGAGTTTTAGCTCTTTTGATACCACCATGAATAGTGAACTCTAAAAAAATTAAAAAAAAATATGGTGGCGAAGAACAACAAATGTTCTAAATGCTTGCAAGTTTCATTAGGGAACGACATTCGTGGAAGTCGTGGCAAAAAAATAATCTATTTTGGAGTGCTGATTGTTTTTTTGCCGCGGCACCCACGAATGTTATTCCCTGATGAAACTTGGCAGGCACTTAAAACATTTGTCATTCTTTGCCACCAATTTTTTTAAAAAAATTTGAACTTTTTTAGATTTTACTATTCATGGTGGTAGCATAAGAGCTAAAACTCGGATGGGCACTTTCCAACACTTTTTTCACGAATGCAAATGACACTGACATATAGGTGATGTTTTTCTAAACATTTTGGTATCTTATTTGCATTTTTCTGATTTAGTATGAATTAGTTATGAAGTTTTCAAACTGATGGTCAAACGGTCAAAGGGCAAAAGCATAATAGGAGCAAAGTGACTTGGACAGAACCAGTGACTTTTGGGAATTAGGGGTAAAACAGACGAGTGGGACACAACTAGGGGCATAAATCTAATTATCCCATACTTGTACTATTACAGATGGTAAAGAAAGAGGCGACAGACATTCCAGTTGCTGAACAAGGTGAAGCGGAATGGCCCTATTGTGCTCTCCTGGATGCAGAAGGCATGCAAGACTCTAGTCCAACCCCTTGTGATGGCCGGCCGCCAATCATGTAGTTTGAGAGGTAATCATGAGTAAACTGCTTCAGGATCCACTACAAAAGAAAAAAGATTCTGATATTGCCATATAACACAACTCATTACGGGCAGTAAAAAGAAGGCTACAGGGTTCTTACTTACCATCCTGCCGTTCGCTGTTGTCTTGCATAAAGTGTAAACGAATAGTTCGATTGACATCTTTTGACCCATTTTAATAACAATCTTTATCAGTTTCCTCACTTGATGTTGGTTCATGAATATCTCATTGCCCCATACGCAGGAAGGGTCAAAGTGTGGATCTTGGGCAATGATATATGTACCTAAAAGCACCAAGTTAATATTAGAAGATAAACAACAATTGAAAAATGATATAGTACAACATTCCATCCATACCATTATATAAGATTTTATTACATGTATATCTAGACATCATCAGAACACACTGGTGCGCGTCGGTCCTAAACAAATGGTTTTTTACCCATTTCCGCGACGACATTTGGAACCATCGCCAAGTGAGTGTGGGCGATAGGGGGTCCTTCCCACACGACCCATAAACCGTTGGGGATAGGAAGCCTTGATGCATACAGTTGTCCCTATATAAACGTTTTCGATATCTCGATTGTCCCAAACACTTCATCCTTGCTACTCGTTTGCGCTCACATTGCCATCACAGTCGGAGTTTTGTGGTTCTGCCTAAAACCATGCAGATTCTAGGCACAGGAGCTTTCCAGGCAGATTCTAGGCAGATTCCAGGCACGGGAGATTTACGATGCCTGGCACATCACAATCAGTTCATGATTATAAACTGTGTACTATAGGTAGACAATCACACACATTTAGTTTTCCCGCTCCGTATGTGATAGTGTCTGACATCACACACGTTTTGTGAACGACAACTGTGAGCATGCTTGCACACGTTTCCTCTCTGTGAACCATCTCGGATTATGGTGTATATCGCAAACGTTTGTGTTTTACCAACCATGTGTGCCGTAATGACTTGCCCAACGTAATTTTGCCCTAATTTAATTGCTGCTATTTAAAATTGTACCTAATCTAAACTTGAAAGTAGGCTATAGCTTTATTCATATCCATCAGGTTCAAACAACCAATGCATTATTTGATTCACAGGTACATACGTTTAAGAATTACAGAAGCACCAAATAAAGAATGATGTACGAGGGTTCTATACTTGTACTATTACAGATGGTAAAGAAAGAGGCGTCAGACATTCCAGTTGCTGAACAGGGTGAAGCGGAATGGCCCTATTGTGCTCTCCTGGATGCAGAAGGCATGCAAGACTCTAGTCCAACCCCTTGTGATGGCCGGCCGCCAATCATGTAGTTTGAGAGGTAATCTTGAGTAAACTGCTTCAGGATCCACTACAAAAGAAAAAAGATTCATATATTGTCATCTAACACAACTCATTACGGGCAGTAAAAAGAATGCTACAGGGTTCTTACTTACCATCCTACAGTGCACTGTTGTCTTGCATAAAGTGTAAACAAATAGTTCGATTGACATCTTTTGACCCATTTTAGTAACAATCTTTGTCACTTTCCTCACTTGATGCTGGTTCATGAATATCTCATTGCCCCATGCGCAGAAAGGCTCGAAGTGTGGATCTTTGGCAATGATATATGACCTAAAAGCACCAAGTTCATATTAGAAGCTAAACAACAATTGAAAAATGATGTAGTACAACATTCCATCCATCCCATTATATAAGATTTTATTACATGTATATCTACACATCATCAGAACATTATGGCAACACTCTTCCTTGTTGCTATGTAGCCTGGGATTGCATATTTAGTCATTCAGTACAATGCATGTTGCTAAACAACAATTGAAAAATGAAAAGGCATGTTAACTGCAATATCCTTAACAGCAACCAAATATCATAATTCATAGTGGTATTTTTGAAACTGTTATTGATGAAATTGAACTGCACAACAAATAGTTGCACATATAGAGCATCACATTGTGAAGAACTGAAATAAACAAGTTGTCGGATTTCGGGTTCCGGCAAAACCGTTGAGGCTCGAACACTGGGGTGCGCACGAAGATCTCTCCCCCCTCTAGCTCGCTCGCATCAAGATCTTATGGCCTAGCTCGACGAACCCAAAGAACAAGGCAACACAAGATTTATACTGGTTCGGGCCACCGTTGTGGTGTAATACCCTAGTCCAGTGTGGTGTGGTGGATTGCCTCTTGGGCAGAGGACGAACAGTTACAAGGGAAGAACAGCCTCACGAGGAGAGGTGTTCTTGTGCTTGGTGAGCTAGTGTGGGTGAGGATGGAATGGATCTGATCCAAGATTCGTCCCTCTCCTACGGTGGTGGCTAGTCCTATTTATAGAGGCCCTGGTCCTCTTCCCAAATATTGAGCGGGAAGGGATGCCACAATGGCCAGTTTGATGGGGAACAACCAGTACAAGCTATCCTGACTAAAGGTGGTCTTCGCCTGCCAAAGGCTATGGTGGTGACACCGTCTTGGGCTCCACGGTGACCTCCGTTTTGCCGTCCTGGTGGTCTTGTTGCACCGATATGGAAACCTTTGCCTGATGCCTCGGGACTCCTCGCCCGCGCTTGCCCCTTTAGCACCAAAGAGGAAACAAGGACACTGTGCGCGCTGGCGCCCGCCTGGCCTTGGTCGTCATGGCTTACGTCACGGGAGCCTCGCGAGGTTCCCCTTGCCTTGATCTCTCCGCCCCTCGCGAGCCAGCCTGGTGAGGCTGCCCCCGAGGAGGTCTTGTGTCGTCTGCCTCGCGAGGCTTGGCCCCTCGCGAGGGTGTTGAGTGTTTGCTGGTGAAGATGGGCCATACAGGACCGCTGGTGGAGCCACGCCGTGGGCCGCAGGCAGGCAAGTCTGGGGACCCCCGTTCCCGGAACGCCGACAGTAGCCCCCGGGCCCAAGGCACGCTCGGACTTGGCTTTGAGACGAAGCCAAAGGGCAAGTGCGGAGTGCCGCGGGCCCCAACAGCCTGCGGCCTTGGTCGACGCGGGGCGATCGATTGGATGTGGTCGGTCCCGCTTCCCTATGCAGCCTTGATATCCGCCTGGCTAGGCGGCCACGGCGTCCTACACGGTTATTCCCCCGTTGCTGGCAACGCACTCCCCAACTCCTCCGCTTCCTCGAACCTCAGCTTTCTCTCCCATTTCGACCTCAGCTCAGTCCTCTCCATCGCCATGGCGCCGAAGCTAACGGAGAAAGGGAAGAAGCCCCTGTCCTGAGTCAGTCCACCCCCGGCCATTGAGCCCGCGGTTGGTCGATCGCTGGTGCTCAATTAAGAGGCATGGACAAGTTCCGCTCGGCGCTTGCCACTAGCTTCAATGAATGGGGAGGGATGATGGCCTGGCCTGCGTCCCGTGCGACTATCGATAGGGCAGCCACCGAGGTCCAGTTCTTCATCGACACCCTGTGGGCCAGCCTGGTTCCCCCTTCTCCACCTTCTTCAACGCCGTGCTTTCCCATTATCAGATCCATATGCTGCACCTAGATCCCCAATCCGTCGCCCTTCTCGCCGTCTTTGCCTTTGTTAGCGAGGCCATGGTGGGCATTGCCCCTTTCGTGGCCCTCCTACGCCATTTCTTCTCGCTGCACCTGACCGACCCCCTGCAGTGCTCGGGGTACCTGAGCTTCCAGGCTGTGGCGCCGACGACTGGCTCAGGGATTGATTCTGAGCTCCCGCCGTCTGCGAGCGGGTTTCGATCGCGGTGGGTGTATGTGGATGTCGGAGTGCTCAGCCCCCTGCTGTCGCCTCCGTCGTCGCCCGCTGTCCCCAGCTCCGGCTGGGGCCATGAGAAGCTCACGGGCTCTCGCCTTGCCTTCGTCTGGTTCCGGCTAAGGAGGCTGAAGGACCTCGGCGTGACTGTGCCCAAGGTGATGAAGGAGTTCCTCCGACGCCGCATCGCCCCACTCCAGCGCCATTCCCAGCCGATGTGGACCCTGACCGGCGGCCAAGATCGCATGAGGCTTCAGGTGTAACGCCCATGATGCGGCTATATCTCCCACGTGTCGAGGCACGACTTAGAGGCATAACCGCATAGTGGTTTTGTCGCAAGAAGGGTCATCTTCACACAATCCCATGTAATGAACAAGAATGGGATAAAGAGTTGGCTTACAATCGCCACTTCACACAATACATAAATATAATTCATACATCATCCAAAATACAAACATATAGACCGACTACGGTCAAAAACCAGATGAAAATAAGATAACCCCAAATGCTAGATCCCCAATCGTCCCAACTGGGCTCCATTACTGATCATCAGGAAAAGACACATAGTAACGACCACGTTCCTCGTCGAACTCCCACTTGAGATCGACCCCATCATCTGCACTGGCATCGTCAGCACCTGCAACTGTTTTGGTAGAATCTGTGAGTCACGGGGACTCAGCAATCTCACACCCGCGAGATCAAGACTATTTAAGCTTATAGGGAAGGATGGTGTAATGAGGTGGAGCTGCAGCGGCAATAAGCATATATGGTGGCTATCTTGCGCAAATGAGAGCGAGAAGAGAAGCAACGGAACGGTCGTCATCTAGCAATGACCAAGAAGTGATCCTGAACTCCTACTTACGTCATACATAACTCAGACCATGTTCACTTCCCGGACTCCGCCGAGAAGAGACCATCACGGCTACACACGCAGTTGATGTATTTTAATTGGGTCAAGTGACAAGTTCTCTACAACCGGACATTAAGAAATTCCCATCTGCCTCATAACCACGGGCACGGCTTTCGAAAGATAATACCTTGCAGGGGTGTCCCAACTTAGCCCATCATAAGCTCTCACGGTCAACGAAGGATAAAACTTCTCCCGGAAAGGCCCGATCAGTCCCGGAATCCCGGTTTACAAGACATTTCGACAATGGTAAAACAAGACCAGCAAAGCCACCCGAATGTGCCGACAAATCCCGATAGGAGTTGCACATATCTCGTTCTCAGGGCACAACGGATGAGCCAGACGTCGGGTTGGCATAGACCCTGGTTGCCCAGGGGGCGCCGGACATCGCTCGGTTTGGGCCAGCACTCGAAGGAGCACTGGTCCGGGGGTTTAAAATAAAGATGACCCTCGGGCTCGCGAAAACCCGGGGGAAAAGGCTTAGGTGGCAAATGGTAAAACCAAGGTTGGGCCTTGCTGGAGGAGTTTTATTCAAGGCGAACTGTCAAGGGGGTCCCATAAATCACCCGACCGCGTAAGGAACGCAAAACTCAAGGAACATAATCCCGGTATATCAGTAACTAGGGCGGCAAGAGTGGAACAAAACACCAGGCATAAGGCCGAGCCTTCCACCCTTTACCAAAATATATAGATGCATTAATTAAATAAGAGATATTGTGATATCCCAACATATCCATGTTCCGACATGGAACCAACTTCAACTTCACCTGCAACTAGCAACGCTATAAGAAGGGCTGAGCAAAAGCGGTAACATAGCCAAACAAGGGTTTGCTAGGAAAGGATGGTTAGAGGCTGACATGGCAATATGGGAGGCAAGATATAGCAAGTGATAGGTAGCGCAGCATGGCAATAGAGCGAACAACTAGCAAAAAAAAGATAGAAGTGATTTCGAGGGGTGGTCATCTTGCCTGCAAGGTTCTCAGAGTTGTCGAAAGCTTGATCCTCGTAAGCGTACTCAACAGGTTCCTCGTTCACGAACTCGTCTCCCAGCTCTACCCAAGACAAGAACACAAGCAACGGAACCACAATCAATCACGAGAAATGCACAAGCAACATGATGCAAAACATGTATGATATGCAAGATATGATATGCGATGCATGTGCGTGCTCCGGTAGAAAAATAATGAACAAGGCAGTAACTTGGCAAACCAAGCATGCCACTGGAAAGATGAGATGATTTCGGTCGAAATCGATATAAAGATCACCGGGAACGGATGCACGGTTTGCAAATGGCAAGCAAAACAAGAATGACATGAATCTGCGATAAACAGCATGATAGCACTTAAAATGCAACAAACAACAATGCTACAGCACTCCAACATAGCAACAAAGCATATGGCAGTAATCTACAGGAGATGCTTGACAAAAGATGAACACTGAGCTATGGCTAGATCACAACATATAAAGCTCAAACAAGCATGGCAAAACTGCAAAAGATAACAGGTTCACAGACCTGGTGAAATTACTGGACATGGCAGAAAACAGCATCAGGTAGCAATGTTCAGAGCATGAAACCAACATGCTACAAGAACTTAACGTAGCTAAACAAGACATGGAAGTGTTCTACTAAATGCATATGACAAAAGTCCCTTACTGACCATAAGCCAAAAAGGAACAGAAGATATGATGGTAAGCATGTAAACATAGCAAGTTTCGTTATCAGGTTTCAGACTTAGCAGAAAACAGAGCATGGCAGAAACAATAATATGTAGGCATGTTGGTGAGCTTTATGCACTCACTACAGAGCAATGCATGACAAAACAAGCATACCTACAGTAAGATGGCATGTTTATGAAGCTATCCATGGCAAGAACAATTGCATAGCATGTATGGATCAACTACAATAAGCTTGGCAAAATTGCATACCGTGTTAAGAATCTGCCAGAAATATTTTATAGCAAAAGTAGATCAAGATTGAGTCATGCTATGGCACTCCATAATTGCAAACAAGGGCAGGAATGGATCAATTACAACTATAGCTACAAAACATCCTTACTGAACATCTCCAAAATATGCATTGATCTCTCTATAGCATCAAGTTTGCATGGCAACAGAATAACAGCAGGCAAGGACTTAGAGAAATCACTAAGTCCCTGAAATCAGAAACATTACGGGGCCTACTTTGCATGATTGTGCTAGTCACCACAGAGATCACAAAAATACATGGCATACACCCTTGGAAAGATGGCATGGCATAAAACAAAACACATGTAGAGCTCATGCTAAGATGCACAGATTTAAAGATACAAAAATGACAAATCTCCAAGTTCTGATGAGAACCAGCAGATAACAGCAACTAGCCCTCTTGCAACAGAGATTTGGGCATCAAGATGACCTCTAATGAACATGGTGCAATTGAACAAAATGTAGAGCATCACGAGACGAACAATTTGACATATTACACGCGCGGATTGGAGCTATATGCAGGGAGTTATGCAACGAGGAACATGAGCACTTGCTGTGAGAACAAAGACGGTGGAATTCGGGAAAACGGGAAAGTCAACCTAGGGTTTCGGGCGATCCAGATCTGGCCGGTCGCGGGCTCGGTCGTCGCCGGAGTTGGAGCTCGCCGTGGCTCCGCTCGAAGCTGGAGGAGAGGAGGCCGGCGGGGAAGGAGGAGACCAGAGGGGGGCGACGCGTTGGCGGAGGAGGAGGTGCCGGGCGGCGCGGCTGGCGGCGCGCGAAGGCGCGTGCGGGAGGGCGCGGCGGCGGGCCGGGAGGGCCGCGGGCGGGCCCCGACGGGCCGGCGCGGTACGGGCGGCGGCGGGCGCCCGGGCTGCCACGTGGCGGCCACTGATTGGTCGCGGGCGGCGGCGGCGGCTTTGTCCGGCCGGAGCGGACGCGTCCGGCGCAGCGCGAGGAAATGAGCTAGGGTTCGTCTGCGTTTCGTATCTCGGGGAAGATGCATATAAATAGGTAGAGGGAGCTAGGAGGCTCCAAATGAGGTGCGGTTTTCGCCCACACGATCGTGATCGAACGACCTAGAGCATGGAAGAGAGTTTGGTGGGTTTTGGGCTGGTTTTGATGGGGGTTTTGCTGCACACACAAATGGACTTTGCGGATGCCCGGTTAACCGTTGGAGTACCAAACGACCTCCAAATGGAACGAAACTTGACCGGTGGTCTCCGGGTGGTATACTAGGGCCACTTGACAAGCCTCGGTCCATTCCGAGAAAGTTTGACCCCCGCACATGAAGGAAAACAAGAGGGGTGCACCGGAGGAGATAGGAGCGCCGGATTGCAAAACGGACAACGGGGAAAATGCTCCGATGCAAGAGACGAACACGTATGCAAATGCAATGCACAAGATGACATGATATGAAATGCATGACATGAACAAAATGCAAAACGACAAACAAAACCCGACCACGGAGGGGATATCATAGCACATAGCCGAAAATGGCAAGAGTCGGAGTTACAAATATGGAAAGTTACATGCGGGGTGTTACAACACTCCACCACTACGAGAGGATCTCGTCCTGAGATCTAGGACTGAAAAAACTCGGGATATTCGGAACGGAGATGGTCCTCGCGTTCCCAGGTGGCTTCTCGGTCGGAATGGTGCGACCACTTCACTTTCAGGAATTTGATTGACTTGTTGCGAGGCTTGCGCTCAGTTTCTTCAAGAATAGCAACGGGGTGCTCATGATAAGACAAATCTTCTTGGAGGTCAATCTCTTCGAAGTTGATAGTGCGCTCGGGCGTCTTGAAGCACTTGCGGAGCTGTGACACGTGGAACACATCGTGCATGTTCGCGAAGTTGGAAGGAAGCTCAAGTTGATAGGCGAGGTCGCCTCTTTTGCCAACGATCTTGAAAGGACCCACGTATCTCGGGGCAAGCTTCCCTTTGATAACGAAGCGACGAGTGCCTTTCATTGGAGAGACGCGGAGGTAGACATGGTCTCCGATCTCGAAAGCCAAATCACGGTGCTTACTATCATAGTAACTCTTCTGGCGCGATTGCGCGGCTTTGAGATTATCACGGATGACTTTACACATTTCTTCAGCTTCAGTGATTAAGTCATTGCCAAGAAGTTGGCGTTCACCAGTCTCTGCCCAATTGAGAGGAGTACGACACTTTCTGCCATAGAGAATCTCGAATGGGGCCTTGCCCGAACTTGCTTGGAAGCTGTTGTTGTAGGAGAATTCAGCATATGGAAGACAATCTTCCCATTTCATGCCAAAGGAAATGACACAAGCCCTGAGCATATCTTCAAGAATTTGATTGACTCGCTCGACTTGGCCACTAGTTTGAGGATGGAAAGCTGTGCTGAAGCAAATGTTTGTGCCCATGGCCTTCTGGAAGGAGTCCCAGAACTTGGAGGTGAAGATGCTTCCACGATCTGAAGAAATCAATTGTGGAATGCCGTGCAAGGAGACAATTCTGGAGGTGTAAAGCTCTGCCAGCTGAGCTGCTGTGATGGATTCTTTGATTGGAAGGAAAAGAGCCACTTTAGAAAGCTTGTCGATGGCAACGAAGATAGCATCATTTCCGCGCTTGGACTTTGGAAAACCAGTCACGAAGTCCATTTCGATATGATCAAACTTCCATTCTGGGATAGCGAGAGGTTGGAGGAGACCAGCTGGTCATTGGTGTTCTGCTTTCACTCTTCGACAGACATCACATTCATTCACGAATTGAGCAATTTCTCGCTTCATTCGAGTCCACCAATACGACTGCTTGAGGTCATGGTACATCTTCGTACTTCCAGGATGAATGGAAAGGAGAGAATTGTGCGCCTCGTTCGTTATGACTTTCCTTAGATCACCTTTAGGAACCACAATCCGGTCCTCGAAGAATAAAGTGTCTCTGTCATCAATGCGATAGCACTTGTATTTGGAAAGACCCTTGTCGATACCACGTTTCACCTTCTTCACCATGGCATCAAGGAGTTGTGCCTCACGAATTTGATCTTCCAAAGTAGGAGAGACTAAGAGGTTGGCAAGAAAGCCTTGAGGAACAACTTGGAGATTCAGCTTGCGGAAAGCTTCACAAAGATCCGGTTGGAAAGGCTTGAGAATTAAGTTGTTGCAATAAGCCTTCCTGCTTAAAGCATCTGCAATGACATTTGCTTTGCCTGGAGTATATTGAATACTCGGATTGTACTCTTGAATCATTTCGACCCATCGAGTCTGCCTGAGGTTGAGGTTGGGTTGAGTGAAGATATACTTGAGACTCTTGTGATCGGTGAATATGCCCACTTGTCTTCCCAACAAGAGATGTCTCCACGTTATTAATGCATGGACAACTGCCGCCAACTCAAGATCGTGAGTGGGGTAGTTTTTCTCATTGGGCTTCAACTGACGAGAGGTATAGTCCACAACTTTCTTCTCTTGCATTAACACAGCACCGAGACCTTGGAGAGAAGCATCACAGAAAACTTCAAATGGCTTGGATTCATCAGGAGGAGTCAAAACAGGAGCTGTGACTAGTTTCTCTTTGAGAGTGTTGAAAGCAATGTCACACTCAGGAGACCAGACATACTTCACATGCTTCTGGAGGAGGTTGGAAAGAGGCTTTGCAATCTTGGAGAAATTCTCAACGAATCTTCGACAATAGCTTGCAAGACCAAGAAATCTGCGGAGCTGCTTGACATTCTGAGGAGGTTCCCAATTCACAATTGCGGACACCTTCTCGGGGTTAACAGCGATGCCCTTGACAGAGATGATGTGACCAAGGGAAAGAACTTCATCGAGCCAAAACTCACATTTGGAGAACTTCGCATAGAATTGATACTCTCTGAGCTTGTCGAGCACCAATCGCAAATGTTTGGCATGATCCTTCTTATTCTTGGAGAAGACCAAGATATCATCGAGATACACCAGGACGAATTCATTGGTATAGGGGTTGAAGATGAAATTCATCATCCGAGAGAACACTGGAGGAGGATTGACAAGGCCGAAAGACACGACAGTATATTCATAAGAACCAAAGCTTGTTCTGAATGCTATCTTGGGAATATCTTCTTCACGAATGCGAATCTGATGATAACCCATACGAAGGTCAAGCTTGGAGAATACTTTAGCACCTTTGAGTTGCTCAAATAGCTCATTGATGTTGGGAAGTGGATACTTGTTCTTGATTGTCTTCTTGTTCAATGGACGGTAGTCGACACAAAGTCGGTCTGTGCCATCCTTCTTCTTGACAAAAAGAACACCACAACCCCATGGAGAAGAACTCGGTCTGATCAAACCCAGACGCTCTTGTTCATCGAGCTGTTTCTTCAATTCCTTCAGCTCGTTGGGTCCAAGCTTGTATGGATGCTTGCAAACGGGTTCGGTGCCAGGCTCTAGTTCGATAACGAACTCAACTGGCCGGTGAGGAGGCATACCCGGAAGCTCTTCTGGAAAGACATCTTGATACTCACAAACGATTGGAATTTGCGAGATGGCATTCAATTCGCCCTTCTCATTGAGAGAGAAAAACCGAATGGTTTCATCACGAGCGGCATAAATAATCACATCCTCAGAAGAATGTGTCAATTGAATTTCCCTGGCAGCACAATCAAGTTGAGCCTTGTGCTTAGAAAGCCAGTCCATCCCGAGAATAAGATCAATATCCGAGTCACCAAGAACAACTGGAGAAGACTGAAATTCATAGTCGCCCATCTTGATGGAAACATTCAGAACCATAGAGCTTGCATTCATGAATTTACCCGGAGAGACAACTGATAACGGTCTAGGCAAATCTTGATAAACCAACTCATGCTTAAATGCAAATGGTCTTGATATGAAAGAAAGCGATGCACCAGTATCAAGAAGTACTTTTGCAGGAATATCATTAACAGGAAGATTACCCATTATCACATCCGTAGATTCCTCCGCTTGAGGTGCATTCATCATGTTCACCTTTGCAGACTTTGGATTATGCTTGACCACTGCATTGTTGGAAGATCTGACAGGAGGAGGAGGAGGCAGGCGCCTTTGGTTGAAGCACTTATTAGCATAGTGACCTTTCTGCTGACACTTGTTGCAAGTCACCTCTGAGAGTGGACGGTGATAAGGAGCATTGGACTTTGGAGCTTGATTCTGAGACTTGTTCTGATAACCAGAGTTGGAAGAGTTGGAAGAACCATGGCCACCTTTGTTCTTCTGCTGGTAGGCTGACGAAACGGAGGAGGAGGAGGCAACCAGAACTTCTGTTGCTTAGCTGTCACAAGTGAGGAAGAAGAAGACTGAACTGCGTCCCTGACTCTCTTCTTAGAAGCCTCACACTTGAGCTTCAGTGCCATATTGTAGAATTGATCAAACTGAGTAGGCTCAACAAGAACGAGAGCTAACTGCAGATCCTCTTTAAGGCCACCTCTGAAGTGATAGATCATGCTCTTTTCATCAGGAACGTCTTGTTTAGTGAAGCGAGCAAGTTTCTGAAACTGGATGTTGTATTGATACACAGACATGTTGCCTTGCTTGAGATTGCGGAACTCCACACGCTTGCTCTCAACAACACTTTGTGGAATGTGGTGCGCTTTGAAGTCCCGATAGAAGTCAGTCCAAGTGATCACACGACCTCCTCTGGAATCTTTGTATTGTTGATACCAATCAGCAGCTTGGTCCTTGAGCTGAAAAGAAGCGAACTTGACAAAGTCCTCAGGCCTGACATTGCTACATTCAAAATGCTTGTTGATGTCCACGAGCCAATCATCGGCATCCGTGGCCTCGGCACATTAGCTGAAATGTGACACCCCAAATTTGACCGTACACTAATCATGCACGCAAATGTGTACGATCAAGATCAGGGACTCACGGGAAGATATCACAACACAACTCTAAAACATAAACAAGTCATACAAGCATCATAATACAAGCCAGGGGCCTCGAGGGCTCGAATACAGGTGCTCGATCATAGACGAGTCAGCGGAAGCAACAATATCTGAGTACAGACATAAGTTAACCAAGTTTGCCTTAAGAAGGCTAGCACAAACTGGGATACAGATCGAACGAGGCGCAGGCCTCCTGCCTGGGATCCTCCTAACTACTCCTGGTCGTCGTCAGCGGCCTGCACGTAGTAGTAGGCACCTCCAGTGTCGTAGGAGTCGTCGTCGACGGTGGCGTCTGGCTCCTGGACTCCAGCATCTGGTTGCGACAACCAGGTAAAAGGGAAAGGGGAAAAGAGGGAGAGAAGCAACCGTGAGTACTCATCCAAAGTACTCGCAAGCAAGGAGCTACACTACATATGCATGGGTATATGTGTAAGGGGACATATCAGTGGACTGAACTGCAGAATGCCAGATTAAAAGGGGGATAGCTAGTCCTATCGAAGACTACGCTTCTGGCCATCTCCATCTTGCAGCATGTAGAAGAGAGTAGATTGAAGTCCTCCAAGTAGCATCGCATAGCATAATCCTACCCGGCGATTCCCTCCTCGTCGCCCTGTTAGAGAGCGATCACCGGGTTGTATCTGGCACTTGGAAGGGTGTATTTTATTCAGTATCCGGTTCTAGTTGTCATAAGGTCAAGGTACAAGTCCGGGTCGTCCTTTTTCCGAGGGACACGATTATTCGAATAGATAAACTTCCCTGCAGGGGTGCACCACATAACCCAACACGCTCGATCCCATTTGGCCGGACACACTTTTCTGGGTCATGCCCGGCCTCGTAAGATCAACACGTCGCAGCCCTACCTAGGCACAACAGAGAGGTCAGCACGCCGGTCTAAACCCTATGCGCGCAGGGGTCTGGGCCCATCGCCCATTGCACACCTGCACGTTGCGTACGCGGCCGGAAGCAGACCTAGCCCCCTTAATACAAGCGCGAGCTTACGGTCCAATGCGGCGCGCGC